>NC_080091.1:72006562-72631562 GCF_950005125.1 Chionomys nivalis
ACTTTATGGACAGACAGACTGGGTTCCAGTACACTGACTGGTCAGTTGTACGAGCTGGAACAAATACACAGCTATAAATAGCTTGAAATATTTCACTAGGAAAGATTAGAATTAAAAAGAACCTTTACTTAGTGCAGAAATTGAGAGAGAGAGAGAGAGAGAGAGAGAGAAAGAGAGAGAGAGCACGTGTGAACATGCAACAACTCCACAGACACTGAGAAGTGCCTTGAAGAAGTGTCCCTACAAGCACCCTTAAAGGATTTCAAGGAAGAACAAATTTTGAAAACAAATACTGAATTTCTTAATATCAAATTTTAAAAAGAATTCTGAGAAGCAAGTGGACACTTACCTTGTCATTTACTACACTCTTCCCATCCCAAGCCCATCCTCTTTTGGTGAAGTAATTAACAGTTGCAAATTCAATTAGGGCAGAAAACACAAAAGCATAACAAACAGCGATAAACCAGTCCATGGCAGTAGCATAAGCCACTTTGGGGAGAGAATTTCGAGCGCTGATGCTCAGTGTTGTCATTGTTAGAACAGTTGTCACTCCTGAAAAAGAAGACAGGAACCAGAGGCACAATCAGTGGTGGGAAGAGAGAGTATCCCTAAGTTAATCTTTTCTTTCCCTGAGAGCTACTTTCATTGTCGTTTGTATCCACTACAGAGTGTTAGAGAACAGTGCGATATGGCTGTATTTAGCATGATAGTATGAGAATACTTCTGGAAATAGAGACACCAAACAGATCCTTCATTTTTCACTTTCTTCTATACTGATTCCATTTTCTCTTAGTACAGTTGATATTTAAAAAAAACCAATACCGACAGTAGCGTGGCAATGTGAATTACAACAAAGCACAGGCACTTTAGAAAGACCTGTTACTCATCAGCATTGACTTAAAAACTCATCGACAATGCCACATAATGATATTGATTTGTATTGTTTAGATGAATCATGCAAAAGCACTTGAGCAAAGCCCTACACTAATTACAGAGGGATTATGATCGACAAGTGGTTAACATTTTTTTTTCAATGTAAGTATTGCTGTGCATGTACAGAATTATCTCTGGTTTGAGAGAGGTATGAGCTCTTTTGTAACATCACTTCAATTATGTCAGAAATAAAACAAGCTGCTATGAGCAGAACTTGTAAAATAGAAGTCTCCATTTGAAAAGAACCACAAATCCCTATTCCAAAATGAAAAAAAATACACAAAATTGATCGCTGCAGAAAGAGGGAAAATCATTCTTTTCCAGGGAAAATCTGAGAGCCAACCCAAAGGAAATGGTCAGTTCTAATCACATACACATAGAAACAGCACTAAATGGACTCAATAAGCTCTCTTTCTTAGTTGTCTGTCTTTCTCTCTAAGTATGTAACAATGTTTAAATAAAAAATCCACAAATTTCAGAGCAAGTGGAGGACACAGGAGGATCATAAAAGGTAAAAAGGAAAGATAAATGATGTGAATACAGTATTTTTAAACTTTTAAATGAATGGATATTTCATACATTTTGGCTCCCCCCACCAAAAATAAATAACTTCTTTCTGCTATAGCTTTTCACAGAGGGCAAACAACTCACATTTATGAGAAAAAAATAAGGTGGTGTCAGGCAGGAAGTTGCAGCACCAGCAATCAACAGACTACAATCAAATTAAGGCTCATTAAAAGCTGAATTGCAAACGGGGATACACAAAAGAAAAAAGAAAACAAATGGCATGAGAATGTTGTTAAGGAATACTGAGGTCCCACAGTTTGGATGAGGCCATCATTCTGATTAACAGCACCAAAAAGGGAACTAAGAAGCTATGCTACATGGTTTTATATCAGTTTGATACAAGTTAAAGTCATTTGAAAGAAGGACTGTAGCTCTGTAGTAGAGTTTGAAGTCAGGGATTGTGATGCCTCCAGAAGTTCTCTTAGAGTGCAGGATTGTTTTGGCTATCCTGGGTTTTTTGCTTTTCCATATAAAGTTGAGTATCGTTCTTTGGAGGTCTGTAAAGAATTTTGCTGGGACCTTGATGGGTATTGCTTTGAATCTGTAGATTGCTTTTGGTAAGATTGCCATTTTTGGACTATGTTAATTCTGCCTACCCAAGAGCATGGGAGATCTTTTCACTTTCTGGTGCCTTGTTCAATTTCTTTCTTCAACGATTTAAAGTTCTTGTCATAGAAGCCTTCCACTTGTTTGGTTAGAGTTATTCCAAGATATTTTATGCTGTTTGTGGCTATTATGGTGTTTTTTCTCTGATTTCTTTCTCAACCCTTTTATCATTTGTGTACAGGAAAACTTTCTGGAAGAGTATCACTTACCCAAATTAAATCAAAACCTGATAAGCAAATTAAACAGACCTATAACAGCTTAAGAAATAAAAACAGTCATCAAAAGTCTCCCAAGTAAAAAAAAAAAAAGCCCGGAAACAGATGGTACAAGATTTTCAAAGGAGCACGAATACCAATACTCCTCAAATTGTTCCACACAATAGAAACAGAAGGAACATTTCCAGACACACCTCATTTAGATCTGAGACATTTCCCTTTTAGTTGTTATCAGTCTACCTAAAACTTAATGAACTTTGTATCTTTTTAAAAGCAGCTGATTTTTTATACTTTTCAATAGTTTTAGCTTTATACCCTCTAGTGTTTCATTCACAAAATATATTAAGATAATGTATATTAAGGTAACTTGAGATTCTAGTTGATACCACCAACAAGGAAAAAGAGAGTGAGAAAGCAAAAGTAGAAAGTAAGAGAAGGAGGAGGGGAGGGAAGAGAGGAAGAATAAGAACCAGGCAGGGAGAGAGCGGAAGGGAGAGAGAGAATGTTCAAGGCTTGTCCTTGAATAGCCCTGGGACTGTATCTCACTATCGATTATTTTCAGGAAGCACTCCTAACCATTCTGATGTCATCAGCTATTAGGCTCTCATTAGAAGCTAAGCAAATCGATCCACCTCTTCTTAGACATTCAGCCTGAAAAAAAATGAATGTTAGAGTTTATGGACATCTATATTGTTAAAAGAAACAGAGAAAAAAATTAAACTTTTAAGCATTGCATTTTGAGCTATTTTCTTAGTGATTTTCTTGGGCACTAAAGTTTATAATAATATAATCTAGATAATGCTAACTTATTATCAACTGTATACACATTTTACCTGACTATAACTCCATCACAAATTTTATCATTATACCTTTATGCTTATTTCATATGGATATTTAACTCTCACACTTTGTATTTAACTTCAAAATCTGAGTAAAACAAGAAGCCAAAGAAGAAATAAATTTAAACTATCTGCTACATTTGCTCATAAAATAATCTTGACTATTGATCCTTATTTCTTCTGTGGATTTGTGCTATAATCCAGCATCTTTTCATTCATGTGGATGATACTCTTTTCAAATTCTGCTAATGACAATATTTACTCTGCTTTTGTCTATCTGACATTACATGGATGCTGAGAATAAAATCTGGCAAATATTAATTTCCATAACTTTATTTTTTTAATTACTCTGATAAGAATATTTGATTTTTGCTTAGCTTTCTAAATTTAGTTTGGATTAGTTAGGATTATAGAGTGGCAGCTTTCCAGCACACTGAATAGATCCTAGTGTCTTCTGATCTCCACAGGTATACACAATTGTGAAATAATAATTATATTGGATGCCTCTCTCATGTGAAACGTTGGTTTTGCTTCTTTTTGTTTTGTGTACTGTCTTGATATCATGTGTGCATTTGTACTCTCATCTTAGTTTGGAATCACTGAAGTCTGTTCGTTAGCTTGGTAGACATCTATATTATGAGTGCACAAAGCCTTCCTTAAATGCCTAAAAACAGAAACAATCTAATACTTCCCAAACATCTCTATGTAGAGTTTACTACACATAAACACTATTTTGTCAGCATTCAAAGAGGAACTTGTGGATCTACGCTGGCATACATTGTCCAGCCTAGAATACTATATGCAGCAAAGCTTTAATCACCATCGATGAAGAAGATATCACATGACAAAAATAAATTTAAATAGCACCTATTCATAAACCCAGTCTCACAGAAAGTACTAGAAGGAAATCTCCAACCCAATGAGGCTAAGTGCACCCAAAAATCACAGGCAACAGATAACCTCACACTAGCAATCCCAAAAGAAGGAAAGACACAAACACTACCACCAAAAATTAACAGGTATTAACAATCACTGGTAATTAATATCTCTTAATCTCAATGAACTCAATTCACCTATAAAATGACTCAAGTTAACAGATGGATATGGAAGCAAGATCCATCCTTCTGCTGCATACAAGAAACACACCTCAACCACAAAGATACACATTACCTCAGGGTAAAGGGATGTAAAGGGATGAGAAAATATTTTCCAATCAAATTAACCCAAGAGACAAGTAAGTGGCTGTAGCTGTTCTACAAAATAGACTTCAAACTAAAATCAATCAGAAGAGATGGAGAAAGACACTTCATATTAATCACAGGAAAAAATCCATCAAGATAAGTCTCAATCCTGAACATCTATGACCCAAATACAAGAGCACCCACATATGTAAAAGAAACGTTACTAAAGCTTAAATAACACATCAGACTACACACACTAATAGTAGGAGACATAATAACTCCATACTCCCGATAGACAGGTCAACCAAACAGAAACTTATCAGACAAATAAGAAAACTAATAGATGTCATCACTCAAATGGATTTCACAGACATCTACAGAACATTTCACCCAAACACAAAAAAATATACCTTCTTCTGAGCATCTCATAGAACCTTCTCTAAAATTGACCACATTCTCAGTAACAAAGCAAACCTGAACAGATGCAATAGATTTGGAATAACCTCCTGTATCTTATGGGATCACCATGGTTTAAAGTTAGAATTCAACAACAACACTAATTAATTGCAGAAAACCTACAAACTAATGGATTTGAACAGTGATCAATTAAATAATCCCTGGGTCAAGGAAGAAAAAAAAAGTAATGAAAGACTTCCTAGAATTCAACAAAAATGAAGGTAAAATGTACCCAAGCCTATGGGACACTATGACAGCAGCGCTAAAAAGAGAGTTCATATAATTGAGTGCCTACATAAAAAAGTAGAGAAATAATACATTAGGGACTTAACAACACAGTTGAAAGCTCTAGAACAAAAAGAAACAGACTCAGCCAAAAGGAATAGATGACAGGATATAATCAAAATGAGGACCAATATCAATACAATAGAAACAAAGAGCAATACAAGGAATCAATGAAACAAAGAACTGGTTTTTTTTTTTTTCTCAAAAAATCAACAAGATAGACAAACCCTTATCCAAACTAATCAATAGGCAGAGAGAGAACATCCAAATTCGCAAAATCAGAAATGAAAAGGGGGACATAACAACAGACACTGAGGAAATCGAGAGAATCATTAGGTCATACTATAAAACCTGTACTCCACAAAATTGAAAAGTGTAAAAGAACTTAACAATTTTCTAAATAGGTACCACATACCAAAATTAAATCAAGACCAGGTAAGAAAATAAAACAGACCTATAACCTACAAAGAAATAGAAGCTGTAATCAAAAGCCTCCCCCCACCCAAAAAAGCCCAGGGCCTGATAGTTTTAGTGTAGAATATTCTACCAGAACTTCAAAAAAGAGCTAATACCTATACTCCTCAAATGGTTCCACATAATAGAAATATAAGGAACATTGCTAAACTTTTTTATGAGGCTACAGTTACCCTGATACCAAAATCACATAAAGACTCTACTATGAAAGAGAAACTCCTACAGTTGATAAACACCTTCAGTAATGTGGAAGTATATAAGATCAATGCAGAAAAATGAGTAGCCCTCCTATATACAAATGATCGAGAAGCTGAGAAAGAAATCAGAAAAATATCACCATTCACAATAGCCACTAATAACAAAAAATATCTTGGGGTAACATTCATCAAACAGTGGAACATCTGTTTGACAAGAACTTTAAGTCTTTGATGAAAGAAACTGAAGATGTCAGAAGATGGAAAAACATCCCATGCTCTTGGGTAGGATCAACATAACAAAAATGGCAATCCTACCAAAAGCAATCTAAAGATTCAATGCAATCACCATCAAAATCCCAGCATAACTCTTCACAGACCTTGAAGGAATAAAACTCAATTTCCGACTCCAGCCTGACAGCGAGGGAACTGGAATGAGACCCAACTAGGCCCTCGGACAGCTAGAAGGCTGGGGCAGACTGTGAGGCCACTGGCAGTGAGACCAGGATTTATCCCTACTGCTTGTTCTGGCTTTTTGGAACCCATTGTTTTTGGAGGGACACTTTGCTCAGCCTAGATATAGGGAAGGCCTTGGTACTGCCTCAAAACAATGAGCTAGACTTTGCTGATTCCCCATGGAAAGCCTTATACTCTCAGAGAAGTGCATTGGGACATAAGGTGGGGAGGAGGCAGGGAAGGTGGAGGGAGCAGGAGGAGGGGAGGGAGAGGGAAATGGATTTTTTAATAATTAAAAAGAGACTGTTGATGTCCCCCACCCCCGCCTGGCAGCTTCAATAGTATTCTGGTATTAAGAAAGCTAGACTTCCGCAAGTAGGCTCTCAGGTTAGATACTGTTCAATCTTCTGTGTTCTGTGAAGTTTGAAGTTTTCCTCAGCAATGGGAGCTTACCTTTAAACTATGATAGGGAGCTAAGGGAAGCTTTAGCAATGTACATTCCTCTGGAAGAAATATCGAGTAATTTGTCCATGGCTCTTCTAGCAGCCCATGTGTCTTATCTTCATTTAAGAAACTAATTAATTTTAGTTATTAAATTAAATGTATTAAAACACATACAAAGATGATCTATAGATTTAGAGGTATATCTCCCAAGTATATCACATAGCTCCATTTCTCACTTCCTTTATGTTTCTATAAAATAGGAAGGAAGCAGAGAGATGGTTCAAGGGTTAAGAAGACATGTTTTTCATACAGAGGACTTTGGTTCAATTCCCAGCACAAACATGATAGGTCACAACTATCTATAACTCCAGTTCCAAAGATTTGGTCTTTACAGGCACCAGATATTCATGTGGTGGACATATATACACTAGGCTCAAACACATAAAAATAAATTAATACATAAATAATGAAAGAGAAAATGAATAAATAAGATGGAAGGAATAAAATACAAAACTCTGAAAGCACAGATTCTGAGAGGATAACACTTTTTATCTGTGGTAAATGATACACAAAGAAATATGTTAATTTTTATAAGTTTTTGTAACAAATCTACTTTACATTTTGTTCCCTTTGGGATTTTTTGCTTAGAATAAGTGAATTAATTTCAAAAGGATCATTTGATGGCATCTTTCATCTTAAGAAGTCATTAAGTATGACTTCTTACAATTAATGAATGTGTTAATATTCGCTGACATAAACAAAGTACTAACGGCAAAAATCAGTTAAGCAAAAAGAGGTTCAGGAAGAGGGCTTGAGAGGGAAATAGGACACAGGTGATATGAAGTGGGAAATAGGAAAAACTGGAGGAGAGTAGGGAAGGAAGTCATACAGAAGAGAAAGGAGGAATAATAATTCTATAGATGTTAGATAAGTCTCAAGAAATCATATTTTATATTTATCTAATATATATATCAATAATTATGTGTTTACATATACAAACATGTATTTTGTATACATATGTTATATTTGTGTATGTATACATACATACATTTATACATGTATATGTATATATACACACATAAACACACATATCCATGTGGCCACCAATGCTTCACAGAAAAGCCTTAGATTAACAAAACTCCTACTGCCAAGCATTAGACATCTTCCTTCAAATTGTAGGACAGAGTAGCCCAATTAACTCACAAAGCACTACAGCTGCTTCCTTGGGTTGCCTGTTATAGTTGGAGGGTAAGCCTCTATTGTGGAAGATAACATATACTTCTGAAGCCATATATCATATATACCATAGCACTCTGAAGATTTGATCAGATCCTTCCTGCAGTTTAGCTTCCACAGTACCAGAAAGTAGTATGTGAGCTGCCAGGGAGAGAAGCCAACCACTGTCTTATCCTGCTAAGACAACAAGGAAGTGCAACCATGACCAGCATGATAAGCTGCTATCTTTAAGGGTGCAACAGTGGCAATCATGACTTTATAGTAACTGACTGGTGTTATTCAGACTAAAAGGCCTACTCAACAGGAAGAATCACATGACTATTCCTAGAAGTTTAGCCAACTACCAGGAGACAGGACAGTAATGGGTTTCAGAGGAGAGTGTTCTACCCCCGCTTTACTAGACTAGTACAATTCATAACTGAAATCTAGGACTTTTGCTTATACCCATAGGTAAGCATATCTTTCATTCCAAAAAAAGAAGCTTCTCTTGGTAACAAATAGAGACTATTACAGAAAACTACAGCAGGTCATACCACAGAGATCAATTAATCAAGGGAAGCCCAGGCTTAGTGGATACATCTGCAAGAAAACTCCCACCTAATGCTTAGGTGATATCACAAAAGACGAGACAGGAAGAGGATATAGCCAGAGAAACAGAAACTCTGTAGTGAGAATGCTTCCTCCTAGAAATGACAAGGAAGCTGAACCTATAATGCCTCAATCGTACAGCCACCTAAACAAGACCTAGGCAATGACAATGACCTTGTTTTGACAATATAAGGTGAAAGAACTATAGACAACTAAAGAAGGCTGAGAAAGAGAAAATTGCGCTTCACCAACGATGAGCCCTACTAGGTTATCTAGTGAAGAATGGCTAACCCTGAAATAATATACACAAAAGTCACACCGTACAAGGATATCAAATTGTGAGTGAGTTGAGGGTGTGTCTGGGTGGCTTGGAGGAAGGGAATTTTGAGGGGTTGGTCAGAGAGGGAAGCAAAGGGAAAATTGATGTAATTTTATTCCCATTTATTTTTGTAAAGTATCTTTCAAGTTCAAATGATCAAGGATCATAAGCTCGGCTTTCTTTCAAAGCTTGTACTCACAGCTTAAAACTAGTGTCAGATCCATTCACTGAACTGAATACACACTGACAGCAGATTCAATGTGAGCCTTGTGTGCAGCCATTAGCTTTTTACCATATTCAAATCTTTCCCCTGTGCACCTATTTGCTTTCAAAAGGGTTTTAAATTTGACAGTGACAGTGCTAACTTCATCTGCCAAGAGTGTTTCTGCTGCCCTCCCTCCATCTCTCCCTCTTCTCCTTTCATTGGGAGGATAAGATTTTCAGATGCCAGCTTTTCTGACTAACGGTTCGGCCCAGATGGCTCTCATGACAACATCCACAGAAAGAGCTGGACATGAAGAAGTGATGCACTTATCTGGAAAGCTCACACACTTTGCAGTGTCTTCCAACACTGGCATCTTACTAGCTCATCATGCGTAGTGTAAATGCCTACTCCCAAACAGTGCTTCAGTGTTCCTCCTTCTCACCTTGCTGTGACCTGTGCAGTGCACATCGTCTCTAGGAGAACTCATATTTCTCAGCAAGACATAAAGACAAGCACCCTAAAGTGATTCATCATTGAAAGTTCAGGCACTTGTGTGAAATGTGTGGGTAACACTGATGACCAAGGTCACATCTAACCCCTCTTTCTTGCATATCCTGGTTTTAATTTATGTAGCAGTGTTAATAGGAACAAAAACTTGCTATCTTTAATTGGTAGTTTACTCCTGGCATTGGTGCAAATGGTCTCTAAGCAAGGCAACACTAAGTACTAGGGGTGAAATATTTATTGGATGAAGAAGATCGAATCAGAGAGAATGTTTTCAACACAACACAAGGACACGTTACCACTACCAGATGTCTAATTTTCAACCTGTAACTTTAGAGAATTTTCGTCACTGATTTTTCTTTTGTTTTAATCCTTTCTCTCTTTTAAAGTAAGAATTTAAAATTGTGCTTTCGAATGCTGTTACTGTTGAGACCCAGTGAAAGGAGTGTGAAGCTGGCCCTTCTGCTTTCAAAAGATACACAGTGCTTGTGAAGAAAGAATAACAGCCTATAAGTTAATTCAAGAAATTAAAAAATATAATGCAAAATGACCCCTAAGAGATTGTCTGTGTGTATGTGGGGGTGAAAGAGAAACAGAAAGAGAGAAAGGTAGACAGAAAGTCAGAGACAGAGAGGAAGAAGGAAAAGAAATGAGTACAAACTGAGACAGGGTGGAAGGAGAGAAAGGAGGTTTAATGTGTGTAGTAGAAGCTAAGAAAAGAAACCTCAGTAATCAAAAGTAAATAGTAGAAATGCAATACTGTTTGATACCACCTGCTGGTTACAGATAGAAATGGCAGAAACAAAAGTCTGATTTAAAAAAAAAATGTTTGTTTCTGTCTTTTTTCATCACATTGGACAAAACAATACTCAACTCATTCTCAAACACAATAATGTTTAGAATACATTATTACCACATTGAGAAAGGCTACAGTTGTGACTTACAACTCCTCTACACCTGTCCAATAAAGTTTTCAGGCTTCTGTATGTTAGGTATAATTTAGACATATATCAACGTTGTAAAACCAAATTATTTCATATTCTCCTAATTCAAACTTTCTGAGAACACGGAAACAATTGTGATCTAGAAGGTGTTATTTACAGCTTGTGAACCCACATGGTTGCAGGGATGACAAGTTATTCTTCTGGTTAATATAAGCAGTTCACAGATTTACTATATCCAAAGCTCATTTCCAGATTCAATTATTTTGCTTTTTAAAGGTCTCTTTTCGGTGAAAGTGTCCACAATCTAAATGACACCAATTTCAGATGTTAGATTCAAGTGCAGAAGCATAAATATTTTCCCAGTTTGGGTAAATGTACATGTTATTACTTGAACTGCACTCGTTCCTCTGGCACACATACCGGCTTTGGTATTCTGATAACTCATGTTCCTTCACGCAATGAATTACTATTTCATAATAACTGAAGTCTGCTTCGGTAGGCACATGTGAGCACACACACTGACAAAGGGCAAAAGTCTCCTTGCTTTCTACAGCAGCCATGCTATAAACACTTCAGTATGCTTAGGTCAGGGTTTAGAGCCCTTAAACTCTTTGTCCTTGGGATTATTTTGACCTGTGCTGTGCATCTTTCAGTTGTTTCCTCTCCTGCTCAGTTTGCCTGCTCATTTCTATAAGCCTATACCATAGTCAACTGTATAAATTAAAGCCTTTCTCTTTTCTCTCCAAAATAAAAAAAGGGGCCTAGGGGAATGTAAAAACTTATTACACCATTATTGAATAAACAAATATTTATTTAAACTAATTTCCTAGTTATCTATAATGGGGAAAAATCACACATTAATTAATCAATATCAAAAATCCATCTCTTCTTTCATGAATGAATCCCCCCTTTCTGGACATTGTGCAGAAAAAGTCAGATGGGTTCTCCCAGAGACATTAAAAAGTTAAGAACAAAAATATCCCCTACACCACAATAGGACAAACTGCTTGATAACCAATAATAGGGCAGTTTGTGTGGACCAGCAAAGCTACTGTAAAGAAATGTGTGGTAGGGAGTAAAATGGTATTTAAAAAGTCAAATAGACTTTGTTAACTTTCCATGTGAGGCCTCACACTCTCTGAGCAATGGACGGGGAGCCAGGTAGCCGGGTGGAGGGAAAATGATGAGAGCAGAAGGGGAGGGAGGGGAAACTGAGATTGGTATGCAAAATAAAAAGATTATTTTAAATAAACAAATAAATAGATACATAGATAAATTATTATTTAAAAGATTACTCCAAAATACAGTTGTAGCAATTCTCTGATTCTCTAAGTAATGTTTAGTTTTATATTTCTGGTAAATTTATAATGATCTATACATGGAATCTAATCTGACTTTTTTTCTTCAACAGCTATTTGCTGAGGCTGTTCGTTCATTCCTGGCCAATAAGAACCGAAATACTCACACAGAAACTGTATTATTTCCAATACTTTTTGACCAATAGCTTACGCATATTTCTAGCTAGGTCTTATATCCTAAACTAACCCATCTCCATTAATCTGTGCATTACCACAAGGTTGTGGCCTACTGGCAAAATTTTGGTGGGCACCAATGGAAGCATCTGTTTCCTGAGGCTGCTACATGGCTTCTCACTGACTCTACCTACTCTATCTATCTATCTATCTATCTATCTATCTATCTATCTATCTATCTATCTATCTATCTATCTATCTCTCCATCTCTGTGTGCATTTTGCACAATGGCTTTACTCTGTTAAGCCATTGGTCAAAAACAGCTTTTTTCATTAACCAATAAAAGCAACACATATATGGAAGGACTTCCCATACCAGACAGCTTCATGCTGAACTCCTTCCTTGAATTCTGTTTCCATAGTTTATTTTAATTCCAATACTTCCTGTTGTTACTTTTAAATTTCTCTTTGTCCTTGGTAATCCATGTGTGGACACAATGAAATCTATGTTTACTTTGATTATTACTTAGTTATATCCCTCTGCCTGCATTACTTGACTCTTCCTTGTCCATTATGTTGACCAGTGTAACGGCGTAAATGAATGCAGACAGATTGTAAAATTATATACAGCTTTAATGGGGAAATAGACTTACAGGACCACAGGTTCCCACGGAGAACCGGAAAGCAGAAGAAGGGGCTGCTGGGATCACATGGGGTAGATTTATCAGTAAACATTAGCCCGAGGCGAACACGCCCCCTAATGGGCAGGGCTTATCCCTACAGACCAGCAAATCCACTAAATACGTCTGACTGTATCAAACATAGTTTACACTTCCCATCCAGCAATTTCAACAACTACATCAATGGTTTTCGTATTGGCTTGGTCTCTTTTGTTTCTTCTTTTATCTTACCTTCATTCATAACATGTAATTTTCTTGTTATAGTAAACTGTAAATGTATTGGGGAATGGGAACTGAGATAGACTTGTAGTGTAGAATTTTGTTAATTTTTCTAGTTTACATTAATGTTTATTGTGTTGTGCTAATAATGCCTGCTATAGTTATATGAAGCACCTGAGAGAAATTCCTGAACGTTCCAGCTATTAATCTTAGAGACTTCAAATTCCTTCAGTTTTCCTTCTCAGAGAGCATCAGCATCTTTCAGTTCATTGATGTGTAAGCCACAGATACTTTGCGTGATTGCCCAGGTAGTCAGTTGTCTCTGTCAATTGTTGCACATTTTGGATATCTCTCGTTTGTTAGGTAATATTAATTCCCTTCTCGAATCTTTGACGGATTTGAAGATTAGATAATTGTAGTTACTCTCTACATTATTTAGATTTTTTGAAATAGAACGTTTAGTATATTTATTATTTGTTCCTATTGTATATAGTTGTATTTGGTTTGACTCTATCTTATTTAGACAAAAAGGGGAGATGTAGGGGGGACCCAGCCAATCACCTTGCTAGCAGGGGGCGGGGTCCCCCGAGGATATTTTTTACTTATAAAGATTGCAGGCGCACCCCCAGCCGCCCGGGAACCTCTGGTTCTGTAAGTCTATTTCCCCGTTAAAGCTGTATATATTTTTACAGTCTGTCTGCATTCATTTACGCCACTACAGACTACAGCTTGATAGGTGTCTCCTTCTCACACTCACATAGATTTAGTGCCAGGCAATTCATCAAAATTACTATGAAAATGTTCCAACCAGCATATGGCTCCCACAGCTTCTCTTCCAGGTAAGAGATCTTGGCTGTGTCACTCTGATTTTGCCTGTCTCTTTACAATTTAGGATGACACTTTGCCTGTAATCGTGGTTCATTGTGAATCCAATGAGACACATTTGTTTTCATTTGCTTTAGCTTTAGATTGCAAACTCTGCGGATGTCAGCACTGAAATCTGAAGTTTGGCCTCATAACATTAATACATGATTTTAAAAAGTATTTGTAACCCAAAAAGCTAGATAAAACTTACTAAAGTAATATACTAATAAAATAAAGGCAACCTTTGGGAATTAATAAGTTAATATAAGTTCTAACATTAAGAAAAATTCACAAATTGGGTCTCTGTCTCTCTCTCGATCCATCGCCAGATGAAAGTTCCTGTGCCATTCTCCTTGGCCTCTCGTCAGCTCTCATTGTCCGCCACATTCCGAGAGTCCGGTTTTATCCCATGTTTTTTTCAGTAGCAGTCCAGCTGACCTTGGTGAGCTCCCAATAGATCGGCCCCACTGTATAAGCATGGGTTGAAACTGGACTCTCTGAACATGGCGGACAATGAAGGCTGATGAGAAGCCAAGGACAATGGCACTAGGTTTCGATCCTAATACATGAACTGGCTTTGTGGGAGCTTAGCCTGTTTTGATGCTCACCTTCCTGGGCCTGGATGGAAGTGGGAGGACCTTGGTCTTCCTGTAGGGCAGGGAATTTGGACTGCTCTTCAGTAGCGAGAGGGAGGGGGAATGGACTGGGGGAAGGAGAAGAGGAGTGGGGATAGGGGAGGGGAGAGGGGGGAGGGGGCAATGTGTGGGAGGAGGGGAGGGAAATGGGAAACGGGGAGCAGTTGGAAATTTTAATTAAAAAAGAATAAAAAAAATATATAATAAAAAAAAAATAAATAAAAAAAAAATAAAAAAAAAAAAAGAAAAATTCACAAATATCTGACTGTGGACAGACTATTTAACTAGGAACCTCAGATATTCTAGTAGGCCATTGTGTACTGATATCTTAATCTTTTTTATATCTTAATCTTAAGAAGCATTGTGTGAAAGCATGTAAAACTGAATTACAATGAATTACAATATGTTAAAAGATTGGTATATTATCGCTTTTCCTGTGCTGTTTTCAAATAATTAGCCAAAAAAGGAAAATTCAAGAAGTCAAAGTATTTAATTAGTATAAATCTCATTTAATCAGTAAACTTTCCCCATCCCCACCTCCAATCCACAAATACCTTAAGTACACTTTGTGAGAAAACATAAACCATAAAATTATTTTAATGCTTTTATCATAACTTATAACAAAATCATACTAGCACTAATAAGACCACAAAGATATATAACTAAAGTCAATTTAGCATTTATGCTGATAGCAACTCTTGAATTTGTAAGACATTAAAAGATTTTCAAAATCACTCAACAATAAAAATGACATCTTAAAATTTGCATGCAAATGGATGGGACTAGAAAAAAATATCCTGAGTGAGGTAATTCAGACCCAGAAAGATGAACATAGTATGTACTCACTCACAGGTGGATACTAGCTGTAAAGCAAAGGATAACAAGCCTATAGTTCATAATCCTAGAAGTTAAGTAACAAGGCAAACCATATATATATATATATATATATATATATATATATATATATATATATATATACCTGGAAAAGGCAAACAAACAAGATCGCCTGACAAAATTGAGAGCATGAGGGTGGGGGGAGGTGAAGGAAAGGTAGAAGTGGAAGAGGAGAGGAGGAGAGGGGGAAGAAGAACTTGACGGACTGGGATAGTTGAGATGAAGGAATGACAGAGATGAGAACAAGGAAACAAATATTTTGATTGAGGGAGACATTATGTGACTAGCAAGAAATCTGGCACTAGAGAAATTCCCAGGAATCTACAAGAATGACTCCAGCTAAGACCCTAAGCAGTAGAGAAGAAGGTGCCTGAACTGGCCTGGCCCTGTAGTCAGATGACTATCTTAAATGTCACCATAGACCCTTCATCCAGTAACTGATGAACAGAGGCAGAGGCCCACAGCAGAACACTGAACTGAGCTCCTAACGTCCACTTGAAGAGAGGGAGGAATGAGAAAAGAGGTCAAGACCATGATGAGTTCACCCACTGAAACAGTTTACTTGAACTAATTGGAGCTCACCAACTCCAGCCAGACAAGGAAGGAGCAAGCATAGGTCCAAACTAGTCCCACTGAATGTGGGTAATAGTTGTATGGCTAGGGCAGACTAAAGGACCACTGGCAGTGGAACCAGGACTTATCCCTACTGTGTGTACTATCTTATAGAGAACCTATTCTCTTTAGATGGATACCTTGCTCAGCCTAGATATATTAGTGAGTGCCTTGGACCTTCCCCAAAGTAATGTACCTTACCCACTCTGAGGAAAGGTAGAGGGAATGGGAGGAGGGGAGGGAGTGGAGCTGGAATTATTATGTAAAATGAGGAAAAGATAGTTTATTTTACTTTTAATAAAGAAAAATAAAATAAAAACTATAAGTAAAAAAACAAAACCAAAATGAAATTTGTTCATAGTGAATTTGAACCTGAAGGCACAGGTATCTCAGTTTTGCTTAACATTGTGCCTGAATAGACTATCACAGTACCTGGCAAGCATAACTTCTGTAGAATGAAAAAATGAATAAATATAATACATAAAACAGAAGCACCTACTTTTGTGCATAGAATTGTAGAAATCTGTAAATGTGGTGTATACATTTGGAATTAAAATCTGAAGACTTCCTTTTCCCAGAAATCATTGTGAATTTCAAGCACACACACATGCACACAAATACACACATATGCACACACACATGCACATGAGCACACACAGAGGGGTGGAGAGAGAGAGAGAGAGAGAGAGAGAGAGAGAGAGAGAGAGAGAGAGAGAGAGGGAGAGGGAGAGGGAGAGAGAGAGAGAGAGAGAGAGAGAGAGAGAGAGAGAGAGAGAGAGAGAGAGAGATGAGTCTATAGATAGTCCAGTAACAACAGACAGATGGAAAAGGCACAGGGGAAAATTCAAAATTCTTGGTCAATTAATCCAAAAGAAGTATTTGTTTGTTTGTTTGCTTGCTTGCTTTTATTTCTTAATGCAATATTGATACAACCTTTGAGGTTATCTTCAATGCATTAACTAATGCAGTTAATAAAATGTATATACAAGGAAACTGAAGCAAATTGAAGTTAAGAATCCTACTAAAAATCACAATTACTCTCAACTAGTAAACATAAGACACAAATTCAGACAGCCTGACTTGAAATCTCATACTCTTTGCCAAGAATTTAAAGAGACATTTTCTTTCAAAATCATGGGCTCATAGCATATCTTAGCAATATTTGTCTAACCTTGCATTTTATTGGTGAAGCCTCTAAGGTCTCTATTATGATAAAAATGTATAATTGATAGAATAGTTTTAATTGCTTGGGATATGGCTTTACCTAGAGATAGAAATGGGTATTAAGCTGAAATGGGTTTTGAGCTTTCTGCCTGCTTCTGTAGAGTGACGTAACTTAACTACATTAATATAAACATCATTTTAAGTTACATAAGATGATGGCTTTTGCACAGCACCTGCAGCTACTCCACAGTAACCCTTTTCACATGAGAAATGGAAATGATACTTTCATGGATTGTGGGTAAGTAGTATTTGCACTTCCCCAACAATTATAAAATTCTCCTTCCCTCTTTCCCCTTTTGTGCTGTACCTGGCTGACTTTGTCTCCACAATGGGGATTAGAATATGTATTTTCCAGACTTTCACTGACAAATGCAAATAACTGTGTAGAATCTGTCTAACTCAGATTTCTGTGGCTTCTGTTTGTTTGTTTATTATGCTCCTTAGCCCCCCTAGGAACGTGGTGGATAAAGATGCTGAGAATGCAAAGCAAGGATGTAAGAGTCCCATCTAGTGGTAGACTGAGAAAAGCCAAAGAACATTGAACTATATAAACGAAGACCCAGACATTTTATTTTTTAGTTATTCATTTCCTAATTGGTAAAAGAATTTAGTATGGATCACCAGAAAGAAGAACACAAGGCTTGTATTGGTTTCTTCTCTACTCTTCCACTGTGTCTACAAACCTGAGACTCTTTTAAAAATAGATCTGTAATTCTGGGTTAATTAAACCCTTGATATTCAGTACTGAACTATTCTGTCCTTAAATGTCTCAAAGGACATGATGCAACTCATTAATTAGGCATAATTTGATAATCAGTTGCTATCAAATGGATCCTCCATTGTCATTATCACTTATAACCAAACACTTGGGAATATAACCTGTCAGCTCCTAGGGTACATTATTAAAAGATAATTTCCAAAAATTTAGAATGGCTCATATCTAATCTCATGGTTTCTGAGATCAGAATAGTTCAGGACATTAAAGTTAGACTGGATGTAGGACTAGCCAAATGCAGATGCCTGAGACACCTGTTGTCCTTTATCTAAAATACTGAAACAGGATGTGACTACTGTTAGGTTTCACAGTAATATTGTAATTTATTTGAGTTTAAGATAAAATAATACATTTGGCACCATGATAATAAGATAATAAAATAACAGCAGACCAACAAAGAAAGCCCTTTTCTATACAAACTCCCCACTGTTATCAAATCCATTTTCTATTTCATTCTTGTAAATTGCATTGCCATAAATGCTGGGTGAATGTGGAAATGTTAATCATTTGGGAGAAGTCTTATGACTCCCTAAGGTGATTTAGCTGGGGAAATGTTATATTATTTGTGATGAATAATGCATTAGAAAAACTTTTATCACAAAAATCATCCAATTAGAAACTATTTCCTCAAAATGATAAAAACACATTTGAATATCACTAGTAGCTTTTTATAATTTTAAAAATTAACACCTAAAGATGCACATTTAAAAGTTTGTTGTAGTAAAAAACAAAAGCTACAGTAGTGCTGAAAACAAAAGCTACAGTTCAAAAGCTGAGTCAAATTAAAGACAAAGAAGGAATCTGCATGACAGTAGTATTTGGGAGGCTGTAACAGGAGAAGGTATTCTTCATGGCTTGCCTGCTTGCCACAGCAAAGCCTGAATCAATAAAACCAACAAACTTAAAGAAACAAAAATTCTTCAGCATCTGCATTCTTCCTCATGTACTCTATAACACTGTAAAGATTTCATAGATGGTTTCCAAGACAAAATGTATTGGGCAAACGATTTTAGAAGGTGGTTAAGAGAATTGTCAAATCATGTTCAGATTATACTGATTTCCTAGGGATTCTAGCCATGCTACTGTGAGTAGCTACATGCTTAGAGATGGAGATGGCTTACTGAAGAAATTTTGCTTAGAAATTCAAATTATAGTATTTGAACAGGAGAGATGATAATGTTAAAAATGATTTTATTATATCAGTCTTAGTCCAGTGATAGTAAAATTTTAGCTATAGTGCAAGACACACAAAACTCCTCAAAATTCATCTGCTGACACCAAACAATGATGGTGAGAATTTAGATCTTAGTGTTGACCTCGAGTTGTGACATGATTTTAGTAAGCACAGTTCTCAAATATGTATATAAATTATTGCTTTAATGTTGGCCAGGTGTTTGATAAAAGGGGTTATGGAGAGATTATGCAAGTTACATGCCCTCTGTATAGATTGGTGAATCAGTTTCCTTGTCTGCCAATAGAAGGCCATGGTGTTGTCCTAACTAGAAAATTGTTTTCAGAATTAAACAACAAATAAATTTGACATACCTCACTCAGCATATGGTATCAATACGGTATTCATATAGTGCTGCTTTTAATATTTTTTGAGCTACAAATGAGAGTGATTTAAATGTTTTAAAGTAATTATGGCTATATTAATATTTACAAGCACTTGACAAAATCCCGAAATTAATACAAAGTTGGCCAACTAATCAATAGCATATACTTTTAATCACTTTCTTATGTTATTACGGAAAAGTGATAATATTTCATTTATGTTGATAAAGCTTGGGTAGGCTACCTTTATTCCTGACAAATCATCTCAGCCTGAACGAGAACTTGCAAGGCTCTCTAATTTTCCTTGCCATAGCTTATTACTGTATCTTGCTTCAGTTGCTTGCCTAATTGGCAGTGGGATGGCCGGGAGGAGACTGTGGCAGCAGCAGGGAGGAAGGCGGCTGGTGGGCTGGCAGCTTGCGTCTGATTAGCATATGCTGCCTTGTGCCAAAGTCAATTCTGCGATGCCAGGTATGCCTCCTGTTAGCACTGTGCAGCCTGTGCCACTTGGAAAACAGAGATTGGGAATAAACTCTGCCGTGTACAGTCTTCCTGCTCATTATTTGCATACCCTGCAACCATCCACACATCATACTCCCTCTAACACCTTCTCTCGTGCATTTCAATGAAAATTATTGTTTTCCTACTAAAACTTCTCCACCTCTTCAGCTGCCCAGACTGAAGTCGTTACTCATCTAACTCTTTCATCCCAGCTACTGTTTTTGGTGTTGTTTGCTTTGCCTTGGGATTCTACAGTGCTCTTTCCTCCCTCGTTGCCTGCCCACATCCACAGTCTTCAAATTAATATGTCCATGGGTACTAGCCGGGAAAATAAGCTGTGTAGGGTGAGCAACAGTTTTGAGACTGTGGTAAACAACCTCTACGTCTACAGGGGACTTTAAGTTTTAATCAAGGGTTGCTCATGTATGAATATGAGTCCCTCTACATTTTAACAAATCTTATTTTCCCTCTAATAAAAATATTAGCATATGTAAGCATATAAATGAACACATATGTAATCTGTATCTATCAGTGCATTAGTTACTAACAATCAGCACCCTTCAAAACCTATATTCCTTTATAGAATTTGTAGGTATTCAGATACAGGAAATAGAAGTTTGTCTTGCATTCATTACTTCATGTATTCTCTTAACATTCCCCTACTGGAGATAGCATGGGTTTGTATCATTTACAGTGGAACAAGTCAAGAGAATAGAGAAATTAAATGAATCTTTCTTGCTAGCAATAGAGCCAAACAGACACAGTGTCTCTACACTACTGGTGTATACAGGCCACTTAACTCTGCACAGTTATTTCCCATTGCTTCTTTATTATCATATTTGTGTTAGTCACTTCATACTACAGAACTGGTAACATAAAGTTCCCTTTCATTTCATTTCCTTTCAACTTATTGCATCACAGATTTCTGTTCTTCTATAAAAGTCATATTGGATATATTATGTGATAAAATTATCACCTAAGATGCCTTTTTATATGTATATTCAAATCTTCATACATTTAAACATGGGCTGCACAGTAGCATTTTAAATACTCATCCTTTCAACAATTTTCTGGTATTTTATTTTCTTTAGTGTTTTGAAATATGGTCTGGTATCCACTGTACTTTAAATAACCTAGGTCTTTGTTGTTAGTACTCAGAAAACAAATAGATCAGATGTACTAAATGATTTCAGACATTACGATTATACCACTTACCAATTTTAAAAATTTATAGTTATATTATTCTACTTCATAGTATATTGTCTTCTGTCAATGACCATTTTCTTATATTTCTTATAAAAGTGAAGGACATCTTTTTCTCTGAGCACAAATAAATTTATTGTTTTAATAATTATTTGTAGAAATCTATTACGGACCAGACATTCTTAGGATTACAAAAAAGGAAGAGAACTGACATTCTAGTTGGAAAGTCAGAAATTAAAGAAAACATTTCTTCTTTAGAATATCAAAGATGATACATGTACTAAAAAAATGAATAGAGCAGGACTGAGTAAGCAAATTTTAGGATAGAGAAAAGAGTTTAAAATTCAACCGGGCCATTAGCTTCATCTTCTTGAGAATATAATGACTGAGAAACACTCTCAGGATGAGAAGGTGTCAGCTACACAGACAGATATTGCAAGAGAAATTCTGGGAGAAGAAACAGACAAAGCAGGCTGCTTCATGCTTAGCATGCTATGGATATGAGGAGAAAGATAAAGGACAGGATGAATAAAGAATGAAGTCATGGGAAAAGGAGGTTCATGATGTGTGTAAAGAGTATGGTATTTGATTTATATGTTGAAATGATGACCCTGACTGCTATACCAACAACAGACTTGAACCAACATCTTCACAAGATAACAAAAGGTCCTGGTCAGATGTTTATGTTTCCTCAAAAATTTACCCATTGAAGCGCTAACTGCTTTATTTGTGGCTTTATTTGGAGATGAAGCCTTTAGTAATAAGATAGTCATGAAAGTTCTGTTTAAATAAAACCCCTGACTTACAATGACAGGTGTCAAAGTGTTTATATACTTTCCCTGTATGCCCCCCCACACATACACATCAGGAAAGACTTTGTGGAGAAACAGCAAGAAAATGACCACGTGCATATCAGAGAGATCCCGCATGAGAAATGCACCAAACTACAAGAAAATGTCTGTGGTAAGAATATACATTCTGTGGTACTTTGCAAAAATAACCCAAATAGACTAAAGAATGCAGTTATGTAAATGTCTTGATAATGCTTCACTGAAGACACAATGTGATAGATTTTTAGGAAGCAAAATTGAAAGATTGGTTCTGTGCATATATTGTTTGTCTTTGGATATTCAAATAGGATATAAGAAAAATAATTAGATATATGTGTCTGAATTTAAGATCAAACCTAGGCATACATTGTCATATGAAAATATAGCTCATGATTAAAACTGAGTCTGCCATGGTAGAAGAGTATCAATAAAACAGTCAATTAAATATGGAACAATGAAACATTCTGATGTTGAAGTGGTCAGGGTAGTAGAGGCCGGCAAAGGAATTAAAAGCATTAAAGATGAAATGTAATTCAATGAAATGTTATTCTGAAAACCAAATAGAGAAGATAACCTCAGGCAATGTCTTGACATTTAAGAAGAGGTATATACTCTGTCAAAGAGCACTGATAGTTGATTTCTGAATCGATTACTAGATTTAGCCATATCTAATATTTGGGCAAGAGTAATATGGTAGAATAAGAAAGACGCAATGCTGATTAAATGGGTCTAAAAGAACATGGAGAAACAAAATCTGGGGAAAGTGAGAAACAGTGTTCCAGTCCATCTGCTTCATAGTGGAACACACATGTTAGTTCTAGTTAGGGTATTTTCTTTGAAGATCAGATGACCAATGCTGTTTTTTTCTATTCGTTATACTAAATATGGAATGCACTGATGATATCAGAGATGATGAAGGATTAATGCAATGATATTTTTAAGCAGGTGAGAAGGGATGAATTCTAGTGCTTAGAATGAAGGGTTGGCCACATGGGAATATTGGAAAGCAGACACTTTTTGCCCAGTAACTCAGAGAGATGAGGCTGTGAGATCCCAGGGAGGTCATCTTTTAGCTATTTCAATGTTTCTTTCTTTTTTTTTTTCCTTTCAAAGACAGTCTTATAATGCTGAGTTAGTTTACACATTTAAAAACGTTTGGTTCATACTGTCAAATTACTTTTCAGACAGATGGTTTCAGTGCAAGTTCTCAGGCATAGTATCTGAGAGTGTCCATTGTGATGTACAGTCTTTTTTTTCTTTTTATTGTTTATTTATTTATTAAAGATTTCTGCCTTCTCCCCGCCACCACCTCCCATTTCCCTCCCCCTCCCCCATCAAGTCCCCCTCCCTCATCATCCCTAAGAGTAATCCGGGTTCCCTCCCCTGTGGGAAAGCCAGGACATGCCCAAACTCAGTGATACGTGGAGCTGTAAGACCAGAACATAAGGATGCATGATAGGCACTTCCTCTAAAACAGGCTCCAATTTTGCTTCCTTCTGAGGGACACTCTTCTTCCACAATCAAGGTGATGAAAAATACACACTGACTCATGATTTGATTGTGACTCAGCCTTCACTTAGGAGAACTGTATGAGTTCGGAGCATGGGAGCCATATCTAACAAATAAGATTCAATGATGGCATTAGTTGATGGCCTGCATTTCTAAAATGTTGCTTCTTACCGATGTTAAACAGGCCCACAGCTAGTAAGAATGAAGGAAACAGAGACTGACAATAACTTGAGTGGAATTAAATTGAATTGAATTTCACTACTTGCACTGAACTGGATTTTGCTGCTTGAATTGACTTGAAATGTACTGCTAACGAAAACTGAACTGAGAACTTCTATATTGCACCCGAATAAAAGACGGCTAAGGATTTGGACATTCTCTTCAAAACAAACAAACAAACAAAAAAGAGAGCCACACCCTAATGATCAGATGCCAAGAAGTTGAATTCCAGCCCAGAACTATTGTCACCAGATTTCCTACTCCTCAAAGTTTGTGTCCCACAGTGACCACAGTTGCTCTATCTAAAATGGGCTGGTTTCTCTACATGTGTCTTGATATGAAGAAGAAAGATACATTAGAAACCAGATAATACCTCTAAAACCTTTATCATAAAGGGGTGTTGAATTTTGTTAAATGCTTTTTCAGCATCTAATGAAATGATTATATTTTTTTTCAGTTTATTTATATGATTTATTGAAAGATTTTTGTATGCTGAACCAGCCCTGCATCTCTGGGATGAAACCTACTTGATCATAATGGATGATTTTTTTGATGTGTTCTTGGATTCGGTTTGCCAGTATTTTATTGAGAATTTTTGCATCGATGTTCATGAGTGAGATTGGTCTGGCATTCTCTTTCTTGGTTGAGTCTTTGTGTGGTTTTGGTATCAGGGTAACTGTCGCTTCATAAAAAGAGTTTGGCAATGATTCTTCTGTATCTATTATGTGAAACACACTAAGGAATATAGGTATTAGTTCTTCTTGGAAGGTCTGGTAGAATTCTATACTAAAACCATCTTGTCCTGGGCTTTTTTTGGTTGGAAGGTTTTTGATGACAGCTTCTATTTCCTCGTGACTTATAGGTCTATTTAAATTGTTTACCTGGTCTTGATTTAATTTGGGTATATGGTATTTATCAAAAAATGTCCATTTAATTTTCCAATTTTTGGTGTACAGGCTTTTGTAATAAGACCTAATGATTCTCTGAATTTCCTCAAGGTCAGGACCCTGGGCAGTGGAGGAGAGGGTGCCTGAACTGGCCTTGTCCAGAAATCAGACTGATGACTACCTTGAATATCACCATAGAACCTTCATCCAGTGACAATTGGAGATAGAAATAGAGACCTGCATGGGAACACTGGACTGAGCTCCCAAGGTCCAGTTGTAGAGCAGAAGGAGGGAGAATATGACCAAGGAAGTCAGGACCACGAGGGGTTGGTCCATCCACTGAGACAGTGTGCCTGAATCCAGCTGGACTGAGACTGAACGAGCATGGGATAAAACTGGCCCCTCTGAATGTGGATTACAATTGAGGCAGACTGAGAAGCCAATGATAATAGCACTGGGATTTGTCTCTACTAGCTTTTTGGGATCCTATTCTATTTGAATGCGCACCTTTCTAAGCCTGGATGGAGTGGGGAGGGCCTTGGACTTCCCATAGGGCAGGGTACCCTGCCCTCTCTTAGGACTGGAGGGGGATGAAGAAGGGGGAGGGAGGGAGAGGGACAGAAGTGGAAGGAGGAAAGGAAGTGGAAATTTTGATGCCTATTATTTATAAAGTAATAAAAAAAATCAGAGGAAAAAAAAACCAGATAATAATCACTGCAGATTATCCTATGCCAGAATCATGATGACTGTTCCAGAAAGGCATGTATATGAGAGTGTATATTACAGTTCCGCTCAACTCATCCACAAGAGTGAGATTATTACTGGACCACTTTTATGATGAGATTAAACTAAGGCACAGAGGAGTTAAGAAACCTGGAAGAAGTCATTCAGCTGTAACTACAGGGCCAGACCTAAGCAAGATACACTGCATCTCAAGTGTAAGTAAGTATTCCTCATGACTTTGTTGCCTTCATAATAAATGTGAATTCTGGCTTTGGCAGAACCTACTTAATACAACATAATATGTAACAACCAAAAATAATATAACCCATATACTCAATGAGGCAAGTTCTAAGACCTGGTTGTAAATTTGGGTGAGGTGGATAACTAAAGTTTATTGGAGAAGGCTTTTCAAGGAGCTCATTTATTGGCCAA
The DNA here is from genome assembly GCF_950005125.1 of Chionomys nivalis. Classification (NCBI taxonomy): domain Eukaryota; kingdom Metazoa; phylum Chordata; class Mammalia; order Rodentia; family Cricetidae; genus Chionomys; species Chionomys nivalis. The sequence goes on from NC_080091.1 coordinate 72,032,241, forward strand.
AGGCCTTGAACAACCTGTCAGTGAACTTCATATGCACAAAAAGGCAGCACTGTTCCCTTGAGGTACTCTATGTGAATTCTGTGCCATAGGTGTCATTTCAATCCATTATGGGGCCAGCTAGAAATCTGGCACTGGAGAAATTCCCAGGAATCCACAAGGATGACTCCAGCTAAAACCCTAAGCAATAGAAGAGAGGGTACCTGAACTGGCCTTGCCCTGTAGTCAGACTGATGAATATCTTAAATATCACTATAGACTTTTCATCCAGCAACTGATGAAAGCAGAGACAGAGATCCACATTGGAGCACTGAGCTGAGCTCCCCAAGTCCAGTTGAAGAGTGGAAGGAGTGAGAATATGAGCAAAGAGGTCAAGATCATGATGGGGACACCCACTAAAATAGTCTAACTGAGCTAATGGGAGCTCACCAACTACAGTTGGACAGAAAAGGAAATAGTTCCTCTGAATGTGGTTGACAGTTGTATGGCTGGAGCAGACTGAGGGGCCACTGGCAGTAGCATCAGGATTCATCCCTACTGCTTGTGCTGGCATTTTAAGAACCTATTCTCTTTGGATACATAACTTGCTCAGCCTAGATATAGTATCCTTGGACCTTCCCCAAAGCAATGTGTCTTAGCCTCTCTGAAGAGTGGATAGGAGGGGTGGGGTAGGTGGGTTAAGTGGAGAGAATGGGAGAGGGGAGGGAGTGGAAACTTGGATTGGTGTGTATACTGAAAAAAGATAGTTTGTTTTCTTTTTAAAAAATAAAGATAAAATAAAAGTCATTTCAATCAACCAAATCCATAGGACTAAAAAGAAACATAATCAATCTACATTCCTTTTGGAATTTGGTGTCATAATTTCTCAAAATTTATATGACACCCTGAAAATTCTTTGAAGCTAATGTTGTGAAATGGCTCAGTGAGTAAAAGCAAAGCTCCATTATCTGAATTGAAATCCCCCAAATACATGCATGGGCCAGAGACAATGGCACAGCATCTTTAATCCAGCATTTCTTGGGTAAGGCCAAGAGACCTGTCTCAGTCAAGGTGGGCAGATAAGGATAGTCCTGTTGATCTTTTTATACACACATACATGCTGTGCAACAATCCTTTCCTACACAATGAACATGCATTACTCCTATTGGTTAATAAAATTCTGATTAACTAATAGCTGAAGAGGATAACGTTAGGTGGGAAAGACAAACTGAGAATGATGGAATGAGAAAAAGCAGAGCCTGGAGAACTGCCAGCAGATGCAGAGAGAGTAGAACATGAGCATGCCATGCTAATAAAGGTACCACCACGTAGCAGAGGGTAAATAAGAAATATAGCTTAACTTAAAATGTAAGAGCTAGTTAGTAATAGCCTGAGCAATTAGTTGAGTATTTATAATTAATCTAAGTCTCTGTTGGGTAATTTGGAAGCTGCTCCCAGGACAGGAAAACTCTGCCTACACATGGACCAAGTATTCACACACAAATAAACATACATACAGACTCACATTTATCAGACACATACACACACATAATACAAAGCACACCCTAACATATATTCACATATATAAGTACAAATCCCACAACACTAACAAAATACACACACATACAAACACAAATAAGTATACCTGCACATGCACATAGACTCACATTTATCACACACACACACATCCCCACTTACATACACATACAAAGCATACCAAAACATATAACCACATAGCACACACACACATACTCATTCCCTCCCCATATACATACACACTTTACAAGGCCTTGAACTTTTTGTAAAATTAAAAATTTGAATTTTATCTTTTACACCAAATGCCTACACCCCAATGGTTCTCTTTATCACAGCTTAGTTTTTTAAGTAAAAAGATTGACCTTAAGACTCTCTTTATATAATACAAAGAAAAAATAGAAGGACAGTTAATCCATACACATATCTAACACCAAAAGGAAAACCAGGCTTTGAGTATAGGGGAGTGTCATGTTCATAATTATTTCTCATTCACATACATTTCTAAATAATATAAACATCTGAACACCACACCAAAACAGTTTCACACACACACATACACACACACACACACACACACACACAACACACTCAAATGCTGTACCATGAAGCAAAGTTTACTTTTGAGGACTTTGAAAGCATAGCATCTAAAGGAAGCAGTTAAAGTTTTTTCCATTGTGTAAATGTACCACATTTTCCTTACTCATTCTTTGGTCGAGGGGCATTTAGGTTGTTTCCAGGTTCCGGCTATGACAAATAATGCTGCTATGAACATAGTTGAGCACATGTCCTTGTGGCATGATTGAGCATCCTTTGGATATATACCCCAAAGTGGTATTACTGGGTCTTAGGAAGGTCGTTTCCTAATTTTCTGAGAAATTGCCACACTAACATCCAAATGGCTGTACCCACTTGCATTCCCACCAGCAATGCAGAAGTGTTCCCTAAAGAACTTGGACAAAAATGAGGACCTAAGGGAGACATACATAGATCTAATATACATGGGAAGTAGAAAAAGACAAGCTCTCCTGAGTAAATTGGGAGCACGGGGACTTTGGGGGAGGATTTAAGTGGAGTGCAGAGGCAGGGAGGAGAGCAGAAAAAAATGTAGAGCTCAATAAAAATCAGTAATAAAAAAGTTTTCTCAAGTGCTTTCTTATATTGTCAAGAGAGAAAAAATGCCTCGTCATGAAGGCAACCTTATTTGATTTTGTCCAGGGTTTTGGAACAGTCGGTGCTGACAAATAGCTACTTAGTAAGTATTTGTTCGTGTTAAATGAATTGGGCATAAACCCTGCGAGGAATTCTATGGTGTTATCATCGGAAGATTCTAACGACAGTCCCTTTGAATGTTATCTATGTAAGACATCAGGATCACTACACATTAGCCAATATAAATGCAAAATGAATAGACAACGTATCAAAAAGGAAAATCGGTATTGTCACAAATGTTCATTCTAATATCAATTCTCTATCTACATCTTACTGGCTTTGCATTCTTATTAATGGAAATAATGAGCTTAGAACTTGGTATCTCCCCCTCAGGGCATAGAAAGTTAATTTTCACAGTTTCTGTTTTGCTCTTTTCTTTGTTTTTTTGGAGGGATTTTTGTTTGTTTGTTTGTTTTATTTTGTTTTGTTTTCTTGAGACAGAATTTTTTCTGTAACTTTGGACCATGTCCTGGAACTCATTTTTGTAGACTAGGCTGGCCTCAAACTTACAGAGATCCACCTATATCTGTCTCCCAACTCCCGAGTGCTGGGATTAAAGGCACGTGTCACCACCACTGGGCTTTGCTTTGTTTCTTTAAGAAAGTAAACTATTAAGCTGGGCGGTGGTGGCGCACGCCTTTAATCCCAGCACTTGGGAGGCAGAGGCAGGAGGATCTCTGTGAGTTCGAGACCAGCCTGGTCTACAAGAGTTAGTTCCAGGACAGGCTCCAAAACCACAGAGAAACCCTGTCTCGAAAAACCAAAAAAAAAAAAAAAAAAAAAAAAAAGAAAGTAAACTATTCAAAGCTTTGTATCAGAGAAGAGGTCTATGATTTAATGACTATGGAAATAAATTCTAACCTAAACAACAACTAAGCCACAATACCTTTGATCTACAATCTATTTTACATGCAAAATATACTATGATGGCACATAGTATCTCACTAGCCTAGTGATTGCTAATTAAGGTTTTCTGGCAATGAGGAAACACCAATGAATCCTGTTGTTTCCACTACTCCAGAGCTAGGATTAACAAGCATGCCATTATCCTTTTTTCTATTATTTTGCTTCCCCCCACAGGTCCTTATGCTTATGTAGCAACCACTTTGGTGGTCGCCAGCTCCTAATGTTACATTTCAATTCTATATTCACATTTATCACAAGTCATTTAAAACATTTGTATGTGTTTTAGAGTCAAATTTGGCAGTCTTAATTCTCACACGTTTTGCTGACTTGGAGTAAAGTATATATTGATGTTTTTATCACAACTCTTAATAATTGGGTATTTTGTACTGGTTTCTTTTGAAATCTGCATGTCTATGTTTTATGCCCTGAAAACCTTGTAGACCTTAGTAAAGTTATTTTCTTTATATTTTCTATTGAACAAATAGTATTATTTATTTTATACAACTTATATATTTACATAACCCCGCTTGTGTGTCTCTTCTATCCTCCAAGTTCTCTTTTTCATTACTATATTGCTATTTTCCATAAAATCTCTATTATCTGTTCTTTGGAAGTCATTCAGCTTTGCTTTAGACATCATTGACATGAATATTTCTGTTATTTCTGTCAATGTTATGTTTTGATTTTTATCAGTAATTTTTCAATACTGGAAAGATGTATCTGAGAAAATATCTGCATCTCAATTCTGAGAAATGACTGATATCCAAATTCAGTGCTGCTTTGTCTGGTCTTGAAGATGATTGGTGCTAAACTTTTGAGAACCTTGATCAAGTTCATCATTGGATCCACTTAGTACATGATGTTTTTCTGTTCAAAGTGGCTACTCACTGAACTTCTTTAAATCTTTTGAGATTTCCTACGTTAATTTGTATTTTTCTAAAATCTATCCCATAAAGATTACTTAAGTTTTTGGTGTAGACTTGTCATACAATTTTCTTGTGGTCTGCTTACATCCCGTAAAGTTGATGGCAAAGTCTACACCAATTTTAGGTTTCTGATCTTTTTTCCCTTTCATCTGGTGGTTTGCTAATTGTGCTGATATTTAAAAGTAATGAGCTTTTGGTTCTGATTACTTAAGCTATTGCTTTCATATTTTCTAATTTGATTTCTTTTCAATTCTTATTTTTTGACTATATACTCATTTGAGTTATCTGTTTTCTGATCTAAAACAATAATTTTGATTATTTATTTGAGTCTTTTTCTTTGTTAAAATAGATGCCAATTACTATGAATTTTCATCCAAGCATTGCTTCTAGTGAATTCTATAATTATGATTAAACTATGCTTGCATGTTCTTTCCTCCATGCATAATCTGATTTCCTATGTGACTTACTGTTTGGATAGCTGGTTCTTTATGTGTTTATTTCATTACCACATATTTCCAGTTTTATTGTTTCTAATTATTGATGTCATTGCTATATTTGAAGAAGGACCTGGGAATCATTTTAATTACTTTAATTAGAGTGAGAAGTGGTGTTTGTAGCCCCAAACATCATCTATCCTGGGGAATATTCCATGTGCACATGACAAAAACTCATAACTGTTTCTGTAGGGTAGAGATTTCTTTGATTTTTCTCTTTCCAGTATGCATTTTACTATTTCGCATTTTTCACTATTATATATAATTTTCTGTGTCTTTGCCCATTTCTTTGTTCATGTTGATTCTATTTCTGAAATGTTCTCTTAACTATTTTAACATACCTTCACTTTTTAAATCCCCACTTTATAGTTTTGTACAGGAATATCTTGCGTGGCTTTCCTTCACTTGTTGGTATTTACAATACTACTGATACTTAGATAGCATATACCATTGTTCTAATTGTGTTTAAAGGAGTAGTGAGTTTAACACTGAGAAAATGTCCATTATTGTGGATCATGTGATTACATCCATTTATTTGGTACATGTTTATCATTATCATGTAGAACATATGTTCCAAGTCGTATAGCAGTCACAATGTGCACCTACTTTCCAGATGATGAGTGAGACATGCCAAAAACCAAATAAGTACAAGTGCAATGAAATCTGATTGGTGCCATTATATATAACCATCTACAAGGCATAGCATTTTCTGTGTCTTTGCCCATTTCTTTGCTCATGTTTTTTCCATTTCTGAAATGTTCTCTTAACTGTTTAACAATATGCACCTACTTTCCAGATTATGAGTGAGACATGCCCGAAACCAAGTAAGTGTAAGTGCAATGAAATATGATTGGTGTCAATATATATAACAGCATCCATTTGAAAGTAAATTGCTCTTAGTCCTTACATCTATATTTTAAATCATATTATTGCTCTCTCTCTCTCTCTCTCTCTCTCTCTCTCTCTCTCTCGTGTGCTGGTACATATTTTTATGTAGGTGTGCATAGAGATGTGTATATATGTGTGGAGGCCAGAACGCAACATTAGGAAACATTCCATAAAGACTTTTTTCATTTCATTTAATTTTTCTAACATTTATTTAGCATGAATGTGTGTAAATGGAATATATATTCATTTACAAAGCAGCAGAAGAGGAAGCTGGTAGTAGTCTTTAGTGCACTATAGAGTGACATAGCAGTACATTACTGGACTATACCTAATTTACTTTCTCACACACTATACACAAAGGCATTGAACAAAGTATGTGTTTGGAAAATAGCCAACTAATAAACCACTTCACATAAACCATGTCAATGGTTTTTAGTTAAAGAGAATTAATAATATCATGTAATGTTACTACAAAGAAAACAATGACATTAAATAATCATGTGCTGACAATTTTAGGCCATAGTTTATTTTGTAAATAAATGTTTTTCTAAATTTCATCTTCAAAAATTTTTATACAGATACATATACATTTTAAAATTGTTCAGCTATCTCTTTTCTCCATTTTCTTTCACTTTCCCTTCTCTTTGTTTAAAAGTTTATTTGCTATTTTCATACAATATACATTGATTATATTGTTTCCTCTCTCCCGAAACTTTCTAGATATTCCTCACCTCAGTAGCCACTCAACTTCACGTTCCCTTCCACCCTTTCTCTCAACTCCATTTCTATGTTAAAAAATGAAAATAACAAACAAAAATTTAAATTGATTTTTACAAACAGGAAAGAAAGGAAGGGAAGAAGGAGGAGGGAAGGAAGGAAGGAAAAAAAGGAAGAAAGAACAAAAGAAAGAAAGAAGATAAAAGACAAAAGGCAACTTATCAACCAACCACATTCCAGGGAACAGCCCATGCAGTAGTTGCCTAACGCAAAATGGTCTTCCATCTTTTCCTTAGGGCGTATTGTGTCTGTTTAGCTCTTTCTAGAACTGGCCCATAAAAATTTGTAAGAGGCTAATATATATTATTGTTATTACATGTGTGTGTTTATATATAAAATCTATAATGTTTGAGACTTGATTTCAGTGGAAGATTATGTGTTTAGCTCTTTCTGTATACCTGTTTATGTAATTTTGAAATTGTATTTTTCTTTCTAATTTTCTGATCTGAGACTTTTCAGAGTTTAAGTCTCAGTATCTTACACTTTGAAATTCATAAGAATTCTCTCTTCTGGTCCCACATTCACCTAACTAATTTATCTGGTATGTAAATTCTAAATTCATAAATTTTATTACCTGTAAACCAATGACTTCCATGTTTAATATCAGGCTCTGTTATTCGTTTATGCTCTACAAACTACTCCTGTTCACTCACAGTACTGAAATCTGATATTACATGTAACTTCAAAAATCTAAATCTGCATTTCCTAAAGTATACTAATTTTTCTAACTTTTCAAATCTGTTCATTTTGCTTTTGTAGTTTAACAAAATGATGATATTATTCACATATATAAATAAAGTTACTTTAAATATTATTTTTAAATTATTCTATAATTTTGATGAATGTATACCCAAACTCCTGGATCTTTTCCCTACCTTTCATTTTCTTCTTTATTGCCTTCATATTCTTTACTAATTATTTGTTTTATTCCACTGGATACTCATGTGTCTCTCTAACCTTATTCAATGCCTCTAGCTTTTTCTTATATTTCAGCTTCTACAAAGGTGCCAAATTTTTCTAAAATATAAATAGGATCATATTAATCATAAAAAGAATAACTTTTAAAAGTATACATTTTAGTAAACCTGCCACACAGCATAATGTCTAAAACTAACAATGCTGTGTGATATGAAATTATGTCAAAAGAATGGAACTTATATATTAAGTGACCTCAACAAACTAATAATGGAAAGGAATAAGAGAAAGTTGGAAAATAATGACCATGACAGTTTCATGTATATACTCGTTATATATATTAAATATGCATACCATTATATGTGTCAATAATACCCAACAAAGTAGTTATCAAAGCAAAACATATAGGATATATTAAATAGCCAGCCTTTTTCTTAGATCTTTAACAATGCCATAGTATCAGAATACTGAACAGAATTGCCTATTATGCAGCTGAAATTTCATTCTATTAAGATGAACTGAAATGCTTTCTCATTATGGCCTTACACTAGATCTTTATCTGTAACTTCATAGTCCATCACCAAAACAATTGTCACCAAACACACCATGCCCTCAACGTTACAGAACATTTCATTCTTCTCGACTATGATTTTGCCCATTCTTTCTGCTCACAATATTGTTAAGCCATTGTCTCAAATATTAAATTGCCATTTTAGTCATTAATTTTGACTTTTGGTTTCTATAGCAGGGTGGATGTGCCTCTGTGATAAAGCGGTCATCCCACACTGCCATTATTCTCTAGTTATTCTGCTTTCATTCACTAACCAAACCACCTGGATGTTGGAACTATATATTGTGTGTTTTGTATTCCCAGTTCCTGGTACAGCATTTAACATAAGTTCTCCACAACACTTTCATAAGCAAAGGAGAGGACCACAAATACAAAGACACAAAGATATTTTTATAGAATGTGTCCAATCTTTACTATGTAAGAAAATATATTCTCAAAATCTCCTTCATTGTTTTAAAAACTTGAATTTTGAGTGGGCCTAGTTATAAATCTCAGCCATAAAGAGACGAGAGGCAGTCTCAGACATGTCACAAAAGATCAGAAGTGGTGGTGTCAAATACACTTAAATGAATGACTTTTCCTCTCATCTGAAATGCATAGGTTACATTTCTTCATTTCAAAACAACACGAAAGTAAATGCACAAAGTCTAAGATCATGATATTCCCCTCTTACATCTGAAAACTTCCCTGTTTTTAATTAAGAAAATCAAATGTCCCTATGGTAGTAAACAAAGTCTAGATCAATGTTTTCTATGTTCTCTAACTGGAAGAATTAACATCACTCTTTTTTATTTAAAAAGAAAGAAAGAAAGAAAGAAAGAAAGAAAGAAAGAAAGAAAGAAAGAAAGAAAGAAAGAAAGAAAAATGTTAACAAGGAAAACCTTTAGAGATATTCTTCCACCCTGAGTTAAGATCTCAAAAACACTTTCATCTGGTAGGATAGAGAAGAACATTAAAAAGCAGTGTGATTAAACAGAAAAATAAAAATAAAATAAAAAAACTAAATGTGTCTCCAAGTTATTTGGGTAATTTAAGTCTCTGATGACAGTATGGTACTGATTACAGTTCATAGTTCAGAACCTCTGCTTTCTCATCTATAAATTAGAATCAACATCTCCTGAATTGCATATCACAAGGCATTGATGTGGCAAGCATCAAAGAGAGAAACTTTGGGAAGTACATTTTGAAACAAAATGTGCTGTACTGCAGGCATTCACTCACCAAACACAGTTCTTGCAGGCACAGATTCTCTGTTAAGCCAGAATGACACTTGGGAGAGAATGACAGTCATGATGCAAGGCAGATAGGTCTGAATCACAAAATACCCAATTTTTCTTTTCAAGTGGAAATGAGCTGTCATTACAGTATATTCACCTGGAAGGAGAATTTAAGAAGCTTAAGGAACTGTAATTGTCAATAGTCAGAACAATTTGGAAATGGAAGGGATTAGAAGAAGAACAGTTCCTGATAAAAAAGGAAGAAATGGCCATATAGGTTTCATAAAGACTATAAAAAATAGAAATGTCTCATTAAAAAAAGAGTATTTTAGAAAAAATTACACAGTATCAACCACCTTGCACTGCTATGCTCCATGACATGGTGTTCATTGTTCTCTTTGGATCATGCCCACTCCCCAGCAAGATTCTAAAGACTATGCTAGTAGTTTATCTTATTGGCTTGTGTTCCACCTGTCCACTGGTGCAACCTACGTGCTGGCTCCAGGAATTGATTGCCCATCCCTCCTGGACCTTAAAAATGCTAGTAACTGGTGTTGCCACTGCCGCTGCTCTTTTGGACCAGATTTTTCCCTTTAACTCCATCACCAATTCTGACTTTCTCTTGCCATACGCCTGCTGTAATTTGCTCCCATCAGTTTTTATCTAATTCTCATACTTACCTTCTTTTTTATCTACCACAATGTTAATTATTTCCAGATGGAAGATAATTATTCTACACAGCTACTTTTTTCTTTTCTGAGGATGGCCTAAGAGAGGAGCTTTCCATGCAGGCCAGGGGCAATTACCCAGAAATCAAGTGTTGAACAATCATAATTTATCCACAATAGGGGAACAAGAATAAGAAAACTAGGGAAATAGTTATCACTACTTTGAAGGAAAATGATAAAGTTGTCTGATCTGAGAAGATGATATTTTTAACTGTGCAGTAGTAAGTTTGTTTTAAAACATGGTTTCTGAAACGCATGAACATATGAGTCTCCTCAGAATCTCATTGCAGTACCTGCTTTAGAAAAATGATTACGAGTGTCTCAAAATGCTTCCAAATAATTTGTGCTGTTAGTCCACAGAGCTCAAAGGTAAAATGTTTTCAATTTTCTGACATTTTTTAAACCATTTTAACCTACTAATCTTGGGGGGGGGCATTAAATTTTATTAGAAAATGTTACTAACCTGTGCTGGATTTAATTGTCTCCTTCCCAATTGACTGACCCAGCAGATCATACTGATTTAACCTAGACCCATCAGGAGCAACCTGAACGGAGTCAGAAGCATTATAAGTCCAAATATAAGTGACTTCTGAGGTTGTGTATGCATCTGTCAGAAGCGAAAAACAAATGTTATAAGCATTTGAATAATAAACACTAACAGAATGATTAGTCTACCATTGCAGACTTAATAGAATCAATATTTATCCAAAAATAAACATTTATTGATCACAGATTTAGAGAGAAATGTGTACTTTGAATTTATAAGGTTAAAATTATAGGGATAAAGAGGGTCAGGAAAAACAATAATGAACAAGGACCCGTTTTCATTGGTACCACTTTGAGAAGTGGTGAGTAAATTTCTCTTTAGAGCCAGAAAAAAAATCACTGATTCCCAAGATGATCATAGCATTCCCTCAGTGCTGAAGTAGCTGAGGACGACATTGTGAAAATAAGCAATGAAGGTATCACATAGTTTATTTTAAAACGGTGACCACCCATAAGATAAAAATTATAATCCAAAGTGCTTTGTTTTCTGTAAATTCAAATTATTTTGTTAAGAGATAATGAATTTAGTTATCACGAATGAAGGCATTTAATTAAAACAATGAGAACTAATTGTTGGCATAAAAAATAAAGCAGAAGATTATATACTTCCATCACATTATAGATGCATTTTCAAACATATTCATTCATAAGTTAATTAATGAATACCAGCATCAGAGACTACAATTATAAAGCATTCCAGTTAAGTTGAGAATTAATAGAAAGAGAAAATGTATTTGACCAAAATGAAGAACTTATCAGAAATGAGCTTCCTTTGGAGTTGAGCAGAGGTCATACATCTGGCAGCATCAATTCTCTAGGAAATATTTTCTATGTCCCTGTAAATATACTACTTTATAACATCTGAGAGCCACTATCTCGATGCAGAGAGTCCCTTTACAATTGTAAATATGACGATTCCTGCTCTACCGTCAACCTTTGGAGAACTTCATTGTCCTGTTTTCTATGTGGCAGTGTAGGAAACAAAACTTGGCATGATACTGATATTCACAACCAGGGAGGAAACAGGACTAGTCAGGTTTCCATCAGACTTCAAATCATATTTATTTATTTATTCTGTAAAAGTTTTTGCACATAGTTTCATGGTACTGAGGTGTTTCTATTAGTGAACTTGAGCTAGTGTCTGTGACCTAATTTGATTTCCATTCAAGAATCAGGTGCAACACAATGGATATTAATATGTATGTTTGTCATTATCTGTATGGTCTTTTAATGATATTCAATGTTATATGGTTTTTTTGAATGTTGCTACTAATACTAATATCAATTAAATACTTCTTATATTTATCTGTGGGTTTATACATTTTCAAATAAATTATGTTATGTTAAACAATTTTTGAAATAGGATTCTAAAAATAAGTATATATATATATACATATTTATAGGTGTGTTTGTAATACTTTCATAGAAAAATATTCATATATTTGCACATGTGAAATTGAGTTTTTCTAGAGTCTAAATTGCCAATTAGCTAATTTCAATTAAATAATCACTTGTGATGCCACTGAAAACATTAAGCAATAAGTTAGCAATGTAGTTAACTAAGCATTCATTTATAGTTCATCAAGTGGCTTGTTTTGTTTCCCTCATGAGTAAACATGATGGTCCCTTCTACAAGAGCATTTCCAATGCTGCACAATTTAAAATATCAAGCAAACATTGCTTGAATTTTCATCTAATCATTAGAAATAACTAACAGAAATGAAAGTCCATAAAAGTGATGATATTTTTGTAAAAAATAATGAGATACAGATGGGCAAAGGCTATCTGATTGACTTCTGTAAGTATTCTCAATTTATTCCTTTAGATTATGATTAAGCTGTATAAATAACATGAAATCTGCATATCTGATAATAGTTCATGAACACATTACAAAAATGATTGGTCTTTTATATGTGTACTAAAGCAATTTTCTGCATTTCACTAACTAGTCTAAATGTCTTTTGTGTATTTTTTACAGCTGTGATAGGACAAGAAACAGAATAATGCAGCTCAGATGCACCGCTTGTGCTCAAACCAACAGGTTAAGTCGAGAGGCCATCACTATGTTTATCAATAAAGTATAAGTGCAAAAGACAGGCTGGAAAATAGTTCAGCAGTTGAAAGCAGGTAATACTCCTGCAGAAAACCAGAGTTTGGTTCTCAGCACCAACACTAGCTGGGCTCACAATATCCTGAAACTCCATCTCCCAGTGATCTGATGACCTCTTCTGGCTTCTGTAAGTGTCTGCACTCGTGTGTACTTACCCCATACAAATGCACAAACACACACATACACAAAATTAAATACAAAACAAAACACATTTTTAATAGGAGAAGGCAGTTTGTTTTACAACTTGCTTTATAAATCCCACTTTGAAATGAGGATTTCATTGAATGAATATATTTAACTTATTTAAGCAATGTATGTTTGAATGCTAGTCTACAATATCCATATGCATACTCACTGGCTTAAACCCAGTAATCAATGAGTATATTCTTAAATAATTTTAAACTATTAACTTTTATCCTAAAAATGTAAGTTTTTAGTTTTTGGGGAGCTCACACAGAGAGTACTGCAATACTTACACTCAGGAAGTTTCATGTCAAATAAAACAATAAACATATAAAGATCTAAGGTGATATAGTGATAACAGTAAAACAATAAGGAACTTTAAATTGCATGAATACAGAAAAGAGGCTTCTTTTATTTGAGGAGAATGACAAAGATCCAGAAATTCAATTATTTTAGAATAGTGCGACTTCTAAAACAGAGCAAGAAATAGCAGATAATGTCACGGTTGCTTCTGCCAAATTCATTCTGTGCCAGCCTTGTTCTCTCACTCCACACTGCTGTCCATACTGCTAACACATACGCCTCAAGCACTTACTATACACAAAGAAAAGTAAGAGAAAAAGAAACGGCTTGTGCTATGTGTCAGAACATGAATGTAAAGAAAGCAAAATAAAAATAAGCAATAATTACATAGAAAAAAATAAGGCCAGAAACTTTGTGTGTTGCATTCTGGATGGAGCAAACTATAATATTTTCAGGCAGTCATACCCCCTTACTTTGTAGCTACACTCTGTAAAGCTTTCAATTTGAAATCAAATCCTTCCAAGCAAATTTATCTTATTTTCAGTGTTGCGGCATCTTGTCATGGACATCTGATGTCATAGTAACAATACCTCATCTACTGAAAACACTTGTCCTTCCCACATCATTACTGCATCTTGGAGAAATTCTTTTGGGTGCCAAAGCTTTTCAAGTTTGCCTTTAATGTCACTTATGCAATGCAAATGAGCCTCTCTGCTGCATCTGCTCTGGTTTTCTCAACACTGTGTTTACGTTGTATAACATGACTGACTATCTTAAATAATATTGGAAGAAATGCCAGTTTTGAAGTGATGGTTCCCATGGCAATAAAGATAGGCTTGTGGTTAAGCCCAGAGGATGCTCTCAGAGAGAATTAAGGACTGACAGCTGCTACAAGGATATACAAAGCAAACAAGCTTGAACCTCTCCACAAAACTGGCATCCTCAAATCATTAGAGTAATCTACATTCTCTATTGACCATTCTATTTTCGCCGAGTTGGTAGTCTGAGAGAAGATACAAGCTTCCTTGCTCAGTCTGTCAGTACAGTTAATCAGGTTATAAGGGAAAGCTTCTATTTTACAGAAGTAAAAGAAAAACCTAAAGCTGCTCAGAATGCACAAAAATGGGATATCAGAAAAAGCACAGTTTCTAAGAAGGTCAAGGAAGAAGGCATCTTCAGAAAGAAGGCGGCTGCTTAGCTACACTGATGAATTAATCCTGAAACTTCCTGGAGTGTCTTGTGGGCCCAGAAAGATGACCTGACTTTGCTCTTTCCATTATTCCATAGTGTGAATGCTTCTGCTTGACATATAAGATACAACCCAGTGACCCAGAGAATGTCCAGAGGCACAGAAACTTTTAGAAATGTTCTATCTGCACAGAAGATACTGATGTGTAACCTTCCAATCTTGTCATCTTCATTAAATGTGTTTTAAAAAGAAAAAGAACTTCTCCCATCAGGTAAATGGCAGACAGACAACTGAATGGACTTTATCTCTTTCTGGCCCAAATATCAGTCAAATAGCAAGCAAACGGTAGAAATAATTTTACATTTTAAAAATGATAGCCTTAGGAGAAAATATGAATAAAGTATAGGACTGACTCTACAATAGTCCCTGATTTAGTTTTATACACAAACTAAAACACATAGGTTTTTTTTATTGTAGCAAAAGAAATGATGCTTTAAACTGAAAAGCATGGATGAAAATATTTGAGTGAGCCATGAGATACTCCAGCTGGTTTCTTGAGAGCAACCACCGTGTGTTTCACTTCTGCATCCCATAGGGAATTTATTATGCATTCCATAAGAAGAGAAGAAACTGCACGATCCAGCAGAGATGTTGACTACTGGTGGCACTATTGGTTTAAAACATACTTTTATCCTTATACTTACAGCTTCCAAATTTCAGCGGGCACGAGTGAGCGTCCATTGGAAAATCCTCCAAGTGCATTGGGCATTCAGCTTGGACCGTAAGCCTAGAAGCCAAAATTCCACTCTTGGTTTAAGTGGATTTGCTAGTCAAGATAAATCACTTGTTACTGGTTTTAGTAGAATTGGAGCTCTATATTAGGCTTATAGAGGTTTAAACACAATAAAAATAAATTATATATGTATTTGAAAAAAAGGTTTGCCATTAACATCACCATCAATATTTAATAGCTGAAGATTCTGAAAGCTGTTATGTAAATGGTGACTTTTTCTCATTATATCATCAAATATAGAGAAAGGCTTATGTATTACTTCAGTATATGGTTTCTTAAAGACATGCCATTTTTGAACATGTATCTTATGCTAAATAGGAAGATATGTGTAGAGACATACATAAGATATAGATAGCTGTATCATCTAAAATTACATTGTTCACAGTAATTCCTGGCTAAATTAGAGGTACAAGTCTAGTAATTTTAAATATATAATTTCTATATCTGACCATAATATAGAT
Organism: Chionomys nivalis; assembly: GCF_950005125.1. Lineage (NCBI taxonomy): Eukaryota > Metazoa > Chordata > Mammalia > Rodentia > Cricetidae > Chionomys > Chionomys nivalis. Next base: position 72,047,969 of record NC_080091.1, read on the forward strand.
CATAGAAAAGAATAACCAGATAAAATCTATTATGAAGAACATTTCTAATTATTTCCATTTCACATAAAAGCAAAGTGAATAAACAAGAACTAAATGGAACTCAAAGAAAAGTCTGTTCTAATTGAGCTGAGAAAGAGGCAGTCATCAGCCAACCTGGCATAAAAGTCACATAGGATACAAATAGAACACTCTGTAACCGTTCTTAATATTATATAATCTCTGGACGTTAATCTTTAGAAATAAATGGTTGAAACATAAAGTCATTAAGAGTGTAACATCTAAGTATTGAAGTATTCTAAAACAGGAGAAAGAATAACCCAGTGCCTCCACTGCAGGCAATGGTCACCTAGAAATCAGTCCTCAATTCCTATCTCCTGTTTCCTCTAGGCACAATAGAAAACAGCTTTAATTGCTAAAATGTAGTACTTAACTCTTCATATGACATTATAAGACATTGAATGCATGGAGCATGATGTCTGTGTGCATATAACACTAATAACATTTTGTTTTTCAAATTCTTCATTAATCATTAACTTTGGGATCAACATCATTTTATTAGGTTTATAATTTTTAGTTCAATGTCATTAAGTTAATTGATTTTAAAATATTCATCAGAATACTTAAACGGTAATTGTAATGATCAACAGTTGCATGTATTTCTATATTTTCAAGAGAGGATGAACTGCATGAAATTGATGTTACATCATTATTTCTAGTCATAAAATACTAATATTATATGATTAGGCCTAATACATGATTTCATTTAACCAATTTAATTGATACATAAAAATGATGAATTTTTATTTATAATGGAACATTACATACAGATTAAAATATGTACTTAAAAATCATTTAAAATTGCAGATGCTACAAGATGGGATACAGAAAGGCAAATTGCACACTTCTGCAAACAAATTTCTAGTCATATACTAAAGTTTTTTAATTAAAATGGAATGTGGAGAATACCAAAAGTATCAATTTTAATAACCAGGGGACTTTCAAGCTTAAAATTAAATTCATTATAATTACTTAAAGTCCATACTTTTATAAAACAAAATGTGAGCTATTGGGTAATTTTAGGAAGATGTTCCACTTGTGCTCCTGGTTAATGGTACTTTGCCCAGCTGGTGGTGCACAGTGTGACAGTCTTTGCAACATGTCTCAACAACATACCTCATGGTGTAGAGCAGTGTCCCATCATCCTGGATTCGAAGCAGCTTGTTTGGCATTGTCATGTTATGAGCCACCGACTTCTTCCCATTGTGAAAGAAAGTATCTGGGGTCCAGATTTTGCTAGCCATTAAATTGTTAAGTCGAAGGATATTCATAGGACCTTTAAATTTTAAACGCTCATCTTTCCATTTTTGTCGAAAGAAAACATCTATTGTATATTCCTAAAACATAAAATGACAATTCATTTCAAAACAGTAAACATTTGGAAAATAATAACACACTGTAAAATTCAAGAGAGGGTATATTCTGAATAGTTTACAGAAAGCTATATTGAGAGAAATAAAAACATCAGGAGGTTAGTCCTTTAAGTTATGAAGAAAAGTTGCCTATTACAATGGGATAAAGTATTTGTATTTGCATAACTAGCTTCACATTCTTATAAAAGAAGTGAACAAATTTACTTTGTCTTTCGCCTGTCAGCTGAACAGTCTCTCAAAAGAACTGCAGTACTAAGTGCACCATTTAAAGGTGCTTCCTGATGGGGCATGCATGGGTAAGACTGTATTTGCTGTTTCATGTTATTCCAAGAGTAATTGAACACGTAACTTTCCAGTAGCATAAATAAATAAGAAAGAAACAGCTTTTAAAGCTATTGTCAGATCCGCAGGAACCATCACTTTCTGCTGACTGTGAAGTTGTTGAAGATCATTGCTTTTAATTCTTAATAAATGGTGATACATCAATGTTAGCCACATATGTGTTATGGAATGAGGAATTCAAAAACATTAAGTAATGACTTTCAAAAAATTGTCAAATAAGTTCTGGTACAAGAATTTTCACAAGATTAGACCACTTACAATCTGAATTGTTCAAATAATAAACAAGTGGAACATCCCTATTATCAGCTTTTAATGATTTAGCTTAGCTTTTCTCTCACTTTCTCACTTTCCTTTCTCCCTATTCCATATTTTCATTCTTTCTCTTTCTCTCTCTCCCCCTATCTTTCTTTTTCACCTCTCTCTCCCTCCCCCTCTCACATACATATTTTAGATGAAATAAACACTTACAATGGTGATTATTAGAACAATAATTTGTTTGTCACCAGTTTTTACTAATGTCTATATATTTGTGCAATCATGCATAAGTAATGGAAATGTTCTATTACATGTCTCAAATTGGAAACTCAGAAACAATCTATTGTTTTTAAAGCAAGCATCATAGAAAGTAACAGCTTGACTTAAATAAAGTTCTGTTACATTAAAAGACAAATTAATAGGCTGGTGTTACAAAAATTTACCATTTGAACAAGTATAAATCAAAACAAAGTTTATTAATGATCCATCAAAATGTCTAGGAGATGGATATCACTCACAGGTCACTACAGCAACAGGAGATAACAGTGGCTCTGGGCTACGTTCCTAATATCAGGGGAAGATTCCATAATATGATCTTACTATCACTCTTGATGGCCTATATAAGGACTTTTTAATGCGGAATTTCATTTAAATGGAAACAGAGAAACTAGAATAAAAGGTTTCATTCATGTGCTTATAAAGGTAAGATACATGTTATCACAATTTAAATATTTATATAAGTGCCATTCATAGCTATATCATTAAAAAGTAATTACAATCTATAAAACGGGTTAATTTTGCTGCCATAAATCACTATATTAGAATATTATTTCACAACATAGACATTTTTTCGTGCCCTTAAGTATTTTCTCCATTTTCAGATGATCAATGTCACGATTTCACTGTGAACATTCGTTTTCAAGCCTCCCATACAAAGTGACGAGAGTTAGTTACACGACTAGTGTAAATGATCCCAAGTACCATCTGGCAGATGTCTGCAAATTTTGAAAGTAATAAATTCCAACCATCTTTTAAAATAATTTGATATTCTATTAATTGTGCCTTCATTTCATTTAATTAGTGTCTTTTATGTTGATTATTTCTTAGCACTTCATGTATTCTATGTTATGAAGTATCTGTTATATGGCAGGACAGAATATGCAACTCTAAAATAAATAACACAAAGATGTAAAAAGCTTCACATATATACATATAGTAATATATATTTATATATATTATAGCAATATCTATATATTGCTATAAAAATGAACTACCTATGCTTTTCACATTTAGGCTTTTCGTCAATCCATATCACTGTGTGCATGAGATAAAGGGTCGTTTTATTACTGATAAAATGAAGACATTTGGAAATTTCCATTTTGGCTTTTCTCAATTTCCATAAATTGGAAATATTATGACTATATTTTTGTATTTACAGATATATCATTTTCCCATATTCATGCTTTACATTCATTTTTAATCCTACTAAAAATGAAATATGAGACTAACAAGGTTTTAGAACATACTAAAGATCTTAGGAGAAAGATTTTTTTGTAGAATTTAGCCATCTTTAGAATTTATGATAATTCTGTCCACTTACATCTAGGTTACATTAGTGTTGGACATGTCTCCATGCTATATTATTTTAATGAAGACATGAAAAAATGAGACTATAAGAGAAAACGTATTTATTCTTTATGAGTGAATGGTGAAAACAAATAATAGAGATATCAAGAATATTATGGAAAATGAATCATAAAAGAAAATACATGTATATTTGTGTGTGTGCACGCATGTGTGTGTATTCAAAGTATATAAAGAAAATAAACTACCAGAAGAGTTGAAAAGCACAAAAATATGAACAATGTCAAATAGTGTAAAGAGATAAGGAAATCTTTGGATTAGACAGTAAAGAATATTCTGTAGCTTAAAAGAAAAACCATTGTTATTGGTGTGCTAATCATGAAGCAGTGTGGTGTATCTCTCTGTGTTCAGGTTGATTTTTGCTAGGTTTGCCTTCGTGGACCAGACAAACACTCACAAGACTGACATCCCATAGGAACACAGGAGCAGCTCAGCTTATTGGTATTTCAACATTTTTTTTAGCCTCCTCCAGGAATCATAGATCAGAAAATCTTATTATTTCAGAACAATAACAAGAATACACACACACACAATTCAAGCTATTGTCAATGTTATTTGAAAATTAGAATTTTTTTCTTCTAAAGCATCAATTTCTATATGTGTATTTACATAAGGAAATATACATATATATGTCTGTGTGTATGTATGTGTATTTGCTTTGTTTATATATAAATATTTATATCAATTTACATGTACATATATATATATATGGATTCATATAAATCTTTGCCAAATTTAAACCATAGTATATCTTATATAAGACAAGACTGACAGTTTTACTCTTCCCATATCATCATCTATAAAGAATAAGGGGCTATTGCTGAAAATGGTTAAGAGATGTGATTCCTTCAGTGGCCTGTGAGAGAGCCAAGTTAGCTAAGTTTTGATTAATTTAACTTGAATTAAGTAAAAAAAAATGTAAAATAACTAAAATGAAGACACCATAGAAGAAAAGATTAATAAATTGCATAGAACAAGTAGAAAATAGAAATATATGCCAATTCAGTGTCTTCATTAGACACTTAAAACAACAAAGTATTTAAGTATAAAATTATATTTTAAGTGTTTATTTATAATAATTGTCAGTGATGCCATTCAGTGTATTCAGAACAAGTCTACACACACTGTATTTAGTGCCAAACTTACTACTTAAAAGGGAAAAAAACCAGAACCATTGCAAATAGCAAGTCATTTTATAATCTAAGCATCTGGAATGTGAAGACATCTAAAATTGGTGGATAGGTGTTACAAATGTGCATCACTTCTCCGGAGCCAGCAGCCACTGTTGAGTGCACACAATGAAAGCACAGTTCAGAAGAAAAAAAACAAATAGGACAAACACATTTTTAGCATGCCTACAACTGAAATAAAAAAAATATTGTTAGTGGTTGAATAATAATGCAGAGCTGAAAGTCCGTATAGTTCAGGGTTTACGGAGGAAATTCTTATAAAAAAATCTTAATCATTTCATAAATGTGATAATAGATAAAGTAAATATTCTATTTCTAAACTTTTTATGAGTAGAACCCAAACGAGTACACTGTCTACATTTGATATTTTCACAAACACTAAAATTCTCCATTTACACAGCAAACTTCCTTAGTGTTATTTCCATAATTTGTCCTGGAAACAAAAAAATCCCTCTCTTATGCACAGCCTGCTACATAAACACTCTTTCAAGGACACATTAACTTAATGAAAACAGCATATTCTTTAGTGCAGAGCTACATTAAATATAAATCAATGCTCACAGCCAATTTCTGAAAAAAATATATCTACTCACTAAAACATAACCAAATTTCAAGACTGATCCTTGAATGATTTCTCATTTACTTGAAATTAATATGTATATTTAAAAGTACTAAATTTATTTCACTATTATGTTTTTGATAATAAAGTATAGCATCTGCTGAGTCAATTTCAATTATTGTTATTTTTTCTACAATGAAGGAAAATGTGGTTTTAGAGCAGATATATAATAACTGAAAAAATGGAATATGCAAAAATAATTAGGGTCAGACTCATGAGTTTGTATTTAATGGGAGTTAATCAACAGACTTAAAAATTATTAATATCACAAACATCTCAAAAGGTAGTGCATTTAAGATCAACAGAATGCCAATAAAACAAATTGGTATAAGATTGTACACAAACACACCCAATCTAACAGAATCTCAAAAACAACACAGTTATTCCAACAGAGTGGAAATGAAATACTCGGGATCCTCCTTTGCAGCTAGGGATCAGGAAATTTAAACAATTAACAGGAGAGCAACACAATAGAGTTATATTCTTACAGTATATTAGTAAAGCATACCTAATGAAAGTATTCAAAATCACTCATCATTATAACGCAGAGACAGCAAATTATTCTTAAATAATTTGTCACTTAAATTTTGCAATGATTTTTTAAAAATATGAATTGTCTTTATCACTTGATGAGAAATGTTTCAGCAGCAAAATTCAAATTCCTGAAATTCTAAATTTCAATTCAAATCCTTTGCTTGTAAATACGATGTTTTCAATATAACATATATACCCACAACCCTTTGGGGCAGGATATCACAGTGAAATACTCCCTTTTTATGGACGAATAAAGGGCTAATGGTTACAGGTTATGGAAAGTTAATGGATTATTGGAAGTTACAGGAATAATTACTGAGAATTGAGTCAGTAATTATTGAGTTGAATGTCTCTTTCATTGATTCTGCTTTTCAGTGTTGGGGAAACTAGGAATCTTGGTTCACAAAATTGAAATGGATCTTTCTCTTTCATACTACATAAAAATAAATGCAAAAGAGATTTCCTATCTGAAAAGAAAACCTGAAATTGAAAAGTTCCTAGTAAAAGAAAACAGTTGTGGGAGAGTGGTCTTCTCAGGGATTTGTATTACTGTCAAATATTTAAGAATGTGTGTACCAAATATCTAAGCAGCAAGGCAAAACTAAACAAGAGGAATTAAAACCACATTAAAAATATGATGTGTAGGTTGGGAGAAACATACGTCAGTCACATAGTAACAACACAATTTAAATAAATGACTAAAAGTTTTAAATGTTGAGTTTTTAAATAAAACATTAAAAATAGCTTACACTCATATCAAATGTGGTTTGATATCACTCATCATGAGGAAAATGAAAATCACAAAAATACATAATTTTACTTATATATAAGAAGAGAAGTTATAAAACAGATAACAGATCAATGTTGATGTAGGTATGAAGAAGAGGAACCTTTTCTTGCACAGTAAAGATGAGGGACAAAATTAGCACAGTCATGTGGAAACTAAGATAGAATTCCCCCTACGAAAAAGCGATAAGTATTTACATCAAGAAAAAAAATATCTTCTTTGTACACCCAAACCAAACTCAATTACAAGTTAAAATAGTGGTACAGAATTTTGGGTATGAGAGAATTCTGGGAAGAAGAAGAAGAGTGGAGTCAGGGAGTCAGGAGAAGTAGCCAGCCAGATGCAGAAAAAGCAACATGGGACATTCAAAGATGAGGTAAACAAGTTTGGGGACAGCACAGAGATTAATAGAAATGGGTTAATTTAAGTCATAAGAGCTATTTAAAAATAAGCCTAAGCTATTGGCCAATCATTTATAATAATAAAAAAAGAAAATGTATGTTGAGAACAGTCTCTTAAATTAGATAAATAAGGGAAATTGTTAGTGAAGAGATTTTTTTAAAAATCTGTTTTTATTTCAGTTGAATTTGTGTGTGTGTGTGTGTGTGTGCGTGTGTGTGTGTGTGAAAGTGCTCAATAAAATACTCATAAACCAAATCTAAGATACTTCAAAAAGATCGTTCATCATGGCCGAGTAGGCTTCTTCCCAGAAATGCAGGGATGTTTTCACAAGAGAAAATCTGTTAATGTAATTCACCATATAAACAAATGGAAAGAAAATAATTATTGGATTTATTTCATTTCATACTGAAAAGGTCTTTTACAAAATCCAACATGCCTTCATGATAAAAGTCTTGGAGAGATCAAGGTTACAAGGAAAATACACAAACAACGTAAAGGCAATTTACATCAAGCCTTGGACTAACATCAAATTAAATGGAGAAAAACTCAAAGCAATTACACAAAAATCAGGAACAAGACAATGTTGTCCACTTTCTCCATAACTATTCAACATAGTACTTGATATTCTAGCTAGAGCAGTAAGACAACTAACAGAGATCAAGTGAATACGAATTGGAAAGAAAGAAATAAAAACATCTCTATTAGCAGATGATGAGATAGTATACATAACTGGTCTCAAAATTCTATCAAGGAACTACAGCTGATAAACTCCTTCAGCAAAGTGGCTGGATACAAAATTAACTCAAGAATATCAATAATCCTCCTATGTACAAATGACATAGAAATTCCTCTGAGAGACATCAAAGAAACAACATCCCCCACAATAGCCACAAATAACAAAAAAATATCTTGGGGTAACTCTAATTAAGCAAGTAAAAGACTTGGTATAATGATAATTGCAAGTCTTTGAAGAAAATAAAGAAACTATCAGAAGATGGAAAGATCTCCCATGTTTATGGATTTGTAAAAATAACATAGCAAAAGCAGTCATCTTACGAAATGCAATCGACAACAAACTCATCAAATTCCCAACACAATTCCTTAAATATCTTGAAATAACAATACTCAATTTTATATGGGAAAGAAGAAACAGTATACCTAGAACAATCCTATACAATAAAAGAATTTCTGGAGGTGTCACTATCCCTTTTCAAGATGTACTTCAGAGCAATAATAATAAAAACTGTGAGATATTGGTATAAAAACAGAAACGCTGATGAATGAAATAAATCAAAGACTCAGAAGTAAAGTCACACACCTATTGACTATGTAATTTTTGAAAATGAAGTTAGAAATAAACGATGAAAAAAGAAAGCATCTAACTAGACGTGAGCAAGTAAAAGAATGCGAATAGATCCATATCTTTCGCCATGGACAAAATTCAAATATAATTGGATCAAAGACATCAGCATACAACTTCTTGAACAGAACACCAATAGCACAGGCATGAAGATCAACAATTAATAAATGAGACCTCATAAAACTAAAAGGCTCCTATAAGGAAAGGACAGAGCCTATAGGGCAAAATGGCAGTTCACAGAATGGAAAAAGATTTTCAGTAACTCCGTAACCAACAGATAGCTAATCTCCAAAATATACAAAGAATTCAAGAAACTACATATAACAAACCAACTAATCCGTTTAAAATTGGGAACAAATCTAAACAGAGAATTTTCAACAAAGGACTCTTAAGTGACCAAGACATTTTGTTTGCCCAACATCCTTAGCCATCAAGGAAATGCAAACCAAAAGGGCACTGAGATATTAGCTTACACCTGCCAGAAAGGCTAAGATCAAAACACAAGCGACAGTTCATGCTGGCAAGGGTATGGAGAAAGGGGGGGACTCCCCCACTGCTAGTGGAGGTACAAATTGGTACAATCACTTTGGAAGTCAATAGTTTTTTTTAGATAATTGGGAATCATTCTACCTCTAGACCCACTCCTGGGCAAATACCCAAAGGATGCTCCTTACTTCCTCAAAGACACTAGCTCAGCTATTTTAGTAGTAGTTTTATTCATAAGAGCCAGAACCTGGAAACAACCTAGTTGTCCCTCAACCAAAGAACAGATAACAAAATGTGGATGTATTTACATTTACAAAGTGGAGTATAACATAGCAGTTAGAAAAAAACGACTTTAGAAAATTTGCAGGTAAATTATATATATTGGAGCTAGAAAAAAAACTGATCCGGAGGGAGGTAACCCAGACCCAGAAAAAAAAATCATGGCATGTACTCACTCATAAATGGATATTAGCTAGAAAGTAAAGGATAACCATGCTACAATTCACAGTCCCAGAGAAATTAAGTAAATGAACCTGTACATGGATCTATCTGTAAATAAGAAATGGAAAAGTTTTCGCTGGTGGATTGGGGTGCAGGTGGGGAAGAGAACAACAGGGATAAGATGTTCGGAAGGGATGGAGGGAGAATGTCCCGGGAGAGGCACTGGAAATGTGGGGCATTTCAGAAGAGAGGTAGAAACCTCTCTTAATGGAAACTCCATGGAATTTACAAGAGTAACCCTAGAAAAGATTCTAATAGTAGGAGATATGGAGCCAGAACAGCTTACCTTTTCTAACCAGGCAAGGCTTCAATTTGAGGTACTTGGATACCAACACAGCCATGAAGCCTGTAACATGTGCTTGGGTAAAAGTGACACAGAATTTGAGGGGGTGGCCAACCAATGACAGGTACAACATTAGGTCCATGCCAGAAGAGGTAACCCATACCTGACAATGCATGGAAGGCCAAGAACCAGAGACTGGATAGCCCAGAAACCTAAGATAGAACCAAACACAACTGAAAAAAAACAGCCATTGATATGATTCCTAATGATATTATGCTGTACTTGCAGACTGGAGCCTAGCATAATTGTCATCAGAGAGGTTTTATCCAGCAAATGATCAGAGCAGGTGCAGAGACCCACAGCCAAACATTAGGAGGAGCTCAGGGAATTCTGCTGAAGAAGGAGAGGGAGTATTATAGGAACCAGAGATGCCAAGCACACCACAAGAACTACCCAGGGCTAACAGGGGCTCACAGTAACTGAAGCAACAATTACAGGGCCTGTATACATTTGACCTAGGTCCTCTGCACATAAGTTATCATTTGTAGGTTGGTGTTCTTGTGGGACTCCTAACAGAGGCAGTGGAGGCTGTCTCTGACTCTCTTACCTGCTTCTAGGACTCTTTTCCTCATACTTGGTTGCCTTGTCCAGCCTTAATATGAGGGCATGTGCACACTATTATTGTAACATGTTTTGCCATGTTTGGTTGCTATACCTGGGAGGACTGCTTTATTTTTAGAAGGGAAAGGAGGAGGAGTGACGCTGGAGGAGACGGGAGGTGAGGGAGAGGAATCAGGTGGAGAGGAGGGAATGGAAAATTCTAGTTGGGATGTAATATATAAAAAAGGAATATTTTTTTTTCAAAAAGGAATATATCCTCCCCTTTCCTAGTCTCCCTTCTCTTTGCCTCCATTCTGTATGATTCAACAAGAGAAGAAATAAAGGTGGCAGCCAGTTCCTCAGTGGTACATTCCCCATGTGTGGAAAGGAGAGGAGATAGAGCGTGCACAAGCAATTGATGCATCTACTGCATTAGTCTGACCTCCCTTAAACTGTGGGATAAAATTGAGATGTTGTCACAACGTGGGAGTGTACTGAAGGATAGAGCCTTGTTGAATTTGGTCACTGTGTTTCTAAAACCTTAGAATAGTGCCCAAGCAGTCCTACAGCCTCCAGATCTCTGTATGATCTCCTCCTTACATTTCCAGTCTTGTTCTCGTAATTTCCTCATCACACACACGCATACATTCTCATCAATGTGTCAAGTCAACCTTCCTATGCCGATTCACTGAGAGGTGCCACCTTCACTCTTCTCTATTGGTTTCCTACATTTGAACATCTCCTACTACATACTGAAAGCACAGTTCACAGCTCTCTTTTTCATGACTCAGTCAACAAGATCTGAAAAACTGCCTGGGCCACTGGAAGTAAACAATATTCTATGAATGAATGTTGAATGAATGAAGGAATGACGGGAATTGTAGGGAGTGAAATGTGCTATGAAGATTCTAAGCAATGAGGTCCTGAGCATATGAGAATACCGTCAGCAGAAGAAGATGCAAAAAGATAAGATAATGCATCATTTTCCCTATAAACAGAAGACCTAATCTTTTATTCCACAGATGAGAAGTATGTTGTAGAGAGGTCGCTGTTTGTCCCGGCTGCCCAGAACCGAAATAAGCACACAGAAACTATAATAATTAAAATATTGCTTGGCCCATTAGCTCTATCTTCTTATTGGCTAACTCTTATATTACTTTAACCCATTTTTATTAATTTGTATATTGCCATGTGGCAGTGGTTTACTGGGTAAAATTCCCAGGGTCTGTCTCTGGCAGCTCCATGGTGTCTCTGCTTTCTACCTCCCAAAATTCAGCTCCATCTTCTCCGCCTACCTAAGTTCTGTCCATATTAGGCCAAGTCAGTTTCTTTATTCATTAACCAATACAAACAGCACATGAAAAGAACCAGTATATGGTATGCACATATATGCTTTCATGTTGTTTTCATGCCACCATTTCCAATTAATCTGATCACACATATGAATGTGAATGCATGGCAAGGAAGCCATGGACAAATATGCCTGCTGGTATGTGGAATCTACTGTTTAGAAGTTCTATATGGAATACTAACATATATTCTGGCACTCATTTAACTACGGCAACCTTCTTTGCCAGGCTTTGAGTACTGCTCAGTCCAGTTTCCCTGAATATTTATAGCTCTAGTGGTCATGAACTTTACATTTCACTATCAATTTATGCTAAGGGAATATTCATTCTTCAGCTAGAGGACCTTATGTGCTCCTCAGCTATACTTCTTTCCATAGGAAACCATGGGAATTCTAAATGCTCTGTCCATATTCCCTCCACTACTTTGTTCATTCATAAATATTTTGATGAAGTCATTATCATGCTGTTTTGAAGTTTTTTTTACTTTTAGAACCCTCCCTCATTGTACTGTGATTAATTTGAGGGCACATCCTCGTTATCCTTACACACCTCTAGTCCCAATTTTGTCATGGACACAGTATCTTCTTATTAAATCTATCGAAATATATAGACACAACTATGCCAAGGCAATGATCTCTATATTCTAGGGTAGAAAGCCACACACACTCATACCACACACACACACACACACACACACACACGTGTAAAAACGACAAAGTGAAGTACAAGGAAAGATTTACTACTTGAGAGACAGCAAAAAAAGCACAAGAGAAAATTAAATTTGAACTTAGCCTTGACTACATAAAAAAAAATTCCAGTTGGCAAAGCCGTAGATCAGTATAACAAGTATGAGGAGAAATATGTACAAGGGCAGCAAGCTGTTAGTGATAATGGCATGCTCACAGAACAGTGAGAAGTTCAATGCCATCTTTAAAAATAAAAGCCTCACTGAGAGTTATAATGCCTTATAACTGCTGCCCTCTGTAGCACCTCCTTCTCAGTCATGCTGCTTAAAACGTTGCCTCGACTCTTTCTCCACTTCCTCACTTCCCACATGCTTCCGCCCACTGCAATCTGGCTGCTTTTACCACCATCAGCAGACACCTCCTTGTTCTTAATCTAATGGCATATTTAAGCAATTTTTTCTCAGCTTTGCCATAGAAAAGGAGATAGTTTTCATCTCACTGCTTTTGCAATGCATTCCTCTACGGATATACTTTAAGCCACATCTCCCTCTCCTTGTTCCTACTGTAGGGATCCCACCATGAAGTCTGAGACCATCTATCTGTAGGCGATGCCCTAGACAACGTATGCTGTCTGCAGTGAATAAAATTTATCTTTCTTAATCCATACATTCACGTTCTGGATTACTCACCTAAATAGTCTAGGAATCAAGCATTGACTCTCTAAATTTTTATTCACTTGTTTATGTTTAGAAAGAAGGGGTTACACACAACACAAAGTGAAGCCCATCATAATGGAAAAATCCGGCGGAAGAAGCAGGGAGCTGCTGTGGTACTGTATCCACAGTCAGGAAGTGGAGAAAGATTAGGACTAGGGTTAAGCTCCCTTTCTCTTTTTCACTCAGTTTACATTCCAATTTTGCTATAAAGATGTATATTTTTCATTTAAATGCATATGTGTGCCATGTGTGTCTTTGTCTTTGTGTGCTTGTGTGAGCGAGCATCTGCCACCTGTATATGAATTCTTGCAGAGACAGAAGAGGGTGCTGGATCCCTTGCAGCTGGAGTTTTCTGGCAGTTACAAACCCCTCAACATGAGTGCTGAGGTCAAACCTGAGTCCTCTGGAAGAGCAATAAGCACTCTTAACTGATGATGCAGTCTCCAGCCCAAGAACATTTTAGTTTAAAATTTTCTCATGTTTATTAAATCATAACTGTTTAGCTATAATTTTACAGCAGAATGTAGAAGGTGAGAAAAGTCACCCTGTGCCTAGGAAACCAGAATATTTAATACTGATGTTCCAAATTTAAACAACCCTCCCTACCCCCAGGATAAATAGTGTGCGGGCTCTTTTAAGCCCCATCTTCACTTATCCTCTTGTCTGGAAATGTTAACTACTCCCTATACCTTCATTCTTATTTTTTTCCAACTTCTGAAGTCAATTGATCAACAAGTCATCTAATGAATAGATAGAAACTTTCTACATGACTGGCATGTTTCTCTTTTAATACTACTGTCCCAACCCAGGTGACAGAAGCACCTTTGCCAGAAACAGTCCATTTTTAACTCATTTTTTCTTCTCCTGTCACCTGATACCTACAATTAGATTTTGAGGACTACACAGACTCTGTCTATAGATGAATTATACGTCTACCTAATACACATCACTTTTTAGATAAATGCAGAAGACAAGTTTACAATCTTTATCAAATCCCAAAAAGGTGTATATCAATCTCACTTTATGAAGCATTTTTACACATTATTGTACGGGGCAGGAAAACACCTGATGTGTGAAAGTATTCTTTTACTCTAATCTTCACATTCCACTGTACCAATAACTAGCTTATAACTCATTTTTAATTACTAACTTTAAAATGGGCAAACATCATCATTTTGCTTCTGATATGTATCACAAGCCAAGATCCCTAAATCCGCTACATAGCCAAGTGACAATGTGAGCAAGAATAATAAGGAAATCCAATGAGAATTACAGCTCTCTCTACTTCTGAACTACAAAGCATTGAGTTGGCTTCTTAGGAGTTTTGAGATAACATGTTTTGCATTTATAGAGAAGGAAAACAGTATGGCCCAAGCAGATCAATGTAATTAATACATCAAGATCACAGTTAACTGACTGACAGATTTGTTAGTAACATCAAGAAGGCGATAACACAGTGGATGAGAACAAACAATTCTCCAAGATATAGCACTAACACTGAGCATGGAACAATTGCCTGAGCTGTGAATCCTTTTACAGGCATGAGCGCAATGTTTTGTAGTTATACTGCTACTGTAGAAAAACACAAACATGCCATGAAATGTCCACAGATGCAAAAGGAGACATTTGTATGTTTTTTATAGAAAGGACATATTTATTTGTATAGAAAGTTATAGGGGTGGGTCAGGTGTAGGAGAAATTGTTTTAACGTGCATGCCTACTGCAAACTTTGCCCATTATTAGCTACCAGTACATTCTAAAGCTTAATTACCTCCTTACTCATTAATTTTTCAATGTTGAAGTTAAAGGTTTTTTTTTTTTTTGTGAATATTTATCCACATAATTTAATCCATAGCTAACCCATTAACTAGAAGCATATGACATTAATGACTACTTATGTATAATTGCAAGCATTATTACATTTCCCTCACATGGTATTTTGTGCCAATGAGTCCATGAACTTAATATGTACTTTAATCTCTCTAAACACATTTTGAAGAAAGTAGTAATATTCAGTTTATAAATAAGGAAACTGAAGCACAGAAGTAACTTGTTCACAAGCAAATAGCTGTTGGGTCCAACTGTTTATCATCGTTAACAATGTTTTCTGCTTTATGAGTAATTTAGTCATTGTTAGCATTTTATTGAGTTCACATAGTAAATTCCCCATGGTAACAATGTTATCTTCACAGCAGGTATCTTAAGTATTTAAATCATGAGCTAGATTAGAAATATACATAGAGAAATAAAGTCATGCTGTATGAATCCTTCACTCCTATTCTAGTTGGGGTTACTATTTTTTTTTTTTTTTAGGATTTATTTTTTATTTTTTTTTTTATTTTATTTTTTTTTTTACTTATTTATTTATTTTTATTCTTTTTTAATTAAAATTTCCACCTGCTCCCCATTTCCCATTTCCCTCCCCTCCTCCCAAATATTGCCCTCCCCCCACTTCCCTCCCCCTATCCCCACTCTTCTTCTCCTCCCCCCACTCCATTCCCCCTCCCTCTCGATACTGAAGAGCAGTCCAAATTCCCTGCCCTGCGGGAAGACCAAGGTCCTTCTATCTACATCCAGAAAGGTGAGCGTCCAAACAGGCTAAGCTCCCACAAAGCCAGTTCATATAATGTGTGATCCTATAGAAGCTAAATAAGAAAGTGAACCCAAAGAAAATCATATAGTCATCCGCATGGAGAGGAGGAAGTAGACAAGATTCCAGGGCAAAAACTGGGAACTTGCGGGTGAGGTGGCATGGGGCAAAGGGGAAATGGGATGAGAAATATGAGAAGGGGAGGATGGGAGGAGCTCGGAGGATTGGGATGGTTGGGATATAGGAAGGATGGATACGGGAGCAGCGAAGTATATATCCTATCTAAGGGAGCCATCTTAGGGTTGGCAAGAGACTTGACTCTTGAGGGGTTCGCAGGTGTCCAGGAATATGTCCCCAGCTGGTACCTTGGGCAACTAAGGAGAGGGAACCTGAAATGACCCTATCCTATACTGATGAATATCTTGCATATCACCTTAGAACCTTCATCTGGCGATGGATCGAGGTAGAGACAGAGTCTCAATTTGGAGCAACGGTCTGAGCTCTTAAGGTCCAAATGAGGAGCAGAAGGAGGGAGAACATGAGCAAAAAATCAGGACCACGAGGGATGCACCCACCCACTGTGACAGTGGAACTGATTTATTGGGAGCCCACCAAGGCCAGCTGGTCTGGGACTGAATAAGCATGGGTTGATTCCGGACTCTCTGAGCATGGCGGTCAAGTTAAAGGTTTTTAACTTAACTACAGACACCGTAATTAGAATCATTAATTCAGAAGCACAACTTTCTTTGGACAATTACACTGACTAATGAATTTTTTGATAGCTATGTGTTAGCATGTGTCTGTATGACTACGCACATATGAATATGTGTATGTGTGCATGGTGTTTTTCTTTGATTCTTAATTCTTTGTGCTGTGCTGCTATTTCCTCTCAGGCTAATGTCAGAACAAATCTACATCACTTATCTGAACAGGAGAACTTAGGGCTTTAGTTTCTGCTGCAGATTATATAGCTCATTGAAAGAACTGCAGTTAAACTACTAAAAAGGAAGTAAAATATCTTCCTTATTTGTTCTTAATAAATTGCTTCTATGAGACATATGCCTCTGTGTCCTCTTTTACTTGTAGGCTATTAGATGTGTCTGCCTTTCCTTCCCATTTGGGGCATGTCTGTTTTGATTACCACAGACTTTACTAAACACAGTTTAAGCCTGCCTTATTATTTTTCTAACATCTGCAAGAGGAGTATCAAATAAGAATGAAATATTTCATCTCATAATCATAAAAGCCAAGTCCTTTCTCATTAAAAATTGATAACTTTTTTATATTCACTTGCTTCCTGTTTTTATTATTTTTTTGAGAATTTCATGCATGAGTATTAAATTTACAACATTTCCAATTTCTTTTACATCAGATTAACCTTTTCTTGAAGAATTGGAATGTGAGTTTGTATGTTAATGTGAGCGATATTATTTGAATGTATGTTTAATGTATTTATTTATAGATATATTAGTCATGGTTATGTGTATGCATGTGTATACATATATTTTTGAAATAAATTTCCTTTAATTTCACACTTGTTCCCTGGATCTAGACAAATATAACACAGAAGCTTCTCTGTGTCTAAGTGATCTCTTTGCCCATACTCTAAATCATCTTTCTGCCATATTTTATTATGTGTTCCTAAACTCCATATTTTTTTGTCTCACCTCCAAACCTACTCCCTTTTCCTTAATTGGATCAGAAAATGGAGTATGTCAACATTTCCTTTCTCGGCTATGTGATACCTGGTCTAGTCAAGTGAGGTATCTGGAAGAACACTCCAATGCACTTCAAGAGGAGGGAGACTTTCTCCCTGACTCCTTTCATGATTCCTCTCTGGCAACGCTTCCAGGACAAGCAGGTGAGGAGTTTCCAGTCACTAGGAAAGGTAGCCTTAGGAAAAATACATTCCTCACATGTTTCTTCGGGAGCTGAAGCTTGGGCTTCCTGGAGCTTCTGAACCTTCTTCACTGAAGTATGAGCTCACTGCCTTGGAGAAGTGAATTGTTAAGTGTCCTCCTTCATTCCCTGGTTCAAACTGCTTCTCCTCTGCATTCTGTTGTTCTCCATTTCTTCACTCCAAGTGCTATTTTAGCCCTTTCAATGCCTAACAAACCTTTTGATAGTTAATAATGCTTTGTGTTAGATTATCCTGATCAAATTTCTGTTACAGATACTTGTTTTTTTCCTGCCAGTAGGACCAGGATCTATCCTGGAGCCCATTACTGGAGCCCGTTCCCTATGGTGGGATGCCATGCTCACACTTAATGCAGGAGCTTGGTCCTTCCCCAGCTTAATATACCAGAATTTGCTGACTTCTCCTGGGTGCCCTTACCCATTGGGAGGAGTAGATAGAGGGTTGGCTTTGGGGGAGGCAGTGGGCAAGAAGGAGGGTTGGAGGGAGAACTACAGATAAAATATAAAATGAAATAAAAAATAAATTTAAAAATATGTTTGAAATTGAAATGGAATTGCATAAATTTCCCCTTCCCTATCCTCTCACGGCCCCTCTCAGGTACTCTCTCTTCAACACCTGCCATGCACTCAACATACATTTCCAATAGTCTCTTTTTCTGTCTTTGATTATTATTGTTACCTACATACACATATATACATACACAAATATGTTCGTGTAGGTGTGCGTGTGTAAGAGAGAGAGAGGAGGAGGGAGGGAGAGAGGGAGGGAGGGAGGGAGGGAGGGAGGAGAGAGAGAGAGAGAGAGAGAGAGAGAGAGAGAGAGAGAACAAACATAAAACCTGCTATACATCTGTTTTGTTGGTGGTGTATATATGGCTTCAAGGCTGACCACTCAGGACTGGACAACCAGTGAGGGCCCTAATCACTGGAAAATGTGAATTCTCCTCTTCTCCCAAGAGTCTGAAGTTCTTTGCCTGTAGTTCTTGTAAGATCCCAGTAAATTTGCTCCTTCTATGGTAATATGCTCATTGATGTTGAAGCTTAGGTTCTATAGCATGTGTTCTTGATGTTTCAAAACTGTCCCTGTGTCTCTCCCCTGCTGTAGA
Organism: Chionomys nivalis; assembly: GCF_950005125.1. Taxonomy (NCBI): domain Eukaryota; kingdom Metazoa; phylum Chordata; class Mammalia; order Rodentia; family Cricetidae; genus Chionomys; species Chionomys nivalis. The sequence goes on from NC_080091.1 coordinate 72,066,766, forward strand.
GAAAGGAACCATTACATTGTCACTTTGGAAGAATTTTTAAAGACCTAACCATTTTTGAGTTAACACCCTGCCCCAAAGTAAAGTTCTCCCCTCAGTCTCACAACCTGTCACCCTATACACCACACAGGTCCTAGAAGACATTAACCCATGTAGAAGACTTATTCTAATGGAAGAAAAAGCAAATCATTTCATTGTAAATGTGATATTTCTGTTCAATCCCAGAAGACAGAGAGATAGCATTGAAATCAATGTTTAAGAGAACCAGATAAGGGTGAATGTTTTGTTTTCCTTTGTTCTTCATCCAGGTGGAAGATATCCAAACTTGTCCATTTCTCTTCTGTATTCTCAGAGTGACAAAAGAAATTGGGAAGAGATGACAATGTGGGGAAGAACAGACACAAAACCAACAAAGGCATCTTTCCTGATTCTCAGTCTCTGGAACTTAAGGTGTTACGGACAGAAGTAGAGGATGCCTGAGGACTGAAAGATATCGTGAGCCTCCAAGTTGACAGAGAAGCAGCATGGGATAAGAGAGGAAGGAGCAAATGGGAGGAAAGGAATCAGGGCAGGTATCATTTGGAAGATGTGGCACAATCTCACATAGCAATAATGAGAAAATATTATTTCAAGAAAATGTTCTATTACACAGGACTATAGTTTGCCATTATAGGGAGGAATGATTACTAACATTTTTACATATAATTAAGAGTTTTTCTTACTCCACCAATTTCCCTCTCACATAGATCTCATTTAAAGAAAAACACATGGACATAAATTCAACAAAATCCAGTAATTTCGACCTTGTAGTTTTCTTTGGTTTGGTTTGCACGTGTTTCTTTTGTGTGCAGACTACAAGACTGATGCATAAGGATATCTTCATGTACCACCACCATTGCTGAGAAGTGGTTACATATGAAGCTCAGTTATATGAAAGCCAAGCAAGTGCTTTAACTCCAGAAAATCATCACCAATAATACAATCGTTTCACTTTAGTTGTGATTATATGCAACATTACATCTAGGTAGGTTATTTGGGGGGGGGGGGGGGACATTCAAGCTTTCATTGTGTTCCACAGAAACCCAAAAACGCATCCTCAACTTTTTTCTCATGTGACCAGACATGAGATATATAAAGACTTATGTGACAATGATAATACATACTTACTCTAAATTACCAACAGTTTCCAATCAGTTAAGAAACATATTTGGTATTTAAAAAAATACTCACCATATCTGTATCTGAGACAGGGCCAAAACTGGTCACGTAGATGTTAGTGAAGACTTCAGTAATACTGTCTAATATGAAAAAGAAATTGGACATAGATTTAAATAGTGAAATCTGCAGGAGAGAAAAGGATCTGAGTACATGTTGTGATAAGGAAGTGGGTGATTGTGACAGTGTCACCACACTCTTTCCAAGCAGTGCTCACAACTAAGAAAAGGTAAACCCAGAAAAGCTTTCCTGTTTCTCCTTAGAAAGCAGGCTTGCTTAGAATTTCTTTTAAAAGGTTATATTGTTCATTATGAATACCTTATTAGGAACCATCTAAAGTAAATTATTTGAGCGAATTTATCATTAACCCTGACAATAGCATGCATACTATTTGATACTCTAAATTTGATGATTAAATAATATTTCAGATGTCATTTCAGGGCTTCTGAAATTCGTAGTTTGCACACAAGAATAAGTATTTCATTTACAAATGAATATATCTTTTCCTAAAATAAAGGAAACAAACTGTTCATATTATAAATAAATGTGATTCATAATCATATATATATAGCCTTAATACTTAATAACATCAGAATTAAAGCAAAACAAATAACTTAAATTTCTATATTTCATTATTTATAAAAAAAAACTTGGTCATTAAATTTCTTTACACCTGCTAGAAATGTTAAGATATAAATGAATTGGATACTAAAATTATGAAACCTATAAATTGTAATAAACAAAAATCATCAATTAAACAGCAGATTTAGATATTCAACTTTAGATTTAAAAAATTAAAGACGCCGTTTGTTTCCATCATCATTGGCTAAATGTCACAGTAAAATTTGTAATTCCACATTTCCCAAATAATAAGGAGCATCAATTTACAAAGGAGTAGTATATGCATATAATTTTGAAAGAAGAAGGCATTCCTTTTAAATAAAAGAATTTTAATACACAGACTCTTAAAATTTTTAAGCTGTTACTGTACTATGTGTTCTTCAAAGGACTTAGTGTAAAATAATTTGCATGTCAAATCTATTTAGTAGATTCCTTGTTACATCCCTATGGTGTATATAATGATGTACAGTAAGCCTTATCACTTACTGCCTTATCAAAAAATTTGTATGGTAGACAGAGCATGGTTTTAAAACCCCACGTACTCTTATTTCTGAATCTTGACACTAAACCCATGCATTGTACTACAATGGATAATAGACATGAGACTAAATGTAGATTCTTATTAACTATGTATTTCCACTTACTGTATGTTCTATGTCAGAGCACAGAGAAAGTGAATCAATTAGCATATTTATTCTACTTTAATATGTGTGCCCATCCATTTCTTAAACTATATTTATTTACTCTACTATATACCTCTCAGCACATAAATACATTGATACAACTTTCCTCCTGACAGTGTCTGAAACACATCCATAGGGTAAAGTTCCTGGTAAGGCACCCGTTCAGAACTACAAGATCCCAAAGTGCTGTGTTTGATTTAATTTTGGTTCCTGCTCAACAAAATTCTGGCACTATTTTTTAACAAAGGTCATGAATTTCCTTTTTTAAACTGAACTACTCAAAGTATGTTGCCATCATGGTCCTATCCTACACGTGCTATTATAAAAAATTATGAAACAAAACCCAAGATTTTATTTTCCTCTTATAATATGTCAATCATGCTACATCATTTATTCAATACATAAATGATATAAACATCAGATATTATAAACATTCAGTTAAAATGTTCCAGGGAAGAGAAATTACAGTATTAAGGAGTTTTTGGATTAACTAGAGAAAATTATTCCCTTTAGTATGGGTAGCAAAGTTGGGGGAGAGAGATGACAAAAATGTGCATGCTAAAGATGGGAGTAACGATTTCTCTTATGTTAATGACAAGCAATGTGCAAAGGGTACTGCTGGCATCTGGTAGCTGTCAAGAGCTGCCAACTAGGAGCAGAAAGGTGTAAGATGAACCTCAGAGGTCTGAATGTATATTAGAAACCCTGAAGATGGGATATAATTGTGTAAAGTTACCAAAAGAATGAACACAGCTGTATGGCTTATTACTTCATAGACCTTGCTGAATAATACAGGCACCAGAAGGGATCCAACTAAAGACATAGAGGGAAGGTGAAAGTCTCTGATGTTGAGTATCAAACAGTTCTCTTTCTGACATCTGAGCCTGGGAAAGTGGCTTTGGAGTAGAGATCTGAGGATTTTTGTGTGAATGGGTGTATAGAGGAATAAACTAGCAACATAAATTAATGGCATATTTTAGTGACAATGACAGACATTTGACAACACCTACCAGCACTCCCAGGTTCTACATCCAAATTGCAATGTGATTTTACCTTCTAGCAAGTAGGGGGAAAAAAAGAATAGAGCAAAAGCGAAATGAGACTATACGATGATATTTTTATGAATCATCTAACACTGATTTGTCTAAGGCCATCTGTAAATTATTCCATGCTTGTATCTACAGATTAGAACAGGATAAAACTGTGTTATTCATGTATATTACAGCATTTTGATTAATTAGATTAGTGGATATCACAAAGTAAGCAAAGGTACCTGCTAGCTGGACAAGACCTTGATCTTTGCATTTTAGGAACCATGAGTCATCCTCGAGTCCTGGCTGTTCTCCGTGAACAGCCTAAGTGAGCTCCTGAGTCAGCCTTCACACTGGCTGTGATCCTTCCTCTCCCAAGTTTTACTAATTGCTTCTCTGCCTTGATGTCTCTATCTAAATGTTACTCTTCTCCAGCCATGCGTGGCTGGTGAGGTTTACCATCTCAGTCATGAAATCTCTCCAATTGAGAAGACCTTAAGTCAGTTAGCTAAATGTTGGTAACAGCTAAGGTAAGAATACCAATACGGTAGTATTGGATGATTCTTTCTAGGAACTCACTGATGTATCTGAAGACTCCACATGTTGGTAGGAATTTTGATTTCCTTTCTCCCTTGGCAGCTTGCAAAGCACCTTTGGATGCTATGAGAGATAGCCCTCATGAAGGAGGCTTCCAGCTAAATTCTGGCTTGATTCCTCCAAGTTCTTAGTCAAACTGTAAGCTATCTTCAAATGCAGAGTCTTCAGGGAAGCAACCAAGTGCAATGGCAATTCTTAATATTTGAGTCTCTTGGATCTCCCTGATGAACAACTCAAAGGCAGTTTACACACACACACACACACACACACACACACAATTTTCAGTACCTTAAGAAAATAAATACTTCCTGCTTTTTCAGATACTCTTAAGTGTTAAACATCTGTCCTTTCTCCTGCTCCCTCTGTATTATCTCCCTCTCTTTCCTCCACCAGTTAAAGACCCCCATTATTTTATTTCCTTTTCATCGCACCTGTGTTCTAATACAGCTTTTTCTCCCTTCCCAGTATGGTCCCTTTCTGTTTCATCGATCCCTACAGTTATTTCAAGTTTTATATTTAAATTTGAAGATGTTGAGCTATGATCCATTAAAAAGAGGAAACATATGGCATTTTTTCTGAGTCTGGATTACTCCACTGAGTCTCAAAGTAAGTAGGATCACAATAGAGAGGGTTGGCAATATTGGTTCCAGAGAACCAAGGTGCTTGTTGGTCTTCTAAAATGACAAGGAGTTGCACCCATGAAAACTCAACAATATGTGGTCTACATAAGGCAGGCAACGAATAGCTACTGATTGATAGTTAAGTCAGTGGTCTCCAGGGACCAGTCCCACATTTGGTCAGACAATCCCAAGTGGGATTTTTAGATTCCTCTTTGTTTTCTAATGAGAGATAGTGAAAGAAGTTGTGTATCTGGGTGAATGGGAAGGTGGAAAAAATATGGGAGGAGCTGGGGGGAAAGGAAACCATAAAAGATTAATATCTGAGAGTAAAATGTAAACAAAGCAAAATGTCCATGAAGAATGTATATCAGAGAGGAGGGGAAATTTTTAAAGTTTTAAGTACTAAAAGAAGGTGACAGTTGTCACTGCTAAGAGAAGGATCTTGAGAAAAGATATACAAATCAGTTTCACTCTTTTTGTGTATTCAGTGATGATAACCATTCTCTAAGACAGCAAAATTCAGGGAAGATATTTCTGGTTGAGGATTCCACAGGCCAATGTCAAGTCCTGCAAACAGGCTAGGTTCATGATGATCAGTATAGCAAATAACTGAAACATCACACAGGAATAAAAGGCAGAAGTTTCTATCAAAAAAGAACCAATCAACTATAATTAGAACAAGATCACTAAATTTAAGGCAGCACGGAACTGCCAGGAAAAACTTGAAATCATATAGTAATATCTAATAAGAAATGCTATGTTCTCATTAAAAGTGTGGCTAAGCTGGGTGGGTCAGAGGAGAGTGCATATATTTTAATCAATGTAGACAATGCCCCCCCCCTCTCTCTCTCTCACACACACACACACACACACACACACACACACGCATACAATGAGACCGAGCACAAGAAAAGCCAAAACAAACAGAACACAGATTTGTCTTTTTTTTAAAAGTGATGTTAGTGAAATGACTTTTTGGTCTGATAACTAGAAACAACCTTTAGAGGCTGAAAATGAATGATTTCTGTAGGGCTGTCCCCTCATAAAACAAGGCTGAATGGAAAGTAAATGGCTGGTGAGACATGGGGAGAGAAAGTAGACAACTCTCCTCCTAAAAGCTTGTCAAAATGGATTTCAAGTGAAATCACTGGTAGTCGGCATTGTGTAATGCAGTATACAATACCACTCAATTTTTTTTTAAAAAAAAAAAAAGGAAAGAAGAAAAAACCTAACACTTGGCAAGAGCAAAAACATGTTTTCCATAAAAGATTAATAATTTGGGAGGTTGTTCTTTGTAATGTGTTTTCTTTTCCATCCTCTCCCAGTACAAACACATAAATACTAAAATTTATTTTCTCAAAATAAATATAGAGTATTCAAGATTAGAAATGATTAAAATATATAATAGGATAAAGTATAATAGTGTAAAACAGTTCTGAGAGCTTTACATGCAGCAAATAAAGTTATTGTAGGCAACTCTTTAAGCCCAATCAAACAAATAACTCATTTACGGTAAAGACTTACTCCCTTAGATCCCTGTTGTGGGATCCAGGGAACTTGCTATAGCCATGGATATATGCAACTGTACTATTTATAAGTACCATCTTGTGTATATTGCATCTTTGACACTTCTAAATTTGGTATTAACCAAATTACAATAAATACTGAACAGTCGTGAACATGGAATAATCATCTTCAGCATATTTCCAATTTCATGTTAACAGAAACACATTCATAATGGACACTTTGAGAAATGCAAGCTAAGTTTCTACAGTCCTACTGTAAGAGTCTGTAAATGCAGATTTTGTAGAAAGTGTTATTTTCAGTCATTGCAGAATTTTCCTTGCATGAATTATGAGGCTATTACTAATCTCTTCCTGTCCTGTGACGAACACTATAGTCTTACATTTTCAGGGATTTAAGGGTCTACATGAATTTACCTACTGGGAAAGAGGAAGGTGGGAAGGATTTTCTAATTCAAACATACTACCATTCAAATACACAGATGGAGCAGGTAGAAGGAAGTGAAGGTGTTTAAGATGTGCTCCAGGGCATGCATCTTTTCAACAGGTATGCTGATATTTCACAATAATCTATATTACGAAGACCTACCGCATGATCCATTGCTGTTACTCTAGAGCAATGATCATGTTATAGGAATGCTGCTTCCATTCCTCTCTCTTGCAGTCTATGCTTTGACTTTTAGAAAATATTACAGAGTTTCAACTTAAATAATGTAAAATTAAACATTAAAATTTTGCGACTCGGTGATTTCCATTGTAACAATCAGTCACAGTTCTCCCTTCACCAGGGTTCTGAAAACAATTACTTACTTATTTTTGATAAATCTTTTATCTCTATAGATATTTTCCTTTGGACTAAATTCCATTTTGCAGAATTTCTTTAATTCCTAGGTTTTAGAGTATTTGTATCATGAAATATATTCAATTAATTACTTTCTGAGAAAAAGTATCCCACTATAGCACAAATTGGCCTGGAACTCAGTATTAGCTGAAGCTGACCCTAAACTCACGATGATTCTCTTGCCTTGGCCTCTTGAATACAGGAATTACAGGTGTGAACCACCTCTACATTTAAGATAATAAATGCATTTTCTCCATTATTTGTTCATTTTCATTCATGCCAAAATATTTTGAAATTCTCATTCATTTAACTCTTTTTAGATTTTGCTCTTATACATGTGAAAAAATACTGCTCTCTCTCTCTGCATGACTTCCTTTATTTTTGTTTTGATTTCTAATTTCAATCTTTTGTAATTAGAAAGTATACAACCTGTGGTTTTATTTTTCTTAAATTTATTGCACCTGACTTTTGATCTAAATTTAATGTACTTAGTTAGAGAAAAATTCATGTGGAGAGTAGCTGAACATGTATTGTCATGAGCATGGCTATGTGGAGGAATGTAATGTTTAAGACTACAATGGCCAAGGGTTCCCTGAATCAGTCTCTAGGAATGTCAAAATTATCTGAGTAAGGATTAGCGAATATGATTACTACCTTTGATATTTAGCTAAAACCAATACATGCAGACACTGTAGGTAACTTCCTCCTCACACGTGATGGTGACCGGTGTCTCCTCCCCTACAGATAACTCTACAGAGATTAACTAGCCCAGCTCTGCTATTTCTGATCTATACAATAAACCTGAAGAGTTTCCAGGTACCTCTTACCCAAAGCTCACCAGATCCCAGCTTTTCTGATAAGTCTTCATTCTTGTTTTTCCATTCAGGTCAATCCCTAAGCCATGAGGGCCACAGAATAGGCATGTGCAGTTGACAAAGAATTTGTATTCTGTTGTTGTTGGCAGTCATGGGCCATAGATATTGAGTCTAGTTGGTTTGCACCATTTAAAGTCTCTATTTCCTTTGTAATGAATAAATGTGGAAATACAGAGCCCTGAATATTATATTTGAAATATCTGTTTTTTCTTTTAAATGTTTGTACCAAATTTCTAAGATTCTTAATTTTATTTTTATTATACCAGTCTTTTTAGCATGTAGTTTTAACTACATTTCTATGACAGAATTATGAGCTGTTTTATCAATTATTGACAAGGCAGGTATTGCCTTAGCTTTCTCAGAATTATTTTATTGGAATTAACATCGACTTAATGCTAATAGTCTAGGAGAGCTGCCTCTTCACCAACCCTGAAAAGAGTAATCCCAGTGGCCTGAACCAACCAGTTCAGCTACCACACAGACCTACATCCTGGGCCACAGGTTTGTCCACCCTAATATCTACCACATCTTTGACCTGCTGAAGTGTGTGAAGGAATTGGTTCTGCAGAAAGATAAGCACAAAATTCCCATGACTGGAGGAACAACAGGATATCTGAGAGGAGCTTTGGTGAGTGTCCAGGGATGACGCTGTGCCAGAGGCCTTGAACCACACCAAGGTCTCATTGCAATGAACATTTTGAGTGTGGGGTTAATTGAAGAAAAGGATATATTGTGTGAAGAGGTGTTGGAAATATGGAAGAGGAAGGTGGGTGGTTTTTTGGTCTTGTTTTGATTTTAATTGATTGGGGGTTCTTCTGGAGGTGAATGCTGCAGAGGTGAGGGGAGGATATGGAGGGACTGGGATGTGAGTAGGATTGGGTTGCATACAGTGAAATTCCCAAAGAATCAGTAAAGAATTATGTTATTAAAAAAATGTTTGTTCCATTGACAGTTTGCTCTAGACAGCCCTCAGTTACGTGGATTGAGTCAAAGAACGGGCATCTTTATACATCTTCAGATCAGGAACACTATACAGCCCTCGGGTTAGAGAACTGTTTTGAAGTGAAATAGGAAGATCTTAAGACAACAATATCATTTACTCAATTGTTGTCTCAGCTGCATAATGACTTTCTGTTTGTTTTTGAGTGTGAGGAATCTTGAATTGTTGTCTAAAGTGGTAGGATATTGCAGTAAAGGTTATTTTAGTTTACATATAAAGCTGGCTTCCCTGTTTCCTTGCATGAGTCATAATTCTTTAGCTGAAAACTTGACATTTTGGCTATTATAATATGGGAACTGCAAATCAGAAATTCACCTCACCTTTCATTACATGTGTTACCATTTCTTACTTTTACTGGCTTTTTTTTGTTTTTTTTGGGGGGGGGGGGGGGCTTTATAAGACTATTTCTGCAAAGATATATTCTCTTCACATTCAGTCCACGGATATGTTAAGACTCTTAGTCCAAAGAAGTGTGTGTAAGGTCACGTGGGAGACACAATGATGCCTTCAGCACTCCTAGGTGATTTATAGCTCTATCTGGGCCTTCACTTCCTGCATATACAACAACCAAGGCCACATTGAATTGACGATAAGGACCTTGCCAGTTTGTCCCAAAGTACATGAAATAAATCTGCCTTGTAGTATGGCATTTTAGGTTTTCAGAACTATAAGTGAAGTTTTACCCCCCCCCCCTCCATTATCACCTGAATTTCACTTTATTTTTTTTTTCCATTTTAAGGGTTTTCATTGGGTTCTTCTTAACTCCAGCTGGTATCTCTTAAAAATAGCTGTGAACCAAAACAAAAGCTGCTGATTTTTCTTTCTAGTACATGTCTTGATAATAGTGTTACCTGCACGAAGTCAACAGTGTCAAATTAAACAAAGAGAAGCCCTGAGAATGAACACATGGTCTGAAAGAAATCATTTTTCTGGAGACGGTAATTTGTAAGGGAAGCTCTGCTTCACTCTCCAGTGATTTGTGGGGTGTTGCATTTCAAGGCGTGGATAGTTACAAGACTGGTAGTTTTCAAATTGAGCATGTAACACAGAAAAGTAGACAGGATAATAAAAGCGAAATGCCAGAGAAAACAATAGATTTATTGTGCTACCTCCAGTTTCTCTTCTAAATCGTCCTGGGATTGTTACAAGCTTCTGGTTAATTTCCAGAGATCTGTGAAAGTCAATTATATAACTTTTGTCACTGTTCTTGCTGGCTTTTTTTTTTTTTTTTTTTTTTTTTTTTGCAGGGGAAGATTTCTTGAGCACCTCATTCTGCTGCTCCATAAGTATTTTATCCACTGGCTCTTCTTAAATCATAAATGAGATTGTACCACTTCACTTCACAACAGCCTAGAATATCTCTTTATCTTACTGGAAACAAAAGCTACGATCTTAAGACTGCTAATGTATATAATACTTGATGACTACGGTGTAGCCTTTTCTTCTGCTACTGTTCAATGGTCTGTTTCGTTTACATCCTGGCTAGTCATCAAACATTGTTGGTCTTTGCGGGCATCTGAGAGATCCTATTTTCACATTCACAGTTTACTGTCTAACCTCACTTAGGTCTATTTGTGTTCCTTATTTATTTCAACTAATATTTATATAGGACGGACTACATTCTAGCCACTTTCTAACAATTTAGAAAAATAATATTTGAGTTCTTTTCTCAGACATCAGCTACCTTTTTCAATGAGCTGTAGCTAATTCATGGCACTCTAATTCATGAGCTCTCTAATTCATGGTACCCCCTCCCTTTATCATGAGTACTTCTTTACCTTCTTTACTTTAAAGTTATGTCCCACAAAATTTTGTAAAATGTTTGTAAAATTGCAAATCTCTACTAAAAATAACATCTTACAACATTTTGCAGTTTTTTTATGTATTATCTTCACTGCTTATGGTGAAAACGTAAAAGGCAATTGTACTTCCGTCTTGTACTTCACTGGGTTCATGTGAAACTTAAGTCCTCTATCAAGAGAGATAATAAACACTTCTGGCCAGTAAACATTGTCCAACGAGGTTAGGGATCACTTTGACACTGTTATTTTATACTAAAATAGTAGAGTCTGGGAAGTAAATTAGTTAAATCAGAGATCAGACCAACAAAGAAAAAGAAAACAGTTCCACAATTTAAAGAAATCAGAAAAAAAGAGCCAAAATTTGTGTCGAGAAAGAAAATGCTTGTCGATAGTGAAATAAAAAAACAGCAGAGAATATTGTACTTCAAAGACGTTGTGTAGTGAAGTAAAAAAAAAAAAATACAGCAGAGAATATTGTAACCCAAAATGCTGTGAATCAAAGTTCCTGGAAAGAAATACCACCTCACATTGAACTTTCTACAAAGGCAATGAACAGCTTAGAACAATGATTGTTCTAATATTGCAAATTCAGAACCAAATTATATTAGGCTATTTTTAGCCCCCCGTAATAACCATTACTTGTCCACCACTGTGTCTGATCTAGCATCCTTGTGACTGTGGTCAAGTCATTTTGGGATGTACAAACAGACCCCTAGCTTCCACCAGCCCAGAAGCTAACGATGTCATCAGGTAGCATCTGAAGTCAGTAATAGAGATTCCCTTAGGTGGAGCTTGGTGAACCCGGTGGAAGAGGGGGAAAAGGATCCTAGGAACTAAAGAGGTCACCAGGAGAACATGGCCCACAGAATCAACTGAGCAGGGCTCAAAGGGGTCACAGAGACTTTAGCAGCAGTCATGGAGCCTGAATGGATCTGTACTAGAATCCAATCTGACAGGCATTCTGGATGGAACTAAGGAGTGGGGCTGTAGTCAGCTCTGGCATAATTATAGTCAGGCCCCCTGACCTCAATGCTCCAGTGAGTATGAGCCACACTCCTGCCTCCTCCAGTCCTGTGACACCAAGTACACATGAGAGCAGACCTGTTCAGTGCTGTTAGATCTCTCATGAAATTGTACTGGGGCAATACAACCTGGTCAGTGAAGACCTCACCCAGTCCCTGCCTCACCCTCCATTCTTTCTACCACCTGTTCCCCGTTGTGACCAAGACTGGAGCTATACTGCACTGCCACTTTGGTGAATTCGTAACTGAAGCCACACAACTGGCTAGTAAATCAAATCTTATAAATAAAGAAGCTATCTTTGAGTATTATGAAAATAGATTCCCTTGCTTTGACACAACTTACCTACCTGATGTACTCAAAAATATATTTGAAAAGTATCCTGTTTTTTCACTTTCTTTGCTCTTTGCCAACAAAAACTACATAAAGCGTTGCCATATTGACTTGTGAAATTTAGATAACCTAAATAGTCACTAATATTTTACTGCAGAACAAAACTTTTATCCCCCTTTGAGATGAGAACGGCTGTTTTGCATCGACAACACATAAAACATGTTACAAAGACCATTTTTACTTCTATGAAGAAGGGAAGACTGCTAAAGCTCACAGACAGGTCAGGCAACCCAGGATCTGAAAACGGGATTTAGAGAACTGGGAACCATCAGCAGAGCAAGGCCTATATGTAGAAACCAAGAAGAGTAACAGAAGTGAGAGAATCTGCAAGGGTGAAATGTTTGGTTTGTCTTAATTAAGGTGGAGGATAACTGAGCCTATAGAGCAGAAAACTGTGGAAGATGGTAAAATCAAATACGTAGTAACAAAAGGAGATTGATGACAAAGGAAGAGTCCTGAGGAGGTCTTCACAAGATCCACACAAGATAATGGCGAAAGGTACAGGGGGAGGAGGACGCAAACAGCCTGATCATGTTAGAAATTAGTACGGGAAATGAGGACACTAAGAGAGACTTACATAGATCTAATCCACATGGGGAGTAGAAAAAGATAAGATCTCCTGAGTAAATTGGGAGCATGGGGACCTTGAGGGAAGGTTGAAGGGGGAAGGGAAGAGGCAGGGGGAAAAGGAGAAAAATGTAGAGCTCAAGAAAAATTAATAAAAAAATAAATTAATAGGAGAAAAAAAATCAGGGATGTGCAGTCAACACATGACTAGCAAAAGTGCCAAGAACACACATGGAGAAAGAACTGTTTCTTCAATAGATCACATTAGAAGTATTGGCAGGCTCCATGCAAGAGAAACCCTGTCAAAAAAAAACAAACAAACAAACAAAAAAAAAAAAACCCTTGGGATACTTTTCCAGGTCTTAGAAAGGTCACCTCAGTCTAGGAGAGGGACTGTTTTATTCTCCCTGTGAAGTCTTTTTCTAACACCTTTTACTCAGTTTACTCAGGTGAGGAAGCTAAATTCACAGATCTTCCCAAATCAACAGTGAAGAAAATCCAGGGGGAGATCCAGAGGAGACCTAGCACTTAGTGCTTTGCATTGGTTTAATAGGATCATTTAGTTCCATTTGGTTCAATTAGCAAACCTCTACCCAGGGCTTACAAGGCACAGCAGAAAGGCACCCCCTGGCTGGCAGTTGAGGCAGAGAATGCGTCCACAGAGGCAAGGTGCATGTGGTGACACAGGCCGTTTACAACCCTCAAGGCTTTCTTTTAACATCCAATTGTAGCTTGCTCAGCCTAGGCCTTTAACAAGCACAGAACCTGGATTGTTTTTGAGACACAACTTTTATTATGACTGATTTTAATCCTTCTGCAAAGAGTTTCTGGTGACTCTGCTGCCCAGCAAGTTGTTAAAGCTTAAGCACACACACTGGGTTAACAACATAAGGGTCAAAGATCAGTTAGGAAAACAGCTACAATAGACCAAGTACTGCTGGGTCTAATAGTAGTTTACAGTTTATTCGTCCCAATTAGGCTGTTCCCAGAGCCAATGATAGAAGAGGATTCAAATATGAAAACCATGTTGAAACAAAGTTTGACCTGGCTTCAATATTCATAATAATAAGTAATTTGAATATCCAACATATAATGAGGATTAAATTTATCCCAATGAGATGACAAAATAGTTACAAAACAAGACACACTGGATATCTTGTTGTAAGATTCTTGGGTGTTACTAATGATGATGGTACCTAAGTTCAAATACACTAACCAACATTTATAAACTTTCCAATATACCCACATAATTCTACCTCTAACCACATTGCTGATTACTTTGAAAAGTGCTTTTTGAATGTTTGGAGAGATAGCTCACTCAACAGTGTTCTCACATGTCCAGCACTTACATAAACACCAGATGTAGTGGTATACAACCATAATCTCAGTGCTTGGGAGACAGAAATAGGAGGATCTCTGAGGCTAGGTAAACGGTCAGTCCAACTGGATCAGTAGGTTCCAGGCTCATTAACCTGTCCTTAAAACAAGGTGGAGAACAATTGAGGAGAAACATCCTTTGCTACATGTCCTACTAGGTAGCATACAAGAGACACATACTTAGTGTTAAATGGGAAATCTCAGTATGTCTTGCTGATTAGGCCACCTAAATTGTTTACTGAGCTACAAATCAAAAAAAAAAAAAGACAGTATCAAAAAAGGAGGGGTGGCCTACATCTAAGTAGACACACAAAGCTTGCTCTTGGGTCTTTGCTCTCCATATACATTCAAACATTTATGTAAGGACATACAGATGGGCATGCAACAATACTTAATAAGTAAATCATCATAAATTACATACACAAAGCAATGTTGCAAGAAGATTCACTTTCTCTTTCTTAGTTTTCTCTCATCGTCTACTTATATCATTTTCAGAAGCTAATATTGAGGTAGAGAATTCATTTGGATTTCCTTCTTTCTGGAAGGTATATTCTAATCAAGAATAAGCTGGAATTTATTAAAAGTAGGAAAATTATTGTGATGAAAATGCTGAGCTGTATTAATCATCTTGGGGGTAAAAAAATGCTTTAATGATGGGAGTCTAGATTTAAATGCTTAGCACCATGGATTTTATGAGTATTTACTTTGTTTCAAGTAGAGCTGAAATTTCACATTCAACAATCCAATGTTTTTTTCATTTCTAGACCTCCAAAGAGGAATGCGTGCAGAGCCTTGTTGGCAATATTAAAGCTGTTGCTATCTTTCCCTGAATCTCTTGGATCAGCCTCAAGAAGAAACTGTACTCATAACACGGTGGCACGGAGCTTATTGATATTCTCATTTGATGATAGTATCACTTTCTCCTCAACAATAACTTCAGCTTAAAGTAACGGAAAAGGAAAGCAGATAGGGCCTGAAGTAATTAACTTCAACACATACTCCTAGATGCTGCTTCCTGGAGCTATGTATATTGGGAAATATGAATACTCTATAGCTAATATGTAATTAGGAACTTTCAGAAACATAAGTCACAACTCCTTGCATTTGTCATATCTGTTGAATACCCAATGAGAGATAACAAAAAAATATTTTCCACCTATTAAGCTTTTAGAATATTCTCTGCTAGGTTAAATTATCTCCATCACCACTTTGTGAATTTGATGTTATTGTATTTATTTTATCTCTTATCCAAAGTGAACATTTAAGAGGTATAGAGCTACACTGAAGCATATGTCTGGCTTCATACTGAGTTCTCATAAGCACGACAGTAATAAACGTCAAAGACTACAGGTGTAGGGATATAGCACACTAGCAAAACACTTGCCTACCATGCACAAAGTCTAAGATTCAACCTGCAACATCATATAAAATAAGACCAAAATAGAAATACAAAGACTTTGTGTTTATTTTATTATTGGTTCTTTGAATAGTGGCATCACAAAACTCTATGTGTATGCTATGTAGTAATTATAAGTCAGTCACATACAATTGAGGTTATAGAATAATGAAGACTCCTGTAACCCCTATAGGCAAGTTACATAACTAACGTTCATTGTACAAAAAAGTGAAGTAAACTCTCACCTTGTCATCTCTATGCAACATAAGAAATTTATAGCGTCTGCTTCCAGTATCTGTTCTTAAGAATATCTTTAGGGGCTCCCTGTCTCATATGTGTGCTAGGGCTTCTTTTATGTATTTTCTTTTTTTACCCTACAGGTCTTTGAGTATATACCATGGCTTCCAGTTTAGTATTTTTATGGGATTCTTGATTGCACAAATGAGTATATCTCAGCACTTATACCTATTTGTTGTGTTTTATCTTGGACTCTTTATCTTCCATTTGTTTTGTCCTATTCTGATATGTTCACTTTTTTTATCTTTTATATTTTATTTTACTTTATCAGTATCCGTTAGAAACCTGCTTGTTTCCTATTGGGCAACAGAAAAAGTAGATGCAGATGAGAAGTGAGGTGGGGAAGAACTGGGAAGGGTAGAGAGAGAGGGAAACCATAATCATGATATATTATGTGAGAAAATGGCTAAATATATATGTGATATAGATGGATAAAATATTTTAAGTATGAAATATACATATACAAATATACCATCTTGAACTTAAAATATAAAATAGATAGATGGTTATGATTCATATGGTAATTTTGGTAGCAAATTGCCTCAAATTAATTATCATTTTTATTTTAAATAAGATCTAAAATATAAATTATTTTACCTTCATAATTTTCCAAAAGTGCTAAGTATCTACAGAGGTAAACAAATAAGTGAATTTTCTTATCTTATTCTTTTATTTCTCTTCTTCTTTAATTAAAAAAAAAAGAAAAATGCTGGATGCCTCTAATACTCTTACTATCTTAGGTAAAAGACAAAGAAGGTAGCAGGTGCTCACCATGGTCTTTTGAGCTTGAAGAACCAAGTGAATGCATTAATGCCTATAAAGTATGTGCAGATGAAAAGAATAAACAGAAATGCCAACAGCTGATGTGGAAGATAAAAGAGAAGTGATAAGTAAGGAAGATGTAGGGAAAGACTACTCAGAAATTCAGAGCTAAAAACAAAACAAAGCCAAGCTAAAGAGAAACCACAATTGATACTTCCAGAACACCCCTTTACTTATGATGTATACTTTTGTTTTAAGAACAATCACCACCTCTCCTCATTTATTAAAGAGAATCATGGTATTAACTTTGAAAACAAAGAACAGAGATGAGAAAGGGGAGAGGAGAAAGAAGGAAAAGAAAGGAGAAAAGGGAGAGTAGGGTAGGCTGGGGTAGGGTAGCATAGGGTAGAGTAGACTAGGGACTGGTAGGGTAGGGTAAGGTAGGTAGGGTAGGGTAGGTTAGAGCAGGCTAGGGTCTAGTAGGGTGGGTTAGAGTAGAGGGAGAGGGGCAGTTACTGATTAGTAGGATAATAAGCACATATGGAGAACTCTAGGAGATTTAAAATTCTACGGAGTAAAAAACCCTTAGATGTAAAGTCTATGCCAAGAAGTGGGTATGAAAAATAATAGAAAAAAGATTTAACCATCAACTATTAATGGCTCCTCCAATAAGGTTGGGGTTTCAGGGCCTCTCCCCTAACCATGCTGAGATTTTGAATGGCTTGAGCTGTGGCAAGCCACCAGAGAATTTGTGAGTTGATTTGTATCAACTTCATAGCTGTTGTCACCACCTACAGTACCCGTTTATATTATATTGTTTCCCACTGTCTTCTGTGAAGTTTCTTGAGCCTTGGATGTGATAAAAAAAAAAAATGACCGAAACAAAGCTAAGCAGTAAGAGTTAAACTTTTGCTTTTTTCAAAAATACATTTTCAAATCTTAATGATGCCTCTGCTCTTCATAACAATGATATGTTTTTATTTTAAACAGTATGCAACAAAAACTAGACTAGAAATATAGTTTTACAAACAATATTCTCAAAGTCATAACATTTGAAAAGGTAGATGACGAATAATATTCAAGACTGGTATATGGAAAACCGATCTTCGTACAAAAAAAAGTGTTTGCAAACCATGCTTGAAATTTTAAAAAGTGTTTTCTAACCATTCTTCTAAAACATAACTTTTCAGCTGCAACTGTGTCTTATAAAATATCTTATTATAATTATTCTTGCTTTTACCCTTGTTTCACTTGCTCTTAAGCTTTTATTTCATTTTCTTTTTTGTGCTCAGATAAACTTCTATAAAGTATTAGACATCTCCCAGAATTAAACTGAGGTTCTAGCATGACTTATCACAAAAATGTTTATTGCTATCTAAGCTTGTAAATTAATGTGTTCAGGTTTTAGTAGAAAATGATTCCCACCTGCTCAGCCCTGCTTGTTCCTGCCCTTCCTGAAAATCTTTCAAGCTGCTATTTCAGCTCTCCAGCTAATTTTCAAAGGCAGCTGTGGTACAACCCCAGCTCATACATCAAAGACTTTCATCCCATGGTTGCCTTCAATGAATGTTGAACTTGAAACTATAAAGGAGGGGAATTCCTGTCAACGAACCTTTGCAACTCATACCATAACAACACAGAGTCTGCAGCACAGAGACAGTTACAACTAACTCAGGCCATCCTATTTTTTCCCTGGCATTCCTTACCCACAACTCCCACTTAGAGCTGACATTACAGCTCTGAAATCTATTTACAACTGTTGAACCTTGATGTTTTGCTTATATTTGTGACTCACAGATTATGAAGGGAAAACAAAAGAAAAAGTGAACTATGTAATCTATTTTTCTTTTGGACCTCACAGAAATAATAATATTTGCTTCTTCTCTTAGTGGGAGAGATTTTATATATTCCATCTGTAAATGTTCACAGGGATATAAATCTGATACAGAAATAAAATGTATCATTTCTTGGAAGCATGGTGGCGGTTCTCTTTACTTCTTAAGGACATAACAGCAAATAAAGAGAAACTTTGAGATGTCTTTTGCCTAGGGAAAAGAAAGTTTAGACAAATGTCCCAGGATTTATTTAGTCAGGTAATTTCACCCATTGTCCATTTCCATCAGCTCCACAATTATCGTCTGTATAGTCAGAGAACAATGAAGTCGCATAACCTCGGCACTCCTAAAGCAGAACATTGTCTGAGATCACAAAGGCTGTGGTATCCACATTGACTCTGGACAGTGGCAAAGCACCTGAGCCAGATATTTAATGGGGATGAAGAGGCAGAACCAAATTTAGAAGCAGAAGCAGAGGAAAAGGTTTTCATAACACTCTTATTATCTCTCTGTCTACTCTCTTCTTTGAGCAGAATTACCCCCATCCCCTTTAGTGCACAACGAGAGTTTATCTAGCACCCGTTCTGCATACATACAAAAAGAAAATCAATGTTTCATTAGGAATGTAAAAATACGTGGATGTGCTCACTGTTTTGTTGTTGCTGTTTGTTTTTGGTTTCATTTTTTGATTGTACAAAGCAAGAAGCCACACAGTTTAAAATAACAATTGTCACGAGTCTTATAATCATCACAGATGCTTGGGCCAAAAGTCTATGACCTTATTTCACTGACCTTCCTCTGTGGTACACATCCATTCCATGAGGAACTCTGTTAACATAACCATCACAATAAACAAGGAATCCTGTTGCCTCTCCAGGACTCAGCTACCATTGTCTCTCATCTGGGGAGCTGTGACAGCTCCCAGACTCCTCTGCTGCTTCTTATCTTTGCTCTGGACCAAGAGTGTCATTACACCCACAAGACTGCCCTTCATAAAATGTCATCAAATTGGGTCATACTTGGTGCTCGGAACACCACAATGGCTCACCATTTCACTGAGAAGTAAATGTTAAGGTTCTGATAATGACCAACAGGGACTTGAATGATCTGTGTCACCCTCATATGAACGCAAATCAAGTCAATCTTGCCGTCCATCATCTTGGCCTCCTTACTCTAGAAATACACTGTACACCCTTTAAATTGCTGTGCAGCCTGCAATCCTAGAGTGCAAATCACCTTCCAGTCATTACAGTGATTTCCTTAACTTTCAAGTCCTAGGTAAAATGTCAGTGTCTCAGTGAATTAATATTAACAGTCTCATGTAAACTGAAAAATATCTTACTTCCAATTTTCCCATTATTTATTTCTGTTTTATTTACATTTCATTTTCCTCAAAATATTTATCACTGGCCTGCCACGTACTTTCTTTCTTTCCTATGCTGACTGTTCTTAAAATGGACACCCAGAGCACCAGGAACCTCTTTTGGCCTCTAACGAGGTTTAGTGGGTTGAACAATGGCATATACTTAATGTTCAACAAATATGTACCAAATAATCAAATATAATAAAAAAGGAATCTAAACGCTATCTTTTAAGATATTATATGCCAGTACTTAGCAAAATATTTTGCTCGTACTCTTTGATCTCTTCTCCTAAAAAGTATGACGTAAGTATTGCTCTTCTTGGCTGCTATAGAAACTGATATTCCACAATGTTTTTCATTTGTTCAAGGTTGCACAGCATGGAAGTGTCAAAGTCAAGGCCAAAACTTACATTCAACACTAAAGCTAAAGCTTAGATGTTAACTGTCTCTGACATGCTGAAAGTAGCAACTCATTTCACACAGCTCTGTGTAAGGAAGAGACAGTTATATGTATGAAATAATTTATGTTTTCTGGACTGAGGAAGAGAAATTATCCTGGCTTATGTTATTCCAGAATATACTCTAAATTTAGAAGTATCTTCATATAACACTAGCTTGTAATTCTCAGTGAGAAAGGTAAGTAAAACAATAAAGTGTGTCACTTCATTTTAGAATACATTTTATGTTTGTGGTTAGTTTTATTTCTCTGCATGTGTGTGTATGTGTGTGGAGCGGAGGAGTGGGGTTTGTATTTGTGTGTGAATACCCACAGAAACTAGAAGAGAGCACTCATTCCCCTGGACTTGTAATCACAAGCAAGTTGTGGGTTGCCTGATGTGGCACTGGTTTCTGAACTGGAGTCCTCTGCAAAGCAAGAAGGTGCTTAACTGCTGGGCCATCTCTTTAGCCCAGAAACAAAGTTCAGTTGATCTTTTTTTTTTCTTTTTCCTTTTCTTTTTCATTTTTATCCCATCCTGTCCTCATACTCAATTCTCCCCAAGCGATAATTGTAAAGTATCTCTAATACTTGACTTCTGTTCTTTACTTCTAACTAACACAAAGCCGAAATGTACTGGCATTTCATTTGTATCCTAATAAATAAAGCTTGCCTGAAGATCAGAAAATGAAACAGCCCCACTGGTTAGCTTTACAGACTAGGCAGTGGTAATACACACCTTTAATCCCAGTAGCCACACTAGTTGCCATAGAAACTGAGTGGTTCATGCCTTTAATCCCAGTGGTGCATGCCTTTAATCCTAGAACTAGAGAGGACTATAAAACTGGAGACAGCTCTCAGGCTCATTCTCATCCTGAGGATTCCTGGAAGCAGGATCGCCATTTTCGGACTGGGGAGGAGGTAAGAGCCAGTGGCTAGCTGCTTTAATTTTCTGGCCTTCAGGTTGAACCCCTATATTCGTCTCTGAGTTTTTATTAATCACACTTCACTGAAACACTAACAAATTATACATACTAAAATCAATTAGATAACTGATTTTATTCATTGAAATCATTTGTTGATGGTCATATAATGCAACTGATCAGTTGACTGTCATCAAGGGTCACTAGTTTGTGTCCAGTTGTACCACAGTCTCAAGAATAACGCTGAGTCTTGGATGCACAAAAGACATAGTCCTTAACCTCTCTAATACACAAAGCAGATGTAAGAAGCAGTTGCTCCTTTATACAGATAACCTTATTTCAAGTTTAAATTTTGTCATCCAGCTGGAGGATAATTTGTATCCAACTGTGTCATGTGTCATTCCTGGCTCAATT
This sequence comes from Chionomys nivalis, assembly GCF_950005125.1. Lineage (NCBI taxonomy): Eukaryota > Metazoa > Chordata > Mammalia > Rodentia > Cricetidae > Chionomys > Chionomys nivalis. The sequence continues at coordinate 72,088,354 of NC_080091.1, forward strand.
TATGTCTTAGATCCCAAACTTCCCTAGGAGAGGAGGCTGAATACAATTATACATACTAACTCACTAAATACTGACCTCACAGGCAGCCTTGTACTGAGTAGACTCTCAATGTGTGCATTCTGATAAAAATATCCTATCTACTCCCTGCTGAGGCACCCTCCACCCACGCCAACACTTCACTTTCTTTCTCATTTGGCTGGTGAGTCATATCAGTGCTGGCAATTTATATTAAATGATTCAATCCCAATTTTTGCTTCTTATTCTGCTTCTTCTTAGATTTTTCTTTATGTGTGGTTGTTGTTTCGTAACCCAAAAACCCTCACAGTGGCTAGACTATGGGAACAAACACAGAGGGATCTATACACACTAAACAGACTCCAGGCATTTCAGTGCACAAAACAACATTTTCTTTTAGAATTTAACATTCATCATGCTTAAAAATATACTCCAATAGATTGTCTTTCTAAATGGTATGTTAAAACAGCAGTTGTCCCTTCCTGAGCAAGTTCAGTGAACACATAACACATACTGTAGGGCCAGGCTATGTTCCATTTTCCCTACAGTCAACCCTTTAACTGCAACTAAATTTTCTTTGAGTGCATTCTAAAGTATTTTTAAATCAAAGTTATTATTAAATTAAACAAGAGAAGATTTGGTGTTTGCAAAGCAAACAAAAACATTTACAGAATAAACTAACTATGCCACCTGTAGGAATGATCATTTACATATGCAAGGCTTCTGGTTCTTTTAATGCCAAAGACATTCCTAGGCACAGGGACCCCAAATAACCATACCTATACAACTCAGAGTACTATCTTGAATTTACTGGAAGAAATATAGACCAAATTTGCTGCAGATTTTCATCTTATTTTCATGTACTTATTACAATAGTTCACATTTCCTTGGAATAGTACCAGGCTAGTTAAAAATGTCAATTATATAATAATGACCTCCGAGGATCTTCAGAAGTACATACTCTATCAGTTTATTGGATGACTGGAACCAAATATAATTTTAAAATTTTATTTATATTTTCCACCCGTCATTCTTGCCATGACACTGAGCTATTACTTACTCCAAGACAGGCAGACCTTCTCTCCATCCTCACTGAAGTTACTGAGCTGTATTAGATGTCACTTGAAATAAGATGCCAAAGATCCCACCCACTAAATCATCCCTTGCATCATGGCATTTGGTGCCTTCGCCTCATTAATTCTCCTGAAACAATGTCATCTCCCTCTCAAATCCATTCCTAAAATCCACTTCTTCAGTCACTGTTCTCTTTTGTCTTACTCAGAAAGTTTCCATAGTTCCAATGTTCTCTCTGAAATGAAAGTCAGATTACTTGTGCTCTGATTAGCATCTCTTCCCTGAAGAATTCCAATTTTATCTTCCTATCCAGTCCCTCTCCAGATGTGGCAAAGTAAATCGTGGTGATGATGTTCTACTTTTGTTTTCCTCTTCAACTGTCAACACACGCCTGGCTGTAAGAAACTTTCCTTGTAACTGTCAACAGGTGTGTAAAACATCACTGAACACAGAGTAATTGCCTTCCCTATTATGTATGAAGATGATATGTCAGAATAAGGCTCTCATGAAGAACTTAAAGTACACTCATGAAAGCCATGTTCAAGGTTCATGAGAATTTTAGTACTACAAAATTGTCAGAGGATGATCAAAATGGAAGCTCACAACTCTGGGATTTATGTATTCCAAATTTTGTGATGGGTAGACATCAAGAATCAGCTACAGCCAAACAACGATAAGGCTTCATATGAAGCACTTACTTCCATGCTTCACATGTTCGTGAGTAGTTTCCTCCCTAGGGTGAATGTGACTGAAATAACATATACAAACCCACTCACTATGTGTTCATCAGAGAGAGCAATAGTGATATATAAGTCAAGTAAGACTGAGAACAGAAACAAAACGTGATCAGTTCCACCTCTCCAACATGCTTAGGATCTCTGCCTAGTTTTGATTTTTCTCTATTTGCTTCTTGTGACAAGCAACGGGTCTGCATCAACTTGTCATGCAGATGAAGGTCTGAAAGAACATATCTTCCTGGATGCATCGCTAGCAACCTACACATGAATCCGTGATCGGAGTTAGGTCACCACAAACCACCACAACCCCTGGGGTGTGGTATCATAGAACAAAATTTTGAAGACTTGAGTAACCACATTCTCTAAGCTTACCAATGAAAATACTGAAAGATCTCTATGCTTCCCTTTTCCATATCTAGTAGGCATTTGGTATATCATTATTGATCGTTGGATTTTGACGTAGAAAAGAAATTAAGGCATATTGTTATAGACCTCATAGACTCTGAACAGTGAGAAAGGCAAGTTTGTCTATTTCTCATTCTACATGCTTCAGTCTGTGAGGACCTCGTAGAGCAAAAGGACTTCAAACTAAATCTTAAGTTTTTCCATTAATATCTTTACAACCATGAACATGTACTTAAACTTTTATAGGTTTCATTTCCTCAGTCATGAGGAAGTAGTATTCAGGTAATGTTTAACAAGTACATACAGTATATTCTACACTGTCCTAGAGTCTGGAGTTACATAGTGAACGGATTGTTGACAATATTATCTTCACATAATTTCTACTAGGTAGCACTGAAATAGTTCTACAGCATTAAATATAAATACCACATGGGTTAGTATATAAACACATAATGGTACCTGGAGCAGAGTAATCTTTTATAGGGTGATGATGATGATAATGGTGATTATGAGAATGGCAGTGATGGTAATGATCTATACTTCACTGAGGAAAGCAAACCATATTTGAACAACGATAGCTTTTAGTGAATTATTATGTGATTGTCTCTGAGATTGAGAACCACTTATGATATGAGAGAGAAAAAGTTTACAACCTCCCAGCTCCTAAGAGGAAACTGGTATTTAACAGAGAGTGTTCCATCATGGGGGAATTATTTTCTGCATTTAAGGGTACTAGGCTTTCATTTTTACTTTTATGTGATTTGAACCTTCACAAAAAGCAACTACTGTACAACATTTTGTGGTGTGAATAGACTACCACTAAATAATTACACTTATGAAGTCATATCTCATTAGACCTGTAATAATTTTGATGTCAACTGCATGCCCTGAACAATTAAGAGTTGCAAACTTACATGTTTATTAGTTTTCAGTGTAAATGAAAATGGTTACAACCCTGATCTTAGGTCCATGCAAAGCTGCAGTCTGCATCAAAGAGATCTTTCACATATGTATGATGCCAATTATAATAATCTCTCTCCCTGGCTTAGTAACTTTGTACAGTCTGTCCATTTAGATGTCTATCTATCCAATAGGACTGGGCCATTTATCTCAGACACATTCATATTCTATATAGATAACCAGTGATGGATTATTTTCACAAGTAATGAGTAACCATCAACAAACTCATTTATTTATTTATTCAGTCATCTTTGCTTTAAAACAGAAAAACAGAACATGAGTTTAACTATAAATGGGTCATAAGAAGAAGTAACAGAGAAAATAATCAAAATACATGCTCTAAGCTGAAAGTTTTTCAAACTATAGATATCAGACTAAAAAAAAATAGATTGTCAAAATCTACTCAACTATGTTGTAAAATCTATGGAAATTCTATTGCTCCAAAGTTAAGGTGATATTCTCCAACAAAATATTTGTCAGATATAAAATTCTCAAAAACATTCACCCATTGAAAGTCTAATAAAATTCACTAATCTAAAATATGAAGATATATAAATAAACAAAATCTTGTGTTTGGTAGACTTGTGTGTTTATGTTCATTTATGTATGTGTTGTGTGTTTTTATGTCTGTACGCATACTTGTGTGTTTATGTATATGTATATATTTATGAGAGTGTCACATTGGTATGTGTGTGTATATGTGTGCGTGTGTGTGTTTATGATTCTGAAGATCAAATTTGGAACATTATTTATGCTATTTGTGCATCTAATTATAAACAAAAGCTGCATTTTTGTTTCCTGATTGCCTAGTCTCATGTAATCACACAGAAAACTATATTAATTAAAAGCTAAAGTTTGTATATAATTACAAACTACTTGGCCTATTAGCTCAGACATTTTATCAACTAGCTTTTACAACTTAAATTAGCCCATTTTTATGATTCTATATTTTACCACAAGGCTCATGGCTTGTTAACTAACATCTTGCTTCTTCAGCAACTGCTTGCATTTCCCTTGACTACACTTTTTTTCTCTCTCTCTGTTTGGATTTCCTACCTACCTATATTCTATCCTTCCATAGGCCAAATCAGCTTCTTTGTAAACCAATGGTAATAAAACATATTCACAGCATACATACAGAAGGGTATCCCACATCACCTGACACTTAGCTAAACACTGAGACTGAACTCATCATTTTAGTGGTCTATTCACTGAAAATTTAGCTCTTACTTCAACTGTAGATACTCTTGTTTATGATACTTAACTCTGCCTACATTGAAGAAAATGTACTGTCAGCCCTACCAAAATTATTAAATCTAAGATGATCAGTAAGTATGGCTTTCTTTGATTAACAATGTTATTTTATTATCTATGTATGTATGTATATATATGTATATATATACATATATATATATGTGTAGAGAGAGAGCGAGAGAGAGAGCAACTAATATTGAAACATCTTTGCTGAAACCTCTAGCTTTTTCTCCAAAACTAATTTCCTTCAACTTGAAAGGAACCCTAGTGTAGTAGTGATCTTTATTTATACATTATAAAGCTAACTAAACCCAAATCCTAAAGATCATGAATGTAGTAGATGTTTCTTTCTTAAGAGTGAGTGGGGTGACGAACAGAGGAGTCCTGTTTGTCAGAGATCCACACAAATATATGTGTCTTCTAATTCTTCAGAAATGAGTTTTATTCAAGAAACATAAAACCCTCTTAATCACAAAGGGACATCATTGTTCATCACAACACAGCTTATTGGCCATTTCAGAATAAGTCACAGAAAAATCATGAGAGCCAGAGGTCCAGGAAGACTGGTACTAAGCATTGCCTACTAGACAAACAGACCACTGCAATCATGTGAATAGCAGGTGTGTTTGTCAGCATAACAGTATCCTGTTCAACATTCTAACATAGACGGATATTCTAGCAAGGTTTCTGATGCTGAAATAAAACACGATGGCCAAAAGAACTTGAAGAAAAAAGGGAATATTTAGCTTGGAGGTTAATAATTCATCATTGAGGGAAACCAAAACAAGAACCCAAGGCAAAAAGTAAAGCAGAGGGGTACTGCTTACTAGGTTGTGGTCAGGTTGCTGTCTTGCACAACAAAGGACCACTTGCCCATGAATAGCACTGTAAACAGTTGGCCATGCTCTTCCACTTCAATATTTAATCCAGAAATGTCCTATAAACGTGGACAGAGGACAGACAATCCAACAGAGGCAAGTTCTCAGTTGTAGTTGTCTCTTCAGAGATTACTCTAGCCTGCATCAAATTAATAGAAACTAATCAACACAATGGAGGAAGGGCTCACAAGAACTGTAACCCATACCTAAGCAGATATTTACAACTGGTGGCTTATGGGCCAGGAAGAGTCTGGTTTCTTTAATGGTGTGACTTCTGAAAAGACCACCAATATTGAATAGATGGCCATGAGCATATTCCCAGCATGAACTAGACATATCAGATTATTAAAAACATATATTTTATGTAGATGTAAAGCTATGGATGATGGAAAAATGGAGACTGTATATGTGAGGGGTAGGGCAAAGAGTGGAGGTGTGGATATCATGAAAATACATTGTATACAAGTATAAAATTCTCAAGTAATTAATAAAAACCATACATTTTTGAAAGAAATGTAAAAATAACCAATGATAGTAAAGTTTACTTTTGCACCTTGATTGTGATTTTTGTATACTGCCATATGTGTAAGCAAATTCATCAAAAATATGCATTTTATACATCAATTGTACCATAATAAAGCTAGAAAAGCAATGAATAAATACATCTAAAATCACTATTTTATAAAAGAGAGGTTACTTGGCATTTTGCTACCAAGAAAATCACAGTTTATAAATAGAGGTAATTTTAAAAATAATTGCATGATGAGAGATCCACAAACTGCCACTAGGTAAGAGATCTGAGATGACGTCTCGAGACTTTCTGTCAGCAGTTTCCAAGTGTGTTTCTGGTAATTACAGAGGGAAACTTTGAACGACTAGAGAGAAAGCTCAATTGCTAGGTAAAATGTTAATCTCATGATCATAAGGGTCACAGTTCAATCCCCAGAACCCAATTAAAATGCAAGACACATGCAGCACTGTGTACAGGAGAAACCCGGGGCTTGCCAATAAGAGGTTGTAGCATAATTCATAAGTGCTAGGCCAAAGAGAGATCCTGCCTCAAAGTAAACGAACAGAATTCCTCAGGGTAACACCCAATATTGCCTCTGGCCTCCACAGTTACATGCATATACGTGCACACACATTAATCCTCCTCCACAATCCTGCACACAACCATTCATGGACACTCACGCACATGTGCATATAAAAAGAGAAAACTCAAGTGTTAGCAGACTTACAAAGTGAATGTCTGCAGAAGTTGATCCACTTAACTCTTAAACATTTTGTGGGTGATAGCTTTTGAAGGTTATTGTTTCTTGTGTGCCGAGTATCGTTGGTTAGGCTGGGCTGGTTGCAATTTTCCAATGCTACATAACAGACATGTTTGGGAAGAGGAATCCCCATGGGAGATAATGTTTCCATAGGATTGGTATGTAGGCAAGTGTATAGGGCATTTGATTAATTAGTAAGCAGCACTTCTCCATGGCTTGGGTTTCAGTTTCTTCCTTCAGACAACTGCCTTCAGTTCTGACCCTGACTTCCCTTGAGGCAGACTGAAAGCTACAAGATGAAATAAACTCTTTTCTCTCCAAGTTGCTTTTGGTCATGATGTTCTATGACAGCATTAAAAATCTTAACTAAGACAGAAACTGATACCAGGTTGATGAGGTAATTCTGTAACAGACCTGAACATGTGTTTTTGAAAGGATCGTAGTAACATTTGAACTTTGGGTTGTAAATGTTCCTGAGTATTCAGCGCTCAGGGGAATATTTTATGGGAGCCTGGAAGTTAAGAGTGTTGCTAGAAATGCAGATGATATAGAGCTGGCTTGTGAAGTTTCAGGGGACCGTTATACAACATTTGTATTGAGAATCTGTGCTCTGGTAAGCTGGGGCTGAAGAATAGATTGTGATTACCAGACCAGAACCACTAAAGAGAGACCTTTGTTTTGTGGGAACAGTTAATGCTGCTAGCTAGAACTGAGGAACTAAGAGTGATTAAGAGGAGACTAGCAACATTGAGACAAAATATTCTGGGAAGTATTCCCTCAGAGTCAGCACACAGAAGCTGTGATCCAGTAAAGGCCAAAGCTAGACTTAGTGCTGGAAGTTTAACTTCAAGATGTGTTAGAGTCTCCCAGGTAGTGTTTGTTTTGAAAACCTGATGGGATTAGGGAGAGTAACTGAGGCTTGGCAATGTAAGAGACCAGAAGAAGCAATTGGTGACAGTGCAAGCTTAGGTACAGTAGAAGCTGCAAGACTGAAGGGGTCATAGAAAGGAGTTGGGCTTTGGCATCACGTGGCAGAATCAGAGTCCCTGAAGATAGTACAAAAGAGGACATTGCTGAAGGTACGGCCAAATTGCAGCAGAGACTCCAGGATTTTGGAGATGCCAGTACCATGGGACAAACACTAAAGATAACAACGGCTCTGGAGTAGTGCCAGCCTGAGTCTATAAAGCAAGCTATGGAAGACAGAGCCAGAGAAGTGAATTTGCCAAGCCCTCTGGAACCCAAAGGATTAGAAGAGATTTCCAGATTTCTATACTTAGCTTTTTACAGTTGTTGGACTTTGGTTTGGATTTGATTTGATTGTGGCTGATTTTTCCCTCTTGAACTAACATAGTTTGTAACTTGTTTTTGTTTGTTTGTTTTTATTTAACAGGAGTCCACAGTTAAGAGATTGTGGAATTTTATAGAACCTTTGAATGTCATTGAGATGCTGACTGTTGAAAAAAATCTTGGGGTGTTTTAAAAAGAGTATATTTAATGCACTTAAATTTTTAAAAAATATGGAATGTTTAAAGGTTGAAATATATTTTATATTGTGATATTGATATTAATATGAGATCTTATGGATATATAAGCAAGAAAATATTATGATTTAATAGTAATACCAAATGAACAAGGGGTCAATTTGCTGGTTGGTTGTCATCTTAACACAACCTAGACATATTTGGGAAGAAGAACTTCGACTGAGAAACTTCATCCGTAAGAGTGGCCTGTAAGCAAGCCTCCAGGGTGATAATTTTAAAATTAGTGATTGATGTTGGAGGCCCTAGCCCATTGTGAATGGCTCCCTACCTGGGCAGGTAGTCCTGGGTTTGTAAGAAATCAGACTGAGCAAGACATGAGCAGTAGGCAAGCCAGTAAACAGCATTTCCTTACAGTGTCTGCATCATTCCCTGCTTCCAGGCTTCTTCCTTAAGTCACTGCCTTGACTTCCTTGGATGATGGACTATAAGCCATAGGAAGAAAGAAACCTATTCTTCTCCAAATTGTTTTTGGTCATGGTGTTTTACCACAACAGTAGAAACCCTAGGACACTGGAATAATATATTCACGAATACTAACCCCTTACACTCAATTTATTTAAAAAGTAAATGTGTGGCTGTTGCTCTCATAAAGGCACAGTAGTTGTTGCTGCCTCTGAAGACATGAACAAAATCAAGCTACCTCCAGCAACCATTGTGGAGGGACTCAGGAGGTCCCACACTCCAGTTGAAAAGAATTATTGGCTGTTGATGTCTGCTTGGGAGTGGAGAGTAATTTTTCTTTGGGAGCATGGTCACAAATGTGTTGCCCACGCTCCAGTAGACAGCCATACACCCAGGAACATATGGGAACGTATGGGCAGCACTAAATGAATGAAGTAGAACTTTAAGTAAAAATTTTTTTTTTTTTTTTTTTTTTTTTTTTTTGGTTTTTCAAGACAGGGTTTCTCTGTGGTTTTGGAGCCTATCCTGGAACTAGCTCTTGTAGACCAGGCTGGTCTCGAACTCACAGAGATCCGCCTGCCTCTGCCTCCCAAGTGCTGGGATTAAAGGCGTGCGCCACCACCGCCCGGCTTTAAGTAAAAATTTTAAGGATGTGAAATGGGAAAAGGATGTGTTGGAGAGATCTAAGGAGAATTGGGGATGGTGGAAGGTGAATATGATCTTAATTATATTGCTTACATGTGCAAAATTTTCAAAGACTAAATAAAAATATTTTAAGAGAAGCTAAAATGGACAAAATCCTAACTATAATATAGATACTTCCAATTTGCATGAAATTCAGTATTCTCCCTTGGTAAACTCCACTTTTTCATCTAAAGGTTATTCTGAATATCCTCCAAAAGCACATATCTTAAATCATTAGACTCCAACTTGGCACTGTAGAGAAGAGATGGAACCTCTGAGAGGTGGAGCCTCCTGGAGGTCTTCCTGTCCAGGGAAGTGTCCTTGGAGTAGATGTTGAATGACTCACTTATTCACCTCCCATTAATTGCCCAGCCATAAAGTGAATGGACTTCCTTTAGTGCATGCTATGCCAAAACACAATGTCAGTACAACAAAGTACCAAGTCCCACATCCCTAGGCTGACACACATAAAAACGGCAACAAGTATAAACCTTCTGTCTCTTTTCTGTATGTACCTCAGGTATTTTTTAATGATAAAGAAAGGATACACACACATACATACATTCACACATATGCATGCATACATACCAATAATAATCATTGATAAAATTTGAAAAAAGAAGGCAAAAAAATAGAGAGAATACTTATAAGGGGCTACAGGTAGGAAAAGGAGGGGGGAAGAGATGTATTTCTATCTTAATTATATTAAATTCAAGGTCTATCTCATGACTTCTTATATGCTATTAGACATTAGATAAGCATAGTGATTGAAGTCATCTAGCAAGCAACATTGTTTTTGAGAAGGATTACTAATTGTGATAAGCATCAAAATCTAAACCACCAAAATTTAGATATAAGATTAATATTAATCATCCAAATATCAGTAACCTAAGAATTCCAAGTAAAGATGTGCCATGAATTTTGCACTCAAATACTTAATCAATTAGTAAATATTAGATACCTCTATCTTCACACTAGAGGATAGCACTAACACAAGGAAGGCATGGTCCCTGTTCCTCTCCCCTCTAATTCCACTCTCCCTGGCAATTATTGTCACAGAGTTTTTAAAATTTTGCTAATTTTTAAGTAGATTATTTCTCTTAAAATGCCTAGAATTGTGGCAAAGCTTTTAGTCTTAGGAACTCAGAAAAAATGACTGTGAAGTTATATGCAACAACTGATTGCCTCAAAAATGCAATTCTAGAAACTCTCTATGCATTTTTATGTACCGATAGATGCCATGCACCGTGCCCCTGTGTCTGCGTTCTGTGCTCTGGCACTCAGTTCGCGAGCTTCGGACAAGGGGCTGGAGGTTAAAATACACAAACACACACAGACAGAGAGACAGCGACACGGGTCATCCTTGAATTCCCCAAGAATGCCCCCTTTATTGTGTTCAGGGGCAGATTATATAGAGATAGCCACACCCCAGCCAAACCCCCCAGAAATCACTCTCCTGACATCAAGAACTCCTGAAGGTCTCATACTCAGAGCAGCTATAGACACTCAGATCAAGGGATTACAAGAAATTCAGGATTTGGGGACTCACTGCTCCCAACAAATAGAGACTGTGATATTACAAATCCTAAGTTGAAATACTCCTATGTTACAAGCAGTGTGAATGGTTAGTTGCTACCAGAGCAATAGATCCTCCTTGCTAATGGTGACAGTCAGGAATCTACTTGCAAAAGATTCCCATTTCTACTTCTAAAGGTTTTCCCATTTCTCCTTTGTCAAATTCAAGCATAACTTCTGACTTCCATTTGAGAAGAAGTGAGATTGTGTCACAGCTGACACCTGGCTGCACCTAGTCACATACCCATAGCTCCAGTCACTAGTATTTAGCATTGCGAATCGCCATCTCTCAGAGACTGCAATGATGACATTGTGTAGGTGTGTCCATCTGTAATGATTCATCTCATCTCAGTGGGCAAGTCTAGCTTATAAACAAGGTATATGAGAGAAAAGTAAAACTGAAAGTTGTTACTACATTAAAAACTAGTTTCCTATGACACATTTGCCCAGTTAAAGAATTATGTCTTAATTCATATAAAACTGAAGACAAAGTCAGAAAATTGAAAGTCAAAGCATAGCCTGATGATGGAGCGTTCATGTTTTATCTGTAACAGATCATATCACTATCCACAGTTACTTTTCTTTCTTACTTAACAGAATGATTAAAATACTTTGAGCAAAAGATAAAAGAAAATATAATTTCAACACATAAGATTGTGGACAGTAAAATCTAGGATTCAGACTGTACATATCAAAGGCAAGAACACTGATAGATTGTGAAATACAGACCTGAAAGCCTATGACAATGTATTTGTTAAACTTACATTTATTTAACAAGTTATCTAATTGATTCCTTCATATCCTTTATAAAAAGCAAACAAACCAACAACAAGGAAAACAAACAAACAAAACAAAACAGCAAAAACAACTTCCTTTCAGGCCAGAAGTTGCAAACTGCTTTTCAGGTGTGTATTTTGGAAAGAAACACCAGGCTTCATTTGTATTTATTTCAGTTGGAATTTGCTGATCTTTGAAAACTAAGTCTTCAGCTGAGGGACTTTGCTCATCAGATAAAGGCACTTTCTACCATACCTGAGGACATGTGAAAGAGGAAGAGCTCCAGCTTCTACAAGTTGTTTTCTGATCTCCAAATGCCCACTGTGGCAGGCACATGCACGTACACACACAACACACACACGTGCACCCAATGATGATATCGATAATCATAATAATCAGACATAAAAACTGAAAAATTTCCTATAAAGTCAAGATTTTCAACAGCTTTTGACTGATAATTTAATGTCTGGAAAAATCTTATTTCAAACAGTTATATGTTGTGATCAGATAGACTCAGCCCATTCGCACTGGTTAACAAATTCTGAAGTTACTTCCCTCCCCCAGAATTCTTAGCTCAGCCCATTTTTGCCCTGATCGTGGATAGTAACTAAGTGAACATCACCTCCCTGTTGTTATTAAATGCTGCTGTATTTCACAGGCTGGAGATTATACCCTGGATCATACCCAGGTGAAACAAATCCAGGAGGAATGCTGAAGCGAGGATTTCCTAATTTATTGCAATCAAAAAAACCCAATCTGTCAACATGAAAGCAAGCATGGGAGTAAATGTCTTCACATCAGTGGTTCTAGGGGTAGCATCCTATGCAATGAATAACAGTTCACTTAGCTGAGTGATGTAGACTAGATAAAATCTCTAGCAAAATACTGATTTCTGTAATGGCAGCAACTGTGCCCAGTTTCAGTGAATTACTGTTATACAAAGAGTTAATCATATCCTAGAATTTTTAAAAGAGTAGGCAAAAATCTGCAATTTGTTGAAAAATCCTGATTTCAAATTTTAAGTTAATTATTTATTTAAGTGAAACAAACCCATAAAACTTTTTGATGCCTTAAATTCTACATTAGCAACACAACAAGTCAAGTGACTCATAGGAGTAATGTAAGTTGGGAAAAACATATTGTCAGAATTCCTTTATTGTCACAGTTTGACAACTAATACTAACATTAACGACACAGAAGAGCCATAGCAGGCAAAGTAATTTCCATGGACAAAACGGTAAGCAGAAAACTCTCTAAAAATAAATAAGTATTACATGAGAAACTAGGCAACTCATCTTTGAATCCATCTAGTATACAAATATAATTAATGTCTATCTAGAAACATGCATATTAAGGACAGAACAACAGAGAAGTCAGAAATGTCTGCATTTAGAAAACATGTATTCAGTATACAAAACACCAAAGCTTTACCAGGTGCAGAAACCCCGTGATATACTCATAAAAGAGTTGTGTGGAGAGAGTAAGGGGTAATCCAGTAAGGCTTCCCAAAGCAGTGACTATTAAGCTAGAATATAAAGAAAGAAAATACTTTAAGTGGAAGCAACAGCTTCTACAAAAAGTCAATTGATGAAAAAATACACTAAAAAATAAACAAGCAGAGAAACAAAACACCCAGAGTTCACTCATCCAGACTAACACATCCAGAATAACTGTGAATAGAAGAAATAAGAGTGAGGGCCAGAAGTCATCTGTCCACTTGAAATGTTCTATTCTTGATCCTAAAGGAGTGAGGGTAAGAAATGGGAGTTTACTTATTTAATCATGAGCAAATTCATACTATAAAATAACATATGAACTGGAAATTAAATTCATATCTTCTAATAGGTTAATAGTTTAGAGAAAGAGCTTCAATTTAATTGTTCTGGAAAGTACAGAATCTTGGGACACACTTAAGATGAAAGGATGAAAAAAATTCAAAGAACAAAAATAGTGAGTGAGCTGGAGGACTAATACTGGGAAAGAAGAATCAATTTTAAGAAGAGTATGTCGAGGATGTCCAACATAGCCTGGAGTTGCCATGGTTATTATGCCTCCTCACAGCAATAAAGACCCTAAGACAACCCCCAACTAGCTAACTACAAAACTTAAAACACAATCATCAAAGGAATTGTTGCCATGTCATTATATTTAAAACAGGGTTTCATGTAGCCCAGGCTGGTTTCAAACTAACTATATAGTTTTTAAAAATGGCCTGAGCTTCTGATTTTTTGCTTCTACATTCCAAAAGCTAGGACTATCAGCACATGCTAAATGACCTGATTTATGAGGTGCTAGTTTTGAACCAAAGTTTTTGTGTACACTAGGCAAGCACTTTGCCAAACATGCCACATCTTCAGCCTCAGTAATATTCATTTCAGATTTTCAACAACTGTCAATTGTAGTATATGATATAACTAAGGTGTATATTTTACATTATATAGATTACTCACCTGAATTAATAATCAACCTAGGAGCTACCAACATTTTATAAAATATTAGCATAAGGAATAAATATATCTATGATTATATTCTGATGAAAATGAAGAATGGCAGCACCACCTTTTAGAAAGAAAATTATGACTTTCTAACTGCCAAGAGGAAAAGATATTGAAAGCAAAAATAATAACATTTAAGGAGGGCTTAAGGCACCTCTATTTGCATCATGATCTTTCTGGATACCTCTTGGCATTGTAAAATGAAGTGTATTCACAGCCCTTGGGAGTTTGAGGCACTTTCCCATTCTCCAAATGTGGGCCAAGACTGAGAGCATGGGAATCATGGAAAATCAGATGATGAACATAGGAGACATATTCAAATTCAAACCACCCAGGTGATTCATTTCCATTTTCCAGTGCAGAAAATTACTAACAAACAGATTTTTATAAACCCAAGGCAGACACTCACTTTCCCAGATATCTGTTTTGCTTCATAAAACATAAGACTTAAAGGTGGAAATTGGATGCAGGGGAAAACTCCCTCTTGATAACAGGCACAGGGTTATTGATTCATCTATTTCTTTGCAGTTCGGACAACTATGGTGGTTAGGATAGCTAGAGTCCCTACAGAAATCCTGGTATCAGCAAAGAGAAGGGTGCTGGACTGTAAGCTCTACTCCTAACCGAGGAGCTATTGGCAGTTGACAGCTACTGGGAAAGGGTCAGATTTCTTTAAGAGTTTAACATCTATAAGTTGACCACACTCCAGTAGAAGGCTATACACTTGGAAATGCTGAGCAGCATGAATTACCATTAATAGTAGAAAAGAGACACACAGTTATTTTGGAAAGGAAAGGAAATGAACCTGAAAAGAGATGAAGGAAAGAGGATAAAGATGATCAAAACTCATTGTATGAGATTCTCAAAGGACTAATGATAATAGTAATAATAATAATGTTATTTCATTATTATTATGAAGAGCTCCAGGCAGTTAATGATTACTGAGAGAGAAACAATAAAGATAAGCTCCTTAATTAGTTATCAATACCAGTGGTCAACCCTAATATCATATACACACTATATATGAGAAAGACTTTATGGACCTACAGAGTTACCATTTGTATACTTATATGCATGTATAGATGTATCAAGAACAAGTAAAGAAAAACAAGAGGAGATACAGATAAAGATAACATTAACCACTAAAGAAGATGATTTTCTTTTTAGAAATAAGATCATGTCTTGTAGTCTTAGTCTTAGCTGGCCTGGAATTTGGTATATTTTCTAGGCTATCATCTCTGAAGCGCCTACGAGTTGGGATAATAAGAATGCACAACCACTCCTACCTGAGTCTGAGCTCTTTATGTCCCTTTTAATGATAGGTCAGTGCCAACTGTCTACTACTAAGTTTCTTGTTTATAGGAAACTGACATTTTCGCCAGTATTGGATTATTAATTTCTAGTGCTCGTGAGCTCTTTTCCCTCTTTGCAATTGGCTTTAAACATGCAATATAAAAAGCTACTCAGAAATGTCATATCCTCTAATGTCTCCAGACAGACACATCTTTATGCCACACCAGCCTATCTAAGTGAGTGAGCAAATTATAGAGATGACAGGCCACAAAACAGCTCCCCAGAGGAGAAAAGTTTTGATGAAGAGCCATCTGTTTTCTGCCCCACTAACTTTTAGATCTACTCGCTTAAACATACACCTGCCCACTTCCTCATCTGCTGATAGATTTTTGTTTAACATCCCAGCTGTTTCAAGACAATGGCAACAAAAGCTGAAATTGCAGCTGCCTCCTGTAACTGGTGGCTGTCTGGGAAAGAGATGCCTCTATTAGAACCTGTTACCAAAAATGACAAAAGCCCAAATGGGTGCAGTAACAGGAGCATGACAGATTAGTGATGTTATAATTTAACATGCCCCAAGATGGAAATGTCTCTATCCTGAGTCAACAGCTAGGTCCCATGAGACGTCACCACCCATGTGTTTCACACGTAGTAATGTAAATCTGAAGCGACCCTCCCAGTTAAAGCTATGACTCAAACCTTCAGTTTGTTGACAGCCAAAAATATCTCCAACAACCTTACAGATTATGTGGGATGCTGAAAGGAATGAAAGCTAAAAAGAACCTTCCGTTAGAGCAATATTCTGCTCACTGATCCATCTGCCTCATGTGCTACTTTAAAGGATCCAGACCCTAGCTCCTGGGGAGGTAGCTCAGTCAATGTTAGTGTTTTTCTTGAAAGCACAATGATCTATGCTCAACCTAAATACTTACATAAAAACCCAAGCATGATGATGCACCTTGTAAATCCCAGTGCAGAGAATGCAGAGATGAGTGAATCTTTAAGAGATCTTTGGCCAACTAGTCTAGCTTAATTGCTGAGCATCAAGGTAATGAGATCCTCTCTCTCTCTCTCTCTCTCTCTCTCTCTCTCTCTCTCTCTCTCTCTCTCTCTTTGTCATACATACACACATACACAAATGTGGAAGACAAATGAGGAATGACATTTAAGGCTATCCTTTGACTTCTACCCTCATGTGCAAAGAGGCACGCATACACACTTACTATAAGCATTATTAATAATGTGGCTTTTGTGTAGATTTTATGCTAATTATCTTTGATCCCATAATCCTGTAAGTTCTACTAAGTTAAGAGCCATTGGTAACCATAATGTCTCATTTTAATGTACAATTATCAGGTGACATTGCTCTCGTAGTAATATTTTAATTATTACTCCCTTGACAGTGGCCACAAAACATTCACACTCATTGTCTCATCCCTTGTTCCCCCACTAAGCTCATCCCATGTAGTTTCCAAATATTCCAAACATTTTCTTATTCATGTTATTATTCTTATATTATCCCCAGTAAAATCCCCATTTCACATTGTTTTGCTTCAATGGTTCCCCTTACATGCCCTAGATAACTAATTAAATCTAGACTCCCATATTCCCTTCGACTTGACTGAAACACCAGCCTTGAAATTCCATTTTCTTTTAATTAAGACTTCCTTTCTGGGTATGCAAATTTTAATCTTCCTTGTAAACCTGTCGGGTATTTTAGTTCACTATTTCATTTCTTTAGAGTCTGAAGAGTTTCTGTATGTAATTATGGTAACAAAAATGAATTTTCTCCATTCATCACAATTTTTCTATGCTTGGGTTACTTAATTCTAGTGCAGCAACTTCTAAGAAATTCATATAATAAAAACGTACTATAGGTATCTAGCCCAAGGACCTGATTATCATCATATTTGACTTCTAATGTGTTCTTACATGTAATTGAGAGTAGACCAGAAACCCCAGATCTCTTTTTAATTGTCTCCCGAAAAATAGATCTTTCCCTCCCAAAGCACTCAGGCAGTTCACATCTGAAGTCCTCTTCTGTACCACAAAGCATTGAATACAAATCATACATCAATCTGAAATCACATGAACCTTCTACTTTTTCCTTTTATGTTCACTACCTGTGATTGTACTCAGGGTCCTGTACATAACTGAGCTTCATCTCCAGTCCTGTAGGTTTTCTTTTCAGTTTTAATATATAGTCTTGCTACATTGCACAGGTAAACCGTGAATTCATTCTGTTATCCAGACTAACCTTGAACTCATGATCTTCCTAATTGAGTTCCTTAGTTACAGGTCTGTGCCATCACTCCTGGCTTCCTTTTATTCCCACATGCTTATTCACATCTGTATGGGAATACTCAGATATCACTATAAAACCAAATCTAAGCCAAAAGTTTGGGAATGCTATTAGGATACATTATTGATTCTTGTTGAGACACTCAGAAGCATGACCCTTCTTCAATCTCTTCTAACCTGGACCATAACTTGAGTCCTCTAATACAGGTAGTATACACATGCACTGTGCATCATTCTAAATGCTTGAAGCACTTACAGAAACATTTAGACATTGTACTTCGTCATAAGCAGTTGAAAACAGCCTTATCTTAGTTGTCTTACTGTTTCATAGACATTCGTGCAAAGTGTCAGCAAGTGAAGACTACCATTTTATCAGGTTTGAGATAAGAACTGATCACCCATTTTGCTTCTCTAAGCCACACAAGATGAAGAATTGTCTTGAGCTGCATATCAAATCAATCCAGTAATATTCTAACCAAACAAGATCCTTAAGAAGACTAAGATGCTTTTTTACAGACAGTATCACCTCAGGTAATGCTGGGACACTTTGTACTTACTCCCTTAAAAAGCAAATAGCATACTGAGTTTAATTAAGAAATTTATTTCTCCTTCATGTTAATAAAAAGAAGGTTGTCTTGAGACAGGACTACTTTTGAAATTTTAAATAAAGCATTTTGTTTTTCTTAAAATGCTTTAAACACTGATTTAAAAAAACGAGAACTATACGGGTGATTTAAAAAATAAACTTTACCCACCACTCAAATTAAGACGCAGATGAAATCCTGTTTGCCTAAAGTAGGCTTAGAATTTATTAATGGCATAATAATGTAAAAAGCATATCAAAGCCACTATTAAATGACAATATTAAAATATAAAATGAGAATTTTGAGAACTACATTTTACAGTGTCATGGGTAGCCTAAATTTGATGATATCTGAATAAAATATTTGTAAGTATTTATTTCATTCTCAGAGATCATTTTGTAAGTGAAAAGATCTGTGCCTTGAAGAATGAGGGTGTTTCAGGATAAAAACAAGCTTTCAGGGTTCTACGTTGTATCAAAAATTAGAAATTCAAAAGAAATAAACATATTTCTTAATATATAATTCCTTGTGTATTTGTTTTCATTTTATATTTCATACTTATCTCTTTTCCCATGTACCTGTAGATCAAAACACATTAACATAAGAGAGGGCACATGCTTTTTTTAAAGTAAGTGAGGCATATGCAGAAGTTTCAAATGGAATTGTACTTATCTCAGCATCAGTAAGAATTGATGCTTCTAACATTTAAACTAATATCAAAAAATTCTCAATAATTAATAAGAACAGTGGAAGCTTATGTGTAACTATAGGTTTTCTCAGTTACATGTTACAAGTAAAAGTAATTGATTTTTCTGGACCGCAGAAACTTGTCCTTTCCATGAAAAATTTGCTGATGTTTATAGTCATTTGAAACTATAGTCATGGTCACTCACATGTCATTCTACCCCTCAGCCAAAAGAACTTATCTGTGAGACCAACACCATCTTTGAATCCTGCACTGTCTTTCAAGTGACAGATATTCAACACATATTAAGTAATAAAATAGCAACATAATTTCATTTGATTTTTGCCACTGAACAGCAATGAATTGCACTATTCATGTGACCACCTCCACTGATGACTCAGGTTTTCTATAATATGATTCAGGTGGAGTAATGAAAAGTAACACTAAAATGGATGGATCATACATATGCTTCACTAAATCCATTAGGTTTGGCAGGGGTGGAGGCAGGCTTTAACTGCACTAAATACAAGTGCTCAAAATAAGTAAACCTAGTAAGAAGTGTTTGTGCCTACAAGAGGCAAAATAATAATAAATAAAGCATTGGTAGTATTTATGTGTCTCACCTTTCAATGATGTCACCTTCAGAAAACACCATACTATTTAACCTAACGCACACCCCTGCTATCGTGCATTTAATAAGCCTTTCTTATAAAATAATCACAGGCTGCACTTACTTCTTGTAAGAAAAAAAATTATGGAAAGCTATGATGAACTATCACACACCACCCATTTCTGAGGAAGCCTGTCTTGGCACCTTCTGTGCACAGAGTAAACAACGCACAGTGTTAGGGAGGATGTTCAAAAATGCTAAGAGGGGTGCTCTCTAGTTACAACACCAATTACTGAAAAGAATATAGAATGATGCCTATAACATCATCGCATGTTTTCTTTATCTTAGCATATATGGTGATGAAGTCATCAATAGACTAGTCCCACGCCAGACTGAGAGGCTAGGAGGGTCCAGGACAAAACTAAAAAGAAAAATGGTATTACATCTCAGAAACCTGGAGGCTTAAACTTTCAACACCTCCTACAAACATATTTTAAATAAAAAATAAAAGACAAATGGCTTGATATCTAGCATAAACACTTTTATAGAAACCTATTTACATACCTGTGTGCAATTTCTCAATTTTTTCTCACTTTATCACTCTTGAAACTTCAAAGGCAGGGTTTTATGTCACCTATAGGCCAACTAAAATGGGTAGATTTGGTACTAAGAACAGAATAGGCTCTGAAATCTCCTTCTTCCTTAGGCTCTTCCTGAATTTGTAAGCAGAGACTGCACTTACATTTCCCGGCTGCCCAAACTAAATAATCATACAAAAACTACATTCATTACAAAACTGGTTGGCTGATGGCTCAAACATATTTCTAACTAGCTCTTACATCCCAAATTATCCCATTTCTATTAGCCTATGTATTGCCATGTGGCCATGGCATTATTTCATTTTCTACATGTCTTGTTTCCTTGGCAGCTGGCTTACATTTGCTTGACTTCACCTACTCTCTCTATATATCTCTGTTCGGGTTTCCTGCCTGGCTTTATTCTGCTAAACCACTGGCTGAAACAGCTTTATTCATTGGCTAATAAAAGCAACACATATACAGAAGGACATTCCACATCAGGCTGTCCTATTGCAGGTTCTCTAGGAGACCCCAAGAGTTTCAGCTGCCAAGTCCTTTGCACAAGCATAGGATTCATCCTCAACTGCATGGGTCAGGAGGCTAACACCAGACTTCACAGCTTTTAAGGTAAGCAGAGACGTCTGACATCTGTAGTTTACACTGTTTCCATCTGAGATAACAACTTTTTAACAGACCAGCTCAGTCTCCTCTTTTCAACACACACCACAGCCTATCCCTCTCTGGTCTTCCTTTAACTCTTCCATTCAGTGTGGTTAGATTTAAAATCATCCTCACCACTAAGCACAGTGGTAAGACCCATTTTTTTTTCATCCAAGTTTCTGACACCACACAGGATAGGATGGCTTTGGCAATCTTTACCAACATTATATTGAATGTTTTGTGTTAATAAAACCTTGTTTCATAAACAAAGCTATTTTCATTAATTGATGATCCACATTGCTACATTTCATGAGAATCACAAAGCACAACACAAAGGGAAACTTTCTCTCTTGTGTTGATTCTCTTTCCAGAGATGCTACATATGCAAAAGAATGTGGACAAAATAAGACAGAATTAGCAAGAAAAGCACAATTATTTACTTTCCTTAGCACTATCTAATATCTTCAGGCTAAACATGGTTGTGCATCCCTTAAATGCTAATACTCAGGACACAAAACCAATTAGATACCTATATTCAAGCCCAGAATGCCTATATAGCAAGTTCCAGGCCAGACAAGGTTGAACAGTAAGACCCTATTTCTAGAACAAAGCAAACAAAAATTAGAAAAAATAAATTTTATCTCAAAAGTTAGCAAGTTTTACAAGTCACAGTCTTATGAAGCAGGTGTAATACTGAATATTGTCTATGCTGCCTGTAAAGTCCAACCAGGAACTATGATATCTCCAAATATTGAGTTCATCCTCTGTTTCCTCAACACTGTACAAAAGACTCAGGGGTACATAACAGAATAAACGCCTAACAGGCAAATATGCCATTTATTTTATCTCCATTTTACAAATAGAAAAAAGAAACTCTTTGGAAAGGTTGAGTAACATAGCAAAAAATATTCAATTAGCATCCTATGGCAACAGAATTCCAGACCCAAAGAAATTGCTTATCTCAGCCATTAATAATTATAACCATTCAGACAGGCATTGCATATATTTTCCGTATTTTTTTGTCACCAAAATAGTTCATGTTTTATTATCATGCATCTCTATGCAGTCTATGGACAAGACAGAACCTAGAAACTGTCTTTCAGACCTCAGATCAAAGGCCTGGCCTCACTCATGTCTTTCATAACTGTAGGCATTAAACTTCTTATGATTTTGGATCATAACACTAGGAAGATATTTTCTAGATGAACTCTTCAAAACAACTTTTCAAAACTGGAGTTAGGCATGGTACTCAATCTGGATTTTGCAGACCGCGTCCATAATTTAAATATCTAGGCTTGTCATTTCTAATAGTTATCACTGCTGAGCTCTGTGAATGTTAGCTGTCATAAATATATGAGGTCTGTCTACGCACTCATTCTGCCCATGACCCCATAAAATTGGTCTGAAAACAAGTGTCAGTCTTTTAGCAAGTTAACAATTTGAAGGAGTCTCAGCAAAGTATAACTTTCAGTTTCCCTAAGTTGGTAGCGCCAGTGGCTAACATGAAGGCAAAGGAGCAACTCCATTAAGCAAATGCTATCTCATCTTAATATATGTTCTTAATTGACAAGATTTTGAGGCACTCTACCTTGGTTTTCTACTCTCAGAATGTAATAAGACTGCCAAATTTATAAGACCAATAATTGTTCCCTTGATGTGTTTTCAAAGAATACCACCTCTTAAGAGATAAAATCTACAAAGAGTGAAAAATAGACTCCATGAAGAGAAAACCTGTGCTACTTGTACAAATACTTCTATTTTCCTTGGTATGCCGCATTACGCCTTCTTAAGAAACTACATTTAGTTGATCAACATAAAATTTCTGTGAGAGAAAAGGTGGATAAATAGAACTCAACCTCCTATTTCACAGATTGAAAGTTAAGCAAGAAATAGGATGAGAGCATCACTTCAAATCCTACTCTAAGCTTGCTGCATAATGGTAGCTAATACAAGTTAGACTTTGAATAACTGGTAGCCTAACTGCTCTGAATCAATCAAGTGTCATTTTGAAATATTTTGATGTCAATAATAAAATGACAATATTGTAATCTGATCATAATTATTGCATTTGTCTTAAGAAAAAAGTAAGTGTATGGGTAATTTTTTGTGCAGTATGCTAAAACAGAAGTTGATTTAGTAGAATTATATTTCATTCAAGATATTCACAGCTGTGTATCTAAGCCATTTTTTGAGACATTAGGAATGATCTATCAGTATATCAAGAAATAAAATTTGCAAGAAGTTACAGACTTAACAAGTCCACACGTGTCATTTAAAGAGACAAAATAAGCAGTTAACCACGCAGTAATAAATAATTTAACTTGTATTTTAAAAGAAAGCTGTCTATGGAAAGAATACAACTAGGAAAGATGGATCAAGATTGATGGGGCAGTCAGGCCACAGGTTATATCTGGTTGGTTAGTTAGGTGGATTACATCAACGAATATCCCACTTGAAGGGAGAATAGCCAAAGTGTCCTGGTGTGTTTACAGGACAGGAAGGAGATCAGTGCAGCTGAAGAGGTGTGTGCAGGCCTAGAGCTATGTGAGGTGAGGTCAAAGAATGTATGGAAGGCACATCACTCAGGGATGCACAGACGTCCAATGCAGGATGAACAGGGTGTGATTTCAGGGCTCGGAGAGGGTAAATGGTATGATCTGACTTAAATTTTAAAAAGGTCCTACCATAAATTATAACTCCTTAAAAAATGAATAATCCAATATATTGCATAACCTGTGCCATGTACCTTAATCTCAATACACCAACCTGCAACCTTCTCTCAGAATTAAATATCATTATTCTCACTTTCCCAAAGAAAATATCAGATCTCAGAGTTTTTGAAAAACTTCTCTGGGTAAGATTAAGGAGCAAAGTCAGGTGAATAATTTTTCTAACTTATTGTTTAAAGTCTGACTTCTCTTTTCTAAGTACTTATGTATATTTAAGTTATAAATGAATTAAAACAACACTTATGGTTATTTATCCAATTAACCATCAATGAAGATGCTAATTCCTGTATATTATTATTGAATTGAATATTAATTATTTCCCTTATTAACCTCTGGAATATGACAGAGTAGTCACCTCAACTTTCTATTTCAAATGACATGTGCACATTCAGGTTAAGACTTTTAGAGAAGTGAAGAGTGTACACTGCTCTCAAAGAGGACCTGAGCTTATTTACTAGCACTCCAAAAATTTACTGTGATGTCAACTTCAAGATAATATGACATCCTTGACCTCCAAGGACACCTGCATTCATGTGCACATGCACCCACACAGATATAGACATAATTACAAAGAAAAGGAACAAATGCTGTGTTGCAGGAATGATGAGAATGGTTTAAATTTTTAAGAGTCCATTTAGAAATTTTTCACAAGCTTTCATTTATTTTCAATCATTTCTTCTAATTGTCTACATGCACACAATTTTGCTA
This sequence comes from Chionomys nivalis, assembly GCF_950005125.1. NCBI lineage: Eukaryota > Metazoa > Chordata > Mammalia > Rodentia > Cricetidae > Chionomys > Chionomys nivalis. The sequence goes on from NC_080091.1 coordinate 72,112,573, forward strand.
CATACATTGCCTATGTCATCATATTCAACATTTATAAAAAGAATTGAAATATAAGCTGCATTCCGGGAATAATTAGTGTGCATCTACAGAGGCAGAATATTTCAAGTTTGAACAAGTGCTGAGGACCAGAGCTGTTGTGTTAAATCTTCTGAGTAAAAGACTCATCTCTCTCCTTGAGTCACACTTCTTACATCAGCATTCATAGCTCAGATGGCAGCCAGGTACAGGCATTCCCATTTTCCAGATGGCAGAAATTTAATAAAAAAAAATCAACATTTATTTTATGGCCACAATAAGCAAATCAATATCCAGCTGCAGAAATCACAGAGGATTTATGATGCAACATCCCTATAATACTATTAAGGTAACAAGAGGAGTTTAAAATGAAATAAATATACAAGATAATATGCAATAAGTTCTATGTGAGATATAAAAATAGCAACAGTTAAAGAAATTCAACAGGCAGAGAATTAAATCTTGGTATTTCAATTCAGTCAAGATGGTCTGTACTGAAGACCACTGGTATCATAATGGTTTCTATAGAAATGTGAGGTTTTCAATCAGCAGAAAAGTGGAATAGAAGTCATTCTACTAACAGGAGATAATATAGCCACAGGCCAAAGGAGCAGATGGAAGGGACTGTCAAAAGAAACTAGTAAAGTTTGAAGTGCAAGATAGATGGGAATTGACCTAATATGGAAAATGAACCCAAAGAAGCAGGGATCCTAGGACAGGAGGAAAGAAAGTGGTTTCAATGAAGTCAAATTATTATTAGCATGGGGCATACATTTGTGTATTCTGTGTTGTTATGCAACATTCCTAACCAGCTCATAAAGTAGAAAGGTAGACACAGTTCATCCACTTTTAAGCAAAGGAAACAAGACTTCTCTGTCTGGCAGCTTTGTGGGAGAGGGATGCTGTTAAGCACTACTCTAGAAAGTCTGACACATAGCCTATACTCTTTCGCTACCCTCAACACCATCCATCAGATTGGGGACCATCCAAGGCATATGATCAAGAGAAGAGAGTAGCACACATAGATTAGCAGTGTCAGAGTAATCAGATCACCAGATACCAGTAGACGGTCATTACTGAGGAACTGGGAACAAAAGAATAGCCTAAGAAAGGACACAATATATTACATTAAACCAAATAACAAGACAATGGGGATCCATATATGAATGTGAGCAAAAGGAATTATTAATATGAGATACTATTAAAAAAAGAATTAGCGATCATGGTAAGATTCAAAGCCTAAAACAGTTAGTCTTTCGTACCCCACCATGCAACCTTAAATCAAAACTTTTTAAAATTAAAAAAAATAAATCTCAAGATCTAGTTTCAATATTTCCCAATTTATTTTGCATCAGGTGATTTATTTAAAAACAAAAATTGCTGTGTCTAAGATAAAAGAGCTGCCATAGTGCAATTGCACACTCTGAACCACCATTGTGAACTGGGCAGCTGTGCACTAGACTTGCTTCTCTGATGTGGGAGCAACGTGAGAGTTTCTTGCCGTTTTTCTAACTTGGGTAACAAGCCCTTATGCTAGAAATATCCAATAGTTAAATGGCATACTGTTCAACAAGTTGGGTCTGTTTGTCTGCTTTCTTACCACTCAACCATCTATATCAAGCTAATTAATTACAACCTAAATTAAAAATTCACAGTTAAGTCAATACCAGATTTCTACAAAATCACATGTAGCTCAGGCTGGACTGGAACTCACTGTGTAGTTAAGGAAAACCTTGAACCCTTGATCTGCTTACCTCAATTTCACAAATGCAGAGATCACAGATGTATGCCATCAGGCCCAATTTAATACAAACCCAAGTCAGCAGAATTGCAAAGTTATTAATGCTGGGATAACCATATAACTGTGCTGATCACTACCTGACATAGGATATTCAGCTCATTTTTCTTATTATTGAATCAGCTAACCATTTCATTAGGTATGTGTACATGGACATATTTATCACATGTGGTTTCATAACTAAAGCTTTTTGTAACATATCAGTATCTGTACAAATAGATAAATATTTAGCAATCTTAAAACTCATTAGTGACATTTTGGCTTAAGGATAGTTTTAGCAATCCTGCATCTATGCTACTTTCATCTAACTCTAGCATCCCTTAGCATTGTTGAATGATAATTAAAACTTAGCTCACTAGCCAACCCTATTTCCTTTACTTTCTTGGATTAAAAAAAAATTATTTGAAAATTGTTGGAGTTTGAAATTCAACTGTGTGACAACTTGGAGCAGAATTATAGCCACTCCATATTTGACACTTCTGTATAAAATTATTATTGAGGATCTATACTAACCTGAAAATAGGCATCTGTAAAAAGTAGGAATTAAGTAGCTCATGATACTACACAGGTAAAACAGATAAATAATTGCAAAATTAGACATATTCTCTGATTGAAATACAGGTCTCTTTCAATAAATTAATTAGAAAATTCTTCACACACACACACACATACACAAAACCTTGTCTCCATATAAATGTGGGCATTCCACACAAGATAAATGAAATATATTAGGCATGTGAAAAAGAAAGCAATAAGGTTCATTTTGTGCATCTTACTTTCTGTTATTCAGGACATCAAATGCCTGATAATATGTCTTCATGCATGAAGATAAGACTTTTACCTTTAACTTCTAAAGTCATTGTTTTATGACGGTTTATTGAAACAAAGGAGAATTATTTTTACCTCCCAGTCCTGGTCTAAGCCGATTATCGTAACCATCCAGAAGTCTGTCTAGTATTCTTGTAAAGATGGTAATGTTATTTTTAGCCTCATCTTCTTGGATGTTAGCCAGTACCAACCTAAACAGATAATTTTACAAATTGGTATGTATTTTATATATGTATGCACAGTGTTTGACTAAGTGCCAAAATGCTCTTCTTACTTGATCTAAATTTGAGGATTCTTTGGCCATTAGTGACACACACTTCATTCCTTTTTTCATTCTATAAATAGCACTAAACTTACGGGAACAGTAAATATAATGTTTAAAAATGGATAGCAAATAACAGAATATCAGAAGTGTAATTAAAATACTTTTGAGATTTCTGCCACTTAGCCCTCTGTGTGGCTTATCTTAAAATCTATTGCATCAAGCATATCATTTTTGTAGATTCTCATGTGCCTACATTATTGGCGAGATTGCTTTGCAGTTAGACGGAGTGTAGTAACTAGATGGAGTTCCGAAATGTTTCTTCAGTGTTGTGGACACTAACTGGAAAATAAACTGTCATCTTACGGGTACAAATCTCTCTATCGTTCTCATAGATAGCATTGTTTTTCTATGCCTTTCACATTTTTAGACCAAGATAATTTCCTGACTTGGGGTATACCTCCACCCAATGGCCAAGTGTAATATAGACATCAGGGAAACTCCACTGGCAGGCTGCCAGGCTCAATGTGGCCGGAGCTGGAGGTGGGTTCTAAAGGCAGCAGTCACACACAATTTCACAGAGTCTTAGGAAGGCTAGGTCTGTGGAGTAATCTCAGAAGAGATATTAGGGGCTACATAAAGATAAATGTGTCCAGTTACCCTTTTTTGGTGATAAAATTTGTGAGAAGAGATGGTCTTAAAATATCCCCAGCCAGGCTTTTGAAGCAGTGATTTTCTCCATTATTTTTCCGTCATAAAGCCAGAGACCTGATTTTGTGAAAGCAATTTGGTACCAAAGAAACTGATGTATAAAACAGAGTGTCCTTTTCCATTACCATTTTTTCTCAGAATGATTCAGAGATTTAAATTACTGTCCCCAAAAAAGAATCATTTATATAATAGAATAAAATACTGCCGTGAACATTATTGGTTAAATATAGAACAGAAAATGCATAGAGTGATACTCAGTTAGGCAATTGGTGGTGGTTCTCAATGGGCATTAATTGATCATAGATTGCCCACATCTCTAAAGTCAATGCTCAGGTGGACTACACGCTAGTCAATGTGCACCATATAAAACATCATTGACAGAGACCATTTACACTGAAACGAACGTGAAGTAGTAGCTAACAATACTCATAATAACATCAAAAGTGGCAATGAACGTCAAGCTAACACTTTGGAAACCAAAGTGAATATTAAAGTGTGAACAGAAAGACGAACAACCTCAAATTATGTAAGTAAATCAGTTCCTACACTCTACCCTCAAAAGTTTCTGCTTGCCTACTTTAAGCAAATTTTAAAAACCCTCACTAGGATAGTCACAAGAGTCTGCGATTTTCTCACAGAGGTGTTCTTCAGTCATATTTCATATTCTCTTTTTAAAGTCCATTAGTGGGTATTTCCCAATTAAAATTAAATATTTCCAAATAGATTTCTTTTCATTTCCAAAATATCTTTTTCACACTTTGAAGATTATTTGGTCAAAATTCTTAAAGGGGATAATAAAATGCTATAATATTTATTAAAAATTAATGACTCATGAAGAATTCTTACAGAATTTATGTTTTAATTCTTCTAGTGTCTAAAAATATTTTCTAAATGCATTAAATCAAATATACCCACTGCTCAATTTTTAAAAATCAGAACAGATTCCAATTAAGATGAAATTGCTTAAAACAATCAAATTAACTACCGTATAGATAATTGGCAAAAGAAAACTCACAAATCCAAGCTGACTCTTTTTATCAGTAACCATCTGCTAAGAAAGATATCTCCAAATTAATAAGATGAAAAGTTGGTTCATAGATCTTTTGTTTTTTGTTTGAGATTGTGGAGTTGTATGCTACCTCCACCTAGAGGTTTAAGACTCTCATATCATTTGCGTTCTCTATGTTGTTTTTAGAAGCCCCAGTGATTGAAAACAAAAATGCAAAGGAAGAAGCACAAAGAAAAGGAAAAACCTAAGTTTCCATTTAAATCATTTATCTGATACTTCTCTGTCTGCTCCGAGGAGAATCTGGCTTCCTCACCAGATTCTTCATGTATCTTAGCAATAGGCATTCTTTGGACTAATATACTCCTGATAGAGTATTCTCCAGTTAAGTGTTACATATAGAAAATGTGTCCGTTCCCTTTCATTTGTTTTTGTTTTAAGAAAAAAAAAAAGATCAGCAAACTTTTTAGAGTTTCAGACACTTAACGGGCTAATTTTCTATACAATACATTTCCATTAAAAGGAGTTCTTCAAATCACCTCGACTCTAAAAGATCACACATACACTTAACGGCATTTTAAAAAATCACGCTATACCTGAACTGCAGAAACCAAACACAGCGTCTCACCTGGCTGGGTCCCACACCAGGAAAACAAGCAGCAGAGACCGTACATTGCAGGTGTTCAGTTTTGTCTTCATCTTCCTTGTTTGAGAAGCTACGAAAGAAAAACAAGATAAAATTAAAATTGTTCTGAGTCCTACCAAACAAGTAACCCCAAAGAATGCCATTTCCGTTGTGGTAGTGGGGGTGTTACTCCCGTGTACTAGGTATACAGGTGTAGGACTAGATGACTGAAGGAGAATTTTTTTTTAAATGACTAGATGACGCTAGTTCATCCCCCCCCCACACACCTCTTAACTTCCCCCAGCCCCGTCCTCTGCAAACACTTCGCTATTCACACATAAAATGACAAGACCCCGGACTCTAAGCTGACACATGCGCTTACGGAGGAATAGATTGGAGGAGTGAGTGGAAACGAGGTGGAGAGCTGGATACTCCATGCCTCGCCCTCTCCGCGAAGACCACCTCCGCAAGCACAACAGAAAAAGCTAGCAGCAAGCAGCCTACTTTTCCTTACAGTGAATTGCAGTCCTCGCGTGTTCACTTTCCCCAACAACAACCACCACCCCACGCAAAAAAAGAAGAGAAAAAAAATAGAAAATCAAATCCAAATCATTCTCCCTGCCCATCCACATTTACCCATGTCTACGTTCAGGAGGTAGCAGGGTGGGAATTAAGTGCTGCGAACTACGTGTTTGACAGCTGCTCTAGAGCCCAGACTACCCAAAGAGCTTCAGGATCAAACACCAAGCAGGCAAAGCAGCGCAGCCACTGTGTGCAAAGTTGGAGACTGTAAAAGAGCCGGGCCAGCGTGCTGCCACCGGACTGGACTGCCTTTTGAATTTTTATTGTAGTTGCAAATACGCTTCTGGAGAGGGACGTTGGAATTAGATTTTGGAAGCTGGAGGGCAGAGGAGAACCTGAGCCTCTATTCCGAGGGAGCAAGAAGAGTGGAATGGGTTGGGGTGGGGGGGTAGGCATGCTGGCGAAGCAAAGGAAAATGAGCAAAGGTCGCCCGCTGCCATGAACGTCTGCGACCCTACCTGAACAGCAAGCAGAAGTAGATGTTTTCCTCCAGTGGTTCTGATTCTGAGGAGATAGAAAACTTGAGAAAGAGGAGAGAGAGAGAGAGAGAGAGAGAGAGAGAGAGAGAGAGAGAGAGAGAGAGAGAGAGAGAGAGAGAGAGAGAGAGAGAGAGAGAGAGAGAGAGAGACTGCAGCAGCCTAAAGAGCAGGCAGCAAAGGGATGGGCTGGTGGAAGCTGGAACGGAGCGCGAGGAGCCGCGGCCGCTCGAGGAGTAGGCGGCGAAGGCGTCCGTAGTGGCGGTGATGGGCGGAGGAGGAGGAAGAGGAGGAGGGAGTAGCGATGGCAGGAGCCGGCGGTGGGGGCGCGGAGGCACGATGCGCGCAGGCAGCGGCGGGCACGAGCCCCACGCCAGAAGGAGGAGCCAGTCTGAGGAGGAGGGCTAATGAGGTTCCTGGGAATAGGGGACCCCCACCCCCACCCCAATTCTGTTCAAGCGACCGCCGCCCTCTGGGCACCTGGGGCAGCGCAGCCGGGGAGGCGCGGGGCACCCCAGTGAGCCCCAGAGTGCCGCTGCTGGCGCCCACACCGCGCTGGAGGAGCAGAGCCCACGCCCCACCCGGAGCTGTTCTCCGGGGGTTGCGAGCTTCCTGGTGGGTGGGTTAGGGGGGCGCTGCTGGTGAGTGTGGGTGAGAAACTCTGAATGGTGCGTGTCGGTGAGGCCCTAGGTCCCGCGGACTGTTCCCTGCCGCTCGTCCCCCATCATCTCTGGTGGAGCGATGTGGTTGCCTGGAAGAGGTGACGATGTATGGCTCCCACTGGAGGGCGAAGGGGCTAATCACGCCTTTACTTAGTCATCAGCGCATCCACGCAGGACCAAGTTAAACGCACGTTATGTGGAATTACACAGCAGGAAGTTTCTTTGATTTCCTTAGCTTTCTGGATGTACCTCTCATTCCTCTGCACTCTGGCAATCAGGACCAATTTACCCACAAGCTAGGAGGGCTGGAGACTTGCCCAGAGCTGGTCAGTGAAGGCCCTGGACCGACAATACACATCAGGAAACCTCCTGCCTACTCTCAGCAATGGCTTTTCCCTGATCTCTTTGCCAGACATTTTCTTTACCTGATGATCAAGACTCAATCTAAGAGCTATAAAAAGTTTACATTAGCCTGGAGCAAAGGGGACCCGCAGCTGCCTTTCCAGTACCTTCTGCAGATGGTAGCAAGATGAAGCAGTTTGAGGCTTTTCCCCCTTTAGGGCTTTTTCTTGGCAGAGACTTGTAATTCCAATCCCATCATACACTTTGAGCATTCTGTATTTGATCTGTCTGCTTTTTCTTCCGTTTTATCTGGGGCGACTAAATCCAACTGAACAACTTTTGTTTTGTTTGTTTGTTTGTTTTTATTCTTTCTTTACCGCACACGAGACTGAATGTTATCTGCATTCTACATTCTACTCAAGTAAATCAGAGCTGGTATTTTTTTTTTCAAAGTTGTTATAAACGTGAGACACTATAAAAAGAAAAAGGGAAGCATTTAGTATATCTGTTATTTTATATTCAGAGTCAATACGTGCCAAATACTTCAGTTTTAGTAGTTGAGCACCAAAAATTCAGATATTTTTTCCCTAGGTGGTTGGTTCAGTTTTCTTAACAGGCAGTGCTAATCTACAGGAAACATTAGCTTAGCTTTGAAGAGGGGGGGACGGACCTTTATAATGGAAATATTTCAGGCTGTTCATTTTAATGTATAAGCTACCACTCGGCCAATGAGCACTTAATGTTATAACCTAAACAAACATCTCATTTTGCTGGCTCTATGAAGAACGGAGCACCATGCAGCCTCCTCCTCCTCCATCATTAACATTCCTTTCCTGACTTGCCCATTGCGGAGCCTAATTGAAATTCACAAAGATTAAAAGCATGCCATTTAAAACCTTGCAAGCAGGGAACCCAGAGTCTTCTACTTGATGAGAACATTCTACTTCACATTGCATCTTTCTGTTCTGCTCCCTTGTGTCGGTTTTTGTTAGGAACCCTCTGACTATGCCATGTAAATCATCACTAAACTGTCTATATTTTGACCAATGCAACCATATTTGCCATTGCTTCTACAAAATTCCCCTTTCGTGACCCTCATAATCTCTGTAAATATGTTCACATTCTATTCTGATGCTTTCTTATCACTATTCTTTCTCTTGATTCTGATACAGAAGAAGACAGATTCTGACTCTAATTGCTCTCCTCCCTTTTAAAACTTTTCTGAATTGAAGTGATTTTTTTTCTTTAAGAATGAGCTTTGTGTGTTAAACGTGTAATCTCACATGACTTATGATCTGCATTTGAGAAACTTCATGAAGTTCTAGCAAGCTGTCTGGAATGATTTTTCCCTCACCACTTAGTTTCTTTGAAAGTGTATGTTGAAGCAGTTCAAAGAGTTAGATACACATTTACTGGACCTAGAGTAAAGCCAGATTTTTTTTTAAATCATAAAATTTTGATTTTTTACATTCACCACCTCTCCAGAAAATGTTTTATGATTTATATTGATGTTGGATATCTATGATTTAAACTTCAAAGAACATTAAAGAAATTGGGAATCAGAAAAGCTGACAGCTGAGAGCAGTCATCTGCCTCAAAGTCATATCTAGAGAGATGTTTGCTGCAGTACTGGAATTGCCTAATCTCTTCAAAGGTCTGAATGCAGTCTGGTTTACCTCTTAGCTCTCTATGGTAGAGTGTGGGTTAACTGCTTGAACTTGGAGAGCCTGGGCTGGGTTTTGTGACTAAGCTTTTCCTATCTAGTTCCCTTAGAACATGTCCGGAAAAAGATGACCCTGAAAAACTAATAGCTAATTGGTTGCCAGTAAATCCATTCCCATCCGTGCTTGGCCAGTGCAAAACCTCTTGTGTTGAACCCATTTGATTTACTCATACAAATTGGATTTGAGAGAGAGGAACATTACATCTCCAGCATCCAAAGCCACAAAAAGTCCAAGAATAAAAGAAAGCAAAAAAAAAAAAAATTGGAGCCCTTTTATTTCTGTTGCATTTTTCCTTATATCTCACAATGCTGTATAATTTTTAAATTTGGTATAAAAACTGTTGCTTTCTTTTCTACAGACCAAGTGGGCACTGCTACTCCAAGACCTCCACATGTCTAGAGGTCATCACAACACTGAAACTTTCTTACAGAAAGCAAATAGGATACATGCTTATGAGTATATATATATATATATATATATATATATATATATGTATGTATGTATGTATATACATTAAGAATTAATTGTAGGAGCTTCTTTTTACAATATAGGGCAGCAGGTATAGAGACAACTCTACACCTTGTAGAGCATGGTGCTGTGCTGTGCACAGCTCTAAATAGGCTAGTGACATCATACCACTCCTCTCAAGTTTCAGGGACCATCACAGAAGAGAGAATGGGAAGACAGTAAGAGCCAGAGATAGTGGAAGTCTACAACAAGGCAGTGCTTGCTGGAGAGGATAAGGCCATTAAACACATGAACTCAAAATAGCTGTGTCTGCATGTATAAGGACCTGCACAAGAGCACACCAGACAAAATGCCAGCAAATGTTCATGAAGTCCCAGCCTTTGCTGGAAAAACCATTGGCAATTGATAGCTGCCTGGGAGGGAGGGTAAGTTTTCTTCAGGGATGAGGCCAAAAGACCATCCATACTCCAAAAGATGGTCCTACACCCAAGCACATAGAGACCAGCACTAGGTGGATTCAGTGGGTTATAAAAGTAAAAGTGCATATGTAATTGGGCGGGGGGGGGGGGGGGGATGGTGGAAGAGATTGTGGAGGAATTGGAGGGTAGGGAAAGGGGAGTGGATTTGATCAAAATATATTACACCCACGTATAAACCTCTCAAACAATTTTTCAAAATTTATAAAAAGAAATTACACAAATGTAAAACAATATTTTGTAAAAAGTAATGTTAGATAACTAAATAAATAAAATGAATGAGAACATCTTAATAACATTTCTACAGACTGTAGTTTTCCATTTGATTTCTCATACTCTAAAATGATAACCCAGAGTTGCTTTATTAAGACTAGCATCTCACTATAGGTAAAATGTTTAGTGCGTTAGTGCAAAATAAATTTTAATTCAAATGAAGATATATGGACTGGTGAAATGGCTTATCCAACAATGGCAGCAGTCAGCTGGTAAGCCTGAGGACTGATGTCTGATTCTTCAGGATTAAACAGACAAGAGAACACGGACTCCATGTGCCTATCATAACGTGTCCCTTTCCCCAAAATAAGTAAGCAAATATTTCTTTAAAATAAGTAATAAATACCCACAAAATACCAAATAAGAATACAAGTCAGGACCTAAAGCATGCAGTCTTGTTTACAAAATTAAAAACATGAATACCTTAATAATTCCCAAATGTGTTTTGAATGTAAGCCTGTTTTCTCAAATTCACCAAGTTAGAAAAACAAAAACAGAGAAATGAAAAGAAAACTGGAGCAAACACCCACTTGGCAATTCTCAAGTCAAAATTGTAGCTTGATCAAACTCTATTTTCCTTGAAAGCTGTGTTTAGATGGATGGTTAGACTCCCAAATTCAGAAGGAAAAACAGCTGTAAAGTGGGAGTAACTAGTCTCATAAAGAAATAAACTTTAAGCTACTCTCTTACACTAATGTAAGTGGGTCCCATTTCATTAGAGCTAAATGTACCATCTTATAGTAGCTGGATTAAGTACACATTTTACTTGCTTCGAAGAGGGCCAGTAAATATTTATAAAGTAGTTTTAAAAATTCTTATTCAGCTTACAAATTGGATATAGCAAGCGTTCCCTGTACACTGGTGGTTTCTGATATTTCTTAAGCTGACTATTTATACAATTTCACATATACAGAATAGTTTGTAGGAAATTTATCACTGTCTTTCTGTGAAATTATCAATAGATTTTTTTTCAGTTTATTCAGCTGTTTCTGAAGAATAAATAGAACTTCAATAATTCAACTCAAAGTACTCCTAGCAAATTGCACTATGAATTTTGTCCAGTGGCATGCTACTATATCACCAACTATCACCACCAGCCTTTGCCTGCGAATGTCCTGTAAATACGAATGAAAATAATGAACTTATGGCAATTCCATTTGAAGAACAATTTATTTCATTAATACCTTGTATATACTAACATACGTGATCTTTGAAAGTAAGAGTTAGGCTATTATCATTTCTATCTCACTGATAAAAAATTGTTGAGGTTGCATTCTTAACTACTATAGGAAGAAAAAATAAAAATCAGATTATAAGTATTTTCTAGTCAACTGGAGACATAAAACAGAAAGTAGAAATCAATTATTTCTAAGAAAAAAAGTCATAATGCCATAATAGTTAATAGACCATTGTCCTTGGAGTCTCATTGTATTGGCCAGAGTGGTTTGCTCACAGATGCTCTGAAGTAATTGCTGACCTTTGTAGATTTAAATCCTTTGGAAGACTTGATTGTAGAAATAAAGATGACGTGACCTTGGGTGGTCTCAATATTGTCATATATGCTAGTAACTCCCAAAATTCCACTCCAAAAGGTCACTGGACACAAACGCTTAGACATCAGTTCTTTTGTCAAAATGCTCCATTTCTGGTGTTGGCTAACTTATACCTCCCCAGATCTTCCTCATGAAATGGAGACTCTTGCTTTCTCAGCACCGCATTAGTACCACATAGACACATTGACTCTTTGTGGAGAAATTGATGATTGTTATTATCAGTTGAAGCTTATCTTCAATATCACTTCCTCAGCCTTCACTGTTTCCTGTCTTGCAGCTTTAAGTGCCAAGTATCAGTAACCCACCATCTAATTTCTCTCCTTCTGTCGCAGCTTTCTTCGATTTACTTTTATAAGGCATAAAAGCCATAAAAGTGCCATTCAGTTATCTAGAGTAATTTCTTAGAAACAGTTCAAGTCAAGAAAATTTCTTTCTTTTTTTTTTTTTTGCGTATCACATTTGACTCTAGCTTCAATTCTGCACTCTCTATACTTGTCTTATGTATTCTTTATGTTTTTGCCATTGTGACTCAAACCATGGGAAGAAACTTAAAGGAGAAATGTATGTGGATAGATATTTGAAAGGTACAGTTTATTGCAGCAGGGAAGGCGTTGCAACTGGAGTGTTTTGGCAGCTACAGTAATAAGAGCTCTATATAATTGGTGGGACCAAGAAGCAGAAAAGAGAGTGTGTTCCACTCAACTGCTCTTCTCTTTTTCCTATTTTATTTAACCCAGAACCCTGCCTTTGGACCTTCAACATTCAGGCTGCATTTTTTCCCCTCATTTAATTCTCCATAGAAAAGCAAATAAATGACCTCCTAGAGATATCTAGGTGAATTCCTCACTAATAACCTAGACTGCATTCAATCCAATCACATTGGTCATCACATGTCACACATGTGAATATATGTGCGTGCATCTGATTCACACATGTACAAAGTCATCATTCTTCCTTCAAGCACCATGTCTTTCCTATCTGCTTGATGTTCTCAAACCTCATTCATTTCTTTTAAATACTAGTTGTTTCTTTTCGCCTTACTTTATTTATTTTAATTTAATTAATTTATCTATTATTTATAATTACATCCCAATCCCAGTTCCTCCTCCCTCCTCTCCTCCTGCTTTTCCCATTCCTCACCCCACAACCTCATGCCTCTTGTTCTCACTGCTATACCAATTGTAAACTCACTTCCACACTCTATCTGATGAACATTTCGTGTTTCAGCCCTAGAAATTATTTATAAGTTCCAGGTAAAAGTAGTTATATTTGTATTCATAATTCCACACAAGTTAGGCCAGGCAATCAGCATGGGACCAAAACTATTTAATTGAACTTGACTCTTCCATCTCATTTTGTGTTGTTTAAAAAGTGCTATAAACCAGCAAGCTTTTAGTTACATAAATCATTTCTATATGGTTCTAGAGCCCCAAAAGTCTAACACTGGGGCTAATGCAGTCAGTATCTTTTGAAAAACTACTTTCAAAAGGTAACTTTCACAAAAAGGTAACTTCTCACCCTGTCATCACAAGATAAAATATGATGAGCTATTATACATTTCTGGGACCTCTTTATATGCGTGTAAATTCTTTTATTAGGGCTGGATTCATGCCCATGATCTGAACACCACCCCCAATGACTTCACACCCAGTACTTTGGATGATTGATATTCAGTATGTGAATTTGAGCAAGACATAAACATTCACAACCTAAAAGGTGCTTTGTGGCACTTAGCTGGTCTTCTTGTTTTCCCGTTGTATTTAGTCCAGGACTCAGGGCATAGGATGGTGTCTCCAACATTCTATTTGTATCTTTTACTAAAGGTAATGCCATTAGAGATCTTTAATGGTAGGAGTCTTATCTTAGCCATTTCTTTCTTCCAGGTGAGCAGATAGAAGGATCTCTGTGGTCCTTCAAGAAATTCTTGAGGAATAAATGAAATGAATCAATTTAAAGATGAACAACATATATACTAAATTAGTGAGAAAGGACAAGGATGTTGGTGCTTCCATATATATGTAAGCCATTAAACCTCTTTCAGGGACAGAGAGGGGAAAAAGCCATGTCAAGATTTCATAACCTTCTAACATCTAGATGAACATCTTGTTGACACTCTTTATTAACCATGCATCTAGGGACAAATTCTTTAGTTTCAGTGTCTTATTTCTCATTCACAAAGAATAAAAGCAATTACAGATCCAACTTCATTTGGTTGTCATGAGAATCCTGTGGGTTGATATATGTGCATAGAAAATAACCGGCTAGGAGGCAACACTACACAGTCCTTGTTGTTTCTACAGAAGTATTTAGATCCCTGTCTCTACAATTAGAAGATGGGATTCAGTTTTATTCACAGCCCTTGACTATACCAAATTCTTTGATTCTTATTTTTCCCATGAGTATGTTCACATCCTTTCTGTCCTGCCAAGAGTCAAGCTTCAGCTTTCACAAAATAATCCATCAGAGCCCAACACACATCCACGCATATTCTTTCTTTCTTGTGAGTACAGTGTTTTCCTCATTCATTTTTTTTTCTACATCTTCTCCTGCTCCTGTCCTCATTTGGAATATCATGGCCTCTTTTTTTTCTAGGCAGCCTGCATTTCCATCCTTTTTTCGTTCTGTAGTGATTCCTTTTCCTTTTCATTCCCCGTTAGTATTTATATATAGCATAAGCCCACACTTGTGCAAGTACTTCTCTTTGGCATAGGAAAGACCAAGTGTTTATGACGCAGACAGGTAAGGTGACTAAGCAAACAGGAATGGGAGTGTTTGATGCATGTGCACATGCATTCCTGACTATATTTCTCTTAGTATGTCCCTACATTAAGTCTACTTAAGTGTATTGTACTGATATACTGTCTTATTTTGAAAATTCAGGTGATTATTCTCATTTGAATTGGTAATTAATTTACCTAAAATAATAAAATTGCTAAAAATTGGGATTTGAAAAACAATGAGATACATTGCTATAGAATTCAAAGAGCCAAGCTCACTTGGAAACATGGGGGCACCCAACAAACCCATCCTTGTCAAATCCTCAAATGAATGTGACCAGAAATTCATCTTCTTTTTCTTTGAGATGTCTGGAACAATATACTTTCTGATACACAGTTAGAAGAGAGATGTTGTGGGCTATTTGCGTACTCTGTGAAGGTGTGTTGCTGTGGTTGGTGTAATAAAAAGCTGAATGGCCAATAGCTAGGCAGGAGGTAAGGCAGAATTTCCTGAAAGAGAATAAAAGAAGAAAAGAATATGGGTGCACAGGATGGCAGAAAACAGAGAGAGGAAACAGGAGGTGCAAGGTGGAGGAAAGGTAACACCATGTGGTATAAAACAGATTAATAGAGATGGGTTAATTTAAGTTATAAGAGCTAGTTAGGAACAAACCTAAGCTATAGGCTGCACTTTGGTGATTAATAACAAGTCTCCTTGTCATTATTTCAGAGCTGACTGGTAGGACAGAAAAAGACTCATTACAGAAAGACAAAGAAATTTCCAGTTTGGTTGCTTCCCTTGAAATTAGAAGGCCAACAGAACTGGTTCTAACAAAGAAATATAAGCAAAAAAGAACTATTTCCAGATGACAGCTGGATATGGCTCGATATGGATCAGATATCACATGTTGCCTTCTTCCTTGTTAGGTGTCCATGGAGAGTGATGGCCTAAATTATTGGCCTGTGGATACCGAAAAGTGAACAATGAAGATCAGAGCTTTTAGCTATCATACACTGGATATCATATGTAAATAAAAATTTACCTATCTTTAATAAGTTTTCTGGGGAGCCAATGTTGATTTATATCTCTTTCTATGCCTTACATTGCTCCTCAAGTGGAAGACACTCAATAGATGTTAATTTATGAAAGAGAAAGATACTCAAGTGAATAAAACACATAAATAAATTAATAAAGGAATGTCAATCTGTTAGAGAACCCTCCACTTATCGGTCTGACCTTCCTACAGTAGTCTGGTCATGTCACTGTAGACCTCAATCCCTTTCGTATACTCCCACTTCTTATCAGGTTAAGATCCAAATCTTTATCACAGCCAAAATCTTGTCTAATTTAACTCCTGCAAGGTCCTAGGCTACCAGTTTCCTCATTCCATCAATACCAGCCTATTTTTGGTTCTTAGAATGTGCCAGCTTCCTGGCTGCTATTTCTCATCTTGTCATAGGATGTTGTATCACTCTTTGTCTGTGTTGGAAGGCTCCTACCATCCTCCTCATCTCACTTGTATCTACTCATTCATTCTTCTTTGAAAAGGGAATAGGAAGCACTTCTCAAAAACCCTACCCTAGCAGTCCAGATCAATCTCTGCTGTTTTCCTTTGTGATGTGTGCTTTCTTTCTGAAAACTCTTTTCTATATGTTTTATGATATGATTACCATCTACCCACCAGTTTTGCTGTATGTTCCACAATTTCCGGTTCTGTGCTGATTATTTTATAACATTGAATCTCTTTAAATGTGTATATCAAATGATTCAGAGTAACCACTGAATAAATAATTGCTGGGAAAAAATAGAAAAATGGATGAGAACCACTGCAGTTGTTAATCTCGCAAGGCCACTCTCTCTTATACTAATATTTAAATCTTCAGTCCCAAAATTGTGATGGTTGTCACAGAGATAAAGAATTCATGAAAAGAGAAGATGAAGAGCATGACACTGCTTCTCTGTGTTTGTGTACAATAAGAAAGGGTATACCACGTTAGTCGTGTGTGTGTGTATGTATGTATGTATTTCATGTTTGTCATCAGAGTAAATAAAAAAAAAGACTCTAGACTAAGAGTTATGCATAAAATCTGAATGATAGGTTAGGAAAGTAAGCTATAAAGAGTCGTTGTTTTATACCTTTTAAATAGTTAATATTTAAAAGACTACTAAGAAAATTGCTATACAATTAGTATCAAAAATGTCTTGGCAAATTAAAAATCATCTTTCTTTAAAAAAAGGAATGATTATTTTATGTCCACTTTGTAAAATATCAAGCAATATGCTAGGCTTTAGTTTTGGTTGTAAAATAGAATAAATTAGAGTTAGCACACCTCAAGAAGTTATTCAGTGAGTGATGATGAAAGCTAGACCAATAATATTTAAGGGAAAATCTCTTGTGTGCATCCCTGTGTGTTGGTGTTCTTCCCTTGTGCTCTCATATGGTCCTCTGCCTGGACCGTCATTGTATTGAAAATATAGACATCCTTCTCCTCAGTGGGTTGTGAACTCCTAGAAAGGAAGGGCTACTAATTTATTCCTGTGTCTGCCTTTATGTAGCACAGTAAAGGATTCTTAGCAAGAAATATTTCAGGAAACAGATTTATGCAGCATTGTCTCTGATAAATCAATATTGATCTTGCACATGATTATTCCAGCCCTGGATAGAAGATCCTGAAACAAATTGGCCTTCAGAAGAGGTGATAATGTCTATGTTAGAGAGATATATTTGAATATCTACATTTTTGCTCCCTGTTCATTCATGATTAGCAGAAGAGCATTCCTGTTCTTTCAACTACTGTATTACTGTTCCAGGATTACACTAAAATGTTCTGCCACTTACCTCACAAAATACACTGAACACCAACAATTTGCATCAGTTGATTCTTATAAAAGTACATTAAAACTCATAAGATGAAGTGAAATTTAATCAAGAGCAGATTGAATTGTTTCATATATCATTCCCTACCAATTGTCAAGAAATCACTTGTCTAGAAAAACAAACTTTGGTGTGTCTAACCTAAGATCCTCGATGAATGTGTGTTCTTAGTTTTGGACTTTTCTACTGTTTTGTTGAAAGGAATGTATATCTGAGTGAAGCACAAGTGTGCCTATGTAGAGCCAAGAGACAGACATAGAAAGGTAGTCATTGAGCAGAGAATGAGAATCTTCTCATGGCATACACTAGAAACAAGATTTTGCATGTCAGTATCAGCATAGGTAATGGGATGATTGTCCTTAACATTAGCCAATAAGTGCAAGACTTTGTGGCAAACAATCTAGACATATTATAAGAACCAGCGTTTGTAGGTCATATACTTGTATCCAAGAATGGATCCTACCCTGGGCTCTTAAAATAACTAGAGCGGAATAATGCAGTGAACCCTGGAAACAGTGTAATGGCCAAACCTCAAGTCAGCCTTGCTGTCATTTCTCCAGAGCTGACCTTTTCAACATAGAAACAGAACGCATTGCTTGATATTCATCACCAACACTGGGTTTTGCTGAGTGGACCTCTACATAATTTTCCATACTCAGTTCTTGCTGCAGTTCACGTACTTATTTACTGTTCCCTTTGAGAATTGCTTTCTTTATGTTCTTGGGACTACAAATCATGGTCTTGAATTCTCTGAGTCCCTGTATCCCTCTTTTCACATCGTTGTTTATTGTAATCTTTTGTATATTCATGATGTTTCTATTTCTTCAATCAAATAATAGAGAATAGTCCATTAAACTGACAAACAGGTTGACAACATATGATGTCTATAAAAGGCTGACTTTAGGACTTCATAGACTAGAATGGTACAAGGGTCCTTAAGTGCCATTTAAACCTGTAAAGATGAATAGTGGTGTCAAACTACCAATAATTTTTATCACATCGATTCGAAATTTTCTAAAGAACTCTTGCACCCTTGATGAGATAGTATTCTTTTTATGTTTTTTTACATATAATTAACCTTAAAATCTTAGTGTTATTATAATTCATAAGTTAAATTTAACTAATAACTTAAAGGATCTTAATTAACCTAATAAAAGCTCAGTATAAATTGTACTCTTTATGTTAACTACTTAACACCAAAAAATGTGTGAAGTAGCTTTCTTAGCAATGACATTGTAATTTGAGCCATGTTAAGAGAAGTTTAAGATGGTCCAAATCCTTTACAAAGCTAAAAGAGCTTAGTAAAAGCATTTGGCTTGGAAACATCTTTCAACGGGCTTCGTTGACAAGGCCAAGAGATACTACTCTTCAAACTTCTCAGATCCCATTTAGGATGAATCCTTCTGGAAGATGGTGGTCCATCCAAAGGCCTACAAGAAAAGAAGGAAATTTTCTGAAGCCCAGAAAACGTTACGTTTAAATTTTTTTTCAGCATCTTCTACTTTGCTGATTTTGTGTCAACAGCTACTTTTATTGTGGCAGAGATGTAGAAGAAAAGGGCCATCTCAAGTCAGGGAATGTTAATAATGCATACATGGAATTTAGTAAAGGAACAGGTTGGTTTTAGCATCTGTTGGTGCTCTTAATGTATTAGAAGTAACCATAAAATTTGAAAATGAGAGAATGAGGAGAAACTGACATTTAAGAGCATATACTAGGGTTTCCTGGCTGTTGTAGGGTGAAAGTGAGTGGTACATGTTGGCTAGAATTAGCATGGAAAGAAAAGTCTGCCTCACACCTCACACACATCTACCCATTTCAAATATATGTGGGAAGATTGCTGTTTGTCCTACAGGTAGATAAATGTGGACCAGAAAAGAAGTTTTATTTCTAGAACAATTGTAGGCTTTATGAAAGCAACTGCTGAACGATTTTGTTGGATTATCCAAGCCAAAATTGAGGATTGTTTCTGTAACCTCTCCCTCAGGAATGAGGTGAAAATACAAAAAATTCAGATTTATAGCCTCGAACTGGAAAAAGAAACTGAAAGAAAAAACGTCTGAATGCTGAAAGGTTTGTTAGCAAGTCTAAGTTTCTGGCAAACGAATCATGAGGTTCTGCTCCAGCCTATACCAGGATGGTGTAGCATACTTAATAAACTAATAAGCACACTACCACATTTTAATAATAGAAAACGAACCAAATAATTATACCATCTAGCCTTTTGAAGATATGTATTGGCCCCAATTACAGATGGACGTTTTATATCAAGCACTTTAGATATTAATGCTCAGGTCCATCTCTTTCTTCAAATACACTTTACTTATAAAAAAAACAGATAACATTAAGATTCTTATTAATTTATTTTTTTGCTAAAATCTTGCCTTACAACAATAGGTAACAACAAAGATGATATATAAGGATGTTAGATTCTTTATACTACAATTCATAGTAGAGGCAAAATCTTTATATTCTCTTTTCACATTAAAACAATTTTCTACAGACACTTCTTATTTTGATCTCCCAAAAATTATTTAAGGTGGAGAGATGGCTTGGGGACCCAGTTTCAATTCCTAGCATTCATATGGCAGCTCACAATCTTCTATAACTACATCTCCAGGAGACCTGACACCTTCTTCTGACCTCTACAGGCATTGTATACACATAGTGTCCTTACATACACACAGGCAAAACACCTGTACATGTAAAATAATAATTTTTCTTTTGGTTTTTTAAGACAGAGTTTCTCTGTAACTTTGGAGCCTGTCCTGGAACTAGCTCTTGTAGACGAGGTTGGCCTCGAATTCACAGAGATCTGCCTGCTTCTGTCGCCAGAGTGCTGGAATTAAAGATATGCACCACCATCACCCAGCTAATAAATAAATTTTTAAAGAAAAATTTTACCTGAATTTAGGTAATAAATTTAAGAAAAAGGATATAAAGCCAGTCATGTTTCTAGTTATAACTATGTAATGGGTATTTTATTTATCATAGTAGATAAGCACATAAAAATTATTCAGTGGTGAAATAAAATACAAAAGCTAATGAGAAGTTGTACATTTTCCATTCAAAATGACTGTATTAGCTGTTAAAAGTTTATTGAGGTCTGTCTGGATAATGTTGCCATGTGTTTTTCTTTTATTTGCAACTTATTTTTGCCATAAAAGAGTCTCAAAAAGAAAACAATGTTATATTTCCACTCATTTATAAAACATCAAAATACAAATAAACATAAAGGAACAAAAACAATCAGTGTACTATTTGACTCTTCATCTACCAAGGATACTGGAACATTTTAGCTTTATGCCTAAGGTTGAACTGTACTTCATAACTTTATAAAGGCAGCAATTATATTCACAATAAGTAATTGCTATATAAACTTGCCAAAGTTTCAGACTAATTTCCTAAGGTAGCAATATGACAAAAACAACAATAACAAAAGAGTCTTAGTTTTTAAGAACTATTTTGGCTTTGGTAATAGATACAAATTAGTGACAACTCATTTATTGGGCTGTTTCACTGTGTATAAGGTTTTACAGCATATTGTAAATATCTTATAATAGTATGCTTAGATTACATCTGCTTTGAGGATTAGGAGGATGCGATCTAATCAGGCTGTTATTCCAAGTCTCTCATTCAAGGTGCTGGGGTAACTCAGAAATCTGAGAACTTTTGCCTCTGTAAAGAACCACTTTTACTTATGAGAAAGAAATGTAGAAATGTAAAGTCAATCATAATGCAGGGATTAAAGTCATTATATTACATTTGCTTATTCCCTTTTACTTTCCAAAGAAACTGGAGTGTCTCTGTGAGAACCTAAAAATTTGTACATACAATTGTGTGTGTGTGCAGTGATTAAAATGTAATTTGATCCTGAAGAGACACAATCACACTCAAACCCTCAAACCAATGGACCTAGATCATACTTGCCTTTCCATATATTCCCTTTACCTTAATCACCATCAGATTACAAACCTCACAATTCTCTCCATCTCAAAAATTACCATCAGAGTATTAGCATAATTGCCATATCTACTTAAATTCTACAAACTTATAGAAATCAGAATACAAAGTTTTTAGTATTAGCTGGGGAAGCTGCAGAGGAAATTGCCACAGTATTCACAGTGCTGCAAGGGAAAGGAAGTGTTTTATTCATAGTCATTGAAAGTGTTAAAGGCATAAAGGACAAGGATGCCTAACCTATCTTTATCATTCATTTCTGTGTTATTGAGCCAAAAGTGCCTGCAGGTGCATGGGGCTATTTAAAGGATATTGTAAATCGTTTTCATATCTTCCTAATGTAGTCAGGCCGTATAAATAGTTGCACGTGGCAGATAATTTGTTTATGCCAACACATTATTGTGCTTACGAGCATCTGGATATCAGCTACTTGGCGAAAGAGCCAAGGATGTTATTGCGAACGAATACTATGAAGTAATTTACATAACGCTGAGTGGTGAATATTTAAGCTCCAAAAGGAATAAGTTAAAATCAGATCTAAGTTTAAAAAAAAAGAAATTTACAGAAAAAGCAGTCAGAAACAGCAAGTTCTTCCACACTTCTTTATAAAATAATAGAACTTAATATGTAAAAGATGCTATAAAGGTACATATATAAATTATATAAATTTCTAGCTTTATTATAGCTTATAATGGTACCTTTATAGAACACAGTATAGAAAATAATATTTTACATGTGAAGTCTTCAAGGGTATATTATATTTCATTTTAGTACTCATTTGTGTTCTTTTATCAAAGTATGAACTTGTTCATTTTTGGAGAAGGATAAGTTATCTGGCTCACATATGCTGTGACTGTTCTTTGTTTCTGCTTTGTCTTTCCTCAGGATCTTTGTAACACTAAGATACAGTGTCTGAGGAAAAGTAGAAAGATATGCTTTGGCAATGCTCCCAAGTCTACCTCCAGAGTAGACTCAAAGATTCAAGGCCATATTAGCTTTCAGTTTCTATAAAACACTAAATAAAGCTACAGGCTTCAAAAATACAATCATAAGACAGACACGATGTCAATATCCTTATTCCAAATGAGAAATATTGAGGCCTTGAAAAAAGTGATTGCCCAAATACAAGACCACAGTCTAGGAAGTCAATCATTAAATCCTCAAACTCTGTGCCTATCATATGGTGCATATTGCAGTGGGGCAGATCATCCTAAGACCTTGGAGACTCTCACAGGCTACTTCTGCACACTGCCTTAAACTTTCCTTGGCAGCTATTGTATGTTGCTGGCATCTGTATATTCCTGCGACAGCATTAAAGTCTCATTTTAGACAACGATGATGACGCTAAGAGAGACATACATAGATGTAATCTACATGAGAAGTAGAAAAAGACAAGATCTCCTGAGTAAATTGGAAGCATGGGGACCTTGGGGGAGGGTTGAAGGGGAGAAGGGAGAGGCAGGGAGGGGAACAGAGAAAAATGTAGAGCTCAATAAAAATCAATAAAGAAAATCTCACCTTCCCTTCCATACCTGCAAGCTTCATTTGCCGGTGGCTATTTACAGACCCCACCCCCCACAGCACACTTCCTCCTTGCACAGGAAGAATCTAAAATCCTCCAGAAAGCTGGAAGCTGCTGTGACACTATTCCTCTTTTAAACAGCATGTTGGAAAAACCATCACTGTGTGGATGACAACAAAGTCTGCTCAGAGAGTGGTCTATAAGGACCTGCTTGAACCATAGGTAATTTGGCCTTTCAATGCCTTAACAAAGAACAAATCTCAGAAACAATTTTCTAGGCAGGCAGTCCTGAGTGAAGAGGATACCAAGGGTTTTTTCTACAGAAAACTCTTTGAAAGAAATCTGCATTTCTACACTTTAGAACTTGTGTATTAATTATTTTATTATCACTATGACAAAATACCAGGCAAAAACAACTTAAGGAAGGAAAAGCTTATTTTGAGTCACTCTTAATTGGATGCAGTTCATCATGGTGGGAAAAACATAAACATGGCAGATCTCAAGGCACCTCCCATGATGGTAGGACCTTATAGCATTAACGACTCAAGATATTAAAAGAGAGAGGGCGCGCGCGCGAGCGAGCGAGCAAGAGAGACAGAGAGAGAGAGAGAGAGAGAGAGAGAGAGAGAGAGAGAGAGAGAGAGAGAGAGAGACTTTGAACGAGGAGTGCTAGGTCCCCCTTGGGTTGCATTCCGTGAGCCATTTCTAGCTAGGTTTTATAGCCTCACGAAACAGTGCTGTTAACTTGGGACAAGGGTTCATACACATGTGAGAGTCATTTCTTATACACACTATTACACTGTCACAAAGTGGCTTTGCAGACTCCTCAGGAGCTCTCCAGTTGCTTTTCCTTCTTCTCCACTGCAAACCATTTGTGCACCTTTCATTAAGGTTAGTCACCAAAACCCCGCAAGTGTACTTTTGCATGTATTTCTTTTCTGGACAACCTACTAATTGTCAAACCTTTCTACCATGCTCCTTTAATTGTGAATCTCATAAATTTGCTCGCTAGAAAGTCATTAGTATTGCTTCTCCTTACTCAGAGAAAAGACGACAGAGTTTTCTCTCTTCCCCGTTACCAGGTCTCAAGTCTTTCCTTGCTTCTGTAAGGATCATTTGATGTAAGTCATCACTCAGCATACCAAGAGTATTAGCTACAGTTCCTGATTCCCGCATTCTTGAAGCATCACTATCTTTTTTTTTTATTCTTTTTTAATTAAAATTTCCAACTGCTCCCCGTTTCCCATTTCCCTCCCCCTCCTCCCACATATTGCCCCCTCCCCCCGCTCCCCTACCCCTATACCCACTCCTCTTCTCCTCCCCCCAGTCCATTCCCCCTCCCTCTTGATACTGAAGAGCAGTCCAAATTCCCTGCCCTACAGGAAGACCAAGGTCCTCCCACTTCTATCTAGGTCCAGGAAGGTGAGCATCCAAACAGGCTAAGCTCCCACAATGCCAGTTCAAGCATCACTATCTTAACTTGGATTCATAGACACTACTTTGTCTACCTCAGTTTCTAATTTTCTGGCTATGAGACCTGTCACCTGATCTTGAGCATCTCACCTTCCTCTGTTAGAGGGACCAGAACTCTTCTTTCATTCTGCATTTCTTCAGCCTACTCTCAATCCTTAGGTAACTTAACTGTGATCATTTGTATTTGTAAACACCATCTACACATTATTTTTCTAGTCTAGATCTCTAGTTTAGATATGTTCAAGTCAAGCTCCATATATCCAAGTATTGACTGAGGTTTCCTCTTAGAAGTGTACTGGACAGAGGAAATTCATCAGATCTACAGAACTCCTGGTTTCTATCCCTGTTTCCTCCCAGTCTTTTCATGTTTCCATAAAATGACAGTTTCATTCTTCATGGTGGCACAACAAAAAAATGGTACAGTGCTCACTGGCAACCCACTTTTTCTTTTGTGTGATCCACCTGCTAATCCTTTATTCTTCCCCAAAGCAGGTCTTTCTCAAAAGGAGTATGATGATCTTAAGAGAAATCTGGACTTTCTTATTGAGATTAGGATAACTACTTATAAATGTTCTCTATGAATCTATTATTACCTTCCTCCATCATATTATTTTATATAAACCTACATTACTATATAAAATCCTCCACTTCTTTCCGATCTGTGTGGGATTTTGCCGGGATGACTGACAGGCTTGTGTCAGGTGACCAATAGTAGACACCAGGTGTCTACACACTATCCTGACAGCAGATGACCTTTACCTTACAGAGAGAAAGTTTGATCACCTTACTGTGGGGTGAAAATACAACATGTAGAAAATACATCTGACCTAATGTGAATATCACATATCACAAACATAAAAAATATGAAATATCAAAATCTAAGGTACAGTTACTACTGAGTATTTTAAAGGTAAAATTCATTAAGTGGGGGCTTTCCATAATATTAAACATTTTGGATAACTTATAGTTACTCAAAGTCATTTTTAACCATAGTGAAATGCTCAGAGACCAGCGACAAAAAGTTAAAATACCTATTTCAGATTAGATTTGTTCCACCTTAGAGAAAAGACATAGTTTTAACCCACTAACTGTTTTCCTCAGAAATTTCCTCTATTATACAAAATAAAAAATAAAAACTACACATAATGACCTGATTAGATAAACCCTGATATTATCCACAGTCCCTCCTATTTCATGTGAGGAACTCTGTTCTTATAAATCAGTTCAATTTATCTCTGTCGTGTGTTTTTACTTCAAGTTGTGTTGAATTAATAAATGCACCCATATGAGTATAATCTGTTAAACATTTTGTACTTGAAGTCAGATAGCATTTTTCCTTATATGTTTCCTAATATTTAAAGCATTTCCTTTTCCCCAAAATTTTCATTATTGTCTATCTTATTTTTGCTAATTTTCAAATGCTTTTTACAAACAAACATGATGTTAATAATTCTCTGGAGACAGTCTCTTTTTTTGCCATTTTCTAGGCTTTCCACTGATCCCTCTGCTGGAGTCTTCACTCTCCCATTCTAAGTTGGATAATGTGATTTGGGACAAGAGGATTAAGTTTCACCACCTGTAACATAGAGATAGGACACTTTTATATCCCAAGCTTAGAAACTTACGGATTGAATGAGAAAAAAAAAAAAAGAAAATGCTTCATCAACTAAAAATAGATCAAAAGGCAGAAACGCACTGTTATTATCATTATTCAAATCATAATGCTCGGGTTGAATTGTCAGCCAGCTTCACATGCAAGCCTTAAGAAAAGAGGAGCATTTCCACGTATTCTGCTTAGCTCTGAGTATCTGGCTAGATACTCAGCAGTGTGCAACATTCAAAGGGGACTAGTCTTCCTGCAGTAAAGACCTGGACTAAAGCCTAGAATGCTCAATACCAGACATTGGTTAAGATATTTAAATCTCTTGTTACTATAAAATCTCCTGTTTTTCTGTTTCTTTTATGAGACATATCTTCATGTATCTTGAGCTGGCCTCAAACATCTGAACCTACTGCCTCCATATCCAAAGTACTAGAATTATTGGCATATGTTACCATGTCTGGCTTATGTAGCCCTGGGAATCAACTCAAGGTTTCATGAATGCTAAATAGGTACTTTAAGAGTGAGCTCAATCTCATTTTTTGAAGGCCTTATCCAAAATTATGGCATTATTGGAACCTTTAGGAGCTAGGATCTATTGGGAAAAAGTTGGGTTATGCGACTGTGTTCTGAAGGGGATGTTGGGAGGCACATTTTTAGCAATAGGCCAATAGAGGACCTTTACCATAATACAAAGAATTTGTAAGTTTTAACATAATTGTCCTTTAGAGGATAAATTGCTTTTCTGAGCCTGTTTTTGAATCTAAGGGAATCAGTACAAGCATTGGGGCCTTCCCCCTACAACTCCTACAAGTGCAAGACCAGACAGCTGGCTGATAGGATCCAGAGCTCATGGCCCACAGCAGATGACTCAGCACTTTACACTTTGGCAGGGTGAATGGAGCAATTTCAGTCCAAATAATTTCAATATTAGTTCAGCTTCTATTGCAATATCACTTCCTGTGGCTTATACAACACAGAACCCAGCACCAACTCCCTCCGGCTTTACTGTGGTAGCTGCCTCCTCTCAGGCTCTATGGTCGGTGAATTTTCTTCTGTTTCAAGCCACACATATAGAATACCTCCCAACACAGATCTCTGACATTTCCACCATTCAATTTCTGTAGTTAATTTCTAGATGTGTTCACTAGATTCACTGTGTGAAGTCTCTGATAAAATTCAAAATTTGAACCTCTACTTTAGTATGCATTATAAACTTGGAGCCCTTCCAGTTTTTGAACATGTCCCCTCCAAAATGTGTGTGTAGCCTATATGATAGATAAAAGGGGGGATTTTAAGAGGTAGACAACAGACCGTGATGTCTTGTCTCTTGCTAATGAGATCAAAGCCCTGATTAAGAAGGTGCTACTCTGTGTTAAGTCCTCTGTGATCAGAGGGTAGGGCAGGAAAGTCCTTCATAGCTACCAGTTCCATGACCTTGGACTTGGCAGCTAGCAGGGTGATAGGAAGCAAGTTACATTCTTTGTGAGTTACATAGTCTATACAAAATAATTTACTGATGCACTTCATTGGCTCTCTTAGTCCTGCCCTGCAGTATTTCCTATCTTACCCACAATTTCTATCTTTCTGAGTATTTTATGACAAAACTCATAGAACATTATCCACCTTTGGAATACCTATAGAACCCATCTAGCTTTCAATCTGCTCACCAAAAAATAAACCTAGAAACTGAGCATGTCTCAAGTATTTTTCTTTTGATAACCTAGTTCAAACTATTACCATTGAGTTCTCTGGTAGTTGACAATGGCTGTGCATCAGCCTACTCTCACTCAGTCACTTCTCTGTCAACAATCACTCCTGTTTCCCCAGTTATGTTAAAATGTTATCCAAATGTATTAATTTATGAGTTTGTTTGTACATATACCATAACATCCATGATTTAACAATGTATATTATCTTCAAGGTACCTCTCTTAATTTATGTTTGCTATGAAGAGACACCTCGACCATGGCAACTGTTACAAGGAGAACATTCATTTAGGGTAGCTCACTATGGTTTCTGAGGTTCTGTCTATTATCATCATAATGGGAAGCATAGCAGCATGCTGGCAGACATGGTGCTGGAGGTATGAGTCCCTACATTTTGATAGGCACACAACCGGAAGTAGATTGAGGGAAACTTGAGCAAAAGAGACATCAAAGCCTCCTCCCATAGTGACATACTTCCTCCAACAGGTCCTCACCTCCTAATAGTGTCACTCCTTCTGAGGGCCCACAATACCAGCATCCATGCTGCCTCATTTTTTTTAAATCACAATTCCTGTTTCCTCTCATCTCTAGCAACAAAAGTCCTCTTACCCTCACCATGTGTCAGGCACATGGTACATGTTTCATTTTAGTCCCTTTCCTTTACTGATTTCTGCTCAGAGAACTCCATCCCAGATATCCACTGTCTCGAATAGCTAACATATCATTTGACATTTTTCAATTCTATATACTTTGTTGTTCTTCATGGCATCACTTATCTATTTCCAGTGTCTGTGCAAACAAATGGAATGTAAATAGCATGAATAGAGGGCTCTTTTATTCATTGTTCTATTCATTAATGGATCTCACATTGAAAAACTATTACTAACATGCAGTACATATCTATTCAATATGTTTGAGTGCCTGAACCCAGAGATAAGGAAGTACACACTGTGAAAGCACTCTGACAGTACATACTCTAGCCAAGAGAAAAAAATGAAGGAGGACAAGGTGTTATGATGTCCTATAGTTATCTCCTTTCATGGACAGTTCAGCATGGCTCCAAATCTTATGAAGTAGCTCGAGTAATTCAAAGTAAGGCACCAGAATTGAGCAAGCTATTTCCAACAGGCATTGAACACCCAGTGTGAGCTTGGCACTTGCATGAGTATTAAACACAGAGACTTTATTCAGAAGTGCTCCCAGAGTTCTAAAGGATTGTAGTTTAAGAGAATCCACAAATAGCTGGGGTGCACTGTGGTAAGTAAAATAATTGGAGTGTAAGCCTCATAAATACTTTGCAGAGACCAAAATTAGGATGGGAATCACACTGGGCTAGAAGGAGGAGACTGGTAGAAAGCTTCTCAGAGGATTATTATGTCAAATTAGCCCTTGGGCCAAAACCCGCGTGCCATAAATGTCTTCTAATTTCTTACAATTTGATGTTATGAAAAATCATAATTTATTCATAGAAATCTTAATTTATTCTTTCAAAAGTCTTATTCTAATTAGCTATTCTTCCTGACAGATTAGAGACAAATAATCTTATCAGTCTATTCAAAAGAAACAGAGGAAGGAATAATATGGGTAGTCAAATAGAATACATGTCAGAAACCTGACATCATCTAAGTTTAACCTTTTAAGACTGTTCACACCAAGCTCATTAAGCAATTCTGAACACTTCAGTAGCACTGGTGGTTGCATTTGTAGCATAAAACTCAATTAAGAGGATGTTTCATATTGAAAATGATTTTAAGAGAACAAATGAAAAGTGGAAATATTTTAATGACATTCTATTTTCTGATATCTTTGAAAAACATATTTAAGAAGGAGTTGATCAGAAGAAAAATTATTGCCAAGTATCTTAGGACAGTGGTGGTTAACCTTCACTGTCACCTTAACTGGGTTTGCAATCACCTTGGAGATACATTGGCTGGGCATCGGTTAGTCAGTTTCCAGACAGGTTTACTGAACAGAAAAGACTGACCTGGAATGTGAGTGGGACCAAGCCTTGGAATGGAATCCAGAGACTAAACAGAACAAAGGAAATGGTGACTCAGTGCTTAAAAGCACTTGATGCTCTTCCAGAGAACTGGATTTCTGTTTCATTGCCTGTCTATCCAGTTCTAGCGCACCAGATATCCTTTTTGGCTTCTACTACCACCCACATACACACAAACACATCGCATACACACTACCTTTCACATACACATAAATTAATTTTTTTTTTTTATTTTTTTCACTTAATTAAAATATAATTGCATTATTTCCTTCTTTCCTTTCCTCCCTCCAACTAAGGGAGCAGAACACGCATATGCCCCTCTGCTTCCCTATTGCAGATGCAATGGCTGCAGTGCAGTGACATACTTTATCTATTCCTAAACCATGAGACAAAATATTTTTGCCATACTTTGTTACTTCTTGCCTTGTAGTAGGTCAAAGCAGCAAGAAAAGTGACTACTGTATATGGCCACTGCATATTTCCCTGAGTACTCACCTTCATGATTTTATCTTTGTAGAATTTTCTTGAGGATCTGAAAATAAATCACTATATGGTTCCCTGCCTCCTAGATAGAAGGGCCCTAACAAACCCCATGCAAGGCTATATAGGTGAGATAGTATGTTTCTTAGGCTTGTTGACAGGAATGTGGGTACCCCTCAGGGTTTTGCATCATCAGACACTCCTATCAACATTATGAATTACTCACAAACAAATGTTCCACTAAAGATTCTCCATCCCTACATGCTCTTTCTCCTACATATTCTAAAATCGCCCAAGATCAAATGCAGCATGATCAGGAGGAAGTAGTGAAGGAATCTCAGAAGAGGCTATCTTAATTCTTCCCCCTCCTTGAAAAAAGGATGGTCTAGCCTCGTTAATATTACCACAGAGCTATCCATCATCCGTATTATGTTTATTTTGTTGCCATGATGTCAGGTCAATGTCGCCTGTAGGTTATAGCGATCACTGGGTTTTGTGATGTTGATACTCATGTCAAGCATGAAGGAAATAGTTACTGTGCTCTTGTTCTATACATGTGATACAAAACTTCTAAATGCTGATTACTAGATTGTAAATATAATGTAATAAAGATAGCAATATTCAACATTCACCTTGTCAGGTGTAGTGGTGCAAGCCTGTATTTCTAGTGGTGGGGGAGCTGTGGTATTCTACATACCTAATTGAAATATTTTTAATGGCTTCATACTTACATTTATTGTCTTGTAATACCAACAAATATAGGATTGTTAGTTACCTGGTCAGACATTATCAACTTGAAGATCATTGGGTTTGAATGGTCTCCATTATAACAATCATTGGCTTGTAAAATCAGGACCTGAAATTACAAGATTCTGATTGCTTACTAGTTTAAAAATATGCAAACTCAACTGTGCCTTGAGCTCTGAAGGGAGGTGGGGCCTTCCGAATTGCCTGGAAGTTTCTAAGACTTTCTGGTAAAGAACCACAAAATACTATTGCCCCCTCTACTAACAATAAATATGGGCCTGTCAGTCATCTGGACAAGGAAAGACTGCTGAGAAAAACTTTATTTTAGGGATCTTAAGAAACAAGCCAGTTGATGGTGATACATATGTTTAATCCTAGCACTCGGAGGCAGAGACAGATGGATCTCTGTGAGTTCAAGGATAGCCTGGTCTACAGCGTGACTTCTAGGATAGTCAGAGCTACAGCTACACATAGAAGCCCTTTCTCGAAAAAATCAAAAAGAAACAATGAAATGTTTATGGCAAATGTAAATTATGAAAAGATACCTTTGGTCATTTCCCACTCTTACCCCTTGAAATTGATCCACTTTACTCTGTAACATATTCTTTCTTGTTCAGTACAGCTCTGTGTATCTTGTCTGAACTTGTTCCACAGAGATTACCAGGTGCAGGACGCAGAGGGGATGATAGAGTGAGAGTCTGGTAACAGAGACTCTCAAACTAATACATAGACTGTTATAGTTAGTATGCAAAAATTTGGAACATGAACCAAATGTATCCTTTCTATAGTTAGTTTTATTTTGTTTTTTATCTAAATATGTTTTTGAGAAGTTTATGCTTGAGAAATATATTCACATCAGTTCAATATTTCCTTCTCCCACCTTCAACTCCCCCAGTGCCTTCTCCAGCCCCTTTTCAAATTCATAACCTATTACTATTATTCTTGTTTTATTACTGATGTACATACACACATAGAGTCTATTGGGTCCATTTATCATTGTTCATGACTGACTCTGTGGGACTGTACAAACTATCTGAAATGTCCTTTCTTGAGAATATTAATTTTCCCTCTCTCAGTAGCCACTTATTGCCTGGAACTCTCCCTCTATGGTTGAAACTTTGGGAAAGTTCTTGTCCACACTGGCATTTCAACGGGTGTTGTCATTATATATGCCTTCTTTAGGCAACAATATTGTTGAGATTTCATGGGCATGTCTGCAGACACTTTCTCACAGCAAATTTCCTGTCCCTCTGGATATTACAATCTTTCTACCCCCTTTCACCACATCTCCTGAACCTTAAGTGTAGGGTATATATTGTAGATGCATCAATTTGGGATGGACACCCCATGATCATTTATTCTCTGCATTTTGACAAGTTTTGCATCTCTGTAATAGTCTTCATCTGTTGAAGAAGAAAAGAAGAAGGAGACGGATACGAAGAAGAAAAGAAGAGGAGAACAAGGAGGGAGAGGAGAAAGAGGAAGAAGAAAGAAAGAAAGAAAGAAGGAAGGAAAGAAGGAAGGAAGGGATAAGGAAGAAAAGAAAAGGAAGAAAGGAAGGAAGGAAGGAAGGAAGGAAGGAAGGAAGGAAGGAAGGAAGGAAGGAAGGAAGGAAGGAAGGAAGGAAGGAAGGAAACTACTTACACAAGCAAAAGTCATCTGAAAGGAGGGAACCTCGATGAAAGAAACACTCCATTAAATAGGGCTGTAGGCAAACTGTAGAGCATTTTCTTAGTAAGTTCACTGTAGGTGGTACCACCCCTGCACTCCTAGTCCTGGGTTCTCTAAGAACGCAGGTGGAGCTAGCCATAATGAACAAGTCAGGAAGCAGTAGCACTCCACTATGGCCTCTGTATCATCTCTTGCCTCCAGGATCCTGCTCTGTTTGAGTTCCTATACTGACTTCCCTCAATGAGGGAATATCAGAAATTGAAAGCTGAAAGAAACCCTTTCCTCCCCAAGTTGCTTTGGTCATGGTCTTTCATGGCAGCATTAGTAATCCTAACTAAAATATCTGTGGCTATAAGAATAAGTATTAAAATACAGTTTGGATCATATTGGTTTAGGGAAATGGCAACAATAGCTTCTCTAGAGTCTCTAGCACCTTCAGCCACCATGGAGAACTGGCTAGGTTTACAGTGCCAGACATGAATTCATTCTTATTTCCTAGATGCAGTTTAGGCCCTTTTAGATTGCAGCTGGTTATCCACCAGATAAAATTTTCATGCTTACACCAATGAAGCTTTATTGCAGGACCAGACATTGTAACTTGTAGGCTTTGCAGCTGTGTAGGACTACTAGTTACTTTTCTCTCTCGGCATCTTGCATAGTCTTTATGATACTATGAATACCAGGTCTCAGGAAAGAGTGTTTTGGGGCAGAGTTTTCCTTAATTCCTCAAGCCCTGTGTTTGAAGTAGTAATGATAATGCTTTACCTAACATAATATATTGTTACCTCAAGATCTGGAAGACAGGAAAGGCAACAACATAACCTATGCTGTTTTGGAACTGCCTCTACCAACTTCCCATGAGAGGCATTGCAGGTTTTGTTATTTACTCTACAGCTCTTGAGTGGAACAGTATCACCCAGTTTGGTGTCATGCTCAATGTAAACTATATATACACATGTATACAATGTAAACATATGTATATATGTACTTTTAAGTAAGCATATAAATAATATATTTCCCTATAACATTAAAAACATCCTAATGTTATTTATCACTCCTTTCTCTCTGCTACTGTCCTCCCTCTTCTCACCATTCAAAATTCCTCTTCTTTTTTCCATCTCGAATTTCATAGCACTTGTATCCTGGTCTCTGCTTCACTCATACTCCAGTTGATTTTTAAGACACATATTAAAATATATGTAGACAAATTCCTCTTCAGATTGACAATGAAATACTTCTGAAAGTAAGTTTGGCCTTGGTCTGGGTCTCTGGGAAAAGGAAAGTAACATAAAAGAGGGAAAATTGATCTCCCCATTTTATATTTTGGTGTAGGGAAGCATTTCAATATTCAAATATGCTATTTCAAAAAACTGTCATATAGAAACACTTATGCTTAGTCATAAGCAAGACTTCAAGACGCACATGCATGCACGCAAACACACACACACACATACACACACACACGATGAAGTTTTTGACACAAGATTTCTTACTGGCCTGAATTCACTATGTAGGCTAGGTTGGGCATGAGTTCCAGTGATTTTTCTAGTGCCTGCCTCCCCAACTCTGACATTTACATATGACCAGAAACACACTCTGACATTTTTTATGGGTTCTGGGGATCCAACTCATATCCATGTTTTTTTCAAGGCAAAAACTTTACCCATTGAGGTATTTCCCCAGTCCCACTAAAATGCTTTGGCAGAAGATTTTAAGCTCTGATAACTAAACATCACACCACCACACATCAAAAAATCTAATTTCTTTTTTCTTGTTTGGGTTTTTCTATCCCTTGAAAACAGAATGAAGGAGAGTGTGTCCTACCTTTAGCTGTAGGGTCACTAACTAATAACAGATGATCCCTGTTGGACAGTAACTTCACCAACCATCTACTCCACTTACCTATCAAATCTATGTTTTATTTTGATGACTATTCTCCTACAGCAAATGAGTGAATTATTAAAATTATTTTCTTATAAATTTAATTGAATAATGTATTTAATATTACATATGCGTATAATGTATTTGGATACAACCCTCCCTCTAAATTCTTTTTTTTACTTCACTACTCTTTTGTTTACTGAATTCATCAAATTTAAATGCACTCAATGAGTACTTTATATTTTAAATGATTTTATATGAGCATGTTTATTAATCAAGATTGTTCATAGTTAAGTTATATAATCTTTTATTTTAAAATAATCACCGCAATCAAGATAGTTCACTTTCCTCACTCTGAAGATTAGTCTCTAAGCATAAAACAATTGAAATCTACATATTAGCAAACTTTGGGGATACACAATTATTGTTAATCACAATCAAATCATTGTATTTTCTCAGCCAACTCCCATCACTTGCTCTCTCTCTCTCTCTCCCCTCTCTCTCTCCCTTACCTGTGCAAGGGTAAGTCTGTAACCCCACTTCATCAAACAATAAATAAGAATCCTGCTGACTTTTAGAGACAGCTTCTTCCCTACTAAGAAGAGTCATCAAAAAAGAGAGTGTTCTGTTTCCTCAGTAGACAATCAGCAACATTTTATAAAAGACTTCTCCTAGGGAATTACAAAAAGATGGAAGAAGTCTTGCTCCCAACATTGCACTAATTTGCAAAATTAACTAGGTCTGAAATCACTCTGAATCTCTTAACTTTCCCCTTTGTCTTTTACTTAACAAAATTGTTTTTTGAATACTGACACTATTTCTTTTATACACAGATAATATTATGCTACTATTTTCTTTAGATTCTAAAGGGAGAAGTATGAATTATCAAATTGTGAAAGATAGGAACCCTGATTCTATTCACTACATATCAAGCTGAGATTCCTTTATTTCTAATTCTCACACCCAGATAGGGAAAAAAATGCTGCAAACAGGCTGCAGCTGCTGAGTGACTCAGCCTGGCAAGTTTCCTGCCTGGAATTATGTGTTTCTATGAGTACCTCTCATCAATGCTCACCCCAGGAGCAGAAGCATGTGCCGTCAATAGACATTAGACCCATATAGCTAAAAGGAGAGACCTTATAAAAGAAAACAGGCAGCTAAGACCCAGTCTCTGTCCTCTGTGCTGATCATCAAACTAAGAAAAGCATCATGAATAAATGAAAACAAAAAAGGACACAAAAGAATGTCAAAGACAGTACAACTCAGAATGCCTATAAACAATATCAAAAGTGAGCTCTGTGAGCTTCTAAAGGAGGAACATTTATTGTTATAGGAAGCAAGAAATAGTCACAATTAGCATCATTAAATCAGGTAGGCTTTGAGTAGAACTAAACTGACTTGATTTAGAAGCTAGGTTCCATTAAAGAACCCCAATGTTTGATACATTGCAAGTTAGTAAGATTAGATGATGGTATTTACAGCGTGTCTATGAGACAACTAGAGTAAGGAGGGCTGGAAAGGAAGGACAAAGACTTCGCATTGATTATGAAGTCTTAATCTATGTGGTGTCACGTTGCTTTGAGAAAGTCCTGTGCAGAGAGCATGGAATAGGGAAAGAGCATAAGGGAAGATTCGGTGGCAAAGTAGCATATTTATTTGTGTTGAGTAGAACTAAGTTGACTTAAGTGAGTAGAGAGTTTCTTTAAAGAAACTTTGGTGTTTGGTACATTGTAAACGAGACACTGATTAGTTTTGCCTTTGGGAAATTACCATCATTGTGATAGAGCTTCTTGTTTAAGGTAGGAAATTCTGGTTTAGTACCAACACAAAAAAAAGTGTGTAAAAGCTATATGTTCTTTCACTAAAGTTTTATTTTATGGTACATATTCAAGGAAGACAACACGTGATTTTGATGCGTGAAAATATAGTCAACTAGTTATTATAAAGAAGATAACCTGCCCTCCATTGTATTATACTTACATATGCATTGTCTTATGTGTGCATGCCAAGAACACCTAAATCTGCTTTTTAGCCAAACTCCCAAGTTCATTTCAGTATTATTGACTATAGAGTTCATCTTGAATGCTCTAACTAATGTTATTTCTTATGTTTATCCATGATTGGTGACCCTTGGTTTTCTGCATTCCCACTTCTCCTTAATCTGCCCCTAGCAACTAACATCTTGCTCTCTGTGAGTGTCCAGCATTTTAAGATTTTATACACAGGGGTTATTAACCAGTAATTTTGTTATGGGTCTGACTGAATCCCACAATGAGAACATCTTCCAGGTTCATTCATGGTATAGCAAATCCTTTGCTGTTAGTGCAAGTGAGATTCCAGTTATCATATGCAGAACAGTTTCTTTACCCATTCAACCATTGAGAGTTCTTAGCTTATTTCATAATTTGGCTAATGTGAATTTGCTGCAAAGAACAAGGGAGTAATACAGATGTTTTACAGGGCAATGATTTTGATTTTGTATTAGGGGATAACCCCATGTATACAAAGGGATTACTGAATCTCTATAGTACCTCCATTGTTAATTTCATTGGACCATCTATACTTGCTTGCATAGTGATTTTACCAATACACATTCTTAACAACAATGTATAAGAGTCCCATGTAAATGATCTAAATGATCACTGCTGTTTCTTTCTCATTTCAATAGTAGTCAACACGAGAGAGCATAAGGCAATATGTCAGGATTAGTGAGGATAAGGGACCTATTCCATAAATGTTGGCCATTCGTACATTTTCTTTGGAGAAATTTTTATGCAAGTCATCTGCTTGTATTTTTTCTTAGTTGGGTTATTTACTTTTCTTCTGTTGTGTGAGTTCATCTAATATTTCGACTTAAAATTTATTCTCTCATTCAATGTTTTATATTTCTGCATAAAAGTTTTCTTAGTTTAATGTAGCTCCACATAGTTATTAATCTGTAGCCTGAGTTAGTGGGTAGTATCTTAGTTAGAATTTTTGTTGCTGTGAAGAGACATCATGGCCATGGCAACTCTTAGAAGGGAAACATTTATTTGGAGTGGACTGATTACAATTTCAGAGGCTCAGTCCATTATCATCATTGTGGGGAGCATGGCCACATGTAGGCAAACATGGTATTGAAGAGGTAGTTGATAGTCCTACATCTTGTATTCAACAAGAAGTCAAGTGAAACACTGGGCGATATTCTGAGCATAAGAAACCTCAAAGTCCACCCCCACAGTAACACACCTCCTCCAACAGAGCCATATGTACTCCAGGAAAGCCACATCCCCTAATACTGCCACTCCCTTAAAGATTATGGGGATCTATTATACTCAAACTACTAAAAATAGTTTTATTTTAAAAATGTAGGCCAAATCAATATTATTATTATTATTAATTTTTACCTTTTAAAAATGATTTGCTTTTATGACTCATGCTTCAGTCATTTAAAAGTCTTGACTGATTTTTGCTTTTTACACTGCCTTAGGTAATCAAGCTGAATGTAGGCTTGTTGTCATATACATGGTAGTACTGATTGGCCAAGTTGGAAAGGAAAGATATTTCTTCCATTTATTCAATACTTTTTTATAATTTTCAGTTATTAAGTGCATTTATTTATCCAAACATTCACTCACTCATGAATACTGATATTCAAAAACATTTAGTGTTTCTTATATGCTAGCTGTTAGGTATTCATTAGTAGAGAAACTGAAGCTATCAGAAAGGAAGATGCTCTTTTTTCTTTGATTTGACGTAGTGAGCAACTATATCTCACTATATGATAAGATTTACAATAAGAACAACGTAGGGTATGTTGGAAGCATGCAAGAGGAGATATTAATCTATATTGTAATTCTCAGCAAAGATAATAGTTCTATCTTTGAACTCCTCTGTGATATTAAGCTGACTAACCAAGTCTTATGTGTATCATTTCCTTACTGTACATAACAGTCCTTCCATTTAGGCTTCTTGAACAGTGAATGTGCATATCTGGTAACTGCTGTCTAACAAACTACTACACACTACTCAATGCCTGTTAGTAATTACACCATCTATAATTTTTACTTCGTGATTGTCATAATTACTCTGGGTCATGGAAAATATGCGAAGGTTGCTAAAATAACAAGGCAATATGGTAGAAAATCACTCTGTGCAGATGAACCAAGAGTTCTAATTAATGAGCAGAGTGGGTAAGTCCTATGTAGAGAAAGTGTCTCCTAAGAATTGTCTGTTGAAAATCAAGTCTTACTGAGCATCACAGTTTGCCAGTTCTCTTGGGTTCACTACTTTCTCATCTCTTAACCATTTTCCATTCCATGTAGCTTGTATATAATGGATTTCTTCTCCAGGAGGAACCCTCTGTATCTAATCAAACAGTGTCGATACAACGCATGTTTAATCATGTCCCAGCCTGGTGAGAAAAAGACTCTGGTTAGAAGCTGAGGTTAAAATAAACTCTCATTGAGTATAAGTAAGAATAGCAAGTGTCACTTTGTGCATTACTTTTGATGTGACTACTCCCAACTCAAACAGTGAATATTTCCAAATAACGATGTTTTTCTCCAAGTACTTTTTAACTTCTTATTTTTGTCTTTACTTTGAAATGGAAAGACTATGGAAAGACTACTTAAAACACATTTTCAAAGAGTTTACTGGCTCCCTCAAATTTTCTGTAAAAAGGAATCATAATCCTTGTCCACCCTTTACCATAACCTTGGCTAATTCAAAAATGTATGACACATTTTAAAATGAGTTATATGTCTTTTATACA
Organism: Chionomys nivalis; assembly: GCF_950005125.1. NCBI lineage: Eukaryota > Metazoa > Chordata > Mammalia > Rodentia > Cricetidae > Chionomys > Chionomys nivalis. Next base: position 72,151,762 of record NC_080091.1, read on the forward strand.
TCTTTATATTTCTAGGTTATGGTATTTTCTGGTGTATTGTACTTATTAGGTTATGATCCATTATTAAAAGTCACTATTTCCATTTTTATAATAAAACATTTTGGGAATTAATTTATAATTCATAGTGTTACCAGAGTTAGGAAATATATCTTCAAAGAGAAATGAACTGTGAAAAAGGAAAACATACATGTTTTTCTTTTCTCTCTAGTACATTACACAGAAACACCATTTTAAGACAAAAATTTTAAATATGACAAAGTGCTTCATACACAGATAGACGAGAAAATCCGAAAGTTAGCTATCTTAAAGAAGGTGAAATGACAGAAGTCACATCAGCCAGCATAGAGAAACTGTTCAAGACTAATATAGTCCAGTTAATTTTTATAAGAAAAGAGGAAACATGATAATTTGAAAGGGCCAGGTGAGAGAATGGAAAAGGGGAAGTGAGGAGACAGAGACACTGCGGAATAATAGCTCCAGATAGTGTGCATCCTTAAGATGGGGAGAATGTTCTTTTTCAATGTGAATCTGACCAAAGCTAAACAGTCTAGTTAATTTCTGGAGTCATCAACATTAGGAAAATTCCAAGTTGATTACAGGGAGATCCCTGAGTCATCCTTGGTGTTCCTAGGTAATTAAACATTTTCTGTAGAAGAAAACGAACAAAATTATGTTTGCATTGCACTTCCAAATAAACATACAATATGATTATACAAATCTAGGAAATGATTCACAAGCTGTATTTATTAAGCCACAAATTTCAGTTTTGAAATAGTTTTCTCTTTGACTAGATTTTGTTAAAGGCTTATTTAAATCCCCATATGGCCATATGAACGCTTTAATGGAAACTATAAACTAGAAAGAAATACAAAGCAAAATAAACACAGTTAGATGATCCAATCTTATCTTCGTCTATTTATATAACGGCAAAGTGTTGGCTCATTCTAATGCCTATGGAGTAAGGCCTACTCAGACAGCCCACCATTAAAGAGACAGCAAACACTACCTTACAGTCCTAATTCAGCTACATGGCTTCCTGCAGTCTTGAACTCTGTGAATATCAGTTTTATCCTAGACATTCAAGCAAAAACTCTTATTTGGATTAAATACACACACACACACACACAAAGGTAATAATCCAATAATCCTTGAATATGTACAATGTCCTAGGTTTTATGTGAAGTAACCTGTATTTTTTTTTGGGGGGGGGGGGTTGAGACAGGGTTTCTCTGTGGTTTTGGAGCCTGTCCTGGAACTAGCTCTTGTAGACCAGGCTGGTCTCGAACTCACAGAGATCCGCCTGCCTCTGCCTCCCAAGTGCTGGGATTAAAGGCGTGCACCACCACCGCCCAGCCATCTGTATATTTCTCGTAAGTGTGTATGTTCTTGTCAGTGTGGGTAAGCACATGTATTCAGTTGGAGATGTGTGTGTGTGTGTATAGCTACCAGGAGTCTGTCTTCAGTGTCTTTCTTTCCTCAGGCACCATCTGCTTTGTTGCTTTATTTTATTTCTTGATTTATTTGTTTGGTTGGTTGTATGTTTGGAAAAATTATTCTTATTGGCCAGGAGCTTGTCACATAAACTAAGTTGGCTGGCTGGAGAGCATAGAGAACCCTCCTGTCTCTGCCTCAGCCCACACTAAGATTATAAGTGTACACGACCTCACTTGACTCCATCTACACTAAGATTAAAGTGTACACCACCTAGCTTGGCTTCCTAAATGTTTTCTAGGGATTAGATTCTGGTCTGCATACTTGTACAGCAACTATTTGTAGTTTTTACAAACTGAACTATGTCTTCAGCCCTGTAAGTATTTAGGAAGTCAAAATCCTCATACCTAAATAAATCTATAAATAATATCCCAATTATTCTGTTTCCAAATTAGGAAAACAATCCTCTGAGAAACTGAGTTATATGTCCAAATCTGTGCAGCTGAAACATTGAAGTTCTGGGTATGACCTAATGACTGGATTGCCATGCTGTGCCCTTCACCTCCTTTGCATGCCAGTATGTAACTTCTATTCATTATGTTTTTGTTGTTGTTTGGTGTTGGGAGCAGTGAGACCCCAGATCCTGAATTTCTTGTAATCCTCTGATCTGAGTGCCTACAGTTGCTCTGAGCACGAGACCTTCGGGAGTTCCTGATGGCAGGAGAGTGGTTTCTGGTGGGTTTGGCTGGGGTGTGGCTATCTCTATATAATCTGTCCCTGAACACAACAAAGGGGCATTCTTGGGGAATTCAAGGATGACCCGTGTTGCTGTCTCTCTGTCTGTGTGTGTATGTGTATTTTAACCTCCACCCCCCTTGCCCGAAGCTCGGTAACTGGGTAACAACACACAGATCGCAGACACAGGGGCGTGGTGCGTAACAGTTTGGTTAGTTAGTTTGGTTTTTGAATTTTTGAGACAGGGTTTCTCTGTGTATCCCAGAGGTCCTGGAACTCAGTTCCACCTGAGTTCTGCTCCCAAGTGCTGGGATTAAAGACTTGGGCCACCAGAGCTCTTGTTCAGTTTGTGATTGGTATTTTTCCTCCCTCCCCCCTTTTAAATTTATTTTTCTCTCATAGAAAACAACCCAACCACAGCCTCCCCTCCCTACACTCCTTCCAGTCATCCCCTGCCCCTGCTCCCACCTGCAGATTCATTGCTTCTCCATTTCCCTTCAGAAAAGATCAGGCCTCCCTGAGATATCAAGCAAACAGGGCATAAAAATACTCAACAAGATTGCACATGAACCCTCATATCAAGACTGGATGGGGCAACTCAGTATGAGGGAAAGGGTCTCAAAAGCAGACAAAAAGAATCAGATACACCCCTACTTCTGCTGGTAGGAGTTGCACACACACACACACACACACGCAAACCAAGTTGGACAATCACAACATATAACAACATATAGACTGAGGACTTAGCGAAGACCAATTCATGTTCCTTGATTGCCACTTCAGTCTCTGTGAGCCCCTATTAGCCCTACTTGGTAATTTTGTGGACCATCTTCTCTTGGTGTCCTTGATCCCTCTGACTCTTTTCTCAGGTTCTTTGAACTCCACCTAATGTTTGGTCATGGGTATCTGCATCTACGCAGCTACTGGGATGAAGACTGTCTGATGATGATTAGGAATCATTGGGCCACGCAGTCACTGGTTCTCGTCCATTCAAGTAGGGTCATGCCAATGTATGGGCTCCCTCTAGTAGATTGGACCTCAAGTTAGACTGTTCATTGTTTGGCTGCTCCCACCATCTCAGAACCACTATTGCTTCAGCACATCTTGCAGGCACAACAGGTTGTAGATGAAAGGTTTTGTGACTAGAGATCGGTAATTTTATCCCCTCCAAACTTTTTCATAAATGCCTTCCTTAATAATATTTCTATGGTACAAAACAAATTCATTAATGAACACAAATCAAAATTTATAAATAAAGATTTATACCATCAGTTTGGCTTTACACTTGGTAGCAGAACCCCACCCCTTTCCAGTCATGGGTCTCATACTCTAGCCAATGAAACAATTTTGCTCTCCCTTAGAGCCTAATGTACATGCAAGAGCTGAAAAGTGGCAAATGCTTGCAGAAGTGTGAGTCAGTAATGGGCAGTCGAGGGGAGGCTGGAAAGAGGATGGGGCAGGACAATACAGGGTCCAGAGTCTCAGACTAAGGGTTTGTTTCCATCTGAGAACTAGAAGAGACATTAAGAACTCCCAAAAGAAGTGTGTGCTTGTGGGAGAATGGTTCTTATGCCAACAATGTTTAATGAATGACATTATCTAAAAAGAAAAAGCTATCTTTGGCTTTATTTTTGATAGTTTTTTTTTGAGTTTTACATCAGCCACAATAACAAAATTAGAACTTGTAGAAAAAGAAGGCCTTTTCTTTCAAAGATTTAGATGGCTAATATAGATTTTGAGACAGCTTGTATTAGGACCTTTGATTTCTCAAGATTATAAGGAATATCAAGTTGCAGGAAAATGTCAAAAGAATTTTTTAAAAACTTAATTAGAATATAATTACTCATTTCTCCCTTCCCTCTTTTTCCTCCCACCACTCCCAAGTCCAGTCATCCCCTCCTGCCAAATTCACTGCCTCCTCTTTTTAATCATGTGGTTACATATACCTATAAAAGAATCAACATATAAATGCAATCTACTAGGTCCCTCCAGTCTTGCTTGCATGTACATATTCTAAGCTGTACCACTTGGTATTGGATAACATTTGAGGGGGTTCATTCCTGGGGAAGACTAATTTTCCCGCAAAGAGGCTGGTGAGAGGACCGAGTAGGCAAAAACATTTGACAATAAACATTATAACCTAAGTCCAATCCTCAACAGACACATGGTGGACTGAGAGAACAGACTCAGAGAATACAAGTTGTTCTCAGACATGGTTTACACATGCACCATGACATTTGTGCACCATTACACATAAATAATCAAATTTAATTATTGAAAAAAGAAAAAATAAAGCAGTAGTCAACTCAATACGGTAGTGGAGTATTTCAGATGATAACACTGGTTATCTTATTAAGAAGTCTGGGGATTTTATTTAAATTATTTCTCATTATGCAAAGGTAATTTTATTTGAGTTTATCATTTCTTTACCTTACCTTCTTAGAAAACCCCAGATATAATGAATATATTTTCACACATATTTATATTTATATTTATACAGATTGTGAAATGAAATGAAAATAACAAAATATCTCAACTAAGAGTCAGAGTCACATTTTGTATTTTAAACAGCACACCATAATTTGATTCATTTTTAGGTTTTTACAAATTATAAACACATTGGCATAGTTCATTAAAATGTCCTTTCATGTGTCAAAAACATTTTTCTTAAATGATTTAAAACCGAATACACATACATTATAGAACAGCCTTGCTTATCCTACATTCTATGCATGTAAGAAAGACTAAGGCCCAGAAATGCATGTATTTGAAAGGCTGAGAATTCGATGGGCATGACATTTTCTAGCCAGATAAAAATACACATGCATATGTCTGTATGACTCATTCTACACAACTCAAAATTGCTGGAGAGTGGGAGTAGCTATGAATATTACTGCACAATGTAGTTCTCAAAGGAAAATAAAACAAATTTGGCAGTTTCCAATCATCTTGGGAATTCAGATTAACTGAAGTTCCAATTAATAAAATATGACTTAAAGGTATGTCAAATTCTGGTGGAATAAATGAGGGAAATTAATAACATGTAACCTAGGTGAAAATTACTCTATAGGTGCACACACCTACCTATCTGACCAAATTATAGGAGTAGGCCATTTCTCAGCCAGTGCGTTGAAATGGGCAGTTGATGTTATATTTCATTGTATCTCAGATCCAAGTTGTGATGTCTGAATTGTCCAAATAATTTTATACCATTTCAGGCATGCAGTATAAATTATGACAAAATTATTAGTTATAAAAGAACAAAGTTCTACATATATAAATTTGTAATAGAAGTTTTATGGTTTTATAGTGGCAGGTACTGCTCTAAGTGACTGCATTATGATAAAATTAATTTTTACTATTAATATTTTTGGAAGTAAGAAAAAGAGAACAAATATAGCATGTTGCACAGAACTAGCATGTAATAAACTCAAAGCTCAGCTCAGACATTGATTGAGGTTATACTTTATGTCACAAATACTATCTTATTGATTTATTTTAATTTAGGAAACCTTCAGAATAAGACCTCATATTTTCTGTCATTAAAGTCAATTGTTGACAAGTGGAAACTCACTAAATGAAAAGCTTCTGTACAGCAAAGGAAATATGATGTGGGGTTCCACTCTATATGCTGTGAATACCATTGTTAATAAAGAAACTTTCTTAAGCCTGTGCAAGCAGAACTTAGGTAGGTGGGGAAAACTGTATTGAATTCTGGGAGAAAGAAGGCAGAGTCAGAGAGAAGCCACATAACCACATTGGAGACAGATGCTAGAACTTCACTAGGTAAGCCACAGCCTTCTGGCTTTGCACAGGTTAATGGAGATGGGTTAATTTAAGATAAGAGAGAGCTAGAAATATGCATAAGCTAATAGGCCAAACAATGTTTTAATTAATAGAGTTTCTGTGTGATTATTTTGGGGATGAGTGGCCTGGAACAAAAAAGCAGCCTTCTCCTATAAATTGGTGCCAACATGGCCAATTAAAACCCACTTAAAACCTGAGAGTCCTGGGACTGGAGAGGGAGGAGAAGAGGAGTGGGGGGAGGGGGAGAGGGGCGGGAGGAGGGGGAGGGAAATGGGAGGTGGGGAGGAGGTGGAAAATTTTTTTTTCAATAAAAAAAAAAAAAGAAAGAAAGAAATGTCCCATGGCATTAAAAAAAAAAAAACTGAGAGAGTTTGAGAAGGAATTCTAGGCAAAAACAAAATAAAACAAAACAAAAACAAAAAACAAGAAAAAAACAGTTAAGCATGGCTTAACACCATGGCTCCATTCAACTGTACCAGAAAAAAATTCACACAGTTTTGAAACAGAGGTTTTCTGGGCCCTGCTGCTAGCACAAGCTCTGGCTCTTTCAAGAGGCCAAGCACTTGAATGGGGTTTGTGGGCAGCATCTAAAAGTTACTTGGTGGCAGCATGGGCCAACTGGTTACCAGAGTTGAAGTGATGAGGACAACTCCCACCCTGCAGTCTCAGAGGCAGTGAGACTATTGGACTGTCATGTTGGACTGGGCAGAGCCAAAAGGCAAAGCAGTCTTAGAGATGCTTAGTATTTTAAGAATCTCCTGGACAAAAAAAAAAAAAAAAAAAAAAAACGAATTACAGATACACAATAGGACAGATTCAGACATCAAAGAACTCTAAATGAGTAGCACTGTGTTTAAAAAAATGAAGAGATAAGACAGTAAATGAAATATAAAGAGTACAGAGGGTCATAAATTAAAGGAGTAAAAGTAATAGAATAAGAAAAATAATCCATGTAAAGATGGAAAATACACAGAGTGTCTGGATTATGTATATTATTTTTATTTGAATTTTTTGACTGTGTAAGTTAAGTACAGAGAGGTATTTCATTGTACAAACTATTAAGCTAAATGAGCATATATAGTCTAAAGGTATCTATGACTTCAATATTTGGGTCTAAAGATTTGTTGCTTTGGAAAAGAAGTAGTTCTTTTGTTTCCACAGAGAATGAGAACTTGTGGAATCCTTCCAGACTGATGTGGTTTGATGCACCAAGATCCTTTGAAAGGTCGCATTAAACACCCCTAAAAAATTACTTCATCCAATAAATAACAGGAAGCAGTTTGTAGAGAAGTATGCCCAAATTCCCAAATACTGTTTATAAATGGTTGTTTACATTTAAAGGGAAATATGCTACAGAGATGGATACTTTGCATTTGTATGGATCTTGGTCTATTGATACAAATTTAAGGTTAATTATGTTATGCTGTCCATATCTATTTCTGATCTTGATTAAGGTATTGTGTTTGTGCATCTTATTTAAAATGTTACATATAATTAAGAAATATAAATTAATAGATAATCATCTTTAATAGTCAAGCTTTTAGTCATGTTAGTTAGGTTTTCTAGATATATGGAGATATATTTCCATTAAATAGTCATTCTTCAAATATTTTAGAGACCTCCAGAATATGATATTAAAATATTTTAAGAAGATGAAACTTTTCATGACAAAGAGACACATCTCCTCCTGGCAGCACAAATCTACTTCAAGAGGATGATGGGCACCAAAGAGGCTCCTCATAGAGTTTGTTAGTCATTTGTGCAAGAAACTGCTCTTGCTGGAACTGCTTGATGCTATTCTGTATGAACTGGACATGCAGGACCCACAGAGAAATGACTGCTGAAGCTGCTTAAAGGAAGTGAGACAGTACTTATGGGTTCCTGCTTTATAAAAGAGTCTGCCAGACATTCTACAGGACACAGAAGAAAGTGACTGACAAACGCCCAATATAGGCGGAACTGTCTTTGAAATTTCTTGCTTCTTGGAAAAGTCTGCCAGACTGTATGGGTCTGTAGGCTAAAGATGGGTGCCCGAGCAGTACAGAAGAACTTTGGGTGATTGTCTAGGCAGTGAGATGTTTCTTTCAATTGTAGAGTTGGGAAGTTGCTTACAATTCACTTCCTGTTTACATAGGTAATATTATATCCTTCTGGAGTCTTTGATGGAGTTGAAGAATACATAGTTATATATTTCCTTAATTATAATAAAAGACAGAGTATATATAAATATTGTAAGTGTAATTCTTCCTCAATAGCTGTTTTATGTAATTTTACTATGTTAAAGTTAAAACCTTCCTTTTTATTTACAGAAAAGGGGAGGTGATGTGGCATTCCCCTCTAAATGCTGTGAATACCATTGGTTAACAAAGAAACTTTCTTAAGCTTGTGCAAGGCAGAATTTAGGGAGGTGGGGAAAACAAAACTAAATGCTGGGAGAAAGACAGTGGAGTTAAAGAAAAGTCATGTAGCCCTGCCAGAGAAAGACACCAGAACTTTACCTCATAAGATACAGCCTCATAGCAATACACAGATGAATGGAGATGGGTTAATTTAAGATAAGAGTGAGTAGAACTATGCATACACTAATAGGCCAAGAAATGTTGTAGTTAATAGAGTTTCTGTGTGATTGTTTTGGAATGAGCAGCCAGGAACAAACAAGCAGCCTTCTACTGTAGATACAATCAACCCAATGAAGAAGAAATCACAGAATAAGAGAGAGTTTTGGCATCTATTCATCTGATAGAGATTTAATATCTAGAATATATAAAGAGCTCAAAAAATAAGGAGTCAAGAAAGCAAATGTTATAATTATAAAATGAGCTATGAATCTGAACCCAGAGTTCTCAGTAGAAGAAATAAAAATGGCTTAAAAATACCTCAAAAATAGTTCATTGTTGTTAACCATTAGGTAAATGTAAATTAAAACAAGTTTTGATGTTTCATCTCTACCTGCTAGAATGACCAAAATAAAAGAAAACTGAAGACAAATTGTAAAGGATATTTGAGGGAGAAGGAAGCCTCACTTACTATGGGAATGCAAACTTCTGTAGTCTGTCTGAAAATTAGCATGGAGAATTCCCAAAGGGCTAAAAATAAATGTAACATATGACCCAGTTGAACCACTTTTTGTCATATGCTCAAAAGACTAAACATCCTACTATAGATGGAGAATTTACTTTCATTTGTTGGTCATCTAGACACAGAAATTATATTAATTACAACAATGTTTGACCAATGACTCAGGCATATTCCTAGCTAGTTCTTACACCTTAAATTAACCAATTTTTTTTATTAATCTACATATTGCAATGAGGCTGTGACTTACTAGTAATGTTCTGGCATTTTTCTCCTTCAGTGGCTTCATGGCATCTCTCTGTCTCTGCCCTCCCCTCCCCTTTCTCACTCTTTGGATATCCTGCCTGACTTTACTCAGATAAGTCATTGGCCAAAAGAGCCTCATTCATCAGTCAATAAAAGCAACACATATACAGAAGATCATCCCACATCATCCTATTTCACAGTTACTTGCTCATTAATGTTCATAGGCACCCAATTTAAAATAACAAAATAAAAAAGGAATAATCTAAACCTACATGTCCTTCAGTGGATAGATGACTAATCAGAATATGGTATTCAGTATCAGAATATTATTTAGCTATAGAGAAAAGAAAAAAAAGTAGGTAAATGGATAGAATTAGAAAAGATTTTACTGCTGGGCGGTGGTGGCGCACGCCTTTAATCCCAGCACTCAGGAGGCAGAGGCAGGCGGATCTCTGGGAGTTCGAGGCCAGCCTGGTCTACAAAGGGAGTTCCAGGACAGGCTCCAAAACTACAGAGAAACCCTGTCTCAAAAAACAAACAACAACAAAAAAAAAAACAAAACAAAAAAGAAAAGAAAAGATTTTACTGAGTGAGGTAACCCAGATAACCTGTCCAAAGGAAATTCCAATTTCCCAAACTCCAAAAGACAGTCCAAATATTCAGAAATGTGCTCCAGCTGTACTGTAGGAGGATTTCTAAGAGCTAGATAAAAGCCAGAATCCCTCAGGGACTTGTGAACCCTTTTTCCCACTCACCAAAAGGAGTCATTTCCCTTTCCTCCAGCAACATGCTCTCCAATTAAAATATACCTGTGGTGTTTATCTCCATTAATCAATGTCCATGATAGCCTCCTGGCTCCCTCAGTCCCTACTCACATACAATTTTTATACATTTCAAAGCCAATCTCCTGGCCTTTCCCTCCCCTCAGCTATTCAACTTTCTCATAACCCAGCTAGTCTCATTGGGCTCTGGCTAATACTAGTCTCACTGTGCTTCCTCTGTTCTCTATTCTCTGCTGTTCTCCTCTCCCACAGAGAGCACTGGCCATGCCTATTCACTCTATGAGGAATTATAAACTATGATTATACTAGAGAAATTAAGATTATGATTGAAGCCAGGATGGGAGTCGTTGCCATCCCTAAAGGAGCAAGAATAGCTCAACTAATAATTTTTCCTACGTTTTGCTCTACTTATCCATTCCTAAAGCAGGAACAAGGGAATAAGGAATCTGGCTCCATGGGACTCCCTGGAACTTTTTTTTTTTTGAGTTTCTACTTTAGAGAATTGCCCCACACTTACATTAACAATTAATAGGGGGAAAGTTCAATGATCTTCTGGATACAGGGGCTTATTCTTCTGTATTTGCGAAAAATCTTTGTTCCATGGCCTGGCCTCTACAATTGGCCTCTACAGTGATACAGGGGGTAGGAATTGCCAGTTCTCCAGAGTGCAGTACCCAATATTTCAATTGGGAGGATGAGGAAAGTCATAAAGGAGTTTTTAGACCATTTGCCAGGAACCCCTTCCCCTCAATTTGTGGGTAACAGATATTTTGCAAGGTTTGGTACAGTCTGACTAATGAACCTGTGTAGAATACATTAGCAGACCACAGTTTTAGCCCCAGGCAGCTAGGCAGAGATCCTCAGGGGGATCCACAGGCTGTTGCTGAGGAATGGTTGACTGTGGGGCATGGCAGGGACAGAATAAGGTTGGAAAAATTTATTCTGAGGGCCACTGTTGAGCCACAAGTTGCAATTCCCACCAAATGGAGAGAAATTAGGGGAGTATGGGTAAAACAGCGGCCCCTATCAGAAGAAAAGTCACTGACTGCTCAGCAACTTGTGTAAGAACAGTTAGCTGCTGGATATATAGTCCCATCCAATTCCCCTTGGAATACTCCCATATTTATTATTAAAAAGAAATCTAGCTATTGGCAACTATTGCAGGACCTTAGGCAAGTTAACAAATGTGTGTAAATTATGGGATCATTACAGCCAGGATTGCCAAAACCTATGGCTTTCCCTAAGGATTATCACATGGTGGTGATTGACCTCAAGGACTGCTTTCTTACTATTCCTTTGCATCCTGAGGACTCACCCAAGTTTGCTTTCCATGTTCCCTCTATTAATTTCAGAGAGCAGTACCAAAGGTATCAATGGGTTATGTTGCCCCAGGGCATGGCCAATAGTCTAACTTTGTGCCAGTTGTATGTTTCCAGATCTTTGCAGCCCCTAAGAAAGCAACATCCCCAGCTATGTGTTATTCATTATATGGATAATATTCTTGTTGCAGCCTCAAAGAAATGTGATTTGCATGCAGGGTTGTAGACACTTTTTAAAAGACAGCAATGATCTGGTTTAGTTGTTGCCCCCAAGAAAATGCAAACTATGTTTCCTTTTCAGTATTTGGGCAATCAGCTCCTACAGACTGGAGGTCGACCACAAAAATATCACTCTTAGAATAGATCAGCTCTGCACTCTTAACGATTTTCAAAGCTTTTGGGAGACATTAATTGCATTGGACCATCAATGGGATTAACAACAGGAGAATTCAAACCCTTATTTGAAATCTTAAGAGCTAACTCAAACCCCACATCTCCCAGGCTCCTGACACCTGAAGGCCATAAATGTCTTAGATTACATGAACAGCAGTTAGCAGAAGCCCATCTGAATTATATTGATTATCACCAGCCTTTGCTTCTGCTGGTCTTCTGCACAGCCTTGCAGCCCACTGCAGTCTTCTGGCAAGAGGGACCTATTCTCTGGGTGCACAGACGAGTCTCTCCCAAAAAGGTTGTGCAGCCCTATCATTTGGCTGTTCTAGAGGTGTTGCATACTGCTTACGTGGAAAGTCTTAGGATGTTTTACAAAATCCCTAATAAAGTGATTATTCCTTACAATAAGGAGCAGCTTAACTGGCTCCAATTATTTAGCCCAGAATGATCTTTTAACCACTCAGTCTGCTGAATTTGACAACGATTACCCCTTAATAAATTAACAATTTTTTTGAGGAACATCCGGCTTGCTTTCCTAAAATTATTTCATAGCTCCCCTAGAATGCACACTTAGTGTATTTACAGATGGATCCTCTAAAGGCACAGTTGCTGTAGCCACAACCCAGAAGACTGTTAAAATAAAAGTACCATACAAGTACATACAAATAGAATTGGCTGCCATTTGTTTAGCTTTAGTTACTTTTCCAGCTAAACCTATTATTTTTTTTTTTATGTTGCTAACGTTCTGCCCCCATTTGGAAATAGCAGGAAATATAGCCACCACCTCTGCAGTTCATGAACTGTTGACTGGCATTCAATTACTTTTATAGAAAAGAACTCATAAGGTTTATATTGGCCACCATCAGGCACATTCTGGCTTACCTGGCCCTTTTAGTGAAGGCAATGCACAGGTTGATCAAGTGACCCATTCTCTCTTAATCTCTCTGCCACAGGATTCCTTGGTCTCTGCCCAGTGGACTCATGATGAATTCCATCTTAATGTCACTTCTTTGAGGCCACACTAAACAGGCTTATCCAATTGTATTTATATATTTATGCACATACACACACATACAAGCACACATATGTAACAACAAAAAAGAAGTCATCACTTTAAGAGGTAATCAAAAGGAAAACATGGAAGAAGTCCAAGGAAAGCCATATGGCAGGGGTTGGAGAATGGGTAGGGAAGAAGTGAAATGATATAACTACAGAACCTGCATGGGGCCATACTAGATCCTCTTAATGTGGATAGTTATATGACTTGATCTGTTGGGGAAAGGGGGTTGGCAGTGGCACCAGGACCTACCCCAAGTGCATGAACTATCTTTTTAGAGCCCATTCCCTATAGTGAGATACTTTGTACAGCCTTGATATGGAGGGCAGGGGCTTGGTTATTGCTTTCCCTAGGGGTCTTACCCCATCTGAGGTGTAGATGGAGTGTGGGAAGAAGGGAAGATGGGAAGGCAGAGAAGAGGAGGGAGGGGCAACTGGGGTTGGTATGTAAAATAAGAACATTTTTTAAATAAAATATATTTTATGAAAAAAATTATATGTATATATATTAGTTCTATGAGAATTTAGTTCAACCTGTTATATCATTCACCTTCTAAACTCCTCCAAGATTCTACCCCCTTTCCCTACTTACCCAATTTTGTGGTCCTTTTAAAGGAAAACCATCAAGTCCAATTTTTGTTTCACATTTATACTTGAATGTTTTGCCTTCCTCTGGAATGTGGTTAAATGCTTTGAACTCTCAAGAAAGCACATTTTCATTTAAGTTGAATTTGTGGACCCATGAATAATCACTCACTAATAGTGAGAGAAATGACAAAAAGACAGGCCCAGAAAGAAAGTGGACACCCATGTCACACATGTGTGTGAAAGTTAATATAAACCATATATTTATATGCACAGTTTATCCATTACATAGTCATATTATATGTACATCCTAATTTATGTAGATAAGCATAGATTAAATACAACCAATATTGGTGTTCTTTATTTTGTTGAATAAAGGTTTAGAAAAATAGTAACGTAAAATTATAGAAATTGCACAGCAAGCTTGATGGAAAAATTTTTTAATTGGCTTATTTTTAGCTATAACATCCCAGAGAATGGTTATTTTTTCATAAATTTTCTTTGGATTTTTTTTTAAATCAGATTGTTAGAAGGTGAAGAGTACATCCAGACTGATATTGAAGGATCCTACTTCATGAGATGATGATTATGTGAGGTAGATGAAATGATGGCTCCTTTACATGGAAACAAAACCTCTGTGATTTATTTCCACACTTATGAATTCTCAAGGTAGTTACGACTATTGACTGTGAACTTGGCATTGTGACCAATGAAGACAATCCTTGTTGCTCTGTCATTTCATTGACTTGGGCACAAGAAGCTTCAATCAATAGATGTTTTCTTTGTGTACATTGAACAGAACAAAAAAAAATCAAACAAGCAATCACTTCATTCCTTCCTCCCTGATACTGTGTGTGGCCTTCCAACGTGTCCTCTATAGCTTCTTTCACAGATTCATTGATGATATTTGATTTTGACCTAAAAACTCTTCCATGTTACTCACCCTAACAGTTTCATATATCCCTCTTTATCTAATAATGATTATGATCTTTATTTTCTTACCATCAGAATTTATTTCTATGCATTTCCTTCTTCTCATCAAATAGTCAACATTTCCCAGATGACAAATATAGGCTTCTTAACAGTATGTGATGTGTTAAACTCATTTGTTTTCTCATGCATCTGGGGATTATTTCACTATACAAAAAGGTTATTATTGTGAAGTTAAGCAGCACTACAACAATCTTTTGTTTTTAGGAATTATAAAAAATTACTTATTCACATGATTTTCAGGTGTTGTTTTTTCTAAAATACATAAAAATCAAAGCAAGCTATAATTGTGAAGAATAAAGAATGAGGAAATTTCTGAGGGGTAACTAAAATATGACCTGGAAAATACCCAGGGTATAGTTTTCTTCATATTTCACTGATTTGGTAAATTCTGAACTAGATAAGACACTGGGTAGTTTCAACAAAATAGTCTACTGAATAACCTTCTGATACATAACTCCTTAAATAATAGAGAAAATGGGCCTAGGGTGAACTTGTTACTGACATTGCTTAGAGGAAATTAATAAATCTTTCACTAAAAACCCAGAAAACAAAGAAAAAAGCAATCAAACAGGTGAAGGAAACAGTATAAGACTTGAAGACTGAAATAGAGGTAATAAAGAAAACACAAACCGAGGGAATTCTGGATATGGAAAATCTGGGTAGACAAACAGGAACTACAGAGACAAGTATAACAAATAGAATAAAAAAGATAGAAGAAAGACTCTTAGGTGCTAAACATACTATAGAGGAAATAGACTCAGTGATCAAAGAAAACATTAAATCCAACAAATTTTTAACACAAAACATTCAGGAAATTGGGACACCATGAAAAGGCTAAACTTAAGAATTATAGGGGTAGAAGAAGGAGAAGAACTCCAGCTAAAAGGGACAGAAAATATATTCAACAAAATTATAGAGAAAAACATTTCCAACCTAAAGAAGGATATCCCTATAAAGGTATAAGAAGCATATAGAACACCAAACAGACTGGATACAAAAAGAAACATCCCTTCACTATATAATAATCAAAACACAAAACTTACAGAATAAAGAAAGAATATTAAGAGCTGCAAAGGAAAAACGTCAAGTAACATATAAAGGTAAACCTATCAGAATTACACCCGACTTCTCAATGGAAACCATGAAAGCCAGAAGGTCTTGGATAGATGTGCTGCAGCCACCAAGAGAACATGGATGCAACTCAGACTACTATACCCAGCATAGTTTTCATTCACCATCAATGGAGAAAACAAGATATTCCATTATAAAAACACATTTAAACAATACGTAGCCACAAAGTACTAGAAGGCAAACCCCAACCCAAGGAAGCTAACTACACTCAAAAAACCACAAACATCTGATAACCCCCCTTCATCATAACCCAAGGAAGGGAAACACAAACATTACTACCGAAAAATAATAGGAGTTAACACCCACTGGCCATTAATATCACTTAATATCAATGGATTCAACTCACCTATAAAAAGGCACAGGCTAAGAGAATGGATACGAAAACAGGATCCAGCCTTCTGCTGTTTGCAAGAAACACACCTCAAGGTGCACCCAACCACTGAGACAGTGGGGCCGATCTATTGGGAGCTCACCAAGGCCAGCTGGACTGCTACTGAAAAAACATGGGATAAAACCGGACTCTCTGAATGTGGCAGACAATGAAAGCTGATGAGAGGCCAAGGAGAATAGCACGGGAACTTTCATCTGGCGATGGATCGAGAGAGAGACAGAGACCCAATTTGGAGCAACGGTCTGAGCTCTTAAGGTCCAAATGAGGAGCAGAAGGAGGGAGAACATGAGCAAGGAAATCAGGACCACGAGGCGTGCACCCACCCACTGTGACAGTGGAACTGATCTATTGGGAGCTCTCCAAGGCCAGCTGGACTGGGACTGAATAAGCATGGGTTGAAACTGGACTCTCTGAACATGGCGGACAATGAAGGCTGATGAGAAGCCAAGGACAATGGCATTAGGTTTCGATCCTAATACATGAACTGGCTTTGTGGGAGCTTAGCCTGTTTGGATGCTCACCTTCTTGGACCTAGATAGAAGTGGGAGGACCTTGGTCTTCCTGTAGGGCAGGGAATTTGGACTGCTCTTCAGTATCGAGAGGGAG
This sequence comes from Chionomys nivalis, assembly GCF_950005125.1. Lineage (NCBI taxonomy): Eukaryota > Metazoa > Chordata > Mammalia > Rodentia > Cricetidae > Chionomys > Chionomys nivalis. The sequence goes on from NC_080091.1 coordinate 72,168,312, forward strand.
GGGGAATGGACTGGGGGGAGGAGAAGAGGAGTGGGGATAGGGGGAGGGGAGCAGGGGGAGGGGGCAATAAGTGGGAGGAGTGGGAGGGAAATGGGAAACGGGGAGCAGTTGGAAATTTTAATTAAAAAAGAATAAAAAAAATGAGAAAAAAAAAAGAAACACACCTCAACCTCAAAGATAGACACTATATCAGAGTAAAGGGGTGGGAAAAGGTTTTAAAATCAAATAAAGCTAAGAAACAAGCAGGTGTAGCTATCCTAATATTTATCAACATTGATTTCAAGCTAGAATCAATCAGAAGAGATGGAGAAGGACACTTTATACTCATAACAGGAACAATTCACCAGGATGAAGTCTCAATCTTGAACATCTATGTCCCCAATACAAGAGCACCCACATATGTAAAAGAAAAATTACTAAAACTTAAATCACACATCAAACCCCACACACTAATAATAGGAGAGACTTCACCACTCCACTCTCCCAATAGACAGATCAAACAGACAGAAACTTAACAGAGAAATAAGAGAACTAACAGATGTACTAAATCAAATGGACAAAAAAGACATCTATAGAACATTCTACCCAAACATACAAAAATATGTACCTTCTCAGCACCTCATGGAACCTTCTCTAAAATTGATCACATACTCAGTACCAAAGCAAATCTCCACAGATACCAAAAAAAAAAAAAAAAAAAAAAAAAAAAAAAAAAAAATTGGAGTAACCCGCTATGTCTTATTGGATCACCAGGGATATAAGTTAGAATTTAACAACAAAACTACTCTCAGAAAGCCTAAAAACTCATGAAATTTGAACAGTCAACTACTGAACCACCCCTGGATCAAGGAATAAATAAAGAAATTAAGGTCTTTCTTGAATTTAATGAAAATGACGGCACAACATATCCAAACCTATGGAACACTATGAAAGCAGTGCTAAGAGGAAAGTTCATAGCACTAAGTTACCACATAAAGAAAATGAAGAAAGATCGCATTAGTGACTTAACAGCACACCTGAAAGCTCTAGAACAAAAAGAAGCAGACTTACAAAGGAGGAGTAGAAGACAGGTGAAAGAATGGACTGAGGAGATGGATCAGGTGTGCTAGCATTGTGAGTTTCTGGGTTCTATTCTCAATACCCACACCAAAAGCCAGGTACTATGGAGTGAACCTGCAGTCACAGTGATAGACCAACAGAGACATGAGTATCACTGGGTTTGCTGCCTAGCCAATCTAACAAAATTCAAGTGCTTCAGATTCTGTGAGAGACCCTGTCTCAATGATCAAAGTGGAAAGTGACTGAGAAAGACATCCAATTTCTGGATATCAATTTCTGGCCTTCACAAGAAAGCACACACAGGTATGAACACACACACAAACACACATGAACATATATACAGAATTCATATACTTTTCAAGTTAATAATATTTTGATATAGCTTCTTTAACATACAGAAAAAGTACCCCCTCAGTGTGTACTTCAAGTTGTTATTTAAGTTATACAGAAGTCACCAGAAATCATATTTCATTTAAATGTAAGAAAGCATTGAGTGTCTCTGGTCATTCTGGGTATGTCAGCTGTAGAATGGCCAAGTTGCTACTGCTGCTGCTCACTTGAAGTGAATCCAAGAACAATGATTGCTGACTCAATATACGAGTCAAGGAGGTTCTCTCTCTCTCTCTCTCTCTCTCTCTTTCACACACACACACACATGAAGTAGGTTACAATGCAAAAAAAAGCATCAAATAAAACAAAGTAAGTCATTTAGGGGCAAATTCAAACAAACATTATCAATTAAGACAACAAAAGAACTTTAAAATGCCATAATCTGTTTTTTAGTTCATACTGCAATCATAAATCTAGTAAGATTTATATCTTGTTAAAAATATGATTGCTAGATAAGAAACCATCAAAAAGAAGATAAGAAATGCTTTTGGAGGGAAGAACATTTTGACCTGAATGACAATGGCCTGAGTAAATACTAGTGAAGAAGGAAGGAAATGTGTTGTTTGAATAGATGATCAAGTGGACAAAAATCACCGAAGAAGCCGGGCGATGGTGGCGCACGCCTTTAATCCCAGCACTTGGGAGGCAGAGGCAGGCGGATCTCTGTGAGTTCGAGACCAGCCTGGTCTACAGAGCTAGTTCCAGGACAGGCTCCAAAGCCACAGAGAAACCCTGTCTCGAAAAACAAACAAACAAAAAACAAACAAACAAATCACCGAAGAAAAAATGCCTTAGAAAAGACACAACTACATTGCAAGACCACATACACTCTGCTTTAGTTGCATATCTTTTCAAAATGATTTCCACAGACAAGTGTTCAATGCACTTTTATAAAAGGTTGGTATTCTCACAGATATTAATACTGCTTTTCTCCCCACATAAATAATGTACTCTATCTGGAAAAGGCTATATGCTACATCTCCTCATACAAAGCCAAGCACATGCCAGAGAGAATTGCTTCTGTGCTTTATGTTTGTTATCTGTGAAAGGTATTTGGAGTTACTAAAAGCAAATGCTCCAAATCGAATATTTAGTTTTAAAAGTACTTTTTAAAGTTATTTGTTTATTTTACATCCTGACTGCATTTTCCCCTCTCTTCTACTCCCCTTTCCTTCCCTCACCACTTCCTCTCTCCTCCCCTCAATCCATTCCTGTTTCTGTTCAGAAAGGGGCAGATCCACCATGGGTATCAACAAAACATATCATATCAAGTTTCCCTAAGACTAAGCACATTCTCTTGTACTGAAGCTAGGCAAGACAGTCCAGTGTAGGGTATAGTTTTCCAAGAGCCAGTCAAAGCATTAGGGATAGTCCCTGCTTCCATTATTAGGAGTTCTACACATAGGCCAAGCTATACAACTGCCACATATGTGTAGAAGGCTAAGGTTAGTGCCATGCAGGGATAAACTTCTTTCACTCATTAGCCTTGAGGTTTAAGACCTCACATCTCATAATGGCATTCTACCTGATAGAGCCCCAAGGGGAACAGGACATCACATGTCCAGAAACAGGGAGTATATTTGTATATGCTTCTTATGCATTCTTTCTAGTTTCCAGTCAAGCTACTAGTCATGATGGTTTCAGGCTCATAACGTTATCTACTCATGTTAGGGATTTTATTCTAATCACCTTTTCAAAGTCCTAAGTATCCACACATTAGCCTTACTTCTTATCCTACTAATACTTACCATAGAATTAAATTCATGCGATGATTCACCAGAGGATATACTCAAAACTACCTCAAACTATAGCATTCATTTAAATCACTTAACCCCATTCCAAACAATAGATGATTTTTAATTTGTTAAAACTTATCAACAATGTTGAGAACAGGCACATCTTCATCAAGGGACTATAACATTTAAAATATGATTTCAAGTTGGAACAAAGAATTATGCAGATGTAAAGAAGAGAAAAGGGAATTGTGTTAGGAAATTAGTGGTCTGCTAATATAATTGTGGTGCTAGAGATGACAAGGATGAGACATCATGGGGCCAAAGAAATGGTAGGAAAACATTTGATAGAGAAACAATGAGAAAAACGATAAGAAGTGCTGATTGCTTATCTATAAAGGAATGAACAAAAGGGGAAAGACAAAGACAGCTGTGTGTTATTAAAAGCTCAATGATTTTTTCTCTTCATTGTCTTCAAAAACAAAAATAACATAAAATTACTAGGAGCAAAAAAATGTTCTTAGAGTAGATATATTAGTTCTTTAGAGAATAAATAAATTCAAGCAAGTTAGAATACAGCTAATAAAATATACTTCTATGGAAGTAGAATTTTCCACATTATTTGTATTTATAAAAAACATATTATTTATGTGATTATATACTATTAATACTTCATATAAGTTTATATATAAGTATATATATATATATCATAATTTCCATTTTTGAAATGTATACTCTAAAACTCAAAAGAAGATTTTTGTATTCAATTATACAAACCACAATATACATAAAATAAATACAAGAATCAGAAGCCAATATTTCTAACAATTTATGACTTAGTTGTAATTGAATGACAACTTTTCATATGAAGCCTGTGATACAAAACATTAAAGGGAAAAATGTAGTTAATTCTCTACCCACTGCCAATACCAGCTTCCTGTGGAATGACAGTGAGAGGAGTCAGGCAGCAGTAATTTCAATCACCCTGAGATTGATTTATTTTCAATTGCAAGTTCAGTCTGGTGAAAGGTGTTATAATGACAGCTCAAGATCCCAGAAGTAAAGTAGAACACGAAAAGCAGTAATTTAAACTCTTCCAAATGCAGACGGCTACCTTGACCCCAAGAGAGCCACTGTGGGCATTCAATTATTGCTCTCCTCTCCTGATTACACTAATGCTACTTATCATGGATCTTGTGTGTGGAGTGAAGGGTCCTTCGTGTAATTTCTATCTATGCCTTTGGCAGATAAAAATAGAATTGCATTGTCTTCACATAACAACACTGTAGTAAGAAACCAGGCGTTTGTGTGGACAGTGTTGCCAACAACACTTTCGGCACTTAGTCACATCACAGAATGCTTCAATATTATTCTTATTTATAATTAACAACAATATTATAATTAAACTGACATAGTTGAGTACTTTCTCCGACTGTGCCATGAACAGCACAGTTACACAATTTACACTAGGACTTTTGTTTTATATCAGTACCATAATCTGTAAGATTTTACATTTTTAAATACTTTATTGATTTCATTAATAAAATACTAGTATGAACGTATTCTAAATGATCTGAATGATCTAATAAGTGAACACTAATGCATTTCCATTTCTGTTCCAGAGTTGGGGTTTCCAGACCATTATTTATTAAGACCCTACAGTAGCATTAATATTAATCACAGTTTCCTAAACTAGAATTCAATGACAGAGACACCATCAGATATTTTCTTAAAAAGAAGACTCCTTCAGATTCAGCAAACGGAATCCATTGAAGCTAACATAAAAAGGAAATGACTTCACTCCAGCCAAGAAAGGACCTTCAGGTTGCCAATAGCTGCTGCTGCCGACAACTGGAATGATGCGATGGGTAAAGGGAAGAAGTTTGGAGCAGAAGGTCTGTATGATCTGTTGGAGTTAGGGACAGGAGGAGGGCAGACCACAGCAGGTGGTTTTCTACAGAGTTGGGCAGGAGCCTGGGATTGGATTTAGAGGTGAAAAGAGAAAGCAGAAGATCTGCAGTTAGCATTGCTTGTTTGACTTCCTAAATTTTTCATTTATAGTTTTTTTTTTTTGTTTTTTTTTTTTACAAAGTTGACAACCATGAGAAAACCTGGAGAAAGGGCTCTCCAGGGAAAGCAAGTGAACGCTTTCTGATGACAGACCAAGTGCAGTTTCTCACAAGACTGAAGGACAGGGAACTGGGCTAGAGATAGAGACATGAGGGGCAGGGCGAGACACTGGGAAAGACAACGGAGCTAAACCATAATAACTGCCATGCTTTTGCCCTATGTTGACTCCTTCAAACAGTGGGTAACTAACTATCCAAAGCTAATAAAACAATATTCTTAGGAACCCACATAGCAGTTACCTTAAATTCCCAAAGATAACTCAAACATTTATTTACTGAGAAAATTTTAGAAACCAGCAAATCTAACAACAACAGCAACATCTAATTTCAAATCTACAAATAAAGAAATATGAGTGTATTTTACCTATAATTGAACTAAGATTGGCAAATGCTCTTTAAGCATAAGTACTTTAGTTTTACGGGTGATATGGTCTCTACACAGACTATTCAGCTATACTATTCTACAAGGAATCAAACATATACATGTATGTACATATATATATATGGATTCTCACCACATATTTAATAAAACTTCACAGAAATCATACAGAGATTTTGTTTTTATAGAACTGTCACACATCACAAGATATTATGATTGTGACATACTGCATACTGTAGCCACTTAGTTATTTTATTTTATTTTTTGAGATACAAATAGCAGCATTTATTTTTCTCTATTCCATGCCTCTCTATTTATTTATTTTTAAAATAATCTTTACTCATTTTACATAACAATCCCAGTTCTTTTTTTCCTGTTTTCTTTATCTGCAGACTGTTAATTTTCTTTTTTTAATTTTTATTTATTTATTTATTTATTAAAGATTTCTGCCTTCTCCCTGCCACCACCTCCCATTTCCCTCCCCCTACCCCATCAAGTTCCCCTCCCTCATCATCCCGAAGAGTAATCCAGGTTCCCTGCCCTGTGGGAAGTCCAAGGACCACCCACCTCCATCCAGGTCTAGTAAGGTGAGCATCCAAACTGCCTAGGCTCCCACAAAGCCAGTACGTGCAGTAGGATCAAAAACCCATTGCCACTGTTCTTGAGTTCTCAGTAGTCCTCATTGTCCATTATTTTAAAGGCCTTTTTTAACTAGTAGGTTATGCAGATCAGAATTCCCCAAGGCTATATCAAAATGATCATTACTTTAGACACACGAGATGAAGACATAGCTGTTTGCATCTGTATACATATGCACATTTATATGTTATGAATGAAAATGTGAACGACACAATTAACACAAGCTTTAGAAGCCTCTAATGTTTACTGACATTTCTTCTCTGGTATGACTGCAGATTCTCAGATTTCTGTGGGATTATTTATGTTACCAGGCACACTGATGAGGGGTTATGAATTCCAAGTCTTAGGTTAAGCATAGACAGATGCTGCTGAAGCCAGACTATGTCCTGAATCAGAATTTGCCATGGGCCCTGTTGATTCCATAGTATATTTTGCATGAACAAGTAATAGATAATATTTCTCTAAATACGTTTCCAAAAATGAATCTTTAAAATTCTTGATTACATATTAAAAACTCATATTACCTATATTCTGAAATACCACCAGTGGTTAAGAGTGTAGCTCAGTGGTAAATACAAGTCTAGCATGCATGAGGCCAGTGGTTTAACCTCCAATACCACAAAAATAACATCCACAAAATCATTCTTAGAAGAATACATCTTTTCACTATATAAAAGTCACATATCATGCATACCAGCAATCATGTGACTAGCTTTTAGATGAGTTACTTTCCAATTTTATCTAATACATATTCTAGTGGAAATAATGGTATTTTCATTTGTGTATAACAAACTCTAGAAATGCAGACTTGAGATAATGCATTATTTTAAGGCTCATTGGTATAATTTTCCAAGCTATTCAGCATACAGTTTGTGATATTTAAGATTATTGCTGGTTGCATGTATTCTATAAATATTTTGTTATAATAAGTTATTTGAATTATTTTTTTATAGAATGACTATTTCCTTGTTCTAGTTTTCATGTTTATTCTGTAATGGTAAATGTATTTTAATGGTTATTAGACTTTGGATTTTCTTTTTTAAAAAAATTAATAGTTTGCTCAGTATTTGTTCATTATTCTATTGGGTTATTCAGTCATTTCCTTACTGGTTAAAAATTATTTTAAGCAAGAATACTATCTATTACTCTTTAACCCATTTGATGCATTTATTATGCTTTATTTGATTATTATTTTATTTATTTGATTATTATTTTATTTAAAATATGTTTTTCAGATGTATGTAAATTTTTAACTTTGTCCCAAACTGTGATCTATATTGTTTGATTTTATTTGCTTTTTTTGGCTGAATTTCTAGAATTTGTCAGACACAAATAAAAATACCATTATTTCCACTAGAAGTATACAATATTCTTCTGTGTCCTTAAACAGACTCATACTTCCAAATATTTTTCTTCTTCATTGTTTTATTTTATGATTTATAGCAGGCAGACTCATGACTCTAAAAGGTATCAATATCTTTATCCACGGAAGTTGCAAATCTTGTATTTGCATGGCTAGTGAAGGAAGTTTGCATATGTGAATAAATTAAAGATTTAAATGGAGTTATCTAGATTGATTTAATTAAGTAACTCTGGTACTTCTAAGAGGGACGCAGGCACAAGGTCAAGAGGAAGATATTAACTGCGTACAGTGTCTCATGCATCAGCTGTAGACTGAGGTAAGAGTACCATAAATTTAAGGTCAGCCTAGGCTAGATAATATATTCCAAACTAGCATGTGTTGCAGAGTGAGACTCTTCTCAACAACAACAAATAAAAGAAAGACCTGGAAATAAAAGAACAGATCACAGAGAACAGAGCTGCCAGGAGTTCCTGAGATCATGAATGCAAAAGGCCATTGTACTCTAGAGCTTCCAGAAAGAATGCAATTCTAATGGCACTTTGAACTTAGATGGTGCAGCCTGTGTGAGACCTTAAACCTCAGAACTGTAAGACAATGAATTTGATCCTTTGTAAGCCATTACTTGTATAGTAATTTGATACATTAGCAGAAAGAAACCGGTGATGTAAAATACACCAAGGTTTTAAAACTAGATTTTCCTAAAATCTGAAAGAGAACTCAGAGGGCTCAGATATTGCTGACAGTGTATAGAGGAACAAACAGGTTCTCAAAGAGCTGTGAGTGGCCAGTAGCAGCGTGATTTGGGCAACAAGAATGATAAAAAAAAAAAAAAATTAAGCCAGGCGGTGGTGGCACATGCCTTTAATCCCAGCACTCGGGACGCAGAGGCAGGCGGATCTCTGTGAGCTCGAGGCCAGCCTGGTCTACAAGAGCTAGTTCCAGGACAGGAACCAAAAGCTAGGAAGAAATCCTGTCTCGAAAATAAAAAAAAAAAAAAAAATTGAGATCAATATCCAGAAGACTAATTGGAAATTTTAACCACTTTAAATTTAGTAAAATCAAAGAAAAAAATAGAAGGTTCTTATGGGACCTTGGCCCATGAATTTAAATCTCAGTTTGTTACTACAGAATCGTATGCCACAGAACTCTATTTTCAGCTGGGACTATTTGAAGGTGACCTACTGGTTCTAGTCCGTCAGAAATCCCGTCTCTCTCTTTTCTGATTGCCCAGACACATGTAAGAGTTAGGAATGTCAATAAAAATGCAGAGAAAGCTCTCTTAATGTGTTCTAAAGTCAATTGTAACATCTTATGACATTTTTACATATTGAGGACAATTTTGCAGTTTAAAGAGGCACCTGCTAGCAACCTACTTGATGCTTTGTGCAAATATCTATTCTCTTATTTCTTGAGAATGGTCTCCAATAAGTTGAAATATTCATTTAAAAATGTGGAAGAAAGAAAAGAAGAGAAAATAAAAAAGAAAAAGAAAAGAAAAGAAAGCACTCCAGGAAGTTGTTACCAAGAGCTCTGTAATCCATCTATCTGGTTCAAATGCTCCCTTATCACATTGTGTGTGTGTGCGTGCATGTGTGTGTGTGTGTGTGTGTGTATCTGTCTGTTTCTTAGCAATGTGTTGTCAACTTGGAACCTTAATTTCCTCATATAAAACATAGGTAATAGAATCGATTATATAAGAATATTATACATATTTATACTTTAGGGCAGAAAAATATTTAGTTCAGATATTTCTTATTTCTGGAAATTACATATCATATTATCCCCCTCTCACATGATACATTTATAAAGTGCTATATTAAAGTATTAAAAATTCAGATAAAATTAGCTCAATGGATTTATAAAAGTTGGATTCTTTTTAAATTTTAAAAATTACTTGAATCCTTTTACTCACTCCTGATGTGTTTAATACTAATTTCTGTGTTGTTTGAGCCCGTTATGGTTTTCACACATGGAAAGTTGAGACTATAACAGTGCTTGCATGGGATTAATGTGAAAATTAAGTGAATTGTGTAAAATGTGTGGAAAGGTCTGGAAGCAAGAAGTGCTACTTTTTCAAGTTGAATTATTGCAAGTTAAAACTGCATAAATAGCTTCACACGACCCAAGCCTGCACTTCTCTAATCGCCTTGGCCTGAGCTTTCTGATCTCAGCAGTGTATGTTTTTACACCCAATGTCCGTCAGATACAGAGTCATCTCACAATAAATGTGGTGTGTAGTTAAACGCATGGATACAAATTACAGAAGAAATAAGTAGGAATCTACAAATATCTTTTTTCTACATCTAAGCAACTAACAGGATTTTTGGCTGCTTCTCCATAAAACATCAGCAACTACAAATGATCTCTACAGGCCAACGGCTGCAAGTGATCTGATGGCAGAGAACGCTCCAAGCTGTTTTCCCGCACCCCCAAGCAAACAGTCAATGATAAATCGGTACAAAAGGAAGAGATACAGCGCAACTGACAGAATTGGCGCCTAAGAAGGCATTCAGCTTGTAAACTACAAAAGATGATTCCTTTTTTCCATAAAGCCATGGAAAAGGCATAAAAATTGCTCAAAAGCTGGGAAATTTGGCAGACATGTAATGTGGGAAAAGGCCAGACAGGTTTCTGGAGATAACAAAAGATACCTCTTAAGTACACACTAATTATGAGTGTCCAACTAATTTTAGTCGCTTTTCTCTGAAAGGACCTATCCTTTCTAGGTATTTCTGTTGACCAGAAGGAAAAAACAGTCCAGCATATAAAAAGTTCCAATTCTTACGTATAATAATTTACAAACCCTGTACTATATTATTAGAATGCTTTATTGACCTCACTGTTTTCATTACCACTCCTTCATTATTAGCTTGTTTATTCAATAAACACTGGTTGAGAATGAGTGTATGATAGACACCGTGCCATATTTTCTGGAAATGTGCCTCTAACCAATAATAAGTAAGATTATTATTCTAAGCATTATAGTAAACTTGCAATATAGTAAATATTGCAGAGTATTTACTATGATGTAGATTGTTTCTAAGTATTTGCTTCTCACAAACAAAAAATATCATGCAGTAAATACTACTAATAATGCCGAATTGCTAATGATGTATTGAGGTTCAAAGAGGTGAGCGATTCTTCTCTCTCGTGTACTAGTACGTATCTCAATTGGTGTGACTCAGGTCTGGGATATTAGTCACCTTGCTAGTCTCTCAGATAATCGCAAGCTGCCAAAAGCTTGACTCTGGCACAAGGAGCCAGATATTCATGCAGGAGTGTGACAAAATCCATCTCAGGGACAATGTTCGATGTTGTGAGACATATGTGAGGAACATGCAACTTAGGACATTCACATGAGAAAAAGCTCCAACCTGAAACCTGAAGTGTCGTGTAGACTTAATTAGATAGGAGTCTCACTGTCCTAAACAGAAGGAACATTCGGCCTTATAATGAAATGGTTTACTATCTATTCTGGCCGAGATGTAAAGGCGAATTCACTGACCTGGTCAAATCAGATGAGGAGAGCAAACCTGGGAACGGAAGAAAATTATTCATTAAACTTGATGTCAGAGCCACAGACCCTCCCTAACATTCTCTTACAGGGCTTTCTGCGGGTGACCTGACTTCTAAAGCAGACTGTGATAAAAGTGCATGTGTTTTGATTGAGATATTAGTTTTCTAGGCATAAAGCTTCCAGGTTGCCAGGGAGACAAACCAAAAATCCCTGGCCCAATCTGTTAGCTTCTGGAGAATTATTTTTTCTCCCCCTTGCAGTCAATAGCTAGAAGGTTTTATTTGAAAATAAGAATTTATGAAGAACTTTATACAGTTTTAAATAAAGGAATCAAGTTATAATGCTAAGTAGGGAAAGCTTTTAGAAAAGAATGAACTGACTGGAGGTTTAGGGGGAATTGCTCAGATGTCCTTCCAAGATATCAGAATGTGGCCGAGAAACTTAAAACTGATATAAAAAATGATTTAAAAGGGACTGAGTAAAAGGAAGGCTTTCAAGAGGGAATTCAATATTCCATAAGACCACAGAAACATTTTGTGGTTAGACTAGGAATGAAAAAACAAAGAGGAGGAGATTGAAACTGAAACACCAAAAATCAAAGTACAAGTGAAGCAAAGTGCTGTATTATCAGGAAAAGGCATTCAGGAAAACACAAGACAACAGTAAAGACAGAAAATGGAATAGAGTAAAAAAGCAAGCTGAATATAGAATTAAGATTTTTAAAATAGACAACTAAAATAGCAGAGACTGTTTCTTTTAGAAAATTGAGCCATATAAACAGAGGTAACATGTTAATTGAAAGGAATTAATCAAGGGGTTAGGAATTGCTCTGTAGAAGGCAGCTCATAAACTGGACTGACTTATTAAAATTAGAATTACTTTGGGTTTAATATTCCATTGTTTTCTGCTGTGGTTTTTTTTTTTTATCCCTTTGAAAAAGAAATCAAACAAAACCTTCGAATGAAAGAATCATGTAGAAAAGGTGGAAAGGGCAGCACAAGAAAAATATACGTAATAATTATCCAGTAAGGAACCGGAGGAAAAGCATGAGCTCCTGGAGACCATGGCCTCACTAGACAGAGATCACAAGACCCCTCTAGGCTTCTCACTGAAAGGGCTTTGGCAAGCTTAGCAGAGGCATGACACACAGGGCACATGGTACACTAGAGAGCTAAAAATAGCTAATTGTGAATTTCAGAAGAGATCTGAAACAGGCCCAAAAGAAGAGGTGGGAGAACTATTAATGAGTTTATTCAAAAATACAGCCTTGATGACTAGCCATAAATAATTTTCTCTCTTTGAATTTAGAGCGAAAATAATGTTTTCGGGGTAAGCTGAATAAGTGAGGAACTTGGATGTCAAAGTGATCATCATGTTGGTGCCCAATGGGTTAGGAAGAAATCAATTAATGTAACAAAGACATTGGGACAGGCCCCCTCACATGATCCTTTGTTTTCATGCGTTTTCTGCAGACCCTCATAAAGAAAATAAATTTTTAAAAATCTGAGAGAAGCAAATAAGGAGGACTTTTAAAAAGAGGGTTGCCAGCATATGTTAACAAGTCCATGATCCTTATACAAGAAATACATCTCTGTCAATAGCAGACAAACCAAAGCTGAGAATGCTTTAAAATCTCTGCATTGTATTTTAGGAAAGCTGAAGAAAGGTAGCTCATCCCCATACTTTAAAGGAAGACGAAGACAGATCTGATAAGATGGAAGATATCAAAGTACAGGCAACTGACAATGTTTGCCTTGCTTTGGAGAGGAAGTGAATATAAAATGATATTGGTGCAGTGAAAATAGGAGAACAAAGATGAAAATAAACAAACTGGATGTGAAAGTTATTAGGAAACCGCACACATGTAATTAAGCATTGCCTGGTGCCAATCCTTATTTTCACATTACAGCTCCCCACACCTACACAGCTCTCTCATGAATGAGTCAGTTTGAAGTCCCACAGAACAAAGGATGAACAAGAATATAACGGATCTCTGCAATGCGTTCTTCCTAGAACGGTCAGTGTTGAACTCATTCTATGTCTAACAGTTTTACGTTTTTCAAATATATGAAGCAAGTATGTAAAAAAAAAAAAAACGGAAGAAAAAAAACACGGAAGAATACTGAGGAATCCTTGGAAATCATCATTTTAGGAAGTTAAAGGTTTCATAATCTTAATGAGCTTTAGTCTGGGCAAGTCACCAATCCAGTGAGACTGCTCTCTTTTATTATGTAAATAAGTGGTAATGGCTGTGTTCCTGTAAGTGTGTGTCCTAAGTGATCCTGGGACTGAAGTACAGTGAGACTGTGTGTGTGTGTGTGTGTGTGTGGAGAGAGAGAGAGAGAGAGAGAGAGAGAGAGAGAGAGAGAGAGAGAGAGAGAGAAGTGCTGAGCATGCAGTCATTCAAATATTTTGATAGATTTTAGTAACGGTGGCATTTAAAAAAATCTAAATTTTCATAAAGGGAGAAAAAAATGCAATACCAAATTTTTAAAAACATTAATGTGTTTAAAATTGAGGGTTTTTCAAATGTCTTTAGAGATTGGATATTATTTTGCATTTCACAAACAAATATACTATACAGAAAACAAATAAACAACAAAAGCCACCAGTCCATGCATCCCACCCCGACCACATGAGAAACAGGAGAAGAGGAAAGTGACATAGAGTATTGTCTTTGGAGCCTCTTGTCAATAGAGAGGTTAAGGACCAACCTTGGCAACTCTAGGGTTTAGGGGGCACTACTGGCAGAAGATAGCACAGAGGTCAAATAGATGTGATAAATGTTCTCCACTATAGCAGAAAAATAAAATTCTATTCATTCATTTGTCAACTTAGTATATATTTACTGGACTAGGCATTTGAAGGTGATAAAATTAACTAAGAAAATAAATTGCATAAAAAATTGAGTAACAGGTGAAAGAGGACTGTAATGTCTGTTTAGATTTACTATTTTATAATATGCTGGTGAAAATTATAGATGGAGAGCAATCTAGATTAAGGAGAGTGGGGTGCACTGTAGCCTTATGTAAGGATAGCTACTTGAATTTTCACAAATTTTAAGAAAGATTTTTAGATACATTAATTCAGTCTCCAAGAAGGGGACACCACATTTCTCCAAAACTTTCCACCTGTCCTTTGATTGTTTTGCATAAGCAGGGTTCAGAGCCCAGGAGGACAGGGGATAATTGAAATGCAGGAACTGAACAGAAAAAGCCAGTCAAGGCAAGGCCTTCTGGAGGTTGAGACAAAGGGATTAGAAATTCAGTACCAATCTTAGTTACATAGAAAGCTCTACTTCACCCTTAGCTATGTAAGATTCTATTTTGAAAATAATTAGGTAAACAAATAAACAGAAATCCTCTGCGGTGGTTTGAAAGAAAATGACTCCCAGAAGAGTGACATCATTAGGAGGTGTGGCCCTGTTGAAGTAGGTGTGGCCTCTTTGGAGGAAGTATGTCACTATGGGGGCAGGCTTTGAGGTCTTTTTAAATCAAGCTTCTTTGAGTGTGATACACAGTCCACTTCCTGTTGTTTTCTGATCAAGATATAGCCTGCTCTATGTCCACCTGCATGCTGCCAAGTTCTCCACCATAATAATAGACTGAACCTAAACTGCAAGCCCCACCTCAAAAATGTTTTATCTTTGTAAAAGTTGCCATGGTCATGATGTCTCTTCCCAGCACTAGCAACCCTAAGACACCCACCAAACGTTAAGACACCCACCAAACGTTAAGACACCCACCAAACGTTAAGACACCCACCAAACGTCAAGACACCCACAAAACGTTAAGTGTTTCTTCAGAATCCTTGCCAGAAAGCTAGCTAGATTGGAGTCACATAAACAAATCTTAAACCACCTACTCCAAGTAGATGCAAATGATATTTGGAAAAAGCATATCATATGAATTACAATGGATTATTATTATTTTCTTTACACTTGTGAACCACACAACAGCCAAGCTTTTTTAGATTTAACTATATGCACAATCAACACAGTACAGTGTTTGGCTAAGAGAATATTTAAAGCTTTTTCAACTTAAGTTTTCTTACATACTTTCTTGTTTGACATAGTCCTGTGCCATACAAATATAATCTAGACTAATAACTTAGACGCATCTGGACTAAGAAATTAAATCATAACATATACACCTAAAGATATTCATGTATGACAATGGGACACTACTGTCACATTTCTCAAATTTCCTTTGATAGAACCAGTGCACATTAGACATTTTCTAAAAAAAAAAAAAAATTAAAATTTGGACAAGATAATAAAGCAGCATGGAATGGAATAATCAAGTAAAATATAACTTTAAGAATTATTTTCTCCCCACCAACCAACCTACCAACCAACCAACAAACAAACAAACAAGAAACACCTAAATATAAAACAAAACAGTCATAAAATGTGTCTGAGAAATGATGATGTCAGGATGACATGCAGTATCTTTCCTCACAATGCACTATCCTTTCCCAAGTAGCTGAATACATTAGAAACAGCACAATATTATCTATCCATTTTTTAAAAAATAACCCAACACAAAAGGTTGCCAAGATAATGAGCTTTTATCATTTCTAAAGCTTGTTCTCACAGTTAGATTTTTTTCTGTCTACCCTACGTGCTGGTGTTTGTTGCTATAGTTAAATCCAATTTTCATTTTCAGTGCTGTTACATGCTGCTGCGGAGCTGAACAAAAGGCTAGCAATGTTATGTCTTCGGGAGAAAGTGCCCTGTCAGTGTGCTGCTGCAGTTTATTTCCATGGAAAATCTTAAAAGTCTGAATGATACCAAGAATCCTACATTTGTGCCACACCCAAATACATTCTAAACATAACACACCTTCATCCTTTAGTGATCCTTCTAGAGAATATTCAGAAAACTCTCTTTGCCTCAGAAAAGCTAACCCGAACTCTTAGTCAACTGGAACTAAAATGGAGTCTTAGCCAAAATTCGAAGTAGATTGGCTAGAATTCCCTGCCTTCTGTGACTCGTCATTTGTACATTTTCCCATTTTTTAAATTTTGGTTTTGAGATTATAATACAATTACCTCATTTTCCCCATCCCTATCCTCCCTCCAAGCTCTCTTATATACCTCTCCTTGCTTTGTTGTTGTTGTTGTTGTTCAAATTCACGGTCTCTTTTCAACTGCTATTGCATGTATATATGTATATGTATGTACATATATATGCATGAATACAGCCTTTTCTGTATGTATAAGCAAGTGAGGTGTTCTCTGGAGAAGACCATTCCTCTCCCACTCTCAGGGCTCCTTAGAGGCCTGCAGTTCGCATGTAGGGTTGAGGTCTCCTGGGCTTTTCCTTGCTGACCTTCATTCTCTAAAGTTTTGTTATGTTATGTTATGTTTTGTGTGGAGACAGAGTCTCATATTGCTAGAGATGAACTAGCACTTGCCCTATACTAATGAAGTCCTTGACTTCACGTCAGAAGAGACCTCCCTTTCTCTGTACTGGAATTATGGTATTTCTAGGCATGCTGAACTATCACACCCATGGTTACCCCTATAATCTGATCACATGTCTTTTTCTCCATTACCTCAGGGCCACCTGGGGTTCTTCCAGCAAAAACTCTCTTAGGTTGATGAATTTTCCCTTATACTTCATGTTCACTTTCTAATTCTCCATACACTGACTCCCAACCCCAATCCTTGACCATAGATCTGCACGTTTGCTTTTTCTACTGTAAGTTACATTCTGACTCTCCTACTGAAAACTATCATTATGGAACCTGCAGTGTTCTAAAGATGCCTGAGTAAAATCCAAAATCCATTTTTCTTTTCTGAAATAAGCATTGTGATTAATTTATCTTCTTTAGCAGAAAAAAATCCCCCCTTTTCACTTTGACAATATTTGTTACATTCGACTCCCATTGCATATTGATATGCTACATAGGAGAATATAATACTCAGAGGGCCTTATCTTCATACAGGCTTTTTCTTAGATCTCTGGTTAGTTGCTTTCATCACAGCCCCCTTTTTATGTATTCAAGGAAGTCACAGCCTTAAACAAAACCTGAAATGGATAAGGAAATTGCAATGATTATTTCTGAACACGTGTATAAATAATGTATAAATAATTCAAATCAACTGTGTGTTTCCTAGATTTCTTTGATTTTTCTCATCAATGAAATATCCTAGAAAAGCATAATAATTATATTTTAAGTCTAGGATTTGGGGTATCTACAGTTCTCTAGAGGAAAAACAAAAATACCTTATCTTAAGGAAGAGGCTCTAAAGAACATTCTCAAAATAGTAATCCCATTAAAAAACGATTTAATTCATTTACATCTCTGTTCCATTAATATCCAAAAGCTATTTTCCATGTCTGTCTCTAAAACTTTCTTTGTTCCATCTGCCACTGGAAACATCTCCTCTCCATCATTAGAGTAGCCATCATGTCTTCTAAGCTGCCATTCACAAGATGCATGCCCTTTACTGTTTCATGAGACAGCTGAAAGCCCACTCTTTGGAAATCTTTCCTGAATAATCTCATCCTATAATTCAACCATATAGTTAGTTCTTAGGGTAAAATAGACACACAAAAATCAAGCACGAGAAAACTGAGATTCACATCTGTAGATGTGTGCTAAAAGTTTGACAGTTCCTGACCGCCAATCATTACACATGTAAAGGTTACTTGTTTATTATGTTATTATTATTATTACTTAGAAGCCTGGTTTGTAACTGCCCTAAAACTAGATGAATTTGTCTTCTGTAAAGAAAAATAGTAAATGGATTGAAGGTCCCATTAAGTTATTTATCCCTTAGATCGGTGGTTCCCAACATTCCTAATGCTGTGACCCTTGAATGCAGTACCTCATTTTATGGTGACCCACAGCCATAAAATTATTTTCATTGTTTATTCATAACTGTAATTTGCTACTTTTATGAATTGTAATGAAGTACCTGTGTTTTCTGATAGTCCATGTGAAAGGGCCCTTTTATTACCCCAAAGAGGTCACGACCCACCAGTTAAGATCCACTGCCTTAGAGGGTCCCACCTATTTTCATTTTAATAGATTCTATACCAACCCAAATTAATAAGAAATAGTGTTTTAGTTGGTATGCCTTTGCTTTCAGATGGAAGGAGCAATGTCTGAATAGTGACTATTTTTTTCATTCCAGAAATAAATTTAGGCATCTTCCCTCAGATTTCAAGTTACAAATGAATCCATAATTTAAGGTAGTTATACACACCATGCTTTATTCTCTTGGCTGTCCTACACATACTAAGATATTTCCAGATTTTGCAATCGGTTCTTTAATCCTGCTCAGTGCAGACTGTAGTGTCCTGGGCAATACTATCTGAAGGATTCTCCCCTGCTTTTTCAGAAGACTCTTGCTAGATTTATTGTTCAATATGTGATTTCACTCATATATTGTTAATTGTGAAAACCAAACAATTCAACACAGCAAACTCACTAGTCCTTTTTTACTAAAGTGGGTTGTGGCAATAGCAAAATCAGTTTACCTGGTTGACTTCAGAGGGAAAAAAAAAAAAAAACCCAGAAGACAAAGGAAATAATTCTTGTTTTTCTGAAGAATGCATTGTCAATAGTTGATTTTATTTTGATCAAATTTTGACATTTGCTGAGTTTAGAAAACTACACCAATGAATAAAACATGATAATTGTAAAGATTTTTTTGATGAAGTTGATGCCATTTTTACTTATAGCATAAATCATTGCAAATGACTTAAGCAAGAACAAGAGATTGTAACCTTTACAACATTGTCACAAAAATATCTAAGGGGCTTTGTTATAAATTTGACTTGCAGGAACATGGGATCAATTATGTCTTAATAGGTCCAATTCAGCTCAATTTTAAAGCTTAAAATAATTCTCACTTTGTATATTGGGTTAGATGATGAAAGGTGTACACAGAGCCACCCTGCTACTTCTGGATGATCCTAGTTACTATACTCTGTGAAGAGGCTCTGTGACCAAAGGAACTAATAAAAAACAGTATTCAATTGGGCACTTGCTTACAGTTTCAGAGTGTGAGTGCATGGCCAGCAGGATGGGGAGCATGGTAGCAGGCAGGCAAACACGCATTGGAGCAGTAGCTGAGAGCTTAAATCTGAACCACAAGTTGGAGGCAGAAGGAGAGAAAGAAAGAGAGCTAACTGGTAATGGCATGGGCTTTTGAAACCTGAAAGCCCATCCCCAGCAACAAACCTCCTCCAACAAGGCCACACCTCCTATTGCTCCCTAAAGAGTTCCACCAACTGGGATCCAAACATTCAAATATATTAGCCTTTGAGGAGCAGTCTCAGTA
This sequence comes from Chionomys nivalis, assembly GCF_950005125.1. Classification (NCBI taxonomy): domain Eukaryota; kingdom Metazoa; phylum Chordata; class Mammalia; order Rodentia; family Cricetidae; genus Chionomys; species Chionomys nivalis. The sequence continues at coordinate 72,187,819 of NC_080091.1, forward strand.
AGAAACACAAATGAGGTCAAGTTTTTGTTTGTTTGTTTGTTTGCTTGCTTGTTTTTCAAGATAGGGTTTCTTAGTAGATATGGAGCCAGTCTTGGAACTTACTCTGTAGAATAGGCTGGCCTTGAACTCACAGAAATCTGCCCACCTCTGCCTCGGGAGAGGTGAGATTAAAGGTGTGTTCCACCACTGCCTGGCCAGGGGTCCAGTTTTTAAAGGTAGATGAAAAATTAATCTGAAAAGTCCCTACAAGTAGAATATTCATATTTGGTGGTTAAATATAGTAAAAAAAATCTACACTTTCATCATTTCTGATCTTTTCCGTTCTCATTCTCTTGTTGCTACCAATTTTAAATCAATTATTTTTTAATTTATAGGATAACTCATATCGCTAATCTATGCAAACTTCTTCAATTTCTTTGATTTTGTGATTTTTTTTGGTTTTTTTTTTTGCATCTGATGATCCCTAAGTATGTCTTTTCACTTAAAAACCATTTTTTTAATAACCTAGAGGACTCTGGGCTTTCTTAGCTTTAGTAATAACCGCTGTGTATGACCAACAGTTTTCTATCATGAGGGCTCATCTTGATCCAGGAAATAGATATCTCCACTATTCCTTTACTGCTGAATAAAGCGCGCGCGCGCACACACACACACACACACACACGCACACACAGAGAGAGAGAGAGAGAGAGAGAGAGAGAGAAAGAGAGATTCTTTATCTACTTTTCTATTGCTAGATATCTTTATCTACATTGATCCTAAACATGGTTACTGTGTAAAGTGTCCGTTCTCTTTTATTTAAAGGAGACTATGCCCTGCCTTTCTTTCTGTAATCCCAGGGTGTCCTGAGACCACCTGCGGCAACATGAACAACCTTCTTTGTGTCCTTCCTAGCAAATAATCTGTATTGTGATGATCCAAGCCAAGACCAAAACTGTGAAAAATGCAGGCTTCTGAAGTTTATTAGTCTTTGTATTCATGTCACTTGAATGAAACTAGAAATAAGAAATATGCTTGAGATGATTATCTTTGCTTCATCTGGTGAACAACAGCCTTGGACAGAGAGCATTCATGTCTTCTCGATAAGGGCACAACACAAGTGAATTACCAGATTAACAATCTGATTGTTAATTAACGTTAACAATCACATATGCTGCAGAAACACTGCACAGAAAATGCTACTTCTATAGCAATTAAAAAGAAATCTCATTGAATAACCCTGAATCAAGAGGTTTTAATAAGGCAAAGACTTGTAATTGGTCACAGTATATCCCATAGAATTCAGAGTGGCATATGATATAAGGCAAATGGCAGAAATCTGAACTTCCTCCCTCATTTTCTTTACTTGAGCTTTGGACCTTCATAAAGCTTTACTGTCACTCACAACTTTGTCTTTCAGTGATTTGTTCAGTTTTATTTTGGTAAGTACATTATAATGGTGTCTGAAATTCTCAGGATCTTTCCAAGTTAAGGAGATGGTGTGAAGTTTTTCTAGTTTAGCATTTTATTTGGAAAAGCTATAGTTATGAGAAAATTGTTAGGCACCACTATAAATGGATTTCTGATGAATGAAAACTATACTACAACAATAATAACAAAACAAAACAAAAAACCAGATGATGCCAATTGTTCCAGGACATTAAATAATGTAAATTAATTATTAGTATTTCATCTCAGGAAAATTTGACAATCCTAAGGTGTTCACCAATTAAACCTTCCATGGTAGTTAAGGATTCTAACTGTTTCCTATAAGACAAACCTAATAAAATCTAATGTTTGTTGAAGATTTACTATATGTCAAATCTAATTCTCAACGTGTTGCATGTATTGGCTCATTTATAACAACACTGTGGAGCTGCAATGAAAATGCTATTACTATTTTTAGATGAGACACTGAGGCTCAGAAGGATTAAGTAATTAGCTTAGGTTGTTTGGCCAGAATCCAACGAAAACTGTTTAGTTTGATAGCCAATGTTCTTGACCACTCTCCAAATGGCTCTCAAAAGAGCAGAGTTACATTAAAACCAGAACAGTACAGTTGCTAGGAGTCCAGTGGATCCAAACGCACATTATCATCTTAGTAAAAACTTCTATTCTCCAAATCAGACCTATGGTTACAGACAGCCTATGGTAGGGAGTATTAAGATTCATGGGACTCATAAAATTCCCAAGTGGTCTGTAATCCTGTACGTGCATATTCATTGGAGGCCTTGTGGGAATGGCGAAGAACAAGAACTTTTGTTGAATTAGATGACTGACATTCCATCAGTGTAGGTATCATCACTAGAACTGTGTGACATTGAAATTCACATCATAGGAAGTCTTCAAGGAAAGCTGTTAACAGCACTCTAATAAGTATGTTTAGCAATTAGAAGAGAAAGATACACATAAAAAGAGAAACCTGATGTTAGTTGCAGATTGGCTAAATTCTTGTTCTGACTCTCTGACCGTTGCTATTAGTGGTAATGATGATGCCTGATCCCTCAGCAAATGCTTATCTATCACTTCTCGATCTGTCTTAGTTCTAAGGCTATCTAAATAACCTACAACTTTCTTCTCACTCAATTCCTACTTGTTGTTAACAATAATATTGTCTAAATAGTTCTCTAATATATACCCACTCTTGTTTCTCTATCAAACTCCCTTTCCTCTTCTCCTAATCCTCATACTTACTTTTAAAATGTTTTAGAAATGCAGAATAATGCAATTTCTCTCAGTCATTTTCACCTAAAGACATACAAACTATACTCTTTGGTTATTTGATGAAACTGTTCATGCCAAAGACAATAAGTCCATGGATTCTGCAATCCCCTAGCCCTGCTCAGCTAAATTTAGAGCTGAAAGAATCAATACAAAATCCACTTACTTTCCAGTCTTTACCTTATCAAGGAACCTTGATATGGGAAAATATATGATGTTTATGGTCAGATAAATCAGGGTCAGCGTGTTGACTTTGCTATGACACAGACTGAATCATGATAAAATGACAATATCCTATAATCTCTATATGCTATCAAATAGAGATAATTATATACAAAGGGGCAACTAGACTTCTGAAGCTCTGTGCATTAACCCTATATCTACTTACTCCTTTCTATTTCCTCTTTGAGAGGAGAATTGACAATGTGCCTGCTTATTTCAAGATGTTCACTGGACTCTATTAATAGTAGCTAGGATCATAACACAGACATACATTTGACTTTTGCGTTATGATACTTTTTGTGAGATATCTGGTTACACTGTGCAAAGATATGTCACTGTGATTGGTTTAATAAAAAAACTGAATAACCAATAGCTAGGCAGGAGGTACAGGTGGGACTTCTGTACAGAGAGAGCTCCGGGAAGAAGAAAGGGGATTTACCAACCATATGCAGAGGAAGCAGGAAGTGTAGCATGAGATGTAAAAATCATGAGCCATGTAACAACACTCAAATTAATAGAAACGGGTTAATTTAAGTTAGAGGTAGTTAGAAGCAAGACTAGCCTAAGATCAAGCTTTCATAACAAATAAGAAGTCTCTGTGTCCTTATTTGGGAGCTGACTGGTGGGACAGAGAAAGACTTGTTACTATACTTTACCACAGTGAAATCAGTCTGAAGTTTTGGAATGTGTATGAGACAGACAGAGAGAGAGGGGAGAGGAAGAAGAGGGAGAGAGAAAGAGGGGAGGGATAGAGAGAGAGAGGAGAGGGGGAGAGGGAGAAAAAGAGGGGGAGTGATAGAGAGAGAAGCAGCCAAGCAATTAGTTTCTTCCCCAGGGAATTCTGTGTGGAAAAATGCATTGGGTTTGATAACAGATTGTTCATTCCAATAAACTACTATGTTTAAGATATCAAGTAAGTCATGGAAGGATGTACCAAAATGAACAGAAATCACTTCTGTCTTTAGTGACTTTAACACAAACACACACACACACACACACACACACACACACAAATAACAGTAATGGAGATAAAATTTCAGATGTGAGCAGATCCTGGTGGCACACGTCTTTAATCCCATCACTCAGAAGGCAGAGTCAGCTGTTCAGGGAGTTCAAGGGCAGTCTGATTAATATAGTGAGTTCCAGGAAAGTTAAGGATACAGTGAGAACTTGTTTTGAAAAAACAAACAACAAAGAAAAACACAAAACCAACACATGCACACAGATTCAGAAGTGCTTTAACGTAAGTGTAGATATGGACTGATTAGCCATGTTAGGGGTCTGCAGACAAGAGTAGCTGCAGTACTCAACATAACTTAGAGTATGCTTTCAATCACCCTCCTCACACAATAACATATTATCCCTTTCTCAAGGCAAAAGACATTTATGTTATTACTTCCAAAATTTTGAAATGAACACAACTGTCTCCAGGCTGTTCATCCCAGTGCTTCAGACTGTCATGTATACTCTGCTGTAATGTCATTTCTGACCTAAAGCTTACAACAAGGTATCTTATTACCTTCTGGCTAAACCATATTTAGAGGAAATGCAGTCCCTCTAGTATCAAATTCTTCAATATTATTTAGAGTTCTACCATGCTCTGTTGGGGAAAGAGGAGGCAAAGAGAACTCTGAGCCTTTTCCCCAAATGGCATGCTCACAGTTCTTCCTCTCTTCACCATTTCAGGGAGTCTAGACAGCAGCATCTTGCCCCTGTGCTACTCCATGTTAGTGACATTTGCTTTATGTTCTTAATCCTTTAAAACCTAATTAATGAAAAGCAACTTGGGATTAAGAACTCATACTGTTATCTATTTTAAAAGCACAATTCTCATAAATAAATTAAAATTGTTTTTTAAATGTCATTCAAATATTGAAGGTACATTTTGAAGAAAAAAATACTTTGTTTTATATTCAGGTAGCTTCTTTCAAACCCAAATACGTGCTTGCAAAATAATAGGATTTGCTATTGACTCCCAGGGAAGTTTTCTCATACTGAGCTTGATAAACCTCCAATAATGAACATGGGAACAAATTGGTACTAATGATATATGCAAATCAAGGCACAAGTAAGGTTTAAGAACATAGTACACAGAAATATAAAAAGTAAAAATCAGAAAACATGAGTGACTAGAGCAGAGAGAAAAAGTGGGAAAGGCCAGTAAAAATATCAGAGAACATTCCTCTTCTTTCATACTAAAAGAGATGTGAGGCTGTTGTAGGAGGCCATGGTTTGTTCTTGGCTGCTCAGCCCCAAAATAATCAACAGAGACCATATTATTTGCAATACTATTTTGCAAATAGCTTAAACGTATTTCTGGCTAACTCATATCTTAAATTAACCCATCTCCATTAATCTATGTATCACCATGAGGCTGTGGCTTACCGGGTAAAGTTCTGGAGTCTGTCTCTGGTGTGGCTACATGGCATCTCTAGGCTCTGCCTTCTTTCTCCCAGCATTCAGTTTATTTTTAGCCACCTACCTATATTCTGTCTTGTGCAGGACTAAGACAATTTTTTATTAACCAATGGCATTTACAGCATACAGAGGGGAATCCCACATCACCTCCCCTGACACTTCCTGGAGCACCAGAACTCACAGGCTGGATGCCCCAGAGACCTAGGATAGAAACAAACAGGATAGAGGAAAACATCAAGGTAGTGATGCCTAATGATATTCTGCTGTACTCATAGATTTGTGCCTAGCCCAATAGTCATCAGAGAGGCTTCATCCAGCAACTGATGAAAACGAATACAGAGACCCACAGTCAAACATTAGGTGGAGATTGTAAATCCTAAATAAGAGGAGGATAAAGGACTGTAGGAGCCAGAGGGGTCAGGGACACCACAGGAAAATCCACAGAATCCACTAACCTGGGCTCATAGGGACTCACAGAGACTGAATTGACAACCAGGGAGCATGTATGGGACTGACCTAGGCATTCTGCATATATGTGACAGTTGTGTATCTTGGTCCTCCTGTAAGACTCATGACTGTGGGAACAAGAGTTGTCTCTGACTCTCTTGTTGGCTTCTGGGACCCTACTTCTCATACTGGGTCGCCTTGTACAGCCTTAATATATGGGAAGATGCTTAGTCTTACTGAAACTTGATATGACATGTTTTACTGATATTCATGAGAGGCCCATCCTTTCCCATACAGAAAAAGAGAAGTGGATTGGGCGGTGGGAAAAGAGGGGGGTTAGAGGAGGACCTGGAAGGGGAAACTGAGACCAAGCTAGCCTGTAAAATAAATAAATAAATTAAAAAAAAGAAATTATACAAGATTAAATTTAGGGTTTAAGATGAGTAATTTTATTACATACATGTATCTGTGCACATTCATGTTGAGAAAGAAAAAGGAAAGAAGGAATAAAAAGACAGGAATAAAGAAGAAAAAGACAGAAAGAATGAAAGACAAAGAAAATACTACTTGAAAAATTCCTGGAAAGCACGGGGAAACTCAAATTTCCAGATATACGATATGTTTGTCTTACACCTTGTTTCCAGAGTCCACCCTTCACCTTAATTTTTCTAGAAATTCCCATTCATTCACATTTGTGCCTCATTCAGTTATTAACAATGTCAGATTTTCCTCTTTAAAATATCTCTATTTTGACAGTCAATACATACCATTCTTCCTAAGCAAGCATCCTGTTACAAATGCAGATACAAATAGACTGCAAACACAGATAGAAGAAAGTTATATATTAAGTTACTGGACAAAGGTGAAATTCATGTAGAGTACACTTTAAAGAGACTTTTGCTGCCTTGAAAGTGAACCTTACCATTAGAAAAGAAGCAAATGTGCAAGGTTATGTACTCAGACTCTTTAATATTCTATCAGACATCAATTAAGGGTTTGCTGAGCACACTATAAATCCTGGTCAGCATTTTGAAAGGCAATTTGGAAACTTTGTAAAGTATAGAATAAAACCCTCAGTGAAAATGAAGTCTAAAACCATGCCCTGTACTGGCATATCTCTCTATTCCTATCTCACAGAAAATCTATAGAAAGTCACACAACAGGCTAGGAGGTCAATGGCAAGTTCATCCCCTGGGCTGCAGAGCTGGAGGAATAATATTACCGATTATTTCTTGCTATTAGTTCATCATTCCAAGGCCTGTAAAATATACAGATTAGTAGGAAATTTAAGCTACTTAATATTCCATTGAAATGAAACCGTGGTCCCATTTTTATACTTTCCTCTATGCCTTAAAAAAATAGAAGGAACTAGGATGATGATGAATTCAAATAAAGCTTATTTGAGAGGTTCTTTCCAACTATTTTTTTTATCTTATTTTATTATTTTTGCTTTTTTAGACAGGGTTTCTCTGTAGCTTTGGAGTTATTTGAGATTTTTAAGGAAGACCATAGGGGTGCTGTTTTCTTACCACCACTGGACTACTCTCAAACATAAAGCATGGAATAGATACCAATTTTTAGTGAGTAAAAACAAAATAAGGCAAATTAAACTGTTGGGAAAATAAAAATTTATGCTATGTTTTCAAATATTAATATATAGATATACTTAGTTCCAGGACAGGAACCAAAAGCTACGGAGAAACCCTGTCTCAAAAATCAAATATATATTTTGGAGATCAGACCTTTGTCTGTTGCGGGGTTGGTGAAGATCTTCTCCCAGTCAGTAGGCTGCCTTTTTGTCTTAATGACAGTGTCCTTTGCTTTACAGAAGCTTCTCAGTTTCAGGAGGTCCCATTTATTCAATGTTGCCATTCATGTCTGTGCTTCTGGGATTATACATAGGAAGCGATCTCCTGTGCCCATATGTTGTAGGGTACTTCCCATTTTCTCTTCTATCAGGTTGAGTGTGTTCAGATTGATATTGAGGTCTTTGATCCATTTGGACTTGAGTTTTGTGCATGGTGATAGATATGGGTCTATTTTCATTCTTCTATAGGTTGACATCCAGTTGTGCCAGCACCATTTGTTGAAGATGCTTTCTTTCTTCCATTGTATACTTTTAGCTCCTTTATCGAAAATGAGGTGTTCATAGGTTTGTGGGTTAAAATCCGGGTCTTCTATACTATTCCATTGGTCGACTTCTCTGTTTTTATGCCAGTACCATGCTGTTTTCATTACTGTAGCTCTGTAATAGAGTTTGAAGTCAGGGATGGTAATGCCTCCAGAAGTTCCTTTATTGTATAAGATTGTTTTGGCTATCCTGGTTTTTTTGTTTTTCCATATAAAGTTGATTATTGTCCTCTCAAGAAAAACACCAAGGATAGCCTTTGCTGGAGAGGTTGTGGAGAAAGGGGTACCCTCATCCATTGCTGGTGGGACTGCAAACTTGTGCAACCACTTTGGAAATCACTGTGGCAGTTTCTCAGAAAAATTGGGATCAACCTACGCCTGGACCCAGCAATACCACTCTTGGGAATATACCCAAGAGATGCCCTATCATATGACAAAATCATTTGTTCAACTATGTTCATAGCAGCATTATTTGTAATAGCCAGAACCTGGAAGCAACCTAGATGTTCTTCAATGGAAGAATGGATGAAGAAAGTGTGAAATATATACACATTAGAGTACTACTCTGCGGTAAAAAACAATGACTTCTCGAATTTTGCATGCAAATGGATGGAAATAGAAAATACTATCCTGAGTGAGGTAACCCAGACCCAAAAGAAAGATCATGGGATGTACTCACTCATAATTGGTTTCTAGCCATGGATGGGGGCTACTGAGTCTATAATTTGTGATCCTAAAGAAGCTAAACAAGAGGGCAAACCCAAGGAAAAACATATAGTTATCCTCCTGGCTATGGGAAATAGACAAGATTGCCGGGCAAAAAATCGGAATCTTGGGGGTGGGGTGGGATGGAGATGAGGGGAGATGGGGAGAGAAAAGTGTGAAGGAGAGGATGAGGGGAACTTGGGGAAACGGGATGATTGGGGATAAAGAAAGGTTGGATAGGGGAGCAGGGAAACTCATATCTTAGTTAAGGGAGCCACCTAAGGGTTGGCAAGAGACTTGAACTTGGAGTGGCTACCAGGTGCCCAGGGCAATGTCCCCAGTTAGTTCCTTGGGCACCTGAGGATAGGGAACCTGAAATGAACCTATCCTGTAGCCATGCTGATGAATATCTTGCATATCACCATGGAACCTTCATCTGGCGATGGATGGAGATAGAGACAGAGACCCACACTGGAGTACCAGACTGAGCTCCCAAGGTCCTAGTGGGGAGCAGAAGGAGGGAGAACATGAACAAGGAAGTCAGGACCACGAGGGGTGCACCCACCCACTGAGACAGTGGGGCCGATCTATTGGGAGCTCACCAAGGCCAGCTGGACTGTGACTGAAAAAGCATGGGATAAAACCGGACTCTCTGAACATGGCGGACAATGAGAGCTGACGAGAGGCCAAGGACAATGGCACGGGGTTTTGATCCTACTTCATGTTCTGGCTTTGTGGGAGCCTAGACAGTTTGGATGTTCACCTTCCTGGACCTGGATGGAGGGGGGAGGACCTTGGACTTTCCACATGGTAGGAAACCCTGACTGCTCTTGGGGCTGGAGAGGGAGGAGGACAGGAGTGGGGGGAGGGGGAGAGGGGCGGGAGGAGGGGGAGGGAAATGGGAGGCGGGGAGGAAGCGGAAATTTTTTTTTTCAATTAAAAAAAAAATCAAATATATATATATATTATAAAGATATTCATTTTAGTTCCCCTCTTTCAACCTGCTAAACCAGAGCATAAGATAGCTTTTTTACTATTGTGGGACACACTTAATGCTATTAGCTTGGAAAATTAATTCTCTAAATTTATATAAATGCCTAAACCTTTCTACCTGTAAGTGTCAAATAGCCATAACTAAAACTTTGAGTTGGAGAATTGAACTATTGACAAAGCAGCTGATACCAGGAGGAATAGGCATGATTACAAAGCCTGTTAAATTGAGAGCTCCAACTGGGTCAGTTCACATACTGCTTGTTTTTTCTCATGTGTGAAGTAAGAAAGTCAATTGTATTTACGTGGAGTAAATTACATATGGAGTAAACTGAAACTTGAAGTTCAAACACACTAGAGAGGAGGTCGTGCAACTCTGGGCCTTCATAATTTACTGAGATAATCACTTGGAATATATCTATATGAAAAGGAAAGTTCTCTGTTTCATAATAAACTACAGGGAATTAAACTTGTGAACCACTACATGTCATGAGAACACTGAAAAAGATCGATGGCTTTCCAATCAACCAATGCTTTTCAATGAACCAATGCTTCCAGTGAACCAGGGTTAACCTCAAATAAGCTGCCCTCCAAACGCTTTACATGCCCATCGTTACTATTTAATAAAAAATCCAATCTTAAAATACTGCCTTTCAATTCAGTTAAAATAGTCTTGTTAAATAATAATGCAGTATCAACTAGTTGGCTAAAGGTGCATAGGCATCACTTGAATATATCCGTTATAATATTTGTTGGATTGTACTCATTTAAATTGAATTTTACTGTTCTATATGAGTGTTAACTTTGAGTCTATATTAATTCAAAAGTCATCTATCCCAGGTGTTGATTATATTAATCCCCAAAGAAGAAAACACAATTTAAAACAGTTGGATTAAATTAAATATGAAAAATAAAGCTTTATAATCTACAAACTTTGTCAACTTTTTACCAAGTGAGTCATTTCCTCCTCAGCTAATATTTTCTATATTCATCTCATTTAGTTCATAGGAAGAACAAATTTGACATATAATATTGTATATTCAACATATATCACATGTGTCTCTGTGTGTTCCTAAGTATATATAAAACAACCTGGTCCATCCATATAAGGTTACTTGTACGTTCAAGGTTACTTGTACATTTATGTTTTCAGTTTACATTTATGTACCAGTTGGTTTCTTCCTGTTAGGACCATGCAAATGTTAAGCAATCATGAACTATTTTTCTCAGGTCCCTTTTTCCTTTTTGCATTGAAGAAAGTCCTCCATCAGCATTCTTACTGGTCTTGAACTCTGAAGCACAGGTAAGCCTTGAACTTGGGTTTTTCTACCTCAAACTCCTCAGTATCTGAGATACTAAGCCTGTGGCACAGAGTCAAGGGCAGGAGTTAACTGCTAAATAGGGAGTAATTGTACAACAATGAAAATAAAAACAATTCATTCATTCCATAAATTATTTTTATAATGCTATGTAAAGGTGCTATATGGATGTAAAGGATACCATAGCTTGTGTTACAATGTCAGTGGGAGTCATACCAAGTTGTAAACAACACAAAAATACATGGAAATGTTCTCAGTTAGTTGTATGAGAATGAATAATGGCAGATACCCGAAGATAGCAATGCTTGGAGGAGTGCACTGGATAAGGCAAAGAAGAAGCCCCTCCCCCCCAAAAAAAACCAAAACACTGGATAGACAGCATAAAGGAAGATTGTGGAACCTTGGGTATGACAATAACACAAGCATCTAGGATTGCCCAGGATAGGAACAACTGGAGAACTAGAGAACCGTCATAAATGGACTGCCCGTGCTTGCTTAATTAAGCATTGCTGGGGCATAAATGTTGATGAAAGGATGAGCTAAAGAAGAGACCATGGAATAATGCTGCTAACTGGCTTGCTTTCCATGAGTTGCGCAGAGGGCTTTCTTACACAACCCAGGACCACCTTCCCAGGGACTGCAGAGCTCACAACGGACCGTGCCCTCTCATGACAAGGCTGAAGTATCTCAAGCACCATTTCCATATCCTGTAGTTTACTTCCTTAAGTAGATGGAAATGTTCTTTAATAACATAGTTGTGTGGCCTATTCATGCGATGCCTAGAATCATTCTGAGACATGCCATCTCAAACACATTCAGCCACTGTTCTAAGGAGCATTTCATTGTTTCAGAGTTGTAAAGAAGGCAGCTCAAGGCAAGTGTCTCACAAAAATGTAATTTTTTGTTGTTGTTACGTCTCTTGCTGACCAAACCTTTTCTAGTGCCTGGAATTCAGCACTCACTATCCCTCTCTGCCTCTTGACATCTAAAATAGTTCCCTCATTTGAACTGTGGTTTCCTCCCAGATAGGTAAGGTTGACTGTTTGCTTGAGGTTCTAATTCTTTATTAGAATGCTAAAATCCTTGTGTGCCCTTCCCATGTGTTGTATTTCAGTATTCTCGATGTTTACTTTCATACCAAGAGACACTGAAGAAATATTTAATATTGGCAGGAGCAAGATAGAGGAAGCTATCAAGATAGCAAAATGCAGGAAGGCCCCAGGAGTGAATAACATCATGGAGGACCTAGAGGTGGTTACAATAGACTCAGGGGCAGTGGCACTTCTCAGACTCTTCAGAGCGATATGGGAACACAAAGTGATTTCCATGGAATGGAAGCACTCAGTCATAATTCCTATACACAAGAAGAAGGACAAGCTGGACCATTTAAATTATATGGGCATTAGTTTGTTGTGCCATAGCAGCAAGATATTATCCTCCATTTTACTGCAAAGGATCAAGTGAAGAACAGAGGGAATACTAGCAGAGGCATAGTGCAGATTCAGAGCTAACAGGAACACAATTGATCAAGCTTCATTTTGAGGAAACTGGCAGAAAAATGCAAATAATTTAGAAAAGACTTATATGTCTGCTACATCAACTTCATAAAGCATTCAATAGCCTTTAGAGGAAAAGACTTTGGGAAACAATGAGGAGGTACTCAGAGAAAAATCATATGATTACTAGAAAATGCCTAGAAAGATACCTTTGCAACTTCAAATCTGTGGAGAACTACGTGATCAGTTTAAGACAATCATAGAAGTGATGCAGGGATGCATCACCACTAAATTATAATGTATTCCTGGAATTAACAATACCAACACCCCTGGAGGATGAGGAGATAGGCATACAGATAAGTGGTGTGCAAATTAATAAGTTGCATTTTACAAACAATACAGCACTCATTGCTGAAAGTCCAAATGAGCTGCAGGCCAGTTTCTTCTGTAACTATTGCCTCCAAATTCCTGACTTGCTTGAGTTCCTACCTTGGTGTTTTTCAGTGATGGACTGTGTTCAGGAAGCATAAACCAAATAAAAAATCCCTCCCCTAGTTTCTTTGTGAAAACAGAAATTGGTACCAGACAGAGGACTACTGTGACAGAGTCGATTGTGTTGTTATGGAAGGATTATGAAGGATTTTGGAACTTTGAGCTGGAAAAGCCATCAAAAGGTCAGAGTTTAATGAGCAGTTGTGGGAACTTGGAAGATAATTCTGAGAGTGTACAGATGACAGAAGCCTGGTTTGTGAAATTTCAGAAGGAAATTTGAGACTACCTAAAAGATCATTCATGTGATATATTTGGAATAAGAGTCAATGATGTCTCGCCAGCTGTGTAGTAGGAGCTGCTGTGGGCTGTGTTCCCGCGCAGCTCTGCCTCTACACTTAAGAAAGCACCAGTACCAATAAAATAAAACCTATTCTTTTCTAGGACAACTGATTCTGGTAATCTGGGGCCGAGAAATTATTGGTGATCAAGAATAAACCACTGTCCTGGAGGTGAAACCTTTATTTCCTCTGGGTCACCACATACCAACTGTGATTTAGAGGTAGCCATGGCTGGATTTCTTGTTGACAGTCAAAGTTAACACTGCGTGGGAGTCTCCTGTGTGGTAAAAGTTTTGAAAGCTTGAAAAGGTCATGAGGCTTCAAAGTGAGAGAGGCCTAGAGAGGACATTAGTGAAGGTGCAATGGTCGTTTCAGTGTGGACCCCAAGACTGACGTATCCATGGAGAGAAGTAAAGACTTGGCACCATGTATCAGGATCAGAGTCTCCAAGGACAGCACCAGAAAGGCAACTGGTGAAAGGGAAACCAGTGGCAGTAAAGACCCCGCACATTGGAAGTGCCAGGACTTCAAGATGAAGCTGTCCCGGGAATACAGAAAACGCTGCCCGTGCTGTGCAAGTCAGAACTGGAAAGGTCGGTACCCAAGCCCTCTGGAGCCTGATGTGGGATACTGAGCTATAGGATTTAATTTACGCTGTTGGAGTTTAGTTTTGCTTTGGTCTAATTGCAACTGTGACCTGGTTCTTCCTTTTTGAAGTAAGAAGTATATCAATGTTTTTTTTTTTTTTTTTTTTTTTAATTTTACAGGAGCCTATAGTTAACCTTAATTAATTTTGTGGTTTTGTAGAGTCTTTAGATTTTTAGGCAGATTTAGGGCATTTTAAAGATAATAAACTTTTAGTAAAGACTGTAGAGCTTTTAAAACCATACTATGGTTTATATTATGAAATCATGACATTAAATAATAAAAAAATATGGTTCATTAGTAATGTATTGGTGTGTCAAGCTGACAAGAAGTCAATTGCCTTAGTTAATTTTTTTTGTCAGCTTGACACAAGCTAGAGTTATCTGGGAAGAGAAAACCTCAAATGAGAAAGATGTCCCCTCCAAACTGACCTATTGGTAAGACTGAGGGCCTTCTTTATTAACTATTAAAGTGAAAGGGCCCAGCCTATTATAGGCTATGTTGCCACTAGGCAGGTAGTCTTGGGTTGTATATGAAAGCTTGCTAAGCCATGGAGAGGAGCCAAGTAAGAAGGGTCTCTCCACAGTCTCTGCTTCAGCACCTTATCCAGGTTCCCACTTAAGTGCCTGTTTTGGCTTTCCATAAATTGGGCTCACAGTTTCTTATCCTGACCTCAGAAGAACCTCTTGAGTATTTGCTTTGTTTGAAGCTTCCGACTTATTTAGCTTTTAGAAGATTTTTCTTGCTACTGTGGAAGGTCGTTCAATCTTGTCAGAACAGAGAAGTCTCTGCTGACCTATGTTAAGGTGAGACATTATCATCCACTTGACAATCCATTTTAAAAGGGGGCAATTTGCCATTGGCCATGCTAGTTGTCTCAATGGGTATTCCGATGTCCTTATCATGGAGACAGCCACTGTCTACATGAGAAATAATGGCATCGATTACGGATTATCACGTCATTTTTACCAAACCTGATACTTAAAGACCCCCAAGTAGTACCTAGGAAGCAGCAGGTTGCAGATGTCACTTTTCAGTATCATTCTCCCTGCCTAGCATTACCAATCACATTGAAATATGAGGGGAATGTAGGGGCCTGTGGGCTGGAATCTCTTTTAGCACTGACTGGCTAAAAGACGTTCCACATGCTAAGCAAGCACAAAAGAAGCCATATACCTAGGGGAGCAGGGAGGAAATTCACAAGGATGAACCTGAGAATTAGCTGGATAATGGGTTCATTTAAATTTCTCATTTAAGGGGATGGTAGTCAAGGCAGTGTTCTCAGTAGAGCAAGTTGGAGGCAATGAAGAAACGTCATGATTATTAAAGCCAACACTGGCGTGGAAGGGCTAGATCCCTGTGCTGTGATCAAAGCAAGCAGAAAGTCCCACTAAAAGCATTGAGGCTTGTGCTGCAAAATTTGGCTTCTGCTAATTTCTGTATCTAAACATATTCAAAAATAGAAAATGCCAATGAGGCAGAATCCATAGCCCACAGAGGTGCTATAGCCATGTAATAATCATACATGGGCTCTCCCAGAGAGCAGGAAGAAATGACTTTTATTTTAGGTGAAATAAAAAGCTGAAAGAATGTATGGAAAAAATAAAAAGAATATGGGAATTCTTAGAGAAAACAAAGATGTACTATTGTTTTCTGTGATGCCTCCTTCAAAGTTATCAGAGGATCTGCCTCAGAATATTCTATGCACACACACTGAATAGATCTCTGTAGTAGGAGCATCTTCTGGGTTTTATATAAGCATTTTATCCCCATCATATCATATCATATCATATTTCCCATGATATTAGCATCTCTCCCAGCATGTAAGCCTACCCCATGTGTTTCTCTGACAAATACAAAATACACCTATGACATTGCAAGCTCACATTACTATTAACTGTGCTGACCACAGATTTTATTTCCTGAGCTTCTTGTCTTTTGACAAACTTGAGTTTTCTCCAAGCTACATGCAGTAGTAACATTTCTTTTCAGAGTTTTCTGGCAATTGTCTACATTATTTAAATTTTCATTTATTGTAGTAAAACCATGTGACATTTACATTCTTACCAAGCTTACGTGTGCCTGGCAGCACTGTCAACTACACGCCATCAGTTCTCTCAAGAGCCGTGTGGTCAATACGAACAGTAGCTTCCTTAGGAAGCTGTAGCCTCACCAGGTGACGTGTGCTGCCTGGACTGTTTGTCTCTGAAGACAGTTATAAGTATACACTTTTCAGGAAGGAAATATATTTCAGTTTCTGGATTACTGACCCTTCCACTTCTTCTTTTCTTTTCTCTTCTTTTCTTTTCTTTTACTTTCAAGCACGATATATACTTCCTCATGTTTTTATAATACAGGCTAGAAAGCAGAAAGCAGTCTGGACTTGGAAACCTTGCATAAACTATATTTACATGTGGAAATGATTAAGTATGATGAGAACTAGGCCTCTCGCAAAGGTATTTTTATTCACAATAAAAGGTGAATGAATAAAATTCTTATTGTTCATTTAAAACCATTTCAATGGTTAGTTGGCTTCTCTATTACATTGCTTCTTATAGAAAACGACATTTACTTGTTACAAAGGCCTGTTACTGCATATGGTTCTAAGAGATGATTAAATTATCTCTAAAGACATGCTTCCCTACTTAATTATACATTTAATAATTTTCTAAATCCATTTAATTTGATGGACTACCTAGAATCACAGTCTATTATAAATGAAAGCAATACAAACACTAGCAAGACAAAGTCTGGTATCAAAAACCCAGATTTACTAGGCTGTACACAAAGCAGAAAACTAAGCAAATAAGATTTGTTATCCTCACACAGCAATAAACATCTAACAGCCTATAAGGTGTTATTTTAAGTTGGAAAGTAGGAAATGATGGCAATGGCTTAGGTTACTTAATCTATATAACTCTCGTCTTTTTTTCATTATACAATTTTATTTGTTTCACATTTTGTTTGTGTCATCATAGGAAGAACTAAAGATGTCTTCCTTAAAAATACATGGCTAAAAGAAGCTGAAGAGAGTAGGTGGAAGAAGGCCAGAAAGAATCTGGCTGAGATAGGAAAAGTTAGAGTCAGAAACTTACAAGAAGTTGAGGCACAATAGGGAGAGTACACATACTGAAGCTGTCTTCTGGGTTAGAGTAAATCTGTCCCACTCAACACAGTGTTAGCAGCCTCTGTGTGCAATATGTTCTGTTCACTTGATATTTTGAATTTTTTTTTTTTTTACTTATGTACTTTGGTCTACATATTTCAGGAGACTCCCACAGTTTGAAGGATGCTAAAGAAGTTCAAAGAAAGGTTCTGTCCTTGATAAACTTAGACAGCAGCTTTACAGAGCTGGCCAGATGACTCACTAGCTAAAGGTGATAGCCTGGTGACCTGAGTTCAATCCTCAGAATCCACATAAAAGTAGGAAAAAAGAACTCATACCACAAACTGTCCTCCCTCAATAATAGCCTCGCTAGGGAAAATAACAAAAAACACAAAGCAAAAAACAAAAACAGAATTCTCTTAAAACCTTTACATCAGAGTAAAATATTATGCACACCTGTGTTGAGAGGATTAGCTACAAGGAAGAACTCAATAATATAAGCTGCAGTAAGTTTTGAAACAAAAATTGAAAAGTAGGGGAAAGTTTATTGTACTATATAATAGATCTATTTACAGGTGATTGGAAGGTCATATGTGTGGTTTCCAGTACACAAATCAAATACACAATGTTAATAGAATATTAACAGCACAAAACGTAGCAAAAATATTAGGAAATATTGAGGGATTTATAGAAGTGGGTAAAATCCATTAATATTTTATTTAGCTAATAGATTTAGTATGCTAGTTCTATATTGAATAGTTTCCTTTTATGATTAAAAAAGAAAAATAATACAAGTACTTATTGATTTATTTTCTTTAATCATGTGAACCAAGTTGAAATTCTGTGATAATCTCAAAACATAAGCATTGTTGTGAACTGATAGATTAAATTACAATTTTTGAGAAAATAGAGTTTTTGTTTTCTTTTGTTTCTTTATTTATTTTACACCCTGACCACAGTTTCTCCTCTTCTCCCAGGATCCTCACCCCCGATCCACTCCTTCTCCTTTTCTGTTTACGAAAGGACAGCTGTCCCAAGAATATCAGCAAAACATGACATATCAAGTTGGAGTAATACTAAGCAACTCTCCATGTATTAAGACTGAGCAACACAATATGAGTAGTGTCCCAAAAGCCAGTAAAAGAGTTGGAGATAGCCCCATTCCCACTGTTAGGAGTCCCACAAGAGAATCAAGTTACACAACTGTAACGTATATGGAGAGTACCTAGGTCAGCTCATGGAGGCTCCCTGGTTGTTGATTCAGTCTCTTTGAGCCCCTATGAGCGAACCCAGCTTAGTTGGTATATGAGTTTTCTTGTGGTGTCCTTGACTCCTATTACCCCTATAATCCTTTCTCCCCTTCTTCTGTAGGATTCCCCCAACTCTGCCTCTTGTTTGGCTGTGGGTCTCTGCATCTGTTTCCATCAGTTGCTAGATGAAGTCTCTCTGATGACAATTGGGCTAAGCACCAATCTGGTCACAGGATGGCCAGGTCAGGATACATATCGACTGTTGCTAGGAGTCCTCGCTGGGGTCATCCATGTAGAATCCTTTGAACTAGGTTTTTAATCTGACCCCGAAATGCACCCCCCCACACTGCCGCGTCCAGTAGTATCTGTCAGTCCTGTCCTCCTACGCAGCCCCACAACCTGCTCACTCGTGTTCCCATCCTCACCTGCCCTCGCTCTATTCATGAAATTTCTTCTATTTCTCCTTCCTAGGGAGATCCGGTGTCTCCCAATGAAACCTCCTTGGTACCAAGTCTTTCTGGGTTTGGAGATTGTGGCATAGTTATTCTTTATTTGACAGCTAATATTCATTTGAAAGAGAGTACATACCAAGTTTGTCTTTATTGGTCTGGGTGACCCCACAATTACTTTTCCTAGTTTCATCCATTTACTTTCCAATTTCCTAGTGTCCTTGTTTTCAACAGCTGAATAATACTCCATTGTGTAAATGTATCACATTTTTTTTTTATCCATTCCTCAGTCGAGGGACATCTAGGCTGTATTCTAAAGGTAGAGAATAGATGTGGTAAAGGAAGGTTTCAGATATAGGTGTAGCACCTAAAAACCAGTATAAAGATATTTAGATATTTCTGAATTGGTTATTTGTATACTACCGTTTATATATATACTTATATATTATTTCCGAATTAGTTATTTGTATACTACTGTTTATATACATACTTATATATCCATATATAATCTTCTGTGAGGTTTTGTAACTTCTTCTATAGAATACACACAGAGGCATGCCTGCATGCATACTCACACACATAAGCAAAGTCACCGGTTCCTTTATTCACATTTTAATTGACCTATAATTCATGTGGGACAGTTAGGATAACTGATAGATGCTAGACAAGTCCTTGTTTTCTAGGGGTTGGAAATTTAACAAACCTTGATTCCTAACTTCAGTGTAAAAGAACCTTTGCTTATGCATTAGTATCATGCTCAAGGATTTAGGTTATGGGCTATATATATATATATATATATATATATATATATATATATGCCTTCATCAAATATATTATATATTTTAACATTTTATAAGATAGTTTTGGTTAGAATTTAAAACAACACTTTTATTCCATAAAATTGCTTTAGTACTAACCCAGAATTAAAACTTATAAATGGGAACACAAAGAAAACTAGTGTCACAGACCCTCCAGAAGCCCATTTGTGCTGAACACCCAATTTTCCCCAATTATTACCATTTGCCATCGTGTATAGAACATCCTGCCACACGTGCCAAGTAGTTTTTAGAGTCACCTCTGTGACTCTTGGCTCTTGGAGATAGTGTCTCCAGTACCAGCTCGCGGCACAGATTTGTCTCAGTGGAATGTTGCTTCCGGAATGAGGTTGAATGAATCACTTTTATAGGCTGATTCTTCTCCTGCTTGTCACCTTGCATTATTAATGGTTGGTTCAATTTTGTTGGCTAGAATTAGAGTTCTTTCTAGTGTAAGGTTAAATTCAAGTGACTGCCTTACAATTTTCTTTATTTATGAATAATTATTTTAGGCCAGGGTATTTCATTTGTCTTTTTTTCCCTGCATTTAAATATGTTCATTATTTTTTTGCAGGAAGTACTTTTTATCTGACTAAAAGACAGGTGTTTGTAGAGCAATATTTTAAGATATAGATGTTGAAGTCAAATATACCTGAATTTAATTTTTGGTTCTGGCATTTAAGCTTAAAGGTTCATACCCTTGAACATGTACACATCTCTAAGTCAAAATTCTTTATTTAAAAATCCATGAAATGAAATGACACATTTCATTACAGCTACTGTAAAGATAAAAGAAGAGAATACAGGTGCTTAGTACAATCTTTGACACATAGTAAGGCCTTAATAAGGGCTAGGTATAATAACTTGTCAGACATTGTGAGGTCAGACATTCAAAAACTTGTATGGAAATAACTCAAGTTAAAAAATACAAACATTAGTTTAAATAAATGGTGCTTAACAATTAGTTTATGATTCCTGCTCTTTCAAATTCAGAGTTGTCATATACTTTTGTGATAACTAAACTTATTAAAGGAATAATTTCAATATAATATATGTTTAGATGCTTTATATATTTTACACATGGCATTTAATTGTGTCCAAGATGTGGCCTCAGGACACATGAGCCTTTGGATAATTTAAGGGAAATCTTTTCATTTATTATATAGTACAAAACAAGATGAATGTTCCATAATTTACAATGAAAGAAAGAAAGATGTGGAATACAGACAGTCAAAGGTCTGTGATAGATCTAAGATATTGAGAGTAAAATTTCTGTAACACTAGATAAAGCTTTATTTTGAAGGAACAATTGTGTTTGAGTCTCACAAAAGCTGGGAGGTAAGAACATACAGACATATGCTTTAATTTTGAAACTCAGTAAGCCTATTTCATTTACCATATATTTACTAGTAGTCACTGAAAAAAAAAAACTAACTGATGTCCAGTCTCCTCCAGTTCCAGTCCTTCTTACTCCAAAATGTTGAATGATATACTTTTAAGAGCTTCCTAAATTATTCATATATGGGAAGTCCTAGCTTACTCACAAGGCCTTTCTATTTTTAGACAGTGAAACTAGTAAGACTTTTCTTGCACTCTTCCTTTTCTATGACTAAGTCTTTCATCACTTTCAGTAGTATGCCCTAGACATATCCAACTGATTGATAGAACCTTGATGTACAAGTTGTCTCTCAATCCACCTTCCATGATCTCACTGTGAAAATCAGAGAACAACTATGGTGGATATATATGCTACAGAAATAAATACATTGTGAAGATCAAAGTCACAAAATAATCCCACACCAGTTCAGAATTATGAATAATAAAGGATTATTTATTTAAGGGAAAAACTTACAGATCACTGTCCTAGATAACAGTCCTCTCTGCGAACAGAAACAGAGTCTAGCAGCCAGAAGTGTGATCTGGAAGCAAGAGCATGGGCACATGCTTTACAACTGCTTTTAGAGTATCAGAGACCATGCCCAAGTGGGCTGGTATCTTAAAGGTTATTGGCTGAAGGAGTGGAAGGAGCTCCCACAGTACCTCCTCACTTTTGTTTAAATAAGAGAGTTTCAAACCCAATACAAACCTATATACACTAGGAACAGATATCAAGTATAATTAGAAATATAACCAGCATAAAAATTATTAAGCAAGGAACGTATGCTAAATGTTTTAATAAACATTCTATCCTATGGAGTCTAAGTCTTGTATAGGAAATGGCTTGGCTAAATCATAAGAGTACAATAACTACAACTATCTAATCTTGAACCCCATCAAAGGCCTGGGAAGGGACATAATATTACTTGAGTAGGCAGAAAGATAAGACCCCAGAAAGTTGCCATGAACACACTAAAAAAAAAATTACTTCATCCGACTGCTGACTAAAATGAACCTAACAGAATACACCATAAAGACCTGATTAATAGCATTCTCAATCAGAGGAAGCTGTATGGAAAAAAATACACCTACATTTCCAAATATTGTTTAAAATTTTTTGTTTACCTTTAAAGGGGAATATGCTATAGAGATGGATTCTTTACATTGGTATAGATCTTGCTTTATTGATACAAGTTTAAATTCAATTTTGTTATACTGTGTATATGTATTTCTGATCTTGATTAAAGTATTATGTTTATCCTGCTCATTCAAAAATGTAATGTATACTTAAGAAATATAGGTTAATAATCATCTATAATAGATTGTAGTCATGTTAGTTAGATTTTCTAGATATATAGAGATATATTTCAGTTAAATACATATTGTTCAGTTAGATTTTCTAGATATATAGAGATATATTTCAGTTAAATACGTATTGTTCAAATATTTCAGAGACCTTCAGAATATGGCATTTAAATGTTTTAAGAAATTAGGTCTTTTCATGACAGTGAGACACATCTGCTCCTGGCAAGACCAAGCTATTTCAGGAAGAAGATGGGCATTGAAGAGGCTTCTTATGGAGTTTATTAGATTAACTGGACATGCAGGATCCACAGAGAAATGACTTCTGAACTTGCCTACATGTAAGACAATCCTTCAGGGTTCCTACTTCATGAAAGAGTCTGTGAGACATTCTGCAGGATACAGAAAAAAGTGACTGGCAAACTGCTATTATAGGCAGATCTGTCTTTAAAATTTCCTGCTTCATGGAAAGGACTGCTGGATACTCTGGGCCTGTAGGCTAAAGTTGGATGCCCCAACAGTACAGAAGAACTTTGGGTAACTGTCCAGATAGCATGATGTCTCTGTCAATTCTAGAGTTTTGGAAGTTCCTTACGGTACACTTCCTGTTTACTTAAGCAATATTATATCCTTCTGGAGTCTTTGATGGAGTTGAATAATTTATAGTTATAGTTATAATTTTCCTTAGTTATGATAAAAGATAAAATAGATGTCAATATTATAACTGTAATTATTGCTTGATATCTGTTTTGTTATATGTAATTTTACTATGTTAAAGTTAAACCTTCATTTTTATTTAAACAGAAAAGGGGAGGCAATGTGGGAGCACCCTCCCTGTGCTGTGATTACTATTAATGAACAAAGAAACTGCAGTGGCCTGTTGATAGGGCAGACCTTAGGTAGGCAGGGGAAACTTGACTGAATGCTGAGAGGAAGAAGGCAGAGTCAGGGAGATGCAATGGAGCCACCAGAGTCAGAAAACTGAATTTTTGCCTATAAGCCACTGCCATGTGACAATGCACAGATTAACGGAGATGGGTTAAATTAAGATGTAAGAGTTAGCCAATGAGAAGCTAGAACTAATGTGCTAAGCAGTGATTTAATTAATACAGTTTCTGTGTGGTTATTTTGGGGCTAAGCTAGCTGAGTGGCCAGGACAAACAAGTTGCCCCTCCCTCCTAAAACATTCTACAAATAATGGTTGACTTTTTTTTTCTTTCTTCCTTTTTTTTTCTTTTTCTTTCTTTCTTTTTTTCCTTCCTTCTTTTTTTTCTTTATTCCTTTCTTTCTATCTTTTTATTTGATTTGGAAATCCAGGTATCAACAAGTGTATCAGCATCAAACTTAGGATCCACATCAGTGAAATAACAGACAATGTTCTATTTATTGATCTGGGTTATTTTTACTCTGAATAACTTTATCCAGTATCAATCATTTACATGACAATTTCAACATTTCATTTTCCTTGATATTGAGCAAATTCCATTGTGTAGATATGACACACATTCTACTATGCTTAAATTAACTAAACAGTTTTGTAACTACTAAGACTTACTTTAATTTCCTAAATGTCAAAAGTCGTTAACACTATTCCTCACCCTATTACATTGTATTATTCTAAATGTGACCCCTTTTAGGGACTTGAAGAGGGCACTTGATATTTCTATTTAATATGAACAATAATAATAGATTAGATTGCATCTTGTTTCCTTCATTGTCCTTGCCATAATGATAAATGGTATGTGAATTCTCTCTGTCTCTGTCTCTTTCTCTCACACACACATACACACATGCATACACACAGAGACACATTTAGAAACACTAAAAGAGAAGGCATTTTGTCTGCTCACTAATCAAAATGTAGTCATTACCAATATAGTGCTTTGGGAATACAGCAACGTAGATAATCACTCAAAAATATCTTGGAATTAAATAGATTCATTTGGCACAATGCTAGAGTGCTTGCTTAAGCTTAGTTAGCAAAAATCAGAAAGATGCATATAGTTTTATGGGCTAATGTTATGCTAGTGTTGCTTACTCACAATTATTAATAATTGCATGGTTTTATTCATCTGTGTATAAATAATTTTATGACTTTATATTGAATTTGAGTATAATAAATAATTTGTAGCAATAAACAACTTATTGCAATAAACTATTTCAATAACTAGAAAAATAAAGAAAGTGAAATTGTATATTATTTAAAGGGTACAGTTAAAAATCTATAAATATAAAATAAAAATTGATTCATAGAAGCAAAATATGACTGTGGCTACAAATTCTTCTCTCATTAAGATATGGACCTTTAGGTACTGTGAAATGTTTTTAATGCTTTCAATACTCTCATTCAAATTTGTTATTTACAAACTTGAGTTTATCATATAAACATTTAAGCAAGCACTCTAACTATATGCAAGCTCTGGTTCTGAAACTGCATGGACTTGAAAGTTAATTCCACCTTAAATATTGTGCCTTTTGAACTTATATTTCCGCCTTAAATATTGTGCCTTAGATACCTTAATTCAGGTCATTGATTTATTACTTATGTTTCTTAGAAACCTCTCTTTAAGGGAAACAATATTCACTTCTAGGCTAACTATATGCACAATACATGTTCCTTCTTCTGTACCAGATTGTTTTCTTTGTTTTAGATTCCTGTCAAACGTACTAACAAAACAGTTTATGGCAGTCAAATTTGTTTTCTTTTCTTCAATCTTAATCTGATAAATATGACTAATTTATTCTAAACACTTTTGTTTTTGAGCCTTAGCCAGTCTTTAATAAGACCAGGTTATTTGTCTGTTTCTTTTATTTTGATCGTAGAATCCAGAGATGACAAATAGACCTTTGTTTCGGCAAAGGTTGGGTGTGAAATGCCCTCCAATAGCGCATGTGTTAAAACTCTGGTGCTCAGTCAAAGACACGGTTGTGAAGTGGTGGAAACTTTAATAAGCAGAAACCTGTGGGAAGTATGAGGGCACGGAGGTCGGTGGGAACACAGCTGCTCATCTCTGATTCATGAGATGAACAGCTTTTCTCTGCTATAGACAAGCCATGGTGTGCTCCCTCTCGGCAGTGGACAGGGTCATAGAACATATTCGTAAGGGACTAGAACCTCCCAAACTGTGTCTCAGAATGAAACTTGCCTCCTTAAGTTATTAGTTATTCTTATAGCAATAAATACTAGTAAGTAGCCGGGCAATGGTGGCGCACGCCTTTAATCCCAGCACTCGGGAGGCAGAGGCAGGCGGATCTCTGTGAGTTCGAGACCAGCCTGGTCTACAGAGCTATTTCCAGGACAGGCTCAAAAGCCACAGAGAAACCCTGTCTCAAAAAAACCAAAAAAAAAAAAAAACCAAAAAACAAAAAAACAAACAAACAAACAAACAAAACTAGTAAGTATACAATTGATAACAAAAAGAGAAGCAGGTACTCTTCTTCTACTTGAGATGGTGTGGAAGAAAGAGCCTTTAAGACAGGTTTGCAGTGGCTTTGAAAAGAACCAGAGAAGCATGTTAGAGGAACTTTAGAATTATTCTGGCAAAGGTGAAAGGGCAATTTTAGTAGAAGCTCAGAAGACCAGAATTCACATGTAGTAAGGAGAATTATATTAGGATTTATATTTAAGTAATTTTTGTTACACTGTGACAAAAAAAAATGGGACAATCCAGGTTTTTATTCCTAATAGTACCTTCTTAGGTATAACCTTGAAATGTGTATGAATTGGCTTCTAGGGGTACT
This sequence comes from Chionomys nivalis, assembly GCF_950005125.1. NCBI lineage: Eukaryota > Metazoa > Chordata > Mammalia > Rodentia > Cricetidae > Chionomys > Chionomys nivalis. The sequence goes on from NC_080091.1 coordinate 72,213,761, forward strand.
GTTACACTGAGTGGTTTAAATAAGATAATTTACTTGCCCACGTTGGAGACAGCTAAGAAACAAGACTATGTTTTGGATATTTTATTTCTCTCAGGATTTTCTCTCTTTAGACTACAGATGGTCACCTTCCCACTATGTCTTCATGTGTCCTTTTCTGTCTATGCTCATCTTTGACGTCTCTTCTCATTCTGAAAAGGACACCAGTCATATTGAATTAGAATCCACATGGATAACCTCATTTAACTGAGATCACCTCTTTAATTACCATGCTTCTGAATAAAGTTGTACTCTGAGGTATACTGGAGGTTGGTAATTCAACACATAAATCCCCAGTGCAGAAACTCTAGCTTGTCTCTGTCTGACTCTTGCTGTATCCAGCAGTTACTATTGAGAACCCCCAGAAATAAGGTAGTTGCTTATTATCAAAAGTGTGAAAATGTCTGTAATATCTGAAGGAGGGAACTACCTAAAGTTCTATTTCTAGAAGCCTTGTCCAACTAAAATTGCCAGTTGCACAGGATTCATTTCCCAGCCACAATGATGGCACCCAGGGCTTCCATACCCTAAACTGGACAGTAACAATTCCTCACCAGCAAAACAGACTATATTCCCTCTGGTCTTCAATGTAGCAGATAAATTCCAGGTATAGTTTTCAAAATTGGTGATATTTTCATTTTTTAAAGTTCAGATCCAGTTTATGGAGCTTTTCCCATGAATTGCATATCTTCATTTTCCCTCACTCTCATATTGTACCCCACAAAATAAGCAAGTTCTTTGTTTTGGTAAATAGGTTACAAACATTTGTGACAGAGACAAATAAATGACCATGCCTTAAATGGGTTCCATTTGGCTTGTCATTTATATGCCAGGAATCTGTCATAGAAGACTTCTACTTCTCCTGTAGACCAAGCCATAATGAAATAGCTAAGCCCCACATTTAACCTCTAAAAAGCCATTTATCTAAACTAGTTCAGTCATTCTTCACACTCAAGATTCGTGTTAATAAGAAAGATGAATAAAAACATTGCTTTCTAGTGTTAATATTTTCAACTGCTAAGTGAAAATACGGTAGAATTTGGAGGGTTGTGGAATCACATATACTTTAGAAAGAAAATTTTGCAGAAATTAAAAGCAAAATACATACTTGCCCAATGACATGTTCCTTGGGTAGTGATATAAAAATGTCAACAAATGTTGGATCTATATTCATAGGTAATATGAATTTCCAGACTTGTAAATCCATTTTTCTTTCCACTAATGGAAGTCACTGTTTCTGGGGTTGATGTTCTCAGGTTATGTGCCAATTATTAGTTGAGTGATCAGAAAAAAAATGTTTCAACTTTGTAGCAATATCTTCATTTTTAAGCCAAGTACTGTCAGCAACAATAATAATTTATATAAAAAGTTACTTAAAGATATTAAATTCAATGTATATGGAGTTTTTATTATTGTCTACAGTATGCCAGAGACTGTTCTCACTACCAAAGATACAAGAATAGACACATTTACAAAGAGCTCTTTCATCATGATGCAGTTTATATTCTAGAAGGCACAGACAAACAATAGAGAAGAAAATTAATAAGATTAGCCAGGATGCAGAGCCTATTTGAAAGCTGTAAGTATTATGGAGGGGAATAAAGGGAAACTAATAAAAAGGAGTGATGAAAGAAGGCATGGGTTATCTTTTTTTTTCTTCTATTTTTGATTTTGAAACAAAGTCAAGATCCTCCAGATTTATCACCCTGAGTGTACAAGTAGGTGACATTGCACCTGGCTTGAGATGTGTCATAATTTTAAATGACTGTGTGTGGAAGACATTTTGATAAGGGAGTGACTTCTGAACAATGTCCTGGAGAAGGTGATGGCAGAATCACAGATGTGTCTCGGGAGAACATTTACAGGTAGAGAGTAATCTCAGCCTTCTAAAGAGAGCAGGAGATAAAGAAAGTGGAAACAAATTACTCAACTTTGCACTAATCACAGTGAGTGGTATTTTGGAAGCCTAGAGACTAAAGAGGAGCATTTTGTGTTGAGAAAATTCACAATGTCACCTCAGTGTTTCCCAAATGTGGTTGATATCCCATAAAGCAACGACAATAAGTGTTTATCTTATAATAAAAGAATGTGTTGACTTCATAGATCAGCCAAATTTATGAATGTCTATGTCATTAGAGACCACAGACCTCTGGACAGAAAGATTACAAATCTTCTGTAGCAGTTCTGTACTAATAGACAGATGGCTGCCCACAGTTCTTTGTGCACTCCTCCTTTATGGAACACTGCCCTGTGGACTCGAGTTGCTACCTGTAAAATTAATGAAGCCCATCATCCCACGTATCTGGGAGCTCTCAAAGCATGAGGCTTGGCCAATCTGAGCCCCACTTCACTCAAGAATCACTCTCCTTTGTCACTTGATCTGTGATCATGGAAATGTTTGCTTCTATATTTGGCCTGTGTGTTAGCACTCTCAAGTGGGAGGATAAATTCAATCCCTATTTGTTCATCCTGGCTGGTGGCAGAGGCCCGATGATGCCAGATTTTAAATGAGTTACATGAGGTACCACAGCAATGGTAATATTCTAGTGATTCTCAGGTATAAACCTGTTATGAAATATGTTTACTTAAATCAAAGTTAATAACTAAAGATCATTGTACTGAGGAATACAGTGGATGCTCATTTACATAGGAACATACAGTCCCTACTCCAATGTTAAAAGAAGGGAGAAGAAGAAACACAGGAAAAAACATTAGCATGATGCAAAAGCCCCTTCTGTAAATGAACAAACCCTTATCTTTTCTTTCATGCTGTTTGATTGTACCTTTTTACTCTATTCTCTCTCATTTCACAAACTTTCTGTTTTATTTAGTTAGTTAAGTAAAGCTTAGCGTGTATCTTGATCATATCTGTTAAACTTGATGAGACCATGTATAACTGTAGCTCCCTCCAAGTCTGCATACCACTCAGCATCCTTAGCATTCTGCAAAGGAGTGGTCCAAAATGTTCCCAAAAGGGTAAATCTATCAGCTATATGGGGGAAAATGGCATTTAACCTGAGAAAGGTTTGCTTGTATTATTAAGTAGTTCCTATTGTAACATTTTTGTATTATAAGTGACTTTCTAAAATATCTGCTTTCTTTAACAGATATTATTGTAGCTAGCTAGCTAACAAGAAATTGCCACTTGGCCTGTATTCAAGGGCTAATTTTGCATATTACTAACATTAAAAAAATAAAGACAGATGGCATTTTCCACTTCTTTAATATACTAGTTTATTAATGCAATTATTTGATTAATTGAAGTATGGCTTTGTTTTTTTAATTAAACCATGCTAACATTTACAAGAGAGGGTGGAATTACTCCACAGATACTGTATCTAGGTATACTGCATATACAATAACATGGGAACTAACTGAACTGAAGAATAGTAGAACAGCTAGAGAGGTATAGTGAGTGATGGGTCTTTCTTAACTTATATTTTCCTGCCTCTGCCTCCTGAGTGCTGAGATTAAAGGAGTGTGACACCACTGTTTGGCTAAACATGTTACTGTATAACTCAAAACGTATGGCTACTGGTGTAAACATCAATTATCTTCAAGTTTCCAGAAGTCCCATGTAATCAGATGATTCTTTAAAAGTGGAGAGCCATTAACTGCCATCTTCCGATGAAGACACAAAGATAACAGAGAGATAAGAGAGAAATATAGCAGTGCTGACCGTAAAGATGTGAGAGAATCTGGTGAAGGAATGTCAACTGCCTTTGGAAGAGTCAGAGCACATGAAAATAGGCTCTTCCCTAGAGCTTTCAGAAAATGAATATAGCCCTGTAAATGTAATTTTAGCTTAGTGAGAAGGTCCATGTACGGTATTTTAAATCTATGTAATGATAATACATTAAAGGGATTTTAGTACACTATGCTTACAAAATTTGTTTACCACTTGTCAGTGGCCATTTGCTTCACCAATAAAAAAATCAAAGCAGAATATTTTTACATTCAATAAACAATCAAGTATATTGTATTGTTTCCCAGATAGTACCGGTGCCATGAGACCAGGCAGAACACATTCTCTATTTCTTTGCATAACATATAAAATCTATCATGTTGCTTTGTGTGTTTTAGGTAGAGTGTTCATTATCTATTTGATTAAGTCTATTCTTATCTTCCAGTATTATACTCTACAGTTTGTCATTCTTTTATCCATATTAGATGAATCTTAGGTAGTCTGAATGAAAAGCCATGGAAGTTCATATAGAGAAAATATAGTTAGGCCTTTAGTACAAGGATTGACCATGTATCCAACAGGATGTGTTCATAGACCTTCCCAAACCCGCCTCTCCTTGTTTTGACATTATCACCAGAAGTAGTAATGTAATATTTTTTACTACAGTCATAAGTATTTTACCCTAATAATCAATTATTGTACTAGCCATTTCCTATCTTAAAAAAAAGAACTGGTATGTACTGCAAACGTACTACAAATTACTCATAGACTATATAACTTTTTTCAAACAAAAACTGGTGATTGATATCAGAGAACCGTTATCAGATTAAACATCAGGTAGTGTCAAAAGATTTTCTATTTATAGAAACACAGAAACCTAATTGAGACAACAGTTAATTGAGCAAATTGAGAAAACAGTCATAGCACTTGACAGTGTACTTATACATAGTCCTAAAAGGTGTAAAAATAGTTTTTGCATTGATAATACACAAATTTTGATAAAACTACATTAATAAGATATTTCAGAATGATTTTCTAGTTCTTTCAAAATGGCAAAACTGTTGTTACATAATATTAATCTTGGAAGGTAATTTTGAAGTCGTTTTTTTCAATCTTCATCCACATTAAGGATCTATTTTTTTTTTATTTTATCATGTTGACCAAATCACTAAGGCTATTTATTATTTGGCTGTCTGTTAGTCCTGGAAAAATTCTCAAAACCAGAACAATGAATGACCCTAGGCAGATGAAACAGTAAGGTCAGGACAGTCTGAGTATTTGCTCTTCTTTCACTTTTACAACCAAAAGGAATATAAGGAAAAGAAAATTTCTGAGAAAGAGCTGAAAGTTTAAAAAGGTTTGGGGGGAGGATGACACAGTAGAGAATTTATTGATTGCTTGCTGAGTGACCCAAGTCAGACATTCTTCCTTAGCCTCTGATCAGGAAAGACTGGTGCTAGAAGAAAATAAATGTAAGAGTCAATTAATCTGCACATTATTTTTCTGAGGTGTTTCTTAATGTATTCAACTAATATGAGAAGATTTTTTTCTTGGTTAATTTATTTATTTGTATAGCTGATATTTATTTTGGGGTAATAGAGTAATATTTTGTAGGAAACATAGCTTTAAATTTAGCATTTTGAAATCTTATATGCAATTTCCTAAAAAAAATTCAAAGCCAGGTTAATAAAAATAATCTTTTATAGTCAACAATTTGTTTTTTTATTAATTCTTTTAGAAAACAAGCACTATTTGTGAATGAAAAAAGGTTTCACTTAAAATTAACCTATACAACTTTAAACTTGCAATAGCAAATATAATGAATCCAAGGCAACTAACATGTTGACTCTAAGTTTAGCTACCTCAGCATCTCAATAGATTATCAAATTTGTTTCAAATAATAATAAATCTGCTCATTCAATTGTACAATACCAATACAATAACTCTGGAGGTCAAAATTTGGGAGAGACGGCAAACCCATGAGGACACAGTTAGAATTTCAAGCCCTATTTTCCCTAAGCCAAATACCTAGGCTATAGAAGATCATGTGGGGGTGAGACACTGAGCAGGCATTTGACCAATGTAGATACAGCAAAGACAACAGTTGGTATCTGAAACCCAGTGGCTGGGAGAGGTAAGGATGTACAACCCAGTCACTGTGAACTGAGGTTCAGACAGGAAAAGGAAAAGAGGAAGAGGGAAAAAGAGCGAGAGAGGGAGGGACGGAGAGGAAATGGGGAAGGAGAGTGAAGAGGGAGGCGCTAAAAATTCTGCAAAGGTAAAAATGACTGGACTTGCTAATTATGGAACATTTAAATTATCTTGGACTAATTTACTCTCCTTTTGAAAGCGATTTACTGTCTGTCCCTATGTCTGACCAACCATCCTTATAACTATTAAAAATTTAAAGGACGTTCTTAGCAGGCCACTGGCTTCCACCAATCCTAAAGCCATGAGTGTGCCAAGGTCACAACCGAAACCTAGAACAGCACCCCTGCTCTGTGGTAAACCAGCTTCCTGATGCTTCCACTGTATGTTTTGTTTTGTTTTTTTTTTTTTTTTTGGTTTTTCGAGACAGGATTTCTCTGTGGTTTTGGAGCCTGTCCTGGAACTAGCTCTTGTAGACCAGGCTGGTCTCGAACTCACAGAGATCCGCCTGCCTCTGCCTCCCAGGTGCTGGGATTAAAGGCGTGCGCCACCACCGCCCGGCTCCACTGTATGTTTTAAAAGTGTCTTAATTTATAACTTCCTTTTTTCTTGGTACTATAAAACCTTCATAAACCTTTCATCATGTTAGAACATGATGTGGGGTAACCTGGATCATCCATCAATGATCACTCACATTTGGCTGCAGAGCAAACCCTTATACTCTCCTGGAGGGGAGAGTCGATACAGGTTTTGATTCAGAGCCAAAAAGCAGCATATAATATAAATTATAGACCACATAGCACTCAAAAGAACTAAAGAGAAAGGTATAAAGAAGATGAGAAAATGTAATAAAAAAGAATGGTCAAGTACTCTGTATCATGGTGCCTCTCCTGATGGCTGATTGATATAGTCAATGCTACCCTACTTAATAAATCTGATTTCTGTCTACCAGAAGCTATAGATTAGATTCGGGGTAGAATTTTGTGTCCACATTCCCTCCTCCATGATGAGACTTTGATTAGCCTGAGTTTGTTCAGGTCCTGTGTATGGTGTCACAGTCTCTGTAAATTCATATGTGATTCAATCCTGGGCTTTGTTTTGGGTTTGGTTTAGTTTGGTTTTATTGGAGAGAGAGAAGGAACATGAATTAAGGTAGGTATGTGAGTTGGAAGGAGAAACTAAAAATACATTGTATGAAATTCTCCAAAAATAAATAAAAAGTTAAAAAATAAAGATGAAAAGGGGATGATTTGAAATATTAAACCTAAGTTCTTTGAAAAAGTTAATGTCATTACAGCTGTATAACCCTAAATGTACCTATTCCTATTCCTGGCTGACAAGACTAATGAATAATGACATCTTTAGTGGGACTTATCCAGAAAGAGACAAAGTGATCAATACTAATAATTAATATTAATGAAAATCTGTATCACCACAGACCCTGTAGACATCTAAAGATAAAGGAGGATAGTTATAAAAATAAATTTGAAATTTGATAATATAAATTTATATATTTATATGCAAAATTTTCCCAAGGAAACATAAATCCCCAAGATAACTAAACTTAAAAATTGTAACAATAAAATTCTCTTATAACAAAAGCCAAGACTTACTCAGTTGACCCAGAAAATAATGTTATTTAAAGAAGATGTAACAAGGATTTTACATAAACCCACAGAATATAAATAAGAAAACTCATCCCAATTTATTTAGTAAATGGATATTTAAATTAAAACAAACAAAAACTTAAAAATGGTGAAATAAGTAAGAAAGTTATGTGTTCATTGCTTTCATGTGAATAGATGTTGACAGTAAGGAAGATATTAGCAATAGGAAAGAAAGAACTGGGGGAGTGAGAGAGCAGCTGAAGTGCTAAGAGTCTTTATAGGCCCCGCGGGATAATGACAGGAAACTTCTACATGTTAAGAATAACAGTTCGAAAACATGCATGTAAGAACCCTCACACGGGATAAACAAGTTATATTTAGGAATATAGACATAAATATATTCCTGCAATAATTATGAAAAGGAGGTCATAATTTTGAAGGAGAGTGGGGAGATATGTATGGAAGGGTTTAGAGGGAGAAAAGGTAGAGGGAAGAAAGAAATGTCAAAAATATACTAAAATCTCAAAAATAGGATAAAAAACAGACTTGGTTACCCAAGCAGACCACATTGTTCAGATGCTTACTAACACAGGGTAGAGTTACATATTAATTAATTCATTGTAAGTTGAAAATATGTTAAATAAATATGGCAATATAATTGGTATGTTAGTCAACTTTCCATTATTACAAAAACAAAATGCCTAGATCATCAATCTTTCAGTTCTAGGTTTTATACTGCATCCATATATATTTGGGTTTTATATTTGATTCTGTCTTATAATTTGCATATTTCTTCTGAAATTTTTCATATTTATACCTTTATTGGGAAGTCAGAGAAAAAGGAAGAAAATAATGGAGAAGAAAGAAATGATGAAAACACAGATCCTGAAGATCACCAACGACTTTCCATTGAGCTGTAATGTAGTTGGCATTTTCTCTACGCTGCCAACCAGCTCCCATATAAAGACACAGAGACATATTATTAATTACAAATGCTCAGCCTTAACTTAGGCTTGTCCCATTAGCTCTTTTTGACTAACTTAACCTCTTTCTATTCACCTATGTTTTGCCTTGGAGCTTTTTACCTTTCATTCTATATGTCCCATTTTCCTTCTTCCTCTGTGTTTGGCTGACTGGTTCCTGGCGACACCTTGGCATCTCTTTTAATTTCTTCCCCAAGCCTAAATTCCTCTTCCAGAAGGGCAGCCTATACCTCCTCCCTCACTATCAACCATTCATCTTCTTATTAGACTAATCAGGTTTTTTAGGTAGGCAGAGAAAAACAGTAACACATCTTTACATAGTTAAACAAATATTCTGCAACATAAACAAATGCAATATAATTTACATAGTTAAACAAATGTAACACATTTTTTCATAATTAAACAAATGCAACACATCTTTGGATATTTAAACAAATATTCCACAACACTGTAAAGCAATAATAAAGCGTATATGAAATATGATCAGAAGAGAAACATATCCATTATATTCAATAAAATATTATTGGAGAAATGGCTGACCTTCTTATAGCTGTGAAGAATGAATGAGAATAGATTTTATGATTGCTTACAAAATAAAAGAAACCCTATCAACCAAAATGTATAATTACAAAAATAAGACTTAAATAGAAATGTTTAAAAAATTATGAGACTGCTCAGTGAGTAGAGATGCTCTGCACAGGCCTGATGACATGAGTTCTAAACCTGGATCCCATGGCATGACAGGAGAGAAACTAAACTCTTGTTCTTCTAAATCTGTATGTACTCATGATGATGTGTACCTGCATACACACAATAAATAAATGAATATAGAAACAAAACATTTCAAAAAAGCAACATTTTAAGAGAAATTATAGGTGAGATTATTCATCAGTGAGAGAGTGTAACTACAGTAAATGCTAAGGGAAATACTGCAGAGAAACAACGTCAATTTCCGTACCATGTATTATTGTCTGAGCTTGGATTCCTGTAAAGTTTATGTTTTGAAAACATGATCTTAGTACTACAGAATGTAATGTTGCTTAAAAATAAGGCTATTGTTATTGTGATTTGTTATGGGTTAAGGAGATCATGTTTGAATATCAGTCATCAATGTGACTGGCATACTTGTAAAAAGGAAACATCTAGACATATCTAATATATAATGCCAGAAGTCGTTAGTAGATCTTAGACGAGAGAAGGTATATTGTTGAGAAAGTCACAGTAAAGCTTTTTAATGTACCTCTCTTCATGTATGCGACACTCAATTGATTAGCAAGGAAAACAACAGAGCATCTGATGAGAAATTCTTATGAAGAAAAGGACACTACTACTTTCCTAAATGGTCACTAAATGTCCAGTTCAACTGTTCTTTAGAGTTCCGGATGTCTGGTCTACAAAGCATTCCAGCTGTGCTGCACTGTTCAAATCTGCTTTTTCTAGGAATCAGATATTTCTGAGTAATACTGAAAATTCTCTGTGATGTCTTTCTTACTATAAACAGAGTGTAGAAGGCTTCATGTGAATCTGTGGTTATTATTCTGACTTCATTCAGCATTTCTCACTGAATATAAAATACACTTAGCAGTCTTCCATTTCAAAGTGCTTGAATACTTTTGCTTAGCATGGAATAATCCAACCCCAAGAATGTGTTCCCTGGCCCCCTTTTTATTCATAGTGCTACTGCCTTAGTGAAATATTCTCTAAGTGCCCACCTTCCGGGTCCTCTCTTTGTCACTATTCTCCTTGCAAGAATCTCATTGTCTTTTAAAACCATTGTTTCTCATGTGTTTGCTAATACAAATAGTTGATTTGTACATCACTACTTCCTTGGCATGAAAAAAATCTGTCTGCTAGAGAACGTCTATTTAATACATTCTCATAAAATGGGTGGATAGATGAATTAATGCATGAGGGCAACGTGTTTGACAAGAAGACTGGAAAACTTTGGTACAATTTCCCAATGCCAACACATGTTTACAGGACAGTCTAGCAGTCTTTTTTTTTTTCAAATATTTATTATGTATACAATGTTATGTCTGCATGTATGCCTTTAGGCCAGAAGAGGGCACCAGACCCCATCACAGATGGTTGTGAGCCACCATGTGGTTGCTGGGAATTGAACTCAGGACCTTTGGAAGAGCAGGCAATGCTCTTAACCATTGAGCCATCTCTCCAGCTCCCGGTCTAGCAGTCTTAAGTTTATCAAATTTGTATTCTCAAGGTGGAAGTGGAAAAAAATGATGAATTATTTTTTAAACAAACTTGGAAAATCTGAAAATAGTAGCCTTTTGGACAATGCTATTGGCATATACTCACATTTGCAGGCATGGCTTACAGCACTCCCAGGGGGATTTCATACTGGGTCTCGTTTACTCAACTCTGTCTTCATCATCCATCCTAAATGAACAACTTAAGAAAATTAAAGAAAAAAATCTTTTTTAAAAATGATTAAAACTAGATGAGAAACCATAGAATCTTGAATATCTAATTAAAATATGCTATACATAACTACACTTAATAGAAAAGAAAAATTAATACCTACACTTAATAGAAGGTCATTAAGTATCAACTCTTTGTTCCTGATGGACGTCTTGGTACTACATTGTCAAGCAATACATTCTTCATCTATATTTCCTTTTCAGCTCATAGTTTTGTGTGAGACTTCTACTATGCGTGGTAAAACATTTGCTTCTTCCTTCAGGGTTATTTCAAGTTAGTAATTGCAAGTATGAAATTTGAGGTTAGTCAGAGTACGCTTCATTCTGAGTCTGGAAATCGCTTGTTATATAACCTTGTGGCTAACTTCTCTAAGACATATTTTAATTGGGGTTGATAATTATGCATAATTAGGTGGCTGTTATGAGATTTACAAACAGTAATAACGTGAACATTCAACTAAACCTTTTACATATTCGTCAATAAATGTAACATAATTGAAGAGTAAAAATCAATTACATAGACAATGATGTAAGTTTACACATTAAATTTGTGAACTTTCTTCATATAAAACTAAACACACTAATTCCCTAAGAGATTTAATACTTTGTAGAATTCTCCACATGTTTTATCTTTATCAGATGGACTGTGTCCAATACAGCATACTCTGTGGCAATCCTGTTCTTCATTTCTTCAAGAACAACTAAGACTCTTGAAAAATAATCTTCTTTGGCAAAGAACTTTCCCACAATCCAGAGCCATTGCCACCACGGTATTTTCTATGAGACATCATGCAATCTTTCCCCAGAAACAACGAATCCTTTTTATTTCTTCCCCTCCCGCTCTTTATCTGGACATCGTGGCCTACAACACACATTACACCTCGTGAAATCTGATGAGACTGAACTCTGCTTTGCCACAAGCTATTGTCGTTGCATCATGTGTGCTCAAAGTCTCGCTATGTCTCTTACATTTTGAGATTTGGAAATGGAATGTGAACTGTTTGGTGCCAAAGGCACCACCTAAGGCTATCCTTTGATTCGAGCATTTTCATCTCCTCCCGCTCTTCTGCTTTGAAATCAGCAAGGTTATGTCTAATCAAAGAACAAATATAATGACTCAAAGGAATTAGTGGCTGGTAAATTTAGAACTAACCCTTCATATGTGACTTCACACAGAGACTGTTTTTCATCTTTCTCTGCATATCATGCAGCTCATCTAAATGAGAAATACAAATATTTTCAAAGGCAACTCCACATACAGCTCAGAATGTGTTATTATGTTTCTCTAAAAAAGCTTATTTTAGCCATATTACCAGCTGTACCCACTTGACTTTCATTGCACACGGAGTACATGATGTGATAGTTTTTCTTTAATCTTTCTTATTTCTTAATTAGCATTTATTGCTTCATTTTTTGTTGAGAGAGGGGACATGAGCCACAGTGATCTTGTGGAGGTCAGAAGAGAAATTTCAGGAGTAAGTTCTTTCCTTCTACCATATGGTTTATGGATATTGATGTCAGGTCCTTCGGCTTGGGAGCAAATGCTTTTATCCACTAAGTCATTTTGTCACTCCTAGTGTTACTGAATTTTAATGATGCTTTATCAGTTAGATGAAGTCATATCAGTTAGGAATGTTTGCTTAACCATAACATTTAAATGGCAAACATTTACAATAAGAAGACCAAATTGAACAGCACATATTCATTGAATGTTCTGTGGAAAGTACAAAGAGGACTTAGAGGAGATAGAAGATAACTAAATGCATTTGCTAGGCTCAGGATTTCTCCATTGAGTTGTAGGTAAAGAAGGCTGAAATCTATGGGACAACAACCAAGTACTTAAAGCTCAGACATAAGATTAGTTCCTTAAGGAAATTCCTACTCTGTAAGGAATTCCTACTCTGTAACGGCCATGTGTCAAATAAGTTAAAAAAAATTCCTTTTTAAAAATAGTTTGAACACAGAGTAGAAGAAAGGTTAGTAGGGAAGAGATAGCAAACATTAACTCCAGAGTTCCGTATGTAAACTAAAAGGTATTTGAAGTGTCAATGTTTTAGGTGCCAATTCCCATCTCTGCCTACCTCTTGGGAACAGAGACCTGTTCTGCCTAGGTCTCCTTCCTATTAGTGCAGACACATGGCCATTGTCCTGCTAGGTCCTCAACATCTCTCTCTGGGACCTATTATTGATTTTGTTCCCTTCATACATTTTCATCTCTGTGCTTTCCCTGTTGGGCACTGCCATCACAAGCAGTTGGAGTTTTGTCTAGAGCATTCTGTTAGACTTTGTCTTACTTCTCTTGTATTATTAATATTTCTTTTTCTGTTTGGCTGCCTCGTGAGAAATACAAAGTTTGTCAAAATGTAGACCTTAAGAAAACATCTTTCTGAGGCTATTACTCATAGTTTAACATTTGGCTTTTAATGAAAGGGCTTATATAAAAAAAATAAGCTCAAAATTATCCAAATTGAAGTGAAACAGAAGATTATTTCAAAGGGTGATCTGCAGATATCTCAATAAGTACCCAACACATTTGCACAGGTTCAATTCTGACTTGAAATGCCATAAGTTTCAGTAGAAAACATGTATTTCTCTGTGTTGGAGTGGAATTATTCTGTCATTACAGAAAACATGATAGTCTCTGAGGAAGGAGAGGAAGAGCAAGAGGAAAGTAAATAAGAAATTGGGAGATGATGTTCATAAAAGTCAGCGGTCCTCCACTGACAATAGGGGGAGCTATGCATTTGGTACCCACCCTCATCAAAATCTCAGCCTGGATATGAGTGCTCATTCATCTCTTCAAGAAATTCTTGGAAGCCGGGCGGTGGTGGCGCACGCCTTTAATCCCAGCACTCGGGAGGCAAAGGCAGGCGGATCTCTGTGAGTTCGAAGCCAGCCTGGTCTACAAGAGCTAGTTCCAGGACAGGAACCAAAAGCTATGGAGAAACCCTGTCTCGAAAAATCAAAAAAAAAAAAAAAGAAATTCTTGGTAGCACATAGAAAGTGTGTATGTGTGGTGGGTGTGATGTGTGTGTCGTATGAATGTGTGTGTGTCTTTGCTTGTGTATGTGTGTTGGATTGCATGTGTATGCATTCATGGTTTGTGTGTGTGTGTGTGTGTGTGTGTGCTCGCGCGTGCGCACCTGCACATGCCAGTATGCATCTAGCTGGACAACAGTGAATTTCTTCTTGAGGTAATCTGAGGTTGTTTTGCTGTGTGCTTTTGAGCAGACTACGGGGATTGGATTCAATTGGAAAGTAATGAAAGTGTAGAGAAAGGAGTATTACTATATTAAAGGATAAGCTTTCAATATATTCCAACGAACACACTTATGGACTTAGGGGAAATCTCATTTCACTTACTAACTTTCCTAATTCAGGTCAGGTATATAACCTGTATCCTGAGAGGGTGGAGAAAGATCAGCTGAGTAAGGCTGAGTAAAGCAAGCTCACACTGAGCAGAAAATGATGAGTCCTTTCCTACTATCTGTATTCAGCGGTGATACCAAGGCTAAATAGTGAGGTGTTTGTTGAAATCAGTATATAAATAAAATGTGTCCCAGTTGGTGGTTTAAGGATGTCTATGTGACATCTATTACTAGTTTTGCCCTGTCATGCTTTTGTGATCGCTTGTTCTTTTCCCATAATCTAGCTCATCTCCAGTGTTGCTGTGTACAATCCAGCTCTCCTTTGTCATTTCCCCCCAGCCTTCTACACACACCACCTGCTTCTACTGACACATATTTATTCATTGTTTTATTCACTGAGAGGAGCGACAGAAGGTACCTTCAGGAGAATAAGAGGCAAACTTGTGACAGGGTCGTGTGCATAGAGCTACAGCTAATTCCCCTTCATTACTCAGTCTGACTTGAAGTTAGGAAAAGAGAGATGAGACAGGAAGCTGGACTGCAGAAAGCTGGAAGAACTATCCATTCTGTATAAATTTCCTAAGAGAAACAAACTAATGATCACATCCCAACAAAATATCATCACTTATGTAAGGATAAAAAACAAATCTTGAGTCCAAGTGTTAAAGATGCTCAGAGAAGCACAATAATACAGAGTTGAGTTCCTTTCAGGAAGGCTTCTCGTGTCTCCAAGGCATGAAATTTTCCCATTTCCATCTCTCCTGACATATTCACATAGCAAATCCAGAACTGCCACATCAAAAAATCTCCCTTTCAGATGAATAATTGAAAGTCCATATTATTCTTTCATTTTATTCAAGGACCTTTGAGATAATAAGTGCCTATTATACTTTACTGCAATAAGAATGGCATGTCAGAGTTGCAGAGTATGGCAGAAATAAAAAGGCAGAAATCATAAGGTGAATGAGATTCTCTGTGGTTCTGAGGACTAAATTATAGATGTAAAACAAGAGCAATGGTCCTCCACTGCTGAATCATAACAATGCATGTATCAATATATGAATGAATATATTGCATATCTACTATCAATTCCATCCCATAAATCAGTAAACCAGGAATAAAGGATTTTGCTATGCCATAATTTTCTGATTTCTGAGTGCACTTGAACTCAAGACTCTGTTCTCCAACGGATCCACAGAAAATATCTCTCAAAGATAGAAGAACCTTGAAAATAAAAGGGAATTTTATTTGAGTATTTTATCCACTTTCTGTAATAAATTCTGAAAATATGAAAGAAGGTTAAAAATGTCATTAGTAGAAAATATGTGATGTAGGATTCTCCTCGTATGCTGTGAATGTGTTTTGTTACCATTGGTTAATGTATAAAGCTGCTTTGGCCTACAGAAGGGCAGAATAGAGTAAGGCGGGAATTCTAAGCAGAGATAGAGGAGAAAAGAAGGTCGAGTCAGGGAGACACCATTTATCTGCCAGAGAGAGAGATGACCAGGAAACTTACCAATAAACCATGAGACTGGTGGTAAAATACAAATTAATATAAATGGGTTAATTTAAGATGTAAGAGTTAGCTAATAAGAAGCCTGAGCTAATAAGTTGAGCAGCGTTTTAATTAATACTGTTTTCTGTGTGATTATTTTGGGTCTAGGCAGCCAGGAACAAACAAGCAGCCTCCACCTACAAATATGCAAATGAATCTTCAATCATATTAACTAAACTATTTTAGCACTCCTCCTTTCCTAGAGGTGAGGAGGTATCAAACCTAGGGTTTTGCATATGCTAGACAAATATTATACTTTTAAGCAGCACCCCATCTCAATTTCTACAGAAAGCTACAGCTTTCATTTACAGATGTCTACAATTACACTATCATGAAGTAACATGAAATTTTTTTGAAGAAAGAAAGACAATACAATGTCATTTTGATGAATCTATGCATATGTATATAGAGAGATTTATAACACCTGCATATATATATGATACATGCATGTACATATAAATCACCATGTGTGACCATTTATGAACATGTGGGACCACCTTTTAACAGTTTTTTTTTAACCCAAGAGACTTAAGAAAGGTTGGGGTGGATATCATGTGTGTTAAGGTTCCAATGGAGGCCAGAAGAGGGTAATGGACACTCTTGTCTCTGTAGCTAGAGCTACAGGTGGTTATGAGACAACAGACATGGGTGCTGGGTATTGAACTCAGGTCCTCTGAAGATAAGTGCATGCTGCTTAACTTCAGAACAAATTCTGCAGTTCCACAGGAGATATTTCAAGTGGACACAGCCCAAGTTAGCTGTGATGGATATTAATCGAATCTCAGAATTCAGTCACCTCTGTGGGGCTCTTGATGCCAGTATAAAGACAAGCTGTGCTATAAAATATATAGTGGTCCAGAAATTATGATTAATTAGAATCAAGCCTTAAGTGTGCCATATGTTCCCAAGAGCTACTTTTTCCACTTTTAGCTTCAATTTTCACTACCTATCAAAAAGAATAATAACAGGATGTATATAAATATATTTTAACATCTTTGGTATAATCATTAGAATATTGATGAATATATTCTATTATTCTAAAATTTAAAGTGATACATCTTTAAAACTTTAGATTTCTTGATCCTTAAAATAATCAATGGATAAGGAATGCTGCAATTTCAAATGTCAATTGTTTAAGGAGCTCCAACACACAGCCCCAAAAGAATTAGTTGTGTAACATGAACTACAAAGATGTGTGTGTGTGTGTGTGTGTGTGTGTGTGTGTGTAATATAAATTTATTAAGGGGTGCAATAGGGAAACAGACTTACATATACAGGACAAGATATAACCAGTAACAGAGTTCTGTTTTTCCCAAGAAAGCTGGGATTTAACCACATGCCCTTCATGTTGCCTGACCTGGTCTTGCATGTTCACATTACAGAATTTGTTTTAAATGTATGTATGTATTTGTTTGTTTGTTTTTAAAACAATCTTTTTATTTTACATACCAATGCCAGGTCCCTATTTCTCCCCTCCTCCCATTCCCCTCACCTTCTCCCCACCTTACTCCTATCCACTCCTCAGAGAGGATGAGGTCTCCCAAGGGGAGTAAGCAGTCTGTCACATTACTTTGAGACAAGACCAAGCCCCCCCACCCCCGTACCTTGGCTGAGCAAATTATCCCTCCATAGGGAAATGGATCCAGAATGCCAGTTCATGCACGAGAGGTAAATCCTGATCCCTCTGCCAGTGATGACACCAGCTAAGAATCTAAGTGATAGTGGAGAGGGTGTCTGAACTGCCCTTCCATTGCCATAAGATTAATGACTACTTTAACTGTCATCAGAATTGTTATGAGAGTTCTTCTAAAACTATATCTAGTAGCTAGTCAAGTTGATATGTAGGTAGATAGGTAGGTAGTTAATTAGTAGGATGTCACATGTTTGTGCCACTGTTCTCTTATAGAAGTCAAAGGACAACTTGCAGGAGTCAGCTCTTTCTTTCCACCATTGGGTTGTAGAGAACAAACTTAGGGTCATCAAGTTTGGTGGCAAAGCACCTTTGCCCGCTGTCTCACTGTCGAACAAAGTGAATTAATATTAAAGAATATATCAAATGAGCAAAACATGGTAAAATAATTGAATGTAAAATGCTGCCTTTAAACTGTGAATTTATGAGTGGCCTCAGGGCCCAGACTGATAAGGAAGTTAAATAACCCAAGCAAGGCATTTCATGAATTATAAGTAATGCAGAAATTTACATTTGAAATAGAGTCTCATCATAACATTTAATAATTCCAAGTAAGCTTTAAGTTAGAGATAGGTCAACAAACAAAGATTACAGACCACTAAAAAAAGAGCATGTGCTTTAGAGCCAGACAGTACACGTTTCCTTATGTGCATTTTATGACAATGTCTAAGGTGTTTGACCCGTTAGTCTCCAGTGGATTTTACATAAAACAGAGGTATCAGTAATACCTAATCAATAATGTCAATCTGAGAGTAACATAGTTAATTTGACTGTTATTTCTGAAATACACAAGAAACTCCGTTAACAACAGTAAACTTCCTTCGCCTTGCAGATATTTGCCCATTCTTAAGCTTCACAACTGGCATACAGGAAGAGCTACAAAAACCCTTGCTCTCTCTGTTCGTTTACTACACCATAGACAGGATTCCAGAGCTAAAAGACAAAATATGCACTTCCGACTCAAGCAACCCTGACAGTGCCCTGCAGACATTACGTACAACAGTTCCAAATTCCTTCTTTATGAATTAGTACAAATACACCTATGCTGAGTGTGTTACTTACCAAGTAACACAATTACACCCTCAGGCTAAAAGTTTAGCATCAGTAATGATAATAGTCAAATGACTATTAATAGCTGTCATTAACTGAACCCTTATTTACTAACAGGGACAGTCACTTAGTACCCTAAGATTCTAAAAATTGGGCAAACGTTTTTCTCCCTAAACGCCCTCTGCTTTCCCGCAGCCTTTCATTCATTCCCTCCAGCAAGTGCGATGTGACTTAATTGATAGTTAAGCTTAGAAATATTAACTTCAAATGTGGTTCATTGTTTTTCTCTTTTGCTCCTTTGTTTATCCTTAGAGAGGACACATTTCCTCTGTCCTCTTTCCTTTATATTTCTCATGACAGAGAGAGTATGTTTCTGAGATTTGGGTCCCAAAGCACTGCAAGCTAACTAGCCCACAGCTCTACTTACAACCTGGTCTGTGATGATATTGTAACTTTCACCCAGGGATTTAACTGGAGTTTTGTTACCATTAATTTTTTTAAGTTTAATCAGTGAGAGATGGTGGAATAATTATTTTTGATAGCTTCATCAAACAACAATATTAAATACTCAAATCAGAGATAATTAAAAATTATAACGAAAAAGTGTAGTTGACATTTTAAAGGTGTACATATGGAGAACTTTTGATGTGAAAGAGTGCTTGGCTTGGCCCTTTGGCTTGGCTCTTTGTTTTACTCAGTTACGATTTCTAGATGCCAACTTTCAACCTAGATACGCCTTAGGTTCTATAGCTGCTGAGCTGAATACTTTAGTTTTTATCCATGGTACATTGACTGTACAAGATGACACCAACTTATGGCATTTTGTCCAAAAAAAAATGTCTATTTTGCTAGAGGCAGAGATCTAAACACAGGCTTCTGGATTCAGATGCATGATGCTGCTGCATCTGCTACAGCTGCAGCTTCAAAGTCCCCATCACAGGACGAGTCTTTACTGTTGTACTTAAACTACCGTATTATCCATCTGCTATCTGCTACTTTAAGTTGCTGGGTTGAGAGTGCACATGCCTCTGAGGTCTGGAGAGGTTTTAGCTTTAAATTGTTATTACCAGGCATTTCTAGAACACATGCTCCCAGTGTCATTAGAGAGAGTCAAGAAAATACCAGCAGGGAGGTAAATCATTAGAAATAGCCAGAAGACCACTAACTCTATTGCCACCTTGTGAATTTGATATGCAATAGAGACACTTTGCAAGGTCACTGAATTCTCAGCATTGGCACTAGAAATAACTACCGTGGTGTGGAAGCTAATAAGATGCGGACTTAGAAAAGAGTATGTACCTAACTGCTGACTGCCAACTCTACACACTTCTTCACTTTGCTAGGAGGCTAAGTGCAACTCTTAGACAAGGCACCAGTGTATAACAGGATTATCTCATCCTAAATGTGACTGCAGAGCCCCAAATGAACTTATTGCTGGGGGAGCTCTCCCAGTTGAGTTGAAATTTGCATGCCATGGATTCTGAACACCTGGGAAAAGACTGAATAGTGTCCTGCCGAGACTCCAGTGGGAAATGTCACAATTACTCCACTCAAAAGTTTGTTTCCTCTCTGGTCTTTAGCATTATTAAATACTGATTTTGAAACCCGTTTTCTTAAATAACAGAATTTAGAGACGATGTTTGGCTTGTAACCTTCATATATAATAATGCTATATTTTATTAGTTACCGAAATTTTTAAAACAGTGATCCCATAACTATATTTGTGACTTAATTTATGCAACATTTCAAACCCTTAAAATAATTTGTTTCAACTAGAAATGAAACATAAAAGGTGTTGTGTTGGTAAAATATAAGTACAAGTGTACAAAATTATTTTAGCTAGCACTGGACTAAGATAGTCACAGAGGATGGATATAATTATGTATTTCATCAATCTGTCATTAAAAGATTAAGAGAACTTAACTTTTGAATGATAAATGTACTATATTTAGACTTTTATTTCTCTCCAACTGTCATAACAAAATCAAATTTGTACTTAATATTAGCATCTTGACATCTGTAGCTTATAACACCTTAATATAATTGATCTCAGTTCAGAATTTCTGAAAAATTATGTGGCTGGGAAAATATTTAGATAAGAAATTGAACAGAGACTAAATTTCTTCCTTGTTTGCTGAGTAGTTGGATTGAAGTGAAGTAATGCATAATTTTCAGTCTGCTTTGTAATTTTGGTGACAAAAAGGTATATTGTTTACATATAAGAACACTTATAGCATAGCAATGCTTACAACATAGAAATGGCATCCTAAAAGTGGAAATTTCCTAGTTTGCTCATTTCTGTAAGCAAAGAAAGCCAAATTGCCATTTGGTTAAACATTGGTGTTTACCGTAGCAAAGGTCAAGGTAACTTTTCTCCATTCCTGATTTCCTTGGGAGACAATTGCTGGAACTATCTCTTCTCTTGCATTGCCACACTTCCTTTCTTTATCTTCACACAATAGAAATACACATAGTACCTCTGTTCAAATTCTCCCTCCATCACCTTGTAGCTGTGAGCACTGGGGACTTTCCCAAGCTCCATGTATGTTCTTTCTCACTCCTAGCATGTGGAAATGGATCATCTCTACTTTATAAATCTGTGATTATATCATATATAATACATAATTGTTTAGCATAATACCTACACATATGAAGGGCTAGGTAATTATTACCTATTATTTTTCATATTTTTCTTCAATTTCCTTTCAGTGACATTCGTTAAAAACTTTGAAGAATGATTGTTGAAGAGAATGGGAAAAAAGAGAATAATATTTCCTCATTGTTTGTATACCACTTTTCTTGAAACTACTTCTCTTCTACCACATCTATTTGTTCTTGACCAAAGTATCATCAACTTACAAACTATCCTTAGATGTATGTGAATCGGAAACTTGGGAAATACTGATGTCTTTATATAACTAATCCTTTTCATTAGGAAACTCTGTGATAAACATTTGGAGACAGGTTTGGTTTCTAGATTTGTGAGGATAGAAATAGACATAAAACAGGCATCTAGAGAAGTAGTGCAGTGAATTATCGGAAAAGCCTGCTAGGTTTTTCAGGTAGCTCCAATGGCTGACTTGAAGTGTAAGGTTAGTAAGAGAATGTGAAACGGAGTCTCGGAGGTGTTGAGCAGCATTTGTGAAGAATGAGAGCTTCCATTGCCACTGGCAGGAAAATGTGTGACCTGCAGAACCTGGCAATACTCAAACCTTGCCTTTCTTTCTAAACGTTTAAATTTTAATACTGTAAGTAACATATTAAACTAAGACCAAGCAGGGTTCGTTTAAGAATTACATAAAGTATGTCAATATAGGTATAAAAATAGGTTCAGGATAATAAATACCAAATATACCTGATATATTTTTATACAACTTCAACAAAAGTTATGATAAAACTGAAATAGAAATTCCTAGCCATTATTACCATAGAGACATCAAAACCTTGAGGCTGGCAGATCTCTGAATTCTAGACCAGGTTGGTTTCTCAGTGTTTGACCAGCCAGTTTTATACAATGAGACTTCATCTCAAAAATATATACAAATGTTTTATTTCTCTTAATTTTAATGTTTTATTTTTTCATGTGATTTGAGTTATTAAAAATCTATGACTACTGAGATTGATCTTAATGATAATGGACTTCTTTAAATAGCTTCCCAAATCTAGTAAAATAAAATATTTATGGTTAACATGAGTGAAATAGAGAGTTTCTTTTCACTTGGTGCATATTTATCTCTGAATTATAAAAGGACACTTAGTTGTTGATATGTTATCAAATGTACCTGTATGTAATCACTCCTTTACTTTCTCTGACCGTTTGACTTTTGGAAGACGTGTGTGTGTGTTCATAAAAACAAATACTTAGATGTGTGGCAAACGTATAAATTTCATAGTACAAGCTTAGAATCTATATGTATAATGTCTTAATAAGGGTCATAGAATACAATAATATGAGTGACATCATATTCCATTCTTATCCAGGAACTCTGGGTATATTATAAATAGTGTAGCAGCTCCAATGTTCAAGGTAAGTATCAATGTCATTCTAACAGAAAATCGATAAATTGAGGAGTCTGGGGATGATCTGAAACCATTTGGGTGGAAAAGAGTTCTCATAATTTATATATTAAAAAATCCTGCTGAGCAGTGGTGGTGCATGCCTTTAATCCCAACATTCAGGATGCAGAGGCAGGTGGATCTCTGTGTGTTCTCAGCCAGCCTGGTCAACAAGAGCTAGTCCCAGGATATGCTCCAAAGCTACGCAAAGAAATACTGTTTCTAAAAACAAAATTGAACAGCAAACAAAAAACCAAACAAACTTCTAGCTATCACCAAAAAAGAAGGGGAAAAATTAAGAAAACCACTATAAACAAAAAAATTCTTTATCCAATATCACAAGCTATCAGTCATCCATATTGGGATCAATATGGCATTGATCACTGGCATTGTGGTGTGGAAAGTCTTTCCACATGTGTTGCTTTTATTGGTTAATGAATAAATCTGCTTTTAGCCAATGGCTTAACAGAGTAAAGCTGGGTGAAAAATCTGAAGAGATGTAGGCAGAGTCAGTGAGAAGCTATGTAGCCACTGCAGGAGACAGACGCCTCCACCAAAAACACTGAAACCTTACCAGCAGGCCACTGCCTCGTGGTGATGCACAGATTAACAGAGATGGGTTGATTTAAGATGTAAGAGCTAGCTAGAAATGTGCTTAAGCTATTGGCCAAACAATATTGCATTTAATACAGATTTCTGTGTGATTATATTGGGAGTCTGTGTGGCCGAGAAATGAAGAAACAGCCTCCATCTACAGCACTAGAAAAGAAAAATACGATTTTCAAAATCCAGAATCAGTTCTAGGCACAGCACGTGGAAGCCACTTCATAAGTGGGCATGGCCAGTCATGCCATTATTAAAAATTATGATGGTCCGGGAGGAAGAGGCAGGCGGATCTCTATGAGTTCGAGACCAGCCTGGTCTACAAGAGCTAGTTCCAGGACAGGCTCCAAGACCACAGAGAAACCCTGTCTCGAAAAACCAAAAAAAATAAAAAAATTATGATGGTCAATGGTCGTGATTGTATGACTGCAATGATGAGTTTTATTTTTGCATATCCCAATAATAAAGGTGAGTAGAATTGATATGAGTACAGTCCCATTAGTTAATTATATTCAATAAGAAAAGTGAATATGGATAATCATGTGGACAGTTTGTACCACTTAGCATATAATTGTAGACAATTGACTTAGCAAGTGTGAAAGCTGAGAAGCATGAAGCTCTACATAAGTAGTATTGGGAAGGGAGAATTCATGTGTATTCTGCAAGGCCAGAGGAACAAGAAGTGGTGATTTATAAATCACATAAAACACACAGACACACACATTGTGCATATGTGCTAAATACTTCTAAATACTTGTTCTCTTCTGTAGAAATGTAATTTTGTGTTTCTTCAAGTTTAGCCAGGCTTCTATGGCACTGTGAATATGCTCAAGAAACTAACTCTCTTCTGGTAAATACTTAATTTCTAGTTGCCAAGAGGCTAGGATAGGAAAAACTTTTTTTTTTGGTTTTTCGAGACAGGGTCTCTCTGTAGCTTTGGTGCCTGTCCCGGAACTAGCTCTTGTAGACCAGGCTGGCCTCGAATTCCCAGAGATCTGCCTGCCTCTGACTCCGAGTGCTGGAATTAAAGGCGTGTGCACCACCGCCCCGATAGGAAAAACTTTTTGAGATGCTTCTTATATTTCATATTGGACATTGAGTATCATACACACATGCATTCATTTTCCGAGTATTATGCCTTTGACTATAAGCAATCTCATCTCATGTGCATTTTCGTACAGTTTTAAAAGGAAGTGACATGCAATGCACTTACATAAGGCATCAACACAGTACATGCCTTTAAATGTTACTCATTTGTGACTTTGTATAAATCTTTCGATATTGTTTATAAGCTGGGTTGACCTTAACATTCCCAACTGTTAAAATATTTTATAATCTAATCCTTTATTCAGAAGTCAGAACACTATATAAAGTATTTTGCTTTAGCAATAGTGTTCTTTGATAATAGAAGTGGAAAATGCTGAAGGAGCTAGTTAAACAGTCTCTAAGTTCCTTGAAATATGTAAATTATGTACCTATAACATGACAAAGTGGGTTTCTTTTCTGTTTTGTTCCTTTTTCTTTTTTGTTCACAGACATGGACATATCAGGTTGATGGCTGGCTGTCATCCTGCAGGGGAAGATGTTTGCTGCAATTATTGATCCCTTGGTTCTCACATTTAGCTGCTCAACATCTGGCTTCCTAGCAGAAAATGCAAATGGGGCAATACATATGTCATCAGATGAACTTTGATGCAGACTTTAATTTAATTACATATCACACACACACAGTTGTTCTTCGTTGTATACAAGAAATACTGTGATTGAGTTTCTACTATGTTATTTCATCTGTCATCCATCTTTCCCATAAAGAAACAAAGACAAGTAGAAAATTTTATGTGTTCTCAAAAATTCTTTCTTCTGCAGCAGATAGGAACAAATATAGAGACCCATAGCCAAACAAGTGGCCTCCTTGCAACACACACCTTTAATCTAAGCACTCAAGAGGCAGAGGCAAGCAGATCTCTGTGAGTTCAAGGCCAGCCTGACTATAGAGTGAGTTCCAGGACAGGCTCCAAAGATACACAGGGAAACTCAGTCTTGAAAAATAAAGCAACAACAACAAAAATATATCCAAAGGTGAGTAGACAGAAATCAATCTTGAAAACTGGGCAAGTTTATATGAAGTAAACCATAGCCTTTAATGTTCAGAAGACAATTCCTAGTAATAAAAATTTGAAGGCATATTTGAAGTAGAGTCAAATAGTGTGAGCACTATTGCGAGCACTCACCATATTAATAAAGTCAAATTAAGAGATAATATATTTCACCTCCAAAAATTACCCAAGATTTTACTATGAATTCAAATTGTACACTTACTTACAATAAGCTTTTTCTTTTACAAATACATTACTGGGACCTGGATGAGGAAAGGTCAGATGATTCCTTTCAGTATACAGTAATTACTAGAAAAACAGCATCAAGGGAACAAGATTCTATTAGCCAAGTATAGCTTCAAGTCTGCACAAAGGAGGGTACAGATATGCAAGACTTCCTAAATACAAAGGAATGTGAATCTTTCTTTCTCTGTCTCTGTCTCTCTTTCCCTCTCTCTCTTTCAGTAATGTCTTCTAAAAAGCTGTTTTCCTACCCATCTTGTGACATCCATGAGAATGTCAAGAAAGTTCTCTGGCTTTTGCATTCATCCTGCATCTTGTCTTCCTTTGTACTCTACTCTTTGTACCTTGGTCTTGACTCTCAATCTCCTTCATGCCTGATGCCTCTCATAACTTTCAACTCACCTATCCAGAGCCTCACAACATCATGACTTTGCATTAGCCTTGCTAGCACACATGAACTTTAAGATCCAGTTTATTCTGGAGATTGGTGTTTATTTTTTATTATTTTAAAGGGATTTTTGTATATTTTATTTGAAATATTTATGTAGTATAGAAAAACTAATTATAGAGGTATCAAAAGTTATTAATTTAGATAACAGTTTACCACATAAGAGAAATGTAAGAAATCTTTATATATTGGGCTGGAGGCATAGCTCAGTGGTGGAATGTTTTACAAGCATGCTTGATTCCCTGGGTTCAATTCCAAGAAAACCTCCTCCCCCTTAAAAAAAACTGAAAATAAAGGATGAAATTTTAGAACTTCATTGGAAGTTTTTAAAGGTTTTGTTGAGGTGTGATTTACATATACTGAAGTCCACATATCTGAAGTCATGGTTTGGTATATTCTGACACTTACCATGAACATGCACATCCAGAAAACAGCCAACATGATGAAGATAATGATGTCTTCCAGCCCTGGATGTCTCCTTGTGCTTTTGTGGTTCTCCTTTCAGCCCTTCCATCCCCAAACACCTACTGCTTTGTAACATTTGGGTCTGCTGTTGGAGTTTCTGTCCTGCCCAGTTCCCACAGCTGGTAAGCCCCAAAGAAAATCAACAGAGGTCTACATAAGTTATTATTAACTCTTATAACTTATTTTAACCCGTTATTCTTATCTAGGTTAGCCACATGGCTCAGTACCTTTTTCAGTGGGGTAAGTCACTTTCTGCTTCTTCCATAATCTTGGCAGGACTAGGGAGGAATGGGCTTCCTCCTTCCCAAAATACGCCTGTTCTCATTGCCCCACCTCTACTTCCTGTCTGGTTTTCCTGCCTATACTTCCTGCCTGGCTACTGGCCAATCAGCGTTTACTTAAAACATAATTGACAGAATACAGAATTGTTCCACACCATTGCTTATGTCCCTAAGATGGACTCCCATTTTCTAGTGTGTCATATAAATAGGATCATACAATGCATATTCTTTGATATGGCTTTTCTACTCAGCACAACTACTTGGAGACTCATTCATGTTGCATTAACAGTGCTTTGTTTCTTTATATGAATGACCAATACTAAATAGATTGTACAGCTTGTTTATTTACTGGTTGGTACCAAATGGAAGTAGATGCAGAGATCCACAGTCAAATACTGGGCCAAGCTCCAGGAGTTCAGTTGAAGAAAGGCTTCAGGGATTTTATGAGCAAAGGGAGGTCAAGATGAGAATGGGGAAACCCACAGAGACCACTGGCCTGTGCTTATGGGAGCTCACAGTCTCTGGATGGACAGCTAGGGAGCCAACATGGAACTGACTTAAGCCCTCTGCTCTGGGTGCCAGTTGTGTAGCTTGGTCTTTTGTGGGGTCCCCAGCAGTGGGATCATCGCCTGTCCCTGATTCATGAAATGGCTCTTTGGAACTTATTACTAATGGTGGGATACCTTGTTCAGTCTTAATGCAGGGTGAGTGGAGGGAGAGGCAGGAAGCTTGGTCCTGCATCAATTGTTATGCCATTCTTTGCTGATTCCCATGGGAGCCCTTATCCCATCTTAATGGAAACGGAGAAGTGGATGAGGAGGGATCAGAAGTGAAATGGGGGAAGGGAACAAGAGTAGAGGAGGGAGAGAAAACTGCAGTTGGTATGTAAAATAAATTTTAAAAATTTGAATAATAAAAAGCAGCAACTTGATTTTTAGTAAACATAGTTAAACAGAACTGTATCTTTATTGGACCAGTGAAGTTTTCATGTATATTCTGTGTGTTGAAAACTTCTCCATGAGGCACCCAGACAAAGCTGGAAATGTATATATTTTATACATAGGTTAAGTAGATAGCAAAACTTACACTGAGGTCAGTGTTTTGGACTAGGACAATAATCTAGAGAAAAACATTACATGTAACTTCAGGTTATAACATATAACTTCACTGCATAGGTATAACCTCTATTCAGTCTGGCTAATGACTGCCTCTAGATAATAATATAATTTTGTATAAACAATTATTTCTCAACATTTTTAGATTATTAAGTGCCTAAAGTGAGACACTGCCACAAGCCAATAAGCATAATGGTTCAAACTTCCTGCAAAAATATAAAGTACATAAGGCTGTAAATGACTACAAGAGTCTATAGCTCAGTGTCTTTTCAGTTCCCTCTGTTGTGATGATCACTCCTTTTGTGTTGAAAGAATGTGAAATCATATATCTGTGCTGGCTGCAGTGTCAAAGCAAGATTACACTAGGGAAAGAATCAAGTCCATGCTCTTTTGGAGCCGACAAAGACAATATCATCAATCTGACCCTGTTATAACCTCATTCTCCAGGCCTCACTTCTCTCCTCTCTGATGGAGACCACCTATCATGTTTCTGCCCAATAAAGTGGCATGTGTTTGCAGAACATCTTGTTTTTCCCTTATTCATATTTTGACTTGGCATTTATAGCAGTTGGCTGGGGGAAAATGTCGGATTTGTCTGCAACAGACAGCCTAATTAAATTGGAGGGGAGGGACAGATGTACAAAGCTGCTGAACTGCTCATAATACAAAACATGGCAGCTTTACTTGGAAAAATCTGGCAAGATGGTGCCAGCAATTTCTGCTCACTGAACTAGCTGAAGTATGTAATTATGTTACGATCTCTTATTTTAATTCTAATTTCACATACACTACTGCTGCATCTGAAAAGATCTGAGAAGCCCATTATTTTGGTTGTGATAAAAGAATGATGTACATATGATTCATAAATGCTGTAATTTTCATCTGAGTCAGATTTTTCAATATTAAAAATCCTAGTTTTCAAAATAAATATTGATGCATAGGTTTTTTAATCTTTTGAAATGTCCCCTATATGATTCAAGTCAATCATAATTTTTCTTTGATTCACTTGATCTCCAACTGCTGTTTCTAATTTGCAAACCTGATGCGAAGCTTTATAAACACGGCCTCTTATAAACAGAAGCACAAACTGCCATATTTCAGATGCCAAATCCTTTCTGTCAAGCTTCTTACAATCCACCCTTCCACTGTAACATCATTCGTCCACATTGTTATGAACACTCTTTCCCTTTTGCTATCATGCAGAAGTTTGCTGCCCTCGTGTTGGTATATTTTATCTTAGCCACTCAAGATTTCAGAAGGCTACAGATCATCATCAGCTTTCAACATGATAATTGTTTCAACATATTTAGCTAATATATGACACACACACACACACACACACATTCTACCTTTTAAAGAATAAGTTACAGGGTTTAGGCCAGCATTTGGATATTCAAATTTTCCAGGAAATGATTACAGCAAATCCATTCATTATCTAAGTGATGACAAAAAAGCCTCTAACAAAATAAATTTTAGAGTGAAGAGAGGGGAGAAAATACCATGCCCTTTCTATACTTTAAACACTAAAACTTGAATTATGATGGCAAAATCAACAACAAAGTCAAGAAATTGTGATCTGCAGATGATAGAGGAAATAGTCCATGAGCACAGAAACAGACGTTTCCAAGACAGGCTTCACATTAAGCGTCATGACAGTTCAGAAGTTACTGTAGAAAACATCTATGGCAGGATGAAGAGGAGGGACACTTCCAGAGATACGGACTCTGATTTTTTTTAAAGAAAATGTTACATGTGATCTCACATGTCTATATAAATGTATATATTATACATAATCTATACTTATATACATTTATATAAGCAAAATATGTACATAAAGTTAAGGCTTATAATATTACTTTAGTTTAATTTTAACAAACAATAAATAGCACTACTTCAGGCAATTAATCAAAGAGAAAATAAAGAGTATTGAATGGTTTATATTTAACTGTCACTTAAATAAAGTGCATTTTATAAATTTGAACTATGTAAGCGGTTAAGATAGCAAGGATAAAGCAGAAGCCTTCACTATTTCATGAAAACCCACTACAAGTGGCATTTTAAAATATAAATTAGTTCAAAGAACAAAGAGAGAAACATGCCAGAAGCTGAAAACGAAAGAAAATGGCAGTTTATTTAACACATCCAAGAATGCTGAGTCCTAATGTACAATGGAAAGAACAGACTCTCCCAAATGACCCAATACTTAACAGAACAAATGACTCAGGAACTGGCAATTTCAGACAAGATCAAAATCAAAACAAAGCTTATCTTAAAATATAGAAGATAATATGAAAGCCTATTTAAATCCCGGAAGTTCTCCCCCCCACCCAGCTAAGAATTTGATACCTCACCTGCCACACACACACACATACACACTTGCAGATGACTGTGTTTCATAAACAGTAGAGCACAGATCTACATATCTCCTGGAACTAAAATCTTCTGAATAATAAAGGAAATAATCAAGCAAAGAGATAACTTACAGGATGGGAAAAAAATCTTGACTATAAGTCAAGAAAAGCTGACTATTTTGAATACAGAAAAATAAAAAAAACCCTCAAAGCACAAGGAAATGAAATAATTAAAATTGAACTGCAGATTCTTTTAAAAAATTCTAAAATGAAGTATATAAAATACTATTTAATATTATTGTTTATCAGGAATGATATTATACCCCAGTCAAAATGGCTATCATTACACAATCAAAGAAAGAAAAAACTAAGGAGGATGTGAAGAAAGAGAGACCATTATTCACCATTGATGGAAGTGACAATCGACACAGTCACAATGGAAATCTATGTGAAGACTACTCAGAAATGGGAATAGAATTTCCATATACTTTAACAATTTATTTCACACTTGGAATATACCCAAAGGATATTATAGCATACTACTGAGATTCTTGCTCATCCATCTTTATTGCCACTTCAGTCACAATAGTAGGGAATGGAATCAGCCTAGATGCCCATCAGCTGATAAATAGATAATGACACTGTGGTACTATATGTACACAGTGGAGATTTTTTGAAGGCAAATTAATGGAACAGGGAAAATTGTGCACAGTGAGGTAACCCAGAGCAACACACAGGAAAGAACAACAGCACATGGTTTCTCTCGATGGTGAATCCAATAGATTTAAATATCTAATTTTGGATGTTCAATGGTGAGTTCCTGTAGATACCAGATATCTAGTAAGAGGCCAAAGGGAGTGAAATCCTTGGTGTAGTGTGGATACTAGATTGCTGATAATATAATGGAAGAATGTGAGAACAAGGAGGTGGAAAAATTTGGGTAAGGAGGGAGTGGGGCATAGCCTGAGATGGAGGAGCAACTCTTTATGGATGAACTATTTACTATTAATAGATTCATGGAAGGGAGACAGCATTGCCTTCAGTTATATATCCCATAGTAACACTACCATGCTCCAGTGGATAGTCTTACAGATAGATTTATAATCCATACAAATGGGTTACACAACAAAACCAAATGAATCCAGAACAAGGATAGGCTGGGAGGAGGCATGGCTGAAAGGAAAGTGAGGGAGATGTCGAAGGCTGGGGATGAGCATAATCAGGACACGTTATATACAATGAAATGGTCAACAAATTAACAAACAAACAAAATTTAAAAGGATTTCTGATCAGAAAATGAAATATTGAGAAAATTTAGTTGCTGAGTGCCTTGTGTTGTGATTTTAGAACTGTCATAGACTGTGGGGAAGAGTGTTTCAGAGAGTCTGGTCAGACCTGCAGGAAATACTTGAGAGCAATGACAGGGAAAATTTGCTCCTTAGGGAGCGGTCCTGCAAGATTACCTACTAGAGAAGCTCACAGTCCTTTCCTTATTCCCAGAAATTAAACCAGTTATTGACCTTCTCTTAAAGTATAAGTATGCAGTTCAATGAGTACATATTTGAGGCATATTTTCAATATCAAAGGCAAAACAAATTGGATTAGGAGAGGAAAAAGATTATAAAAATATTCATAAATTATTTTCAAAGAAATATAAGAAATAAGAGTAAAGTGGAGGATTGGAGAAATGAATCATTGGGTAAAAGACTTGTTACCAAGCCTGAAAACCTGAGTTCCATCTGTGAAATCCACATGATAAAAGGAGAGCACTGATCCCCAAATGTGGCTGCCTTGCATGCTATGACATGAGAAGGTTATGAAATGGGAGTGAGGAGGGTGCAAAATAGGACCCACAAATCACGTATGTTTAGAAAAATAAGGCATTAACTGTGTCTTAGGGTTTCTATTGCTGTGATGAAACAGCATGACCAAAAGCAAGTTGGGAAGAAAAGGGTATATTTGCCTTCAATTTCCACATTGCTGTTTATCACCAAAAAAAGCAGGACAGGAACTCAAGTAGGGCAGGATCGTAGAGGTAGGAGCTGATGTAGAAGCCATAGAGGGATCCTGCTTAGTGGGTTACTTCACATGGCTTGCTCAGCCTGCTTTCTTATATAGCCCAGGACTAAAAGCCCAGAGGTGTCACCACCCACAAAAGCTGGACCCTCCCTGATCAGTCACTAATTGAGAAAATGCTTTGCAGCTGGATCTCATGGAAATATTTTCTCAACTGAAGATCCATCCTCTTTGATGGCTCTATCTTATATCATGCTGGCATATAAAACAAGCCAGTATAACTTGCAAGAAAACATTATCCAAGATTAAAAGAATAATCTGGCATAATAAATGGTTCATTTAGGGTGGCAGTCACAGAATAACCATACTTAAAATAATGTAAATATTAAATATTGATACTATCAAAATTATGATTTGAGGACAATGACTAGGAAACAAACAGCGAAAATTTAAAAAATTAAGAATTACAGGTATTTGTTCTGGAAACAAGAAGCAGGGGGCATTGGATGTGATGGTGTCTCTGGTACTTCAGACAGAAAATTGAAATTACTATCCCTTTGGTAGTGCAAACTGCATAAAAACTTGCACCTCAGCTAGTATATAAGACTTCTAGCTGACATTGATTGCTGAATTAGTACACTAGGTGCTACTTATTTGTCCCTTAAAAGTATGCACATACATTTCCAACAAAAGGTTCTCATCTTTCTGATAAGTTACTTCTCCTAATTTGCATTATATATAGTCTCTAGGGTTTAGGAACACAGGCATCCTTCAGCTCTTTCCTAAAAAGGGACTACAGTTTAGTACTTAAACTAATTTTAAGCATGAACTCCACCTTGAAACTTGTGGTGCTTTGCATCCTGTAGTTCGTATAATGATAGTAGGTTTTATGATCAGAATCTTTGGACAGGCTTAACAACTAAGATAAACTCTCGGGGGCTCAAAAACTCACCACTGGTAACTTAGATTACACATGAGAAAATAACCCTGCATCTTTTGCAACAACAACAAAAAAAGACAAAGCTATTACCTCAGAATCATAACTTTGGCTTTTAATTTAAATCTCATAGAATTTGAATCAAAAGATAAACCTTAAGAAGAAAGGAAAATATAGAATGATGATGAAAAAACTGTACAAGTTGGAAAAGAATTAGAATAAACACAAGGTTTACTAGTTGTCAGGACAGAAGGAATGTACACTGATGACTATGATACTCACTACAGCCACAAATAATGTGTGGTTGTAACCTGATTGCTCTGATCTGAGGTTTGTGGAAACTTACCAAATAACCGTGTGGTTTTCTTCTACATTTAACTGATTACTATTTTACTTCAAATGCTATGTTAACATGGAGAAACAATGAAAAAGTATTTAGAGGACACATTGCTAAGGATGTAACAATCATAGTTCTAATTATAAGAAGGCACATAATTGGTTGTTTTTTGCATCTAGATCCAAAATGACGTGTCAGTAAAGGATTCATTATGATATCCTACATTTGGATCAATTCATCATTTATGCAATGTGTCACTGTGCAATAATAAAAAAAGCATTTATTTGGCAAAATTCTGAATAGTATTTTTCCTCCCGTATTCTTGGAATGGAAATCAAACAGCATACTGAGACAAAAATGAAAAGGGTACTTAGACTGCCATCTAGTACACATTTTTCTGTATAGCATAATTTCCAAAACTGTGAATAACATCTTTAGCTTTAGATAGGAAAAAAAAAACCCGAAAAAAACAAAAACCTGTGCTTAATTGCAGTTGCTGTTTTTACTGAAAGTTGAAGATAGACTGTACTTTTCACTTACTGGCCAGATTGTTCTCCTAACTATGAATTTATCTCCATTCTAACTGCTTTTCAGTTCAATAGCACCTCACTTACCTAGTATAGATTTGAAAATGTTAATCAAAATCTTCATTTGAAATATTCACATCAGTCAATTAATATCTTTCTGCCAAACATTTACAAAGATTTGAGCTAGAAGTGAATCGGCATCCACCCTGTTTTGTAAAAGTCACACGTCCCAAGAGGCTGGAGATCTGGAAGGCACCCAAATATTGTGTTTGAAATGAACAAAACAAAGCAATCTGTCAAAACTAGACTGAGCACCTTTAAGATTGGAACTAACAGTGGGTCATTAAATGTCCTAACCTGGCCTGAGTTAATAGTAAGTTAGAACCCTGAGGCCATTGAAGAAGAAACCTGAAGCTCTGGTCCTTTCACCCAGCTCTTTGCTCCTGCAGAAAATGGAACATTAAACTGCCCTCCAGGGAATAAAATCTTGACTAAGTTGTGAACAACCAATTTCAGGTCATTTTAATCCCAGTCAATTCAACTTAGTTGCGTATATTTTTATTGTGTTCCGACATCTCAGGAATTGATAATAGAATGATATACACATCGCCAAATATGAGCCTTTCACAAAATGATACTATATTGATACTTAGAAATAGTAACAGAGTAAATAGTGACATAGTGGAAAAAAATCCATTTTTGGAGGTTTCTATGGGAGAGTGGACAATTGCCAAGTGATGTGTTCTTCCCCGAGAAAGACTTCCCTCCAACTCTTATCATTACTTAGTTGCCTCTAGTTCTTTATGTAGGGTTGAAGTCTCCCTTGTGAGCTTCTCGATGTCCGCTTTACCATTTCTATTGTTTTTTCCTCATTCAGCACATGTTAAAGCATGTTGGTGAGTGTGGAGCCATTGGCAGTGAGACCAGGATTTATCCCTACTTCTAATCATACAGAGACCTAACTTTCTCTATCTTAATTGTGTTTCTCAGCTTTTAATGTTGGAAGAAGCTCTCTCTCTTTTTATGAATTTCCCCATTTAAGAATTTTCAGTTCTTTGGTTCAGGGGCATCTAGGTCGTTTCCAGGTTCTGGTTATTACAAATAATGCTGCTATGAACATAGCTGAGCACATGTTCTTGTAGTATGGTTGAACATCTTTTTGGTATATGCCAAAGAGTGGTATTTCTGGGTCCAGTTTTCTGAGAAGCTGCCATTCTGATTTCCAGAATGGTTGTAAAAGTTTGTATTCTCACCAGCAATTGAGGAATGTACCCCTTACTCCACATCCTTTCCAGCATAAGCTATCACTGGTGTTTTTCATCTGAGCTATTCTGACTGGTACAAGATTAGGTATCTCAAAGTTGTTTTGATTTGCATTTCCCTGCAAAGGAGATTGAGGCCTTAGTTCATGATTCTAGAGAAGCTAAGTAACAAGGTGAACCCTAAGAAAAACATACATAATCCACCTTGAAAGGGGAAATAGACAAGATTGCCTGACAAAATTGGAAGCATGGAGGTGGGGGAGTAGAGAGGGCAGAAGAAGAAGACCAAGAGGGGAGGAGGGAGGAGAACTTGAGGGAATGGGATAGTTGAGATGGAGGAAGGAGAAAGATGAGAGAAGATAAGAGATATCTTGATTGAGGGAGCCATTAAGGGGCTAGCAAGAAACCTAGCACGAGGGAAATTCCCAGGAATTCACAAGATGACCCCAGCTAAGACCCTAAGCAATAGAGGAGAGGGTGCCTTTCCCTGTAGTCAGATTGATGAATATCTTAAATATCACTATAGAACCTTCATCCTGCAACTGATGGAAACAGAGTTAGAGTTAAAGTCCAGTTGAAGAGTAGAAGGAGTGAGAATATGAGCGAAAAGGTCAAGACCACAATGGGAAGACCACTGAACCAGTTTATCTGAGCTAATGGGAGCTCACCACCTCCAGCTAGACAGGGAAGGAAACAGCATAGGCCCAAACTATTCCCTCTGAATGTGGGTGACAGTTGTATGGCTGGGGCAGACTGAAGGGCCACTGGCAGAGGCACCAGGATTTATTCTTACTGCATGTATTAGTTTTTGGGAACCTATTCTCTTTAGCTGGATACCTTGTTCTGCCTAGATATAGTAGGGAGGGCCTTGGATGTTCCCCAAGGTAATGTGCCTTACCCTCTCTGAGGAGTGGATGGGGGCATGGTGAGCGGGTCAGTGGAGGGAATGGGAGGAAGGTAGGGAGTGGGAACTGGGATTGGTAAGTAAAATGAAAAAAGGTTGTGTTCATCTTTAAAAAAATTAAATAGTGAAAAAAGAATTCCCAATTTTCTCACCGAATCTGCTGATGGTGATGATGAAGATGTGAGGCTGATGATTGCTGCTGCTTAGAACTTTATAAGCCTGACCATATTTCAAGGCACCGACTTAGTTTTGGCAGTATCTGGAGAAGGGGGTCCAGCGAAAGCCCACCAGGAGAGAAGAAAGATTAACCTAGGGGGCGGGGCAGTGACTCCAGTCAAGTGTAGCTCAGGCATATGCCAATTGCTGCAAAGCCTGTTCAGGCAAACAACTTCCTCATGAATCCATACCCAAAAAGTTAGGCACCAGATGTAGCTTGAATTGTAATTGTTCTTAATAATAAAAACTCGGAGGCAGCTACCAAGGGGTGAAAATTGAAGAATCAGAGAAGCAGAGTGGCCAGCCACTAGAGTTCATACCTCTCCCAATGCTCAGACCAAACGGATGATTCTGTCCTCAGACTGCTTAAGACTGACAACGTCAAACTGACTGCAATGAGCTCCTGTCTCCTCCCACCCTATATTCCCTTCTCCACTTAGCTGAATCACTCCTGTCTCCACCTCCCCAGTGCTGGGATTATAGGTATGTGATCCCAAGTGCTGAAATCACCTTTGTGTGAGCTCTGTTTCTCTTTTAGAATGGATCAATTTAGTGTAGCCCAGGGTGGCCTTGAACTATCAGAGATCTGCTTACCTCTGTCTCCTGAGTGCTGGGATTAAAGGTGCTTACCACCACTGCCTGACCTTCATGGCCAACTAGTGTGGCTAGCTCTGCACTCTGATCTTAAGGCAAGCTTTATTTGTTAGATCATAAACAAATTATCATAGGTTGGTTACATGGCCATCAATATCCATGAAATATAATTGTTGAGAAGGCCTTGCTGACTGATCAAAGGTCGCAGCCTATCATGGCGTCTCAGCTTTTTATTCAAAGCTTGAAGGCATGGGACTCCTGGACTCTCCACAATGAGATTTTCTGCTCTTTATCTGCTGATATCTGGAGAATATCTCTGGGCCTGGAGGACTACCTTATCTAAAAGCTTTCACAAAGCCTAGATGCCTGATTTATCTTTAGCATGACTCTTGGTACAGATCCTTGCTAGAAGCCTCCTCTGCTGCTCATATGGTGAGTAGCACTTGTACTAGGAAGTCTGCTATAGGACCCTGCTGCTACATACAAAGCCTTATGATAGCACAGTGCCACTTAATGCAAATTAGGGATTGTCCGCAGGATTCTTAATCTCATATAATTCTTCCACTCTGGAATAAACCCGAGGTGATTCACTGAAGTCTGTCTCCCGGAGAACTGTCTCTATTGTACCCATAGTCAGAGGAACCCTGTTCCTTGCTTCTGCTCCCTCTATTCCCATGGACCAATGTAGCCAATGCTCCCTTTGTGAAGAAGCAGAGTCACAATGTGTAATTGGAGAGAATGAGTGTGGAGAGATCTGTGGGTAGCCTTCTTAGAAATGGAAAGAACGGTATGAGGCTGCTGTTTGCTCCCATCATTGAGGCATCCTCCCTGACCCTCCAGGCAGGCACATATCCCCTGGAGTGTGGATCAGTTGCCGGCAATGACACATCCCTCTGGCCTCTCTCGGGTAGATTGCCTATGCTCTGGGTTCAGGACACTCACCACTGGCCTGCACCAGTCAGTTCTCTGGACCTTGATGTGGTCTCTATCCTCATGCTGCTTTGGTAGCATGCACCTCAGCTTCTACATGTCAGTAACAGCCACAAGGGTCACTTGCTGCCAGCCAAGTACAAGGACTCCATGACCATCTTCCTGAGCCTCCAGTTATGCAATCAAGGAAACCGAGGCTCATAGAAGCTGAAAGATTTTCCTGAGATCATGCCACCTCGAGTATTCAGTAGGATCAATATTATAGCCTTTTCTCACTTTCCTTCCCTCAGCTCTTGCTGAGACCTGGCTGGGACCCTTTCTAAATTCTCCTAAGGTCCTTTGGATGTACAATTGACCAACCCTGAAGCCTCATCCACCCTGGATTCTCCTCACGTGCGGTGATGAATCTTTGAGTTGTGTTTTTTTTTTTAATTGAAAAAAATTTTCCGCCTCCTCCCCGCCTCCCATTTCCCTCCCCATCCTCCCGCCCCTCTCCCCCTCCCCCCACTCCTCTTCTCCTCCCTCTCCAGCTCCAAGAGCAGTCAGGGTTCCCTGCCCTGTGGAAAGTCCAAGGTCCTCCCCACTCCATCCAGGTCTAGGATGGTGAACATCCAAACTGTCTAGGCTCCCACAAAGCCAGAACATGAAGTAGGATCAAAACCCCGTGCCATTGTCCTTGGCCTCTCATCAGCTCTCATTGTCTGCCATGTTCAGAGAGTCTGGTTTTATCCCATGCTTTTTCAGTCACAGTCCAGCTGGCCTTGGTGAGCTCCCAATAGATCAGACCCACTGTCTCAGTGGGTGGGTGCACCCCTCGTGGTCCTGCTTTCCTTGCTCATGTTCTCCCTCCTTCTGCTCCTCATTAGGACCTTGGGAGCTCAGTCCAGTGCTTCAGTGTGGGCCTCTGTCTCAATCTCCATCCATTGCTAGATGAAGGTTCTATGGTGATATGCAAGATATTCATCAGTATGGCTATAGGATAGGGTCATTTCAGGTTCCCTATCCTCAGCTGCCCAAGGAACTAACTGGGGACATTGCCCTGGCACCTGGTAGCCACTCCAGGTTCAAGTCTGTTGCCAACCCTTAGGTGGCTCCCTTAACTAAGATATGTGCTTCCCTGCTCACCTATCCAACCTTCCTTTATCTCCAATCATCCCGTTTCCCCAAGTTCTATTTCCATCCATTTGCATGCAAAATTCGAGAAGTCATTGTTTTTTACCGCAGTGTAGTACCCTAATGTATATATATTCCACACTTTCTTCATCCATTCTTCCATTGAAGGACGTCTAGGTTGCTTCCAGGTTCTGGCTATTACAAATAATGCTGCTATGAACATAGTTGAACAAATGATTTTGTCATATGATAGGACATCTCTTGGGTATATTCCCAAGAGTGGTATTGCTGGGTCCAGGGTTAGGTTGATCCCAAATTTCCTGAGAAACCGCCACACTGATTTCCAAAGTGGTTGCACAAGTTTGCATTCCCACCAGCAATGGATGAGGGTACCTCTTTCTCCACAACCTCTCCAGCAAAGGCTATCCTTGGTGAGTTGTGGTTTTAAATTGGATCCCAAGCATCCTCACAAATACAAGGTCGCAATCACTTACAGAACTGATGTGAGCCATGAGAGGTCATCAATGATGTAGACACAAAGCTAGGAAGCAACAGAAACACCATGTGATTCCCACACTCATCTGATTGTCACACTCCCTGGCCACTTCTCATGTCCCAGCTCAGAAGCCATGATTCACTCCTCCCACCCAGCCTCAACCTCTCATGCTAAGGATCTGATCCCAACATCAAAACAAAGTTTACTTCCCCCTGGGCCACCAATGGGCTCATCAAGCTCACTTACAAAGCACAGGTGGACAAGGGTTTGCAAGTAGGAACGTGGCTGACCCCAAAGAAGCTACACTAGAAGGTTGGTACCCAGCATGGGGAAGGCTTCTCTTAACTACATAGATGGAGCCTCTTTCCCATAGTCTTCCTAGACGACCATATACACTGCCCCTTCCTGAGACCCATGCAGCTAGGGCAGAATTCATACAACTGGCTGGGAGCAACGACTGGATACTCAGGGAAGTATCCAGTGACCCTCTCTGCCCCTCATAGGAGGGGATGCCAACAGTCAACAGCCCTATGTGATGCTCTTTGGCAAGCAGCCCCAGTTGCTCTTGTGATGACTGTGGACGCTGTGCTCAGAGGATAGTGCTAAACCTCCCCATCCCATGTCCCCGGGACCCATGAGTCTCCAGAACAAGCGAGGTGAAGGACGGAAAATTGTGAGCCCACAGATGGGGATAACGGCTAAGCGTTGCTGTGGTCCACATCTCGAGAGTCCATGGCAAATGACTGGGAACCTCATCTCTCTTACTGTACGGCATTCTCTTGTCGTATCACCAAGCTGAGAAATCAAACCCACCGCACAGTTATGTAACCGAAATAAATGAGCTTTTATGAGATGCAGTGATAATGAAAGAAGAATAGACCGACTGGTTCTAGATAACATCCTGACAGGAAGCCACAAGTCCCCACACTGGTGATCTATCAGTCACATTTATGGCCCCATTCAGAAGCTCCTGAACTAACCACATCTCCCCCTTCACTCAATACAGCACTCTTTTGTTTTTTGTCAAGATTACAGTGCTTCTCTGTCCCCCTGCATGGGGAGGTGCGTCCTATCCCATGTAGTTACTGAATAGTGATGTGGTGCCGACTAGAAGAGAAATTCCCCAGGTGAACAAGCTGGTTTCCAACTTCCAGGGATTCCTCATATCCCAGAGTCAGCATGGTCACTGGTGTCCTACCAGGAAAACAGAAAGCTTACCTGCCAATCACTTTGTCGCTACAGCCTCCCTTTCACTGTGCTGACGTCAGGCATAGCCCTGAGCAAAGTAGGCAGCAGGCCCTCAGAAAACAGCCACTGCAGTTACTTAGCCCAGTGCTTAGTTCCATCTGAACCTTTTTCTGTTCTCCATATGACTGCCTCCCTTCCCAGCAGCCTCTGTGCCTGGAACCATGTCATGTGTGTTATACTTCTCATGTGCGTCGTACTTGTCATGCATGTCATATTTGTCATGTGTGCTGCATTTGCCACGCATGCCGTGCTCACTTTGCGTATCATATTTGTCACGCGATCACCATGCCTGTTGTATTTGTCATGTGTCGTACGATCATCATGCGTTTCTCATCTCTTATATTTGCAATGAGCACCGAATTTGTCATGAGTATCGTGTTTGCCATGTGTGTCGTGTCTGCCACGTGTGCCATATTTTTCATGTGTGCCATGCCCGCAATGCACGTCATATCTATCATGTGTGTCATATTTGCCACACTGTCATCATGTATGTCGTGTTTGCCATGTGTGCTATATTTGCCATGTGAGCCATATTTGTTGTGTGTGTCGTGTCTGTCACGTGTGTCATGCCTGCCACATGCCATGTGTGTCACACTTGTCATGTGTGCCATGTGTGCCATGTGTGTTGTGCTTGTCATGCGTGTCATATTTGTGATGCATGTCACATTTGTCATGATGGGTGCTAAAATGAAAATCTACACTAGCTCAGAATTGAGTATAAAGGTTATCTATTTAGGGGTAGCTCAAAGATCACAGTCATCTTGTCGAGCGAGGACCAGCAACTGAATCCAGAAGCCAGAAGAGAGAGTGTGTACTGTATACTTTATATCATCATTTACAGTATAAGAGGCCATGCCCAAGTAGGAGGGTAAGTTAAAGGCTACTGGCTGAAGGATTTCCTACAGCATATCCATTGGAACATGTTCAACCTACCAGGAACCATAAAGAAAGATAACTCTCCCTACTCTGGAAGGTATCAATACTGAGAGCTCCTCTGGTTGTCTCTATGGTGGGTTTTTTTTTAGGTTTGACTTCGAAGTAGTACTATGAAACTGCCTTATTGTGTTTGGGGTACATGTCTTCACTGTAATATCTATAGCATGTGCTTCTTATACTCTTTCTGCCTCCTTTTCCACAAGGATACTTAAGCTTTGGTAGTAGGGGTTATGGCAGATATGTTCCATTTAGTACTGAGAATTCTTTACTCCCTTAATCTTTGTACCTTCACCAGCTTGTTTTCTTTTGTCATCATCGTGTATATTAAAAAGAAGCTTCCTGATGAGGTTTGAGAGATTTGCTAATCAATGTATAAGGTGATAAATCATCAGGGGTCAAATTAATACCTTGTCTCTTTAGCAAAGTGACAGTAGTAGGTTCCACCTTGAGCCTATGACTGTCTAGACAAAAGTTCTTGGCCCAATAAAGGCTCTATGATTTACATCTTGTGAAGCAGGATTTAAATCCAATTAGAAAGTGGTTGGTTACTCCCATGATATTCATACCCCTATTGCACCAATGAACATATCTTGTAAGCCAAGTCTTACAAGTTTGCAGTTTCTAGAGTGCACGACTGAATAAAACTGATGATTACTATTTTTCTTATCTGAGGTTGTTCATTTAGCACTTTTTGTACTCCAAAATCTGGCCAGTAGCAATGATGTCAGAGGTTTGTACCAGTTTGATCTCTCCTTGTTTTAAGACTCAAGTATGTGGTATCTTCAGCAACTGGATGTTCCTGTAAATTCTGGGGGGTAATCAAGAGCATTACAAAACATGTAATATTTTAGGGTTCTATATGACCTCTTTGGTCAACAACTCTAGTAGTGGTAGCCATCAATAGATAAATGGATAATAAAAATATGGTACATTTATATAATGAAATATTATTCATGTGTTAAGATAAATGAAAATTTCAGCAAAAGATAAACTACAAATTTCAAGTGAAGTAGTATAGACCCAGAAGGATAAGTACTGTATATTCCCTCTCATTTTGGATGTGAGCTTTGAATATTCAGATATGCATATTTCATTTTGGAATGCTGACAGCATTCAGTATATGAGAAAGAGGCTAT
This sequence comes from Chionomys nivalis, assembly GCF_950005125.1. Lineage (NCBI taxonomy): Eukaryota > Metazoa > Chordata > Mammalia > Rodentia > Cricetidae > Chionomys > Chionomys nivalis. The sequence goes on from NC_080091.1 coordinate 72,256,631, forward strand.
CAGGATCTAACAAGGAAGAGGAAATAGAACATTGTGATATTAAGTGGAAAAGAGGAGTAATGTAACCGAGAGGGTTAAATGAACTGAAGCATGTGAGGTCAGGGCATAGAGGAAGCTAAGCGGGTGTTGACAAAGGTTAGCTAGCTTGCTAATTCTGCCTCCCTATAATGGTATGACCCAAATGCTCCTTTAACGGTACTTGTCCTATGGACAGAAATCAGAGTCCTGGGTCCACTCTAGCAACCTGATCCACTAAAATGGATAGATTTATCAGAAAATTTGATATAGCCTTCGTTATTGCCCACAAGGCACACATAACTGTGAGGAAAATACTGGGATGGGAGCCCGACAAAGTTACACTCAGTCCTTATGGACAGACTCTATTTTCACCAAATGATGACTGGTTTTCCTGATATGCTGGATAATCATTTCTCTCAGGACAGATGACTTTCTGCCCTATCTCTTTTAAAATTAAAGATAAAAAATTATGCCACACCATCAAAAATGTTATCCGCTCAGGCTGCTATAGCCTTTAGAGAAGCCAATAAAGCTAATTTGGGGTTAATAATAATGGGAGTTATCCATGAGTAAAGGGCCTAGACCCAACCAAATCCTGGATCAGTCCAACTAGGAGTTATTAGTGATTTTTAAGGTATTGGAAATGACTCAATCAGAACTGGTAAATATTTTCTCAGATAGTCGCTGTGCCACACAAGCATACACAATACTATATTTTGCAAAATTAAAATCCCAAAAGGATTCCATATCCAAAACCATGCAAACTACCTGGTTTACCCTTGCCCAGCTGTAATCAGGACCTATGTAACTGAACTTGACACGAGTTGAGCCATTGGATCTGTCTACCACATTCTTTGCCCAGTTATGGGATCACATAAAAATCCCTGATAGACCCCTCTAAAGTTGTTTCTTTGGTGCCTATGGGAGGGGTGGTGGTGGCTCTAATATTTCTGAGTGTCTCCTACAGCTAAGGTCCCGACAACAGCAGGTGAACAAGCAGCACACCAGGTGTTAACAATTGTGGAGCACACTGGACCAAAACCTCCAAAGGAGATGGTCCATGCTTGGCTAACGCAAATACAGAAGGCCATTTAAAGCACTAGTTTTTCTAAAGGTCTCCCCTTGCTTCTGACTTCTTGGGACCTTCTGGGGAACCAACACTCGAGGATTGGTAGTCAAAGATGGGTAAGAGCCAATCCAGCAGCCCAATATGAGACACAGCCCAAAATGCAGGGGGTCCCCGAGGTGGGTTTATAAAAAATCCATAACTCACACTATATCACCCAACAAAGAAAAATAAAAAGGGCAAGATATGAGGCAAGGCAATAGTACAAGCAGAAATAAGTGCATTCAAATTCACAATGAATAAGCAAAATTACTCAAAACAGTCTGTCAGCAGACCAAAAGCACAGTAACTAATGATGTGCACTCCTAGCCAATCACAATACACCAGCAGTGACTGCCAGTTTCAAAAGGACCTACAAAAAACGTTCCTCTCAGAGTTTGTGTTGTTGCCTCCATATCTTCGCACCCCCTGACCCCTGGAAATTGGGTATCACACAACAGGCAGCAGCAACAACTACAGTAGTCCAAGCTTAACATTTTTGTGTCAGTGTATGTGTAGGAAGGTATTGTGGTGTCATAAAGTCCTTCTATTATAGTTACTAAAAAATCAGAAAGAAAACAAATAAATAACTTATTGTTCCACTCAAGACCTTACAAAAATAAAAAGCAACCACAGCACAAACAGTAGTCATAAAAGCAATCAAGAGCAAAGCAAAAATTAATAAAAGAGCAAATAAACAAATATAGTTGCTAAAAATCAGAAAGGACCCAAATAAATAACTTGTTGTTGCACTTTAAAACCTTAGGAAAATAAAAACCAACCATAGCACAAATAGTAGTCACAACAAATAATCAAGATCAAAGCAAAAATTAATTTAAAAAAAAAAGGAGCAAATAAAGTAAAAAAAAAGAAGCCAAAAGGATCAAGGAAACAAAGAATTGGTTCTTTGGTAAGGTAAGCAATACTGAGAAACCCTTAGACAAGTTAACCAAAAGGGGGGAAAAAAGACGATAATTAATAAATTCAAGATGAAAAGGAGACACTATAACAGATAATAATGACATTCAGAAAATCATAAGGCCATGCCTTAAAAAACCTATATTCCACTAAATTGGAAACATATAGCCTACCAAATGTGAGGCAAGACAAAGTAAGTAGTCTGAAACAAGTCACAACTGGTTATGTGACTAGGACAAACAACAATAAATTGAACCACATAGTTCACTGCAGAATTCTACTACAGTCTTAAGGGAGAACAAATGCCGGTATTACTCAACAATTTTTTTTTTGTAGAAAGAGAAAGAAACCTTCTAAATTCTGTATATGAAGACAATATAACTTTGGTTACAAAGTCAGAGATAAACAAAAAAGAATATTACAGTTCTCAAGTTATTTACTGGTTGTGTTATTGTATTTGTGTCTATGTCTCTCAAATCCTGCAAAGAATCACACAATTCCTTTCGGTAGAAAGTACAGAAGGATAAAAATAAAATCTTGGGAGGTTTCGAAGCTAGTGAGACAGGGAGTTAAATTCTAACAAATAATGCTAGTAAAATTACTCCAAAAATAGTGAGAACACAAAGTTCACAATTCATTTCCTAAGGTTAAATTTAGATATCATCCTTGCTGGAGAATATTTTCAAGTCACCCATTTATCAGTCTTTCTACCATCTAAAAATCTTACTGGGAAAATCAATCTCAGTGAAATACTCACAAACTTTTTGGCAATTCAGTAAGTCAGAAACTTCAAGTAAGGAAGACTGTGTCTTGGAAATGACCACCTGATGTGATTTTTTTCAAGATCATTTATCAAACATGTTGAGCTATTCCAGAAAAGAGCAGTATCTTGGTTTTTGGCTCTTTTCCTAGAAGACATAAAATGTTGCTTGGAACCTGTGGAAAGTTTAAATGGATGCTTCTTGTGCTATTTTCCTATGAAAAATGGTGATATGTTGGAAGATCATTCACCATATTTGAAATACTACCATTACTTTTAATAGTTTTCATAATATCAGCTCAAAGTCATAAGACTTTCCAATGAATGATGATATACAGGAATCAACAGATAAATGATAGATGATAGATAGATAGATAGATAGATAGATAGATAGATAGATAGATGATAGATAGATAGATAGATGATAGATAGATAGATAGATAGATAGATAGATAGATAGATAGATAGACGATTGATTGACTGATAATCTTATTCTTATAGGGGTTGAGTTTGACCATGTGAAATGCTTTGGAAAAATGCAGTATGAGAATGGCTATTGTATTGCTCATGTTCACAATGGAGTTTTGCAATTTATTTTATTATCTAGCCCAGACTTTCTCAAATTCCCATATTTTGCTACAAGTAGAGCATGCCCCACTACCTCCTTGTACTCAAGACAGTCTGACAGAATACTATAGTAGGTGTCTTATAAGGAGCCAGAATTTGATTCTGAAGCCCACAGCCAAAGCACTAATAAACAATGGCCATTGTGAGGTTTACTTTCTGCTGGGCATATGTTGATCTTCTCAGGATTCACGTGGCAAAAGGGGTACAGAAGCTTTCTGGAGATGTGACATTAATCCCATTCCTGATGGGTTCACCTCCACAATCTAACTACTCAGCAAAGGTCTTTCATCATATTGGATTCTAGTTTCAAAATGTGAATTATTAGTGATAGAAACTAATATAGCATCCAAATAAGGGTAGACTTGAGGCTGGGATCTGAAAATGAAAAAGACATTGGGGCAGATTCATAGACCACTTCTAACCTGTAGCGCTATCACAGCTGGTTCAGGGTATTCAGGAAATGGAAAAACTAAATGTTTTCTGTTTTGGAGTAATTTTGTTTTGAATATAGCATGATTTTACAAAAGCTACAAATTACTTGAGAGTTTCAAGAAATTTGTTTTCTAAAAGAATAAAAACAGATGAAGAATAAGTATTTCACAATGTTGCATGACATTATGAAGTTATATAGATGGTTGACAATTCTTGGACTGCATTTACTCACGATACATTGACAAATGATATAATTCAAACTGAGATTCTTCCTAGTAAAGGGTTTTCACATGGAAACCCTTATTGTCACTTTATTGCTGATAGTAATATTGAAAAGTATACCATCCTAGCATTTTAGGCTCAATACCCTTCATCTAATTCACATTGTTCTTAGTTGAACATATTTTTATATTTATGAATATATTTTATGCATTCCTAGGTTTTTAGTGAATCAATACTTTGAACTAGAAACCTGTTAGTCTGTTCATATAAAGATTATATTTCTCCTTTTGCCAAATAATTTTAAGTGAGCTGCCAGCACTGCTTCATTTTCCACATCTTTGCATCGCGAAAATATTCTATGCCTAATGTAAGCTTACCCATTTCCCCCTTAGCAGCCAGTTTTCTGAAATTCCTGGATCATGTGACCTCTGTACAACCTAAAGAGTCTTAGAAAAACCATAACCCTGAGGTTCACATGTGATTTGTTTGGGATCACACTCTCAGAGGGCAGCTACAGCTATAAACTAAGATTTCTTCCTCATTGTTTCTGAACCAGGCTGTGTGTGTGTGTTTTTTTTTTCCCAAATACGGATGGATATCTTATGCCATTTGATTTATTTGAGTATAGAAAGGCAGGGAGAATTCCACGAACTAGGTACTATTTCATTTAAATACACATCACAGAAACATTTAAAATTTGAATTGTCCAAATAAGGGTAAGTCCCTTAATGGGGGAAAACATTTAAATTGCTAAAGTTTCTACATAACTTACTTAAACAACTCTGCTAAATGTGTCATAACTAGCACCTGGTGGTCACAAGAGTATTACCTCACATGTTCAAAAGTCAAAAAGGTATATACAAGAAAGTCAGTTGCCACCTGTAACTTCACTACATATGTTGTTCACTTCTTATGGAGTTTTGAATCAACTCCATAAAGTTGATTCAAAAACACAGTTTTAAATGTCTGCTATAAGCCGGGTGGTGGTGGCACACGCCTTTAATCCCAGCACTCGGGAAGCAGAGGCAGGTGAATCTCTGTGAGTTCGAGACCAGCCTGGTCTACAAGAGCTAGTTCCAGGACAGGCTCCAAAGCCACAGAGAAATCCTGTCTCAAAAAACCAAAAAGAAAGAAAGAAAGAAAGAAAGAAAGAAAGAAAGAAAGAAAGAAAGAAAGAAAGAAAGAAAGAAAGGAAAGAAAGAAAGATGTCTATATATCTATATATCTCTCTCTCTCATATATATATATATGAGAGAGAGAGAGAGAGAGAGAGAGAGAGAGAGAGAGAGAGAAGGCAGAGTCAGGGTGAAGCCATGTAGCCCTGCCAGAGACATATGCAAGATGCCAGACAGAACTTTATCAGGTAAACCACAGTCACGTGGTGATACACAAATTAGTGGAGAAGGGTTAGTTTAGGATATAGCTAGCTAAAAATATGCTTAAGGTATTGGCCAAACAGTATTGCAAATAATGTAAGTTCTGTGTGGTTACTTCAAGTCAGGATGGTCAGGAAACAAACTTGTGGTCTTCCCGCAACAATGGTTCCATCGTTACATGTGCATGCTATTCTTCCAGAGTACCATAGTTTAGTTCCTCATTCCAGGTTGGGCATATCACAGTTTCCAGTGATGCCCAGCCCACAGACCTCTCTCTTCTGGACTGTGCAGGTATCTGCACTCACACATGTATAGGCACAAATACAAATAATTTAGAAAATATTAAAAATCTAGAAACATGTTTAGGAAAAAAACATACACAACAATAATTAAATAAGAAGGAGCCATGAATTTATGAGAACGGGAAGGGAAGGAGTGCAAGGAAGAGAAGAAATTTGATGGAGAAACAAAATGGTGAAAATTATGTAGTTATATATTTATTTATTAATGATTTTTCAATACAGGATTTCTCTTGGTAATCCTGACATTCTGGTCCTCATTCTGTAGACCAAGCTGGCCTCAAATTTAGAGATCTGCCTGCTTCTGCCTCCCAAGTGCTGGGATTAAAGTTGTGAACCACCATGGTATCAAGATGAATATAGCAAGGTTGTTATTCTCAAAGTCTTTTATAACAAGTTACCACTGAGCTTAGCGAATGTTTTGTTTTTTCTTTTCTTTTCTTTTCTTTCTTTTTTTTTTTTTTTTTTGAGTTTCACATGTCTTAGGATGGCCTAAAACTTCCTGTGTAGCTAAGGGTGACCTTGAACTTGGTCCTCCCTTTTTTACCTCCAAAATACTGAGATTACAGATCCATCTGTTTGCCATGGTTTAGGGATAAAACCTAAGGCCTTGGGCATGCTCAACAAGCACTCTACAAACTAAGGTATACAGACTTTACCAAGTTTTTACAAAAATGTTTTGTCTGTAAAAATTTACTCAGAAATAGTACATTGTACTTATTGTCCTTTAGGGAAAAATAATCCATTATTCCTGATTCTCTTTTAATTTAACAATTCTGATATTGTTAAACCTAGTGGAGAAGCTAGTTCTACCAGACGGTGTGGCATTAGTTGCCTGGGGTTTCCTCTTTACTTTGACTTGCCAAGTTGAACATGTTTTTCATGCAAAATACACTTAAATGTTATATTAGCATTTCCCCAATGCTTCCTCTTCCCATCTGTGTTGATAAGCATTTAAACAGGTCCAGTAAAGACATTTTTACATTACCTTTTCAAATATGAGCCAATGTTAAAGTAGCAGCAACTACGGTGAATGAATGGAAGTACGTGATTCTTTACCTAATTTTCATGGGTTAATATTAATTCCTAGCTAGCAATTGCTTTAGCAACTGTAAAAACAAAGGGACGTATGACACCATGTGGCTTCCTACCACATGTGCCGACACAGTGATGCTGAAATTGAAATACCGTTCTCTGGAGAAGGGAAGCTAAGGCAACATCAACAGCACATGCGGTTTCCCTGGTGTAAAGTGTGCCTTCTTTTCTCTAAGAACCGTATAGAAAGAAGGCAGACATTAGACTGAAGAAACTCATGGCTTCAAATGTAAAGAAATGATAAACAAACAAACAAAAAAAAACCATTTTCAAACTGCCCTCTCTGTAATTCGTATTTGTCACTTCCTTTAAGGCTTGGCCTAAAATTCACCTTAGAAAGAAATCTTTCTTTCCCTTCCATCTGTGAGTAAGGTGACCTTATATTTTATTTTCTAAGTGGAACACCGTTGAGAGGGAAACAGTGCTATAAATAATAGAGACAAGACAGCAGGCATTTCCAACTGCCCCTGACACTATCATGAAGCAAGCAGCATTCCTTCAACGTTCTGATAGTATTTCTTACAGCTTTTATTTATTTGACATTCCGTATACGCTACTATTTATATTTTATGCTTATTTCTCTGGTCTCAATTTGGCTCATAATATCCTCATGAGCAGGTAAGATGTCTTTTACCTTTTATTTCCTCAGATGCTAACATAAGTTATACCCACACAGTAGACTCATAGCACATGTTTGAAAGCAGTGTGAACAGTCACTCCTTCGTCAAGGTTTCTCAAAAGCACCCTACATTATAATCCCTTAGAGAAACTGAAACACACTGGCTAAGGCAACTGCCAAAGCTGAGGAAGCCTAGATCTTTAGGCAGCAGCCTGGACACTCAGGAGAGTCACACAGCAGTTACATATGAGAGCTGACAGGCTCCAGGTGTGAGAAGAGCTGATCCTCTGTCCCAGTTGACACAATCAGGCAGGAGGAACTACTTCCGACCAGTACAGCAAACACACTATTTCATTCAAACTGATTGGATTGGAGTCACTCCTGATAGGGAGTGTATTCAGGTTACCGATTCCACTGTTAATCTCACCCCCCCCCCAAAAAAATACTTTAAGAAGACACACCCAGAATAATGATTGACAAATCTTGACACCCCAAGACCAATTCAAGATGACCAATAAACTACCTTTCACTGAAACTGTTGTACAATAGATATTGCCGTGGCTACCCCTTCAGCTAATATCAGCTCGTATTTACCTGTGGAGACTGAAGTTATCTGCTTCATTTCACTACTAAATTTACTCCAAAGGCCAGCAGTCCTACTTGTTAGTTACTATTATTATGCAAACTTCGAAACTATGACGACTCAAAAATGGGCCAAGCACTTCTTCCTTTAGAGAGCTAGAGATCTCTATTATTTGGAAGAAGAGATCAGACACACGAAAGATGGACCCACGGCAATAAACCAAGGACTGTCTGCAGTTCAAATGGGAAATAGAGAAAAAAGGGGGTGTGAAGTGTGGACATTTTCAGTTTCAAAACCTATTTGAATAAATTCCATGTGGTTTTAGAATCATGCAGCTGAGTCCAGTTCTGTAAGATCTCAGATCTTAAGAATGTTACTTATTCTAACCATAAAATATTATCAGTAAAAAAGCTTTTCATATGTGCATCATAGAACTAGAGCCAAGTAAGCAATAAGTAAATTGCATTAAAATTATTGTTGTCATTGCAAGATTTTTTTTATTATATGGGAAATTACTTGTTCTGCTGTTATTACAATGTGGAGAATACTAAATCTAAATGATTGTCATTAAGAGGAAATGAAAGTATAAAACAAGAGACTTAGTTAAATAAAACAATTAAAGTAGGATAATTTGTCTGATTATTATAAACATAGAAATGTACTTTGTATGACACCACTGAGTTTGTGATCCCATTTATATAGATAATTAAAGGAGATGGAATCAAAATAATTCAACGAGTCACTGTCTAAAACATAATCAATGTTTTGCTAGAAATCTTCCCTATTTTTTTCAGGATAATACCTAATTAATGTGAATAAAATTTACAAATAAGAAATAAAAATACAGAGTGGAATATTGGTTTTAAAAAGCAAAGGAACTGAACAAAATGTGACTGAGACATTTTCAACTGGCAAGCATACAAGAATACCCCAAGTCATCAAAAGCTGCAAGGTCACTAGTAGTAGTCTTACCATCATTGAGGACTTTTAAAAAAGCACTCATTTACATGTCAGGAAATAAATGTGAAAACATTCATGCCAGAATTGGGCCATAAATAATATTATTTAGTTCAAAAGAAATATAAGCTTGTCATGGTGATGCATACATGATATCACAGCTCAGGACTCAGGACACTGAGAAATGAGGGTAGCAAGTTAAAGGCCAAACTGAACTACTTAATAAGTCTGTTGTGGAATATTGAACTATGCAAAGATGTGTTGCATTAGTTTAAATATGCAAAGATGTGTTGCATTTCTTTAACTATGTAAAGATGTGCTGCTGTTTTACCTTGCCTGCCTAAGGCAAATGATTGGTCTAATAAAAAGCTGAATAGCCAATAATGAGAGAGGAGGTATAGACGGGACTTCTGGGCAGAAAGAATAGTAAGAGGAGGAATTTAGGCTTGAGAAAGAAAGGAAAAGAAATGCCAGGGTGTTGCCAGCGGCTAGACAGACAGAAATAGAGGAAGCAGGAAAGTAGAACATACAGAATAAAAGAAAGGTAAAAAGCCCCGAGGCAAAATGTGGGACAAGCCTAAGCTAAGGTCAAGCATAAGTCCCTGTGTCTTTATTTGGGAGCTGGTTGGTGGCTCAATATATAGCAGGTCCAGTTTCTTATAAAAAGTCCTTGATGGGGTGATGCAAGGTTTTAGGTACGGAGTTCTAAGGGAGCACTGGCATGAGTAAGAGATTTATTAAAATAATTATTAATGCTAAATGTTATAAACTGATTCACAGGTAGCAACATAGGAGGGCTTCTAAGAAGAACTTAACCCCATATGGCAGATTGATGGACCTTCTTACAGATTTCAGAGGAAGAATGGTGAGGGCGAGATTAAGAGTTTTTTTTAACTTGTGATTGGCCACTGATGATGATGATGATGATGATGATGATGATGATGATGATGATGATGAGTTAAAGAATGTCATCTCCTGTCAAGAATAACTGGAGATCAATAATCAGGAGAGAACACGAATCAAAAGAAGGAATTACATTACTTCTGGAAATCAAATATCTTTAGGATCTGGAATTGTCATAGTTCAAAAACAAATGAAGGACCTGTAAAAATGCTGTGAACATGAGTATCAGATAATGTATGAAATGAGGACAAAATGACATAACCAATGCAATAGAGACTTTAAGAAATAAGGGATGCCAAGGACATAGACCTTTTGATGAGCAAAGTTGCACACAGTGAGCAGAACCAACCCATGAGCATGGTCCTAGGGACTGAACTCCACTAGCCCACTGGAGATCATGTCCCATCACATGAACTAGACCTGGATTTAATACTTGTTCCACTGAGTCTTCATCCTTCTTTGTTCCCATCTCTCTTTTCTATGACTCATTTCTCCCTTTCGAAATTGGAATGTTTGCCCTGTGACTATCACACAAGCATATATCAGAAATATAATGTCCTTGTTAGGGTTGGTACTCTGATGAAACCATTACCAGAGGCTTGGGAGTAAAAAATTTATTTGGCTTACACTTCCGCATCATTGTTCATCACCAAAGGAAGTAAAGACAGGAACTCAAACAGGGAAGGAACATGGGAGGAGGAGCTGATATAGAGGACATGGAGAGGGCTTCTTCCTCACTTCCTCCCCTGGCTTGCTCTCCTTTGCTTGCTCAGACGGCTTTCTTATTTAAAAAAATAAAATAAAAAGAACAGGGCAGCAGTCCACGGTGCACCAGTCACAATTGATTGGGCCCTTCTTCATCAATCACCAATTGATAAAATCTCTTCAATTTTTCCACAGCTGTATCTTATGAATACATTTACTTCAGTGAGGTGCCCACCTCTCAAATGATTTTAGTTTGTATCAAGTTGACATAAAACTATACACAGCACATAAAACCTTTTTCTTTTGAGCTGTATAGAGGAGAAAGAATAAAAACTTGCCTTTAGTCTCTGGAGAGGATTGAGACTCTTGGGAGAATGATGGGATTAAGACTAGGAACTCTTGTAGAGGGGATGAATGGATTTTGTGTTATGAACATGAACCTATGTGGAGAGGAAGGACATTACAGGTGGAATGGTTTCATTCAGGTATGGACTGTCCTCATGTTTAAATGTTGATTTCCAGCTGAGGATATAGTGACTGTGATGTGAGCTCTGACCTGGTTAGTGGACTAAGCCATTGATATAGTCATAACTTGATGACAGTATTAGAGGGTATTTGAGACTTGCAAAAGTAGAGCCTCTGTTAGTTATATTGCTGAGATCAGATCCTTAGCTTCACTCTGCATAGTTGTCACTATGTATAGAAATTCTTCTCCACTGTTTTCTGCTCACCGATCCATGTTGCTTCCAAGCATCCCTGGATAAAACATTCTGGATTGTGAGCCAAAATAAATATTTTCTCATATAAATTGATTTCAAGTAGATAATCATATAACTGTGTATTTAGGAGTACATAGGAAAGGAAGATGAGATATTGGCATTATCCAGATTGATTATTATGGCTCAGTTCAAGAGGCACTGTTCAGCGTTACCTCCTTGAATTATCAATGTTTAGGTCAATGATAAACATGAGAAAGTGAATTGATGATTGTGATCTCCCTTTGATAATTTAGCTAGAACAGCCATTTGGTTGCTATCCCTTTGAAAGTTCATTTATTAGTTTTGTTTCTCACATTAAACCTCTGCTAAAAATAACTTACATTTAACCAACATTTTTATTTGCAATAAGATGCTACATGTGCTTTTCCTTTGGTAAGAAGTCCTTGTTGTCTTACAGGTATTATTACTTAGAGCATGAATTCATTGTGCAGTGAAAATAGGTATGAGAAAAATCAACTTGACATTGCTTTGGCCCTGAAGGTATTTTCTGGAAATAATTTTAAATACATTCCTGCTATGCTTAGCTGTCAGACACATTTCATCAAAAACTGGTGGACAGGGAAAAATTCAGATTCATTGAGAAGTGGCTGTTTTATCTTCGTTTCATTCACACTCTCAGCTATGTTTACCCCCAACTTTCCCACCAACACTTACCGGAGAAATACATCAAAATTGCCTGATATATCCTATTCCAAGTATGAAACTTAACATTGAGCCTTTATTCTTCATCTTCAAAGACTTTGCAAACATTAAATAATTTGGAGAAGTGGTGTATGCCATTATCACCGTTACAAAAGTAGAGGCTTTCTGAAATAAAACAATCAGCCTAGGGCTACACAAGTTATTATCGGGGTGGACCTAAGTGCTCTCTCCCTTTCTTATTTTGAGACTTCATTTCATCTGGCAAAACCCTAAAATGAATTCATGTTTTCTTTCTGCATAATTTTTGTTGAAGTATTGATGTATTGTCAATATAGTTTGTGCATCTGTGGTAAGGAATTTAGATGTAGAAAACTCCATTTTAGTAGCCAGTATGACCTTTACACAAATTTTCTTGTAGCTTGTTCTGATAGTGAGAAATAAATGTCACTCTGTAAGTGTGTGTGTGTGTGTGTGTGTGTGTGTGCGTGTGTGTGTGTGCGCGTGCATGCGTGTGTGTGTGTGTCCTGGCTTTGCCTCCTTACTATGAGCATGTGCCTTCACAGACAGCTTTTGTGTGGGTGTAGGTATGTGAAGTCAGGTCCTCATGCGTGTGTAGGAAGCACTCTGTTGACAGAAATCTCCAGATTTCTCCTGTAACTAAAGATCAGATGATGGATTTAATGGATGGAAAATGTAAATTTTTGTAAAGAGCACATAGTTGATAAAGTTCAAAGAAGAAAACAAGCATCTCTATTAGCATGTGTTAAACATTTAGTTCTTGCTAAGAACTGTATGTGACAGAGAATTAATCATATTCTAAATCCCCTGGGTTCGAATAATGTTCACATGAATATTCACCTTTAAGTGCTAAGTTGGACTTACAAATAAATTTCTCAAACGAAACACAAGTCGGTTTTTTTTTTTTTTGAATTTCTACACCAAATACCTCAGAGTGCCTGTTTTATACCTCTAAAGTCAAGCAGCTATGCAAGACAGAGTCATGTCGGCACTTCTTACAAAATTAGTAGGATTTGCCCCTTATCTTGTCTGGCTGATAAACAGCCTTTGGTGAGCTGGACTCCTGTTGCTTGTCTGCTAATTGCCCGGTTATATTCGTATGGTGTTTCTGAGGCTCCAAACAAATTAAGGTTAATTGGAATCAGGAATGGATCAGCAACCTTAGTACTCAATCTACTTAGCAGTTCCCTTCAACTCATTGCTTGCCTTTTTTGTTCATTTTAGTTTTCTGCACAAAGTGTGGCTCTCCCTCTTCCATCTCTACTGCCGTCTCTCCCTCTCTCCTTCCTACTATGGTGACTATTTTATTGCAAAATCCCAATTATGTGGGAACAAGCGGTAAGTCACAATACAACAGGATCAACAGAGTTGACATCTCCAAGATATGACTCAGCGACTGTCAGCACACAGTGATGTTTCACCGTTACAGCCACTGCTCATTTTTATATTCATTATGGCACCTAAGAGTGAAGGAGTTCACGTGCATTGCTTTATTCTTCCAGCCAATGAATGATCTTTATTCCTGTTTCATGAAGACAAAATCACTGTCCTTAATTAACCTGACCACAAAGTCCCTACTCTGAACTCAACAATTTTTATTCAACAGAAAGAATCTGAAATATCTACTTCCTGCCAGCTCCTACTGTGAATTAAATTTAGAACTCTGAAAAATAACTTTTCAGCTAGTGAAAACAGTACACTTCCCACTCAAGTCTCAGAGACAAGTAAGGGTGAAACAGTCAGAATTGTGCTAATACTATGATAATATCCCATGTCTTCTTTTACAAAAGTAAGCAAAATTTGTATGTATGTAAATATGAAGTAAAATTTATATGTATGTAAATAGGAAGACTGTTTTACTAGCTTTAGAGTGAGAATTCCCTCAACCACAAAAGCAGCTGGCATTCTTGTAGCCTCTTGGCAAGTATATGTAAAAAAGACTCCCATTCTAAGTGTGCTTTAGGGCTACAGACGCATTCAGAAGAGTGGGTGTAACATATTAACTCCGGAGACACACTCTTCACTTCTTGAAGCTTCAATACATACTCACTAATATCTTTCACTAAATTCAGACTCCTGTTCTTTAAAAAGATATTAGATTAGCAAAAAGAAATACAGAGCCTAAGCCTATTTCTTTCTTGCCTTTTTCTGTTTTTCCTTTCAATGGGTACTGCTTCACTAACAAAAGTAACCCCAGAGGTTAGAGATAAAAATTGCCATGAGGTTTTCTTCTATCATGGGGGGTCCAGGGAGGGACTAATGGTAGTGGAAGAGGGGAAGAAATAAAAGAGAGGTGGTGACAACAAAAGATGACTAAGTGTTAACAATGTCCCTAGAGGTACAACCACTCGCAATCAATTGTCAATATTAGTTGGTTGTGCGGACCTTTAATTCGTCTAGATTTCTTCCTGCTGCAGTCACCAGATTCCAATAATCACCCAGCTGCCATGTTTCTCAGTATTAATTATTTTCCTTCATTTTCTCCACAATACCACCAAGACTGGTATGTTCCCTATCTATAAAACAACATTTGTAACTGTGATTATAACCGCATTGAAGGACGATGCACAATTTTACAATCAAACTTAATCATAGTGATATCTAGAAAATGTTGGACTACTGTCTCCATTATGAGTTAAAGTCATTTTTTGTGCATCTAGCATTCTGTCATTGGTAGATGGCCCACTAGTACCAAGCCAACTTAAAATCCTTTTCCTTATTCCTCTAGCTTGACTGCTCTTCACTTCAGGAATGCTACACTGCTTTCAGGCATAAAGATATTCTTTATTTTTTATTTTTTATTTTTTTGCCACAGGTATCCATTTCAGTGTGCTGCCAGTAGATCTTGTCATGTACCAAGATGGCCTCCATAGAGAAGATAAACCAACCATCTAAAGATATCCTAGGAATAGCAATGCAGTCATGTCCCTTAACTGCAAAAAGCTTGATTATGGCTGTGCTTTTCTTCATAATAAAATACTAAATTACAAATCCCTTTTTATCTCTAGTGAGATGTACAGGGAAATGTCGAACTGACTATGCAATAAGAAACAATAATTCCTTGGGAATCATACATGATTGATAATATAAATAACTTTCAATTTTATAGAGTCTCTCTGAAACTAACATTTAAAAGCCTTTTAACATGTGAATGAAGACCAAAAGAGGAAAAAGGGAAGGGTCAGTCTTTGAAATTGCCTGATGTGGGAATTGAATTAACATGGACAACAGCAGCAGGCTTCCCTGGGGCCAGAAGATGTGACAGAAAATATGCAAAGTGGCCTTTGTTCACAAAGTTCAGCTGTCTCATCCTGCCCTTAGCACTCCCCCCAACAGCACTGCAAGCATAAATAGATGCATCAAAAGACCTGCTTAGTTCCAACACCAGAATTTTACCAAAGATGTCTTTTCCTATGTACATAGAATGATACACAAACATACATTCAGATACCCACATACATATTTTGCGAAAGCAGCAAAATAGCTTCAATCGACTTAGAGATATACACTACACTGCTAAAACTGTCAGTAACTTAAGTGTTCTATGTATACACATATACCTCATGCTAAAAAATGAGGGAAAATGCAACTCAACAATTTGGAACACATAAATGTAAGTTCACAAAACAAGAAGTATGTTACTAAAATTAAAGCCCAAGCTTTGAACCCTTACTCCTATATCTTCCTACAACCCATTTATCTTAAAAATCACAAAGCAATATATGATTTTCAGTGACTAATTCACTGCCCATCTCTGTCCCTTTTGCTATCTCACTGTGATAACTACTATCATATTAAAGATGAAGATATTGAAGCTACAAAAATGGGATCTAAATATTTCTAGTAGTCGCATAGCTATTGTGGAGGCAGAGTTAGATTGTAACGCTGGTATCTAAATGAAAACCGATATTATTCTCTATATTATTAAATTGTAATGATTGGAAGAAAGACATGTAAAAATAAAGGGCTTCCTATTGAAAATGTCTGTTTCATTCTCTAAACTACTCAGAAATTATAAATTAAGGGGAAAAACATTAAATCCATAGCAGTTCTGTGAAGACCTTTCCATGCAGAGAACTTCCTAGATGATCCAAAGGGAAAATGAAGACCAAATTGCAAACACCTGTAATACACTGGGGTGACATTCTGAAGTTGAGAGTCCAGAGCCAAGAACTGAAAGATACCGGGAAAGGAAAATGTGAGACAGAATATTCACTAATCACAAGACAGAGCTCTAAAGAAAAAGATCTCATGAGCCCTGAGCAATATGCATACAGTCAATTCACCTTCAGAAATGATGGCATAAACTTTAGATATTTGCTTATATATTTAAACATCTCGGTACCTTATCAACAAGCTTACTTTGAATGTGGTTCAAATGTACAGAGTCTATAAATTTACAAGCATAAAGGTAGAAGATTGAGGAACTAAGGAGGAATGGGGGATCAACCAAATCTACTACGGAAATAGAGAATCACAGACAAGCATGGAAGCATTAATGACATGTATGACCCAAAGAAGAAGAAAATTAACATAAGCAGCAGCTCTGAGATGGAGCATCATGAGCACAGTCTCGGTGGCTTTAAGTTTCCCAATAACAAATGCAGAGAGTCACTAGCCTGGTGGATATAATTACATACTTTAGTTTTAGAGATAAAGAAACAGAAGCAAATATAGTTAATTTGCCTTAAACCATGCAAAAAAAAAAAAACATGTGAAACTGGCATTTGACATTAAGCAATGGTCCTCTGGATTCTATTCTTTCTTTTTTTTTATTATTGAAAAAAAATTTTCCCACTTCCTCCTCGCCTCCCATTTCCCTCCCCCTCCTCCCGCCCCTCTCCCCCTCCCCCCACTCCTCTTCTCCTTCCTCTCCAGTCCCAAGAGCAGTCAGGGTTCCCTGCCCTGTGGAAAGTCCAAGGTCCTCCCACCTCCATCCAGGTCTAGGAAGGTGACCATCCAAACTGTCTAGACTCCCACAAAGCCAGAACATGAAGTAGGATCAAAACCCCGTGCCATTCTCCTTGGCCTCTCGTCAGCTCTCATTGTCTGCCATGTTCAGAGAGTCCGGTTTTATCCCATGCTTTTTCAGTCACAGTCCAGCTGGCCTTGGTGAGCGCCCAATAGATCGGCCCCACTGTCTCAGTGGGTGGGTGCACCCCTCGTGGTCCTGACTTCCTTGTTCATGTTCTCCCTCCTTCTGCTCCTCATTAGAACCTTGGGAGCTCAGTCCGGTGCTCCAGTGTGGGTCTCTGTCTCTATCTCCATCCATCGCTAGATGAAGGTTCTATGGTGATATGCAAGATATTCATCAGTATGGTTATAGGATAGCTTCATTTCAGGTTCCCTATCCTCAGGTGCCCCAAGGAACTAACTGGGGACATTGCCCTGGGCACCTGGTAGCCACTCCAAGTTCAAGTCTCTTGCCAACCCTTAGGTGGCTCCCTTAACTAAGATATGAGTTTCCCTGCTCCCCTATCCAACCTTCCTTTATCCCCAATCACCCCGATTCCCCCAGTTCCCCTCATCCTCTCCTTCACACTTTTCTCTCCCCATCTCCCCTCACCCCCTGGCGGTTTGTCAGAAAAATTGGGATCAACCTACCCCTGGACCCAGCAATACCACTCTTGGGAATATACCCAAGAGATGCCCTATCATATGTCAAAAGCATTTGTTCAACTATGTTCATAGCAGCATTATTTGTAATAGCCAGAACCTGGAAGCAACCTAGATGTCCTTCAATGGAAGAATGGATGAAGAAAGTGTGGAATATATACACATTAGAGTACTACTCTGCGGTAAAAAAACAACGACTTCTCGAATTTTGCATGCAAATGGATGGAAATAGAAAATACTATCCTGAGTGAGGTAACTCAGACCCAAAAAGAAGATCATGGGATGTACTCACTCATAATTGGTTTCTAGCCATGGATAGGGGCCACTGAGTCTATAATTTGTGATCCTAAAGAAGCTAAACAAGAGGGTAAACCCAAGGAAAAACATATAGATATCCTCCCAGCTATGGGAAATAGACAAGATTGCCGGGCAAAAAATTGGATTCTATTCTTTTAATCATCAAATAATTAAATAGTGCATAAAAAGTTGCAGTCTCAGTATAAAAAGTAGGGGAAACACTCAAATATCTATTTCCAATGAAATGAATATATTAGGGAATATTTAGTCAACTGAATCACATATATATAGATATATAGATACTATAAATTCATATAAATGTATAATTTAACATTCAGCAACATATATTACCTAAATATTGTATTTGAAGGAATTATAAACAAAGGAATACACACACACACACACACACACACATATATATATATATAAAATCAAGACTATCTCTTTCTATAAAATTTCAAAAAAGGTATCATGAATCTGTGTATATAAAAGTTTTAAGAGTTTGACAATGGCTACCACAGCATGGCTTAACAAATACCAAGGAACCTAAAGGCTTCTTCTGGAAAAACTCTAAGCTTTACACCCCTCACTCTACGGTCATTACCCAACAAATAAAAAGGCTATAAGGAATTTTATTTCTTAAGGTAGCAACTACTGAGTATATATGTATTCTATAATATTTTATGCTTTCCCCACTTGATATCAATAAATATGCTAATAAGATAAAGTTTCTTATATTTTCAATTTATTTTGCCTGATAAAATCTGAAGTATTTTTTAAAATTCAAACAAGAAATATCAGGTAAAACTCTCAAAGAGTTAGGCAGAAACTTATAGAGTATGACAAATTAGCACATGTGCATGGAATCTCATTGCAACATGCTGGTCTCGAGACTCTTGGGAAGTGAAGTGATTTCTATGAAATAATTGCAAGAAAATGTAACTTCTTCCCTTTACTTATGTTTTAGTAATTTAACTTTTAATCTCATGTGTATGTGTACATGTGTGTTAGGGTAGACACAAGTGCCCCACGACATACTCATCTGCAGTTGAAGAACTGGGATTACAGACATGGACCACATGTCAGACTCGGTTTGAGTTTTGAGGATCTGAACTCTGGGTCGCCTGACAAGCACTTCACCCACTAAGCACAGTTAACTTACTCATTATGTAACAAGATAACCACGACTGTTAAAACATGTGCCAATAGTCAAATTCTATGAACCTAAAATAAGATTTGTGTTTTGGGGAAGATTGTGCAACATTTCTAGACCAAAGCTTCTAGGCAGAAGTATGGTTGGGGAGAATATAATACAGTTTTAAATATAATTGAGAGAGTTCTTCTCTATTCATGCCTCAAGACATTTTATATGCCATTCTTTGGGGCACTAAGCTTTTATATTTACACAAACTACACCTTTTATCTTACTTTGGATGAAATGAATTGATGTTGTTCCTGTGTTGTCAAAAGTTCAAGTTCTCAGTATTTAAATATTTTATGTTAACTACATGTACCTTTCTCTCCTTTTTAAAAAATTCATGTGATGATAGATCTTGGTCCACATCGTCAAATGATTTGGATGCAGAAAGGTCCACCCTACTCACTGAAACCTTTTTCATTCTTTATCGTACTGTATGCTTGGATTTGACAAATTGTTAAACATAATTTATACAAATCTCTGAATTTCCTTTTTAATGAATTCATTGTCAATCAAAATCTTCCATGAGAATAACTGATATATAAAGATATGAGGGGGAAAGTGCAAAAGTGATTTCAGTACCCAGTAACTGGGAAGGAACTTAGCAGGGAAAGTCCTTTAGAAAGAGAGGCTGAGGGCAGCCCATCAGAGTTGACACTATAGGCAGGGGTGGGGTGATCTAGCCTTGAAGGGGAGGTCCTGGAGACCTGCAGGATCACAGTGACACAGGGCAGCAATGGATGTCCAGGAGATTCTCAGTGAGGACCCAATGTCAATGGTGTAGCAAAAAATGGTGGGCCTCAAATCGTTGAGATGAACGTCTGCATGTAAAGATGTATAGATAAAGGGGTTTACTGTCCCACAGTATGGATAGAGGGGTTTGCTGTCCCACAACAGCTTCCATGAACAAATTTTCTTCCTTTTTTATTTCCTTTTTTTCTCTTAAATTTTATTTTGTTTTATTTGGGGTGCGGTAAAGTTGCAGGGGCAGAGAACAGATGTGAGGTGACAGGAGATAGATGATATTGGGATGCATGTTGTGAAAGACACAAAGATTAAATGAAAAGAAGGTTAAAAGAAAGAGAGAGAGAGGTTGAGATCAGTGTATCCTAGGGGCAGGCAGGAACTTAGTGCTTATGAAAAATCTCATGCATATCTCAGATGCACACTCATAGGCATGTTTGACAAATGTTGAAATCAGCACACACACACACACACACACACACACACACAATCACCAAGGTTTGCCCAGAGAGAAAAGTTTCAGTATATACTTAGATAGTTGTTGTAGGAGCTGCGGGCTGTGTTCCTGCCGCCCCAGCTCCTGGTTGCCTGGCTAGCTTATGCCCGGAAATAACAACACACAAACTGTATTCTTTTAAACACTGCTTGGCCCATTATATCTAGCCTCTTCTCAGCTAACTCTCGCACCTGGACTAGCCCATTTCTAATAATGTGTATAGCACCCCAAGGTGCGCTTACCGGGAAGATTCTAGCCTACGTCCATCCTGGGTCAGAGCTTCATCACATCTGCCCTGGGGAGCAGCTGCATGGCATCTAAGCTCACTATCTCTTCCTCCCAGCATTCTGTTCTGTTTACTCCACCCACCTATGTTCTAACCTATGAGGGCCAAGCAGTTTCTTTATTATTTAACCAATGACCTTCCTCCACCAGATAGTTATCTGTAAAGTCCATATTTTTCATGTTTGAAACAAACATGTTTCATGTTTGTTTTTCTTTTTGATATCTGAGAATAGAAAATAATCACACCTACCACACATACATAGGTGATGTCAAAAGCTATGAACTGATCACTCACATGCACCATAGAGCATTGCATAGTTAGGCTATAGCCATTTCTTGAAATTTGTTAAGTTGTAAATAGAGGATAATTTGGCATGCAAAGCTATTTAATTATTTATATGGAACAATGGATAAAAAATCTGCACAGTATTTAGAAGTATCACCAAGGAGAATATTAAAACTGGTAATGAAAATATGATACATGAACACATCACAGAACAGAAAAATGAAAGCGTGAAATTTGTTGGTAAAAGGGTGAAACTGGAAAAAACAAAGCAAACAAACAAAAATCAAACAAACAAAACCCACTGATGAATCCACACAAGCACAGAAAGACAGACAAAGCATGTTCTCTTTCATATGTAGCTCTTGGCTATGTCTTGAATATTTGTGGGATCCCGGCAAGTAGAAATGAGATATTGGAAGCAAATATATTAAGAAATGTGACATAGAAGAATACAGAAAAAGATGAAAACAAGGGGCGAAAATACTGGTGGCAGTAAAAATGAAACAAGGAAGGGAGAGGAGGAAAAGAGGAAAAGGAAGAAGGCATACCCAAACAAAAGCAGTCTAAGAAAACCTAAATGGAAACCAAGAGTCTTGCAGCCAATCTTAAAAATGTCTTTGTTCTAGACATTTTAAATGTGCTTTTGAGTTGCTAGTATGTGATCTCTCCACTTCATTTTTTTTATGTAGGCACTCAGTCCTATGGACTTTCCTCTTAGCTCCACTTTCATTGTGCCCCATCAGTATGGGTATGTTGTGTATTCATTTTCATTGACTTCTAGGAAGTCCTTAATTTCTTTCTTTATTTCTGTCTTAACACAGTAATCATTTAGTAGAGATGTTTCGTTTCCATGGATGTGTAGACTTCCTTTCGTTGAAATCCAACTTTAATCCATAGTGGTCTGATAGGATGCAGGGGGGTTATTTCGATTTTCTTATTTCTGTTGAAGTTTGCTTTGTAACTGAGTATGTGGACAATTTGGGGGAAAGTTCTATGAGACACTGAAAAGAAGGTATATTCTTTTATGTTTAAGTGAAATGTTCTTAAGGTATCTGTTAGGTTCAGTTGGTTTATAATATCTGTTAGCTCCAGTACTTCTCTGTTTAGCTTTTGGCTGGATGACCTGTCTATTGGTGAGAATATGGTCTTAAAGTCCTCACTATCAATGTATGAGGGTCAGTGTTTAATTTGAGCTTTCATAATGCCTCTTTTACAAACCTGGGTGTCCTTGCATTTGGGAACATAGATGTTGAAGGACTGAAATATCACCTAAGTGGATTTTTTTCTTTGATGAGTATGAAGTGTTCTTCCTCATTTCTTTTGATTAATTTTGGTATGAACAGAATGGTTAAGATCAATAACAAGTGAAAGCTCATGCTGCCTAAGATTTGGAACAAGGGGAACATTACTCTATTGCTGGTAGGAGTACAAACTTGTACAAAAACTATGGAAATTAGTATGGTGTTTCCTCAGAAAACTGAGAAGTGATCTACCTCAAGACCCAGCCGCACCATTCTTGGGGATATACCCAAACAGCACTCGATCCCACCACAAAGACACTTGATCAACTATGTTCATATTAGCATTACTCATAATAGTCAGAAAATAGAAACAATCTAGATGCCTCAACCGAAGAATAGGAAGAAAATGTGCTACATTTACACAATGGAGTATTACTCAGGTGTTAAAAGGAAATGATGTCATGAAAATTGCAGACAAATAGATGGTTCTGAAAAAAAATCATCTTGAGTTAGGTAACTCAGACACAGGAAGGCAAACATGGTATGTACTCACTTACAAGTAAACATTAACTGCTAAGTAAAGAAAATTATGCTACAGTTCACAGACCCAAAGAGGCTAAGTAACAAGAGGGTTTTAAGCAAGATGCAGGATTCCCCCTGGGAAGTAGAAATTGAATAAATTTTGTAGGTAGACTGGGCGCAGTTGAGAATTAAAAAAGTAGGGTTCAGGTCGGTATGGGTAGAGGGAAAGAGTATGGGGAGAGTTGACTGGAGTTAGAAGGCCTGAGGAGTGATGTGAAAATCTAGTGCAGAAGAAACTCTCAGAAATCTAGGAGGGCGACCCTATGAGGACTGCTAATAAAGAAGATACACTGCCTGAACAGACCATCCTTTTTTTTTCTTAGTTAAATCATCTGAAGTGGGAAGATACACTTCTAATCCAGATTTGAGGTAGGAAGATCTACGTTTAATCTATGCCACACCTTCTGCTGGCAGCCTATATTAAAGAAATGGAATAAAGCATCTTTATTGGCCTGCTTGCTCTTGTTCTCATTGTCCCTAACAAGTCCACTTTTTCACTGGCATTAGAGCCTTGATTCAGGTTTAATTAATGTGGTTTACAGCGCATGCTAAAGACAAGCTGAGGCATAATGTGTATGCAATTTTTTTATTTTTTGGAATTAGAAACAATGGTCTTAAACTCCTGCAATCCTCCTGCTGCAGCCTCCCAGATGCACCAATACTTTTTGTTCATCCTATATTGCCATGAAAGTACCATTGTTTCTAATTCCAGTGAAAAATTAGCTCACAGGTGTGCCCAGCCACTTGGGCTTTGGCTTAATTCTAGATGTTGTCAAGTTGGTAACCAAGAATAGCCATCACAGGGGAAAACCAACCACTTTCTGATTGGATATGGGGCTTGCGCTATAGGAAGAATTTCTTGCCTGCCTGGAACTTTCTATATTCTTTGTAAGTCCATGCTTGAGGAGTTCATAGGCCATAGGAGGCCTTACTATTGTTATATGAACTATTGTAGTGCTGCCAAGCTGCTTTCTAAATATTTTTATACACATAGAACTTTTTGTCACTAGCAGCTTTTGTTGGAGAAGTCTCTTTACACAGTGGGTAACAGTTAACGCACTCAGAACAGGTCAAGGTGTCAAGTGCTCCACCGCAGATCAATCTTCAACGTAAATCCCCTCAACACTCAAAGTTTAGAGAACTTGTTAGAAGAGTGGGTGGAAAAGATAGAAGAGCTGGTGGATGAGAAAAGTTGAGTCACTGATTTCTCGACATGGAGATTTTTTTTATGTGTAAATCCCTGGCTTTTGGGGTTACCTGCATAATGTTATGGTAGTGAAAAATCTAACATGAACGGGGGAAGTGGCTTCCCAAGGTTACTGACAGTGGATGCTTGCCAAGGGAAGAAGAGTTACTTTCCTTCAGGGATATGACTGCCAATAGGAGCCTAGTGCCTCATGCCTCAGTGGGAGTCTCTCTCTCTCTCTCTCTCTCTCTCTCTCTCTCTGTCTCTCTCTCTCTGTCTCTCTCTCTCTCTCTCTAGATATATATATATTATATATATATATATTTCCTCACAAATACATACATATTTTCAGAACTAATAGTAATCAGGGATTTTACCAATAACAACAACAACAAAAAGCAAAAAGAAGGGCATGTGTTTAGAAGGTAATGGGTGAGGGATACTAAGGGGAGTTAAAGGGAGAGACTGATAGACAGATTACATGATGAATTTTCAAAGAATGAAGAAAGCCTATTTTGTTGCCTGTTGAGAAGAAAGTACATATAGTGATTAAATAAATTAAATACCAAGATGTTATGCAGTATCGAGAAACTAGTTAACATCTTGGTATATATGGTACAAGCTGAGTACCAAAGGTGATGGGTGGCCCTCCCATCTCCCACCTTCTTTGTCAGTATGTCCAGGGCTGAGAATCTCTGCTAGGTTAAGGATACTGGTTGCAACTGGGACCTACTGCCCCTCTTGTCTCTGTAAGGACTCGAGTGCACATGATACCATCTCCACAGTACCAACATGTCAGCAGGAGACTAGAAAGTGTTTGATTTTACATTTACCAAAGCATAAGGCAAGAAGCAGGAAAAAAATAAATAAGATAACTATGAAAAAGAAGTGGTGTTATTTCAGGAACAAAGGAACTGCTTGTCAGTGGCACTGAGGTACAGCCTGACCCAGATTAAGGGTGTGTTCTACACAGATCAGCACACGATGTTTAAAAATGGCTAAGCTGTTTCTTTCAACATGATTCTAATTCAGTCAGCTCAACACACAGAAAGAAAATTATTCATTATTTATCACAAATTTAAGAACATGCAGAACTATAAGGGATCAGATATTTAAGATATTAAATATGAAAAAATGATAGTCAATATTCAAAATCTTAATTTCTGCGGTTCTCTGTGGCACATTTTAAATTTTGGGGTATCTATGTTTCAAAGATCATCTCTACCATTCTGAATGAAGTGATTTTTCTCTCAAGTTATAACTCTTAGAATGATATTTCTGAGTTAGATACTTCTTTTTCATCCTCCAGCTCACGAATATACTGGTTTTCATGTCTCAGACATCACCAGTATGCTCTCTCCTCTGTGTTAGTATGTGGTTTGGGCTCTCTTTGTTATGCCATAGGATCCAATCCTTTCTGAAAACTAGCTGTTTTCCATCTCACAACTGCCAAATTTTTGTTATGATGTCCATAAATAGTCTTAGGGCTCTGATTTAGAGAACTTCAACAGGTTCCAGTTTCCATATGCATCAGTTTCTAGCTTGGACTCCTGGTACTCGACCCTGCAATGTGTAGCTTCAGTATGTCTTTTGCCTTATCTCAAGCCAACTCTACATAGTTACTGTATCTATTAGGATTCTCAACTTATGACCTCATTTTATTCTCAATAAATGGAAATTCCATTAGCATTGGTACCCTGATCAAGTAGTAGCATTTCCCAACTTATACAATGTAAATAAAAATGTTTTGTTATCATTAACTTATGAATCTATATTTAATAATTCCTCCACTATTGTTATATATTGATAATAATTCCTACATATTAAAGTTACATTTTGTATATCTATATTTTATATTTAATATAAACCTGACCAAATTGATACAGAAACACTTCTTTAAACTTCAGACTTAAGTCTTCAAACAGTTAAAAGGGGTTTCTAATAAATTGGAATGTCCAGTTTTGTCTAGTCATGATCCCTTGACAAGACATCTTAATTGTATTCCAGTATTCAAATTCTATTCTTTTTATCTGAGGAAAGAGGCATGTCTCCTCTACACATTGTCTCCTGTGCTTAAGTTCCTATGATTTATTTATCAAGATTATTTGGATTACAAAAAAATAGTCATTGCCATTTCTATCCTAAATAAAACAAAAAATTACTGAGGTCAATCTCAGAATTAAACCAAACAGCACATTTCCAAGCATGAAAATGACAAAAATCAGGACAACTCTTGGGACTTTAGAAACAATTTTTACCATATGGCTGCTTGGTTTCAACTATTTATGTCACTATGTGTTTCTACACAATTAAAAACAAAAACAAAAGAAAAAAGAAAGAAAGAAGGAAGGAAAGAATGAAGAAAGAAGAAAAAAGAAAGACATCCAAAATGTAGATTCTGAATGAAAACCAAAATGTAGATTCTACATTGGAATAGAACCAAACAAGCTAAAAGAAGAAAAACAACCCCAAGAAAAGGCATAAGAAACAAACATGGAACCAAAGACCCATTTGTTCACACTCAGGAAGCTCATAAAAACACAAAGCTAGAAGCCATAATATACACACGAAGGACCTGTAAGAAAAATTTTAAAAAGCCCTGGTATGACATTATGAAACAAGAAACTTCCAAAGATGCAACTGTGTACCTTTAACTTTGCCATCTACTGCTGGACATGTGGTCTACCTTTAGAGTAATTAGTTTCCCTAGTTAGACTAAATTAAAGAAAGCTGAAATTTCATTTGCAAGTGGTTATCCACTGAAGGCAGTTTCTGGGTTAGGATGTTTATTTCTCCTTTCTGCTCTAGAAACCCATCTGGATCAGACCTGGGTGGGCCCTGTGCATACTGAGCATTTTAAAGATAATATTTGGGTTTGAGAAACAAGACAGAACCCTTGTTAACAAAGCAGGATAATCCTGTAGGCAGGATTAACATTGAAGTTGTTGGGGAGGGGACAACCCAGGTGATTCTTGACCAAATTAGTATAAAGGCTGGGAAACTGTATTTGCAAATAAGGAACTCAAAGGTTCTTTTCCTTTTGGTCTGTCACTGTATAATTCTAACTCTGTCTGTCTGTCTGTCTGCCTATCTATCTCTATCTATCTATGTGCCATGCGCATAGATATCCTTCAGTCTCTCTCTCTCTCTCTCTCTCTCTCTCTCTCTCTCTCTCTCTCTCTCTCTCTCTCTCACACACACACACACACACACATAATCTATCATCTATATATTATCTATCATCTATCCATCAATCATATATATATATATATATAATCTATTTATCTCTCTATCTCTCTCTCTCTCTATCTATCATCTATCTATCTATCTATCTATCTATCTATCTATCTATCTATCTATCTATCTATCTATCATCTATCAACTCTTTGTCCTGTGTGTGGTGTATGGCATGTTTCTACCATGTGCAAGGTTGACACTGGATGTTTTCCTTAATTGCTCTCCATTTCATTTTTCTGAGATAGTCTCTTACTGAACCTGGAGCTCACCAACTCAGTTAGACTGCAAGGTCTGCAAGCCCCAGGGATTCTTCCATCGCTGACTCCCCAGCACTGATATTACAGGCACATCAGAGCTTTTGTTGTGGTTTTGCAGCAAGCTTGTTCAAGGCTTAGCTACCTTCCAGCCCCAGTCATCACTCTTTCTTTCCAGCATAGGGAGTAATTATACAAAAGAACAGAAGAGAGAAAGATAAGGGGTGTTTCTAAAAATCTTACTTCACAGGACTTTCACACCACTTACTTGTTTGAGTTTCTATATCTCTTTGTATGGGGAAGAAAAACAAAATAAGAAAAATAAAACAACCCAAAGGCACACAGTTAGAAAAAGAGGTGAACCTAAAACCCAGTTTAGACTGATTCCCATGAGGATGTTTTCATTCATTTTCTGATCTCCAGTGGTACCACAAGAATCATTTAATTATACTCAATTAAAAAAATGGTATCTTCAAGTCTCTCAAATTCCTTTTATCTCTCTTTTCTAGGTTACCTTTAAAATTCTGCCAAATGATTAACTCTAAGTTAATAATTATCTGCTAAAGTGAAAAATCTTCCATAGGTTGGATACAATCAAATAATAATATATTAATAAGCTAAACATTGTTCTTATTTCCATGATTTGTATAGTCAGAGACTGCTCATTCATTCCTGGCTGCTCAGACCAAAATAATTGCACAGAAACTATATTATTAGCCGGGCAGTGGTGGCGCATGCCTTTAATCCCAGCACTTGGGAGGCAGAGGCAGGCGGATCTCTGTGAGTTCGAGGCCAGCCTGGTCTACAAGAGCTAGTTCCAGGACAGGCTCCAAAACCACAGAGAAACCCTGTCTCGAAAAACCAAAAAAAAAAAAAAAAAAAAATGAAACTATATTATTTAAAACACTGTTTGGCCAATAGATTTAGAGTATTACTAGCTGGCTCTTATATCTTAAATTAACCCATTTTCATTATTTTATATTTTCTCATGTAGCTTACGGTTTACTGGTAAAGTTCTCAGGTGTCTGTTTCCTTTGGCAATGGCTACATGGTTTCTCACTGGCTCTACCTTCTTTCTTCCAGCATTCAGTTTGGTTTTCCAGACTAGCTCTGCTCTGCCCTATCACAGGCCAAAGCAATTTCGTTATTCATTAATCAATAAAAACAACACATATACAGAAGGACTTCTCACATCAGATCTGTCCACCAAGTAGATGAAACTGTCTATTGGCGACGCTCTTTCCTCTCCATTGCCTGGCTATTAGCTCTAGTTAGAAGCATTTGGTCTCTAACCCGGACTGAGTACTTTTTAAGGGTAAGATGGAAACACTATGCTAAAACTATAAAGGTCCTTGGCAGTAATTCATGTCAAAAATTTCAACAAGTTTTTCAACAGTTGCAAGTGGAAAATACATAAACAACAGTACAGTGCATTGGGGAGAAATAATTTAAGAAAACAAGATTTCTATGCTAGTATATCATGTTTTCCTTAACCCAGAAAATCACTATGTCAAGTTAAATTTAAGTTTCAGACAAACCATCTATGGCCTTTATCACTGATTACTGAGAAGCAGGTAGAACACAGACGACATTTACAATTTTCTACAGTTGAGAAATGTGAAAATACTGCATTCAATTTTATGGCTTCATTTTTCTATAACATTTCTGATGTTTTCCCAAAAATACTCCATTAAAATTGCTCTGAACAGAAACTAATTCTATGTACTTAAATGAGTCTTTTGACGCAGGGGGAAGGTTTGTGACAGAGAAGCGTGGCAGGCTTTTAAAAGTTATAATATGCTAAAATACTCTAAGCTGTGTCTGCAATTTTAACACCAATGTTTTCATAATTAATTTTTAACATTTCAACTTTTCACTTATTTTCTAGCTTAAATATCATCTATTAATAATTATGAATATTGCAACTGTGTCTAAAAAAAGCCAGTGTGGTAACAGCATTCTCCATTTGTGTTAAACAAATACTACCACATCCTCATTCCTCTGTCAACACACTGTTGACTGCACCAACTTTTCCGTGCATGTGTGAACATTCAGGTTATGTACACCTGTCTTCTTCTGGCAAAAAGCTGGCACTTTAACATCTGATTATGTCATAAATGAAAGTCCCACATTGCTCATTATGAAAATAGCAATTAAAACTTATATTTAACAGAAATCAATAAAATAAAATTGCTTCTTGGATTTGAGAACTTATCAGTAAATCTAATTAATTAACAATACACAGTGGGATAAAATATTGGCAAAAACTGAAGTAAGAATTTGATACTTTTTCTGTGACTTCAAGTACCCTCCAATGTGCACTAGACCATAGGCAAATAAGAAAACATTTTGGTAAAAATATAACAATCTATTCAATGGCAAAAATGACTTCACAATTAGTTAACTTCTTTAAACAATTTTAATGAGTACATTATACACATTCATTTCTTTCCAGATGCTGAGGGTTTATTTGTAAATATAACAAATCAAATTCAACTTCCTTTCCACTCCAGAACCTCCAGTTGTGGTATCCAACTAACAAAAGCAAGGTTGGTCTAGTCTTCATATGGCTACCAACTCATTATTCATTTCTTACGAGTAAGAATTTCTTGTGGATCATAAAGAGTGGACATCTACTCCCTCTCCATGTGTTTTTAACAAAACCTCTAGTAAAGTGTGTGATTACTCCCGTATGGTTGATTTACAATCAATCATTTTTGAGTGAATGAATTCATGAATTCAGGAAATAAAAGTTCTTGCCAAGGCAAAATTAGATTCTATTGTGGAGATGTCCTTCCTTAAATAATAACTATTACATGAGGTTATCTTCATTTTAATTTCATTCTAAGGCTACACAAAGGGTGAACCTACTAAACTGAACAGCCTGTTTGTTAAACAGAGTGGCCTCACAAAGTTCAAAATGTTTGCTTTGGGGACTTCAGTCTCTACGTTGGCTCTAATAGTAGAAGTAACTATGTAGATTTGGATAGTTTCCCAAAATTCCTTGTTCCTCTGGGGTGGCTTCTAACCTTTCATAAGAATCCTAGTTATTCTTTATAGAACGTGGCCATTTTTATGTGTAGGTTGAAAATTAACAACAGGAAACTGTAGGATGATTGAAGATATCAAGTTGATTGTTCCCTATTTTACCTCTATGAAAACCATGGCCATAGTTTTCTCCTCTCCCTTTAAAATTAAGGTTTAATCATCTTTCCCAAAATTTTTATAAATATGTATAAAGAAATAATTTTGAAATTTTCTAAAAAGAAAATATATAATAGATATATAATATAATATAATAGATATAATATATTAGAAGAGTTAATGATTTTAATATAATTGAAATTGTTGTTACTGAAACATGTTCACATTTTTTTTTAGTTAAAGAGATAATTTTACACTTGGTTCTACTGTTTGCAAGTTTACAAATTCTAGCTAAATGGCATCCTAAAAATAATTAAAATGGGCTAATTGGAACTTTGCTTTGCCACTTTCATCCTTTGAGTTTTTATGGTTCCCTAATGTCTTTTGTAGCTGTTTAATTTCTTCATGCTTCAGTGGTCATGGCTAATGCGTGTCACAAAGCTGTTGGGAAGGGAATGACCTGAAAACTCTCCAAGTCACTGAATGAAGAGCAACTTTGAACAGAGAATTAAATATTGGAGACTTTCACAGGGAGGGTCGAATCAAGGTCTTAACCAGCATCCATGTAAATTTATTTGGCATGAAGATCCCCAGTGTCACCCAACCTTACTTTTGTGTGTAATATTTTAACTGACACATGAGATACAAAATTGTATGTTTTAGTAAGGTAACAGAGGGGATTTCCACACACTTATAAATTGTATAGTCAGGTTAAGCATATCTGCCTCTTCAGAAATTTATCACCCTTCATAGTAAATCCCTTCTTATAGCATTTTGAATTGCATTTTAGACATTCACAGTCTATGTCACATGACAGCAAAGGACTAGAAGTCACACTACTAGTGCCTCTTGCTGCTTTTCCCAGAGATTTCTTTATAACATAATTCACTGTGAAATTACTAATTTTTGTTCTGCTGGTGATTATTGACATGATGAGTTTCTCATCATGGATCTCTAATACTTTGCCACAGCGGTGGTTGGGAAAACACAGCTGCACTCATGCTGTCCCACACTCCTGAACTCCTGTAACTTCAAGATCAGATCCCTATTTCTGATACTTAAAGTTATCTGCCATCTCTCCTTGCTTTGTCTTGTGTTATCATCTCTGTGCTACATGGAAATCCACACCAGAAATACTCTACAGGGTAAAGTTTACCCTTAAAAGAATTATAACTCATCCAGGAGTGGCCTGTGAGTATTCTTCATCACATGTGGGAATACAGGTATAGGATAGTCTGGCACTTAGGAACCTTGACACAAAGTCAGTATGCTCATTAAACAGTTTTTATTTAATCTTTATTACTGCATGTCTGTGTACACATTTTAACATCATTTTCATTTTAATATAGGTTATCTTTTAATTTGCAGGCTAACAGTATTAATTAAATTAGGAAAATAAAATTTTTATTATTTATTCAAAACTCAGTTTTAACCATAGTTTCAGCTGATTATTGCTCTTTTTCTTTTTGAAATCCTTTATGTTGCTTAAGTAAACATAACTTTTAAAACTACAGCATAACTCACAACAAAATTGTGGCCTAGAAAATAATTCTGAATCAACAAAGATTAAGAAGTTTATATTAATTTACTATGAAGTATATTTGTCCTTTTATTTAGTTTTGTTTAGCATCCGAAATTTATAGTGATGTGTTAAAGCTAGAGTGCTGGGAGTTTGATATACTGGCTAATGGCACAATGGAAGTAAGACAACTTAATTGCTTTAAGTTCAAAACATGAAGATATCTAAAAGTCAAAATAAATCCCCAAAGGATAAGTACTATATTTTATAGCTGACAGAAACAAATATTTAATTGCTGGGTTTTAATGAAAGACCACTTAGTAGACATTAGCTTCCAGTACTGGGTAAGATCGCTTCAAGAAAATAGTTCAAATATCTCTTTTAATTGACATTGATAGATGGATCTAGAAGAAACCATACAGAATGAGATAACCCAGAACCAGAAAGACAAATATAATATATACTCACTCTAAGTGTCTTCTAGACATAAAGCAAACAAACAAAAAAACCTTACAGTCCAAAACCCCAGACAACCTATACAAAAATGAGGACCCTAAGAGAAATATACATGGATCTATATAGGAAGGAGAACAAGAAAAGATCTGAGTAACTTGGGAGTGTGGGGGTCATGTGAGAGAATGAAGAGGAGGGGGAAAAAGGGAGGGGAGTGGAGAAAATGTATAGCTCAATAAAACAATATAAATTTAAAAAAAAACAGATCAGGAATTATAAAAATTGTCAAGTACTTACATTGCAGTTAAACAAACACACAGGTTCTTAAAGCAGCCCCTCCTAGGCATGGACAGTTTGTTCATGAGAAAACACAACTGCATGCTATAGTTGTGAAAATATTTAATTTGGTGTTCAAGTTCTAAGTGGGAGTAGAATGCAATGGTGAATTTGTAAAGCTCAGGGGGCATCTGCAGTAGCCATGCAGAGTGAGAAGCTGCTCTAGCATCAAGTTGTACCCTTCTCACATCACTGGAACATTTTCCTAGTTAGAAGAGAATTATTTAGTAACTTAATAAAATGTATGAGTCACGAAACAGTCTATGTGTCAAATTGCAGATTATTCCCTTGTGTGCATATGTGTGTGTGTGCACTTGTAGGTCCGAAGAAGATTCCAGAAGCTGACTTTAGTTCTTTAGTTATCTTCTTCATTTACTCTCCACCTTATCATTATTTGAGACAAGATCTCTCACTGGGCTTGTTGTTTGTGGATTTAACAGACTGGCTAGCCAGCAGGACAGAGGGATTCATCTGTACCTGTCTCTGTCACCGAGAGATGACACGAAAAGCTGCTGACAAGCTATTGTTATAGGCTATCAATAATAAAATTGTTACTTCAAATCTGTGAACTGCAGCTTGAAATTTCAATACTCGTGGCAACATAAAAAGCTCAATATTTAAAGCTGTGAATTCATAATACAAGCATATCATTTGTCAGGAGCCTTTGATATTTTTAATGATATTAATGTCTTCATGCAAGAAAGGATTTTTTAAAATGAAAGGTAAAGGTTGAGGCTTTCCTTTCTTACCCAAAGGGAGAATACTGAAAAAGAAACTTTTATCAAACATTATTATGTGACTAATAATTCAGTCATCATCACTAAATAGGCAGTAATCAGAATAACACAGATGTGGTGAAAATTCAAAAATGCACTCTTAAAATTTGGTCTAATGATTTAAATTGTTTTTCCACCAAAATAACATTCACTTATCAGTTATTATTAATGCTTAAAATCAATTCCTTTAATCATGACTTTAATTAAATCTCCTAGTAATTGATGGTCAATTTTGAGAAATTTGCAGAAAGTTAGAATGAATCTCTTGACTTTGCCGCCACCATAAAATCACTACTTCCATCTCCATGAACACATCTTTGTGAGAGCTTTTTCTTCCTGATTTTAGAAATAAAATAGTTTAAATACATTGTCCATTGTGCACTGTACTTGTTTCATATATCCACCAAACCCTGTCATGTCAGGAAATAGGATTCCCTACTCTCCAATGCCTTCCAACTTTCAGCTGGATCCCCTGCATCCGTAGTTGACTGCACCGCCAACTACAACCACCCCCTCACATTAATTCCACACAATACTTTACTATATTAACTTCATACTTTGATATACCTAACTAAACTCTTAGTCCCTGAATGCAATGGCATATCTGTACTGCTAGAATGTTTAAATGGTCTGTTAAATGTTCTGATTATCCTTGAAGTCAAAATACATCCACCAATGAAACTCCAAATACTTGTATTCCTAAGTGATGCTGTGTCAATGCATTGTAAACTCTGAGCTTCCTTGACTTGATTGTTGTCTTTGCATCATTTTAAAACCAGACATAAGGTATTTGAAACCCAGCCCTTTGTCACATTTGACTGTCCTTCTTCTAAGACTGTGATTGTAGTCGTTTGAATAATAAATGCCCCCCTGGATGACTCAGGCACTGAGTTGGTGGTGCTCTTAGGGGAGATTACGAAACCTTTAGGAGCGTTCCTGAATATGCCACTGGGAACAGGATTCAAGAGTTCATAGTGCTATCATTTCCCCAGCCACTTGTATTATGCTTTTGGTGTGTGGTTGAAGATATGATCTGGCAGTTTCTTGCTTCTGCTACCTTGCCTGCCTTTTGCTGACCTGTTTCCCCACATGACAGGACTCATCCCACTGAAACCATAAGCCAAAATAAAATTTCTTCTCTAAGTTTCACTTGGTCATAGAACCAACATTAAAGTAATGATGTGGGAGTGATTTCTTTCTAATATGTTGCTTTCATTGGTTAATTAATAAAGAAAACTGCCCTGGCCCATTTGATAGGCCAACCCTTAGGTGGGTGGAGTAAACAGAACAGAATGCTGGGAGAAAGAAGCTGAGTCAGTGAGTCGCCATGATTCTCCCACTCCAGACAGACGCAGGTTAAGATCTTTCCTGGTAAGCCAGCTCATGGTGCTACACAGAATATTAGAAATGGGTTAGATCAATATTTAAGAGCTAGCCAATAAGAGGCTAGAACTAATGGGCTAGGCAGTGTTCAAAAGAATACAGTTTCTGTGTAATTATTTTGGGGCATAAGCCATGCGGGTGGCCGGATGCCGGGGACGCAGCCCCGCCGCTCTTATTACTACAAAGTAACTCATGCATTAATAAACCAATTAATCCTGATCACTCAGACACAAAACCCAAAGTATAGGTCTAGCTAATGAAAATGATTTATCAGAATTATGTAAAGTTTTGCTCATGATTTAGGCATAGTAGCAGAAAGTATTAAGACATAGGTAGTCCTCAGTTCAAGGTACTAAGAGGTTGAGTGATATGAAAATGACTGTAGATAATGAAAGTGTTCAAGGATTCTCAAGAGTTCTATGAGATTATTTGTTCAGAATCATATTTGGAGTATGCAATAGAACAAAAAAGCATTTAAGTAAGTTTGTTCAATGAGAAAATCAAATCCTCAGTCGAATGTCTTTCTTAGGAAATGCAGTCCTTGGATGTCACTGGGTAGAGATTTTAGGGCAAATGATAAATGAATCTCCTAAACAGGAGTAAAGTTCTCTCCAATGGCAAGATTGGAAATTAGAGTGATGTCATTTTAGGTGATGCTGTCTAATCTGCAATGTGGAACTGGGGTATCATTTTAAGAGTCATGCAGGTCTCAGAAGAGTGTATAAATGAAGGCACTGAAACAGAAATAATGAAGCTAACTTCAACAAAGATTGGGAACCATGTAACTAGTCCCTTGCCTGTGGGGCAATGTATTGAGTCCCAGGAAAGCATTTGACCTCAATTTCTCCAGCTTTTGTGGGACTAAAATAAGATAAAGATATATACATACTGTGATAAAATAAAACTTTATATAAGCATTTATTAGTTGAATTACAACTGGAAAAGATGTAGAGTATGTCATTGAATTTTTCAGTTAAATCAACAATTTAGTACCTATATGTGGATATGAAATTACTACTGGCATCCTTTTCAAGGGTATAGAATGCTGTATTTTAAGAAGGTAAATGTGTTTCATGATTATCAGTAATGTCTTAGGACAGTTTTAGACAGTAGGGATGTATTGGAAAGGCTTTCTACTGTGATGTTATTATATAGGGACTTGTGTGATTGGACGTTTTGATTGTCAAGTAGCAGATGCTCAGAATTTTATATCCTGAGGTAGGCAGGTTTTACATAATGTATTGGTGTTTTCAAAACAAGAAGATAGAATCACCCTGAAGAAGGCATGCAGTGTTAGGATAACTACCTGCAATTTGGCTTCATGTTTATTGGGGACATCCTGGCTATGGGATGAGAAGCTGCAACACCTCACCGAGCCCCATCACTGTGCTACACCTACACATTCTGAAGTGCAGTTACAGTTTACTCAGCTAATACCCAGTGTTTTCAAAGTAGTCAAAGGCTCTGAGGAACCGTAACATCCTACTCTCTGGCAAGCAACCAAGAATCATGTCATTGGTAGAATACACCAGCGGGGACAAGTTTGGGATCATGCTTAGGAGTCTTTCATACTCATATTGAGTTGTAGTATACTGCTTTCATGACCCAAAGCGCACAGGTGAATCTGAGTGAGAGGAATCACAGAGAAGTCCAGAATGTAGACAGGCATTTGCTGTGCTCATGCTGTGTAGCACCTAGGTAAGAAAAGCTAAATCTTTCTTCATTTCTTCCTTCCACCCATCCATCTGTACAATCTGTTCTTCCTCTCTTCCTCCCTCCCTCCCTTCCTTTATTGTGGGTGAATGTGCATGTGAATGTGTATATGTATGTGAACGTGTGAGTGTGTATGTATGTGAGTGTGAGTACATGTGTGCACATGCATGTGTGTGTGCATGTGAGGAATCCTGTGGTCATTAGTAGCCATGACAAGTAATCTATAACATAGGAAGTAGTTGTTAAATATGCTATAATGAAGGCACTATCTGAAGATGGACAAATATGTCTGTTTGGAAATCAAAGCTATGGGTTAGAAATGTGTTTCCATCAGAACGCTCAAAGTACTAAAAGATACCATATTTGCATGAGCAGGTTAAACAAACTCTGTGGAAGAATATGTTATTATGGTGATGTCATAAACAAGCCCTTGGGGAAAGGTGCTAACATGCATTTTTTTTTCTGCAAAATTTCTTTGAGATCATAAAAACTAGGATTCCCAAGCTGGTAGACTAGAAAAGGTACATGGCAGTCCTTCAGAGACAGAAGTAAAGTGGGGTGGGAAGGTTGAAATGGACACTAATCAAATGTTTGTAAAATCTGTATTTTCTCATTTTTAGCAGAATTATTAATTTTGTTGCTATAATAACATTCTTCCACAGAGTGGAATTCGTAGGTTACTTATCAAATTATACATAAGCTATTGTACTTAAGTGAAGAAAATGAATATTTAGATAAATCAAATATATTTCTATAATTTATATGTATCATACAATTTTATTCTGGCATCTTTATTCTATTTTCAGCAAGATTGACACAAAATTCCCAGGCCCCTATTTCTATAAACATTACAGCCTGATTATAGTATGTAAGTATATCTCTCAGTATGTAATTTGTGTAGCATTAAGATCTGAGACTGGAGCCTACAGAGGTGGCTCAGCAACTAAGATCATTCAATGCTCTCCTTGAGCTACCAATAGCATATTTATTGTTCGTCTTAGTTTCTGTTCTAGCTAATAAGGAAAATTGAGGTGCTATGAAAGTTTATAAACATAAAATCTCACAAAGCATCACATCGACAAAAATCATACTCCTGCAAAGATGCTTCTGCCTGAGAAGAATTTTAAACATGCTTCAAACCACATTTTAGGGGAAAAAAAGCACAAATTAAAAAAACTGCCCTTTAAGAAATTTCAA
The DNA here is from genome assembly GCF_950005125.1 of Chionomys nivalis. Taxonomy (NCBI): domain Eukaryota; kingdom Metazoa; phylum Chordata; class Mammalia; order Rodentia; family Cricetidae; genus Chionomys; species Chionomys nivalis. Next base: position 72,294,632 of record NC_080091.1, read on the forward strand.
ATAAGGTCAAGAATTGACACATACTACCGACAACATAAAAAATATGAAACTCAAATATTGAATTATTAAATGTATATTTTCAAATTATGTACACTTATGCACACTGTTTAGAGTAGTGATAAGCTTGAATTAGAGAGGAGAAGATATAAAATATATTGAGAAGTTTTAAAAAATAAACACGCAGAAAAGTACTGATATTTTAGAAAGGTTTTAATTTTGTCCTTAGCAGAATAAAATACTAGCATTTATCTTTCTATTTGTTATTAGTATTTCATTTAATTTTTCTTAGTTGAAGAGCGGAAGGAGGGAGAAGAAGAGCAAGGAAGTCAGGAGCACGAGGGGTTGGTCCACCCACTGAGACAGTCTGCCTGAGCTAACGGGAGCTCACCAACTCCAGCTGGATGGGGACTGAATGAGCATGGGACCAAACTGGACCCTCTGAATGTGATTGACAGTTGGGGCAGACAGAGGGGCCAATGATAATGGCACTGGGATTTGTCTCTACTGCATGTACTGGCTTTTTGGGATCCTATTCTATTTGGATGCACAGCTTCCTAAGCCTAGATGTAGGGGGAAGGGCCTTGGACTTCCCCCAGGGCAGGGTACTTTGCCCTCTCTTAGGCTGGAGGGGAGTGAGGGGGAGAGTGTGGGAGGGAGCGGGAGGGAAGTGGGAGAAGGGGAGGAAGTGGAAACTTTGACTTGTATTATTTATAAAGTAATTTTAAAAAGCTAAAAAATTTCCTATTATATTGTATTTTATTATTTAAAAACTATTTTTGAATTTAAATATATTGTGTTGTATTCTTCTCCTCCCCCAAGTACTCCCATATCATCTCCTATTCACTACCTGCTCAACTTTTAAGCTCTTTCTCAGGAAAACCATAGAAACCCAACATAACAACGAAATTCCCCAAACCACCACACAGGGAAAAATAAATGTAACCAAAATAAAGGAGTAGTTAACAAATGTATAATGGCCTCGATAGTTTTTTGTTGTTATTTTTTTGTTTTGTTTTGTGTGTGTGTGTTTGTTTTTCTGATTTTCATTATGTTCAGTATATACTGATGGTGTACTAATACATTTTATGCTACTATAATAAAACACCCAAGGTTTGTTAAATTTATAAAGTAAAGAAATTTATTTACCCTTAAATTCTAAATGCTGCACTGGCATGGTGCTTGAATGATCTTGGTTCTGATGAAGAACTCATTACAGATGACGTCACAGTGAGGAATCAAGTGTGAAGGGTAATTATCTGACCAGATAGGAAGTCATAGGGGCAGCGAAATATACCAGCTTGTTCTTTTATGACTATCCTCTCACAAGAAATAATTTGGTAGTTCCATGAGAGCTAACTTAATTCCTTTATTTATTTATTTATTTATTTATTTATTTATTTATTTATTTATTTTTGGATTTTCAAGACAGGGTTCTCTGTAGCTTTGGAGCCTGTTCTGGAAATAGCTCTTGTAGACCAGGCTGGCCTCGAACTCACAGAGATCCGCCTGCCTCTGCCTCCCAAATGCTGAGATTAAAGTGCCACTACTGCAAGGCACTTAATTCTTTTTGAAGAAAGGGTAGTGGCCTAAAGACCTCTCTAATACTGACTGAGATGAGATTTCATCATCTCAGTACCATCACAGTAGAGACTCAATCCTCCAATCTCTGACACGAGTACCCTTGGAGTCGGAATGGGGAACTAAATCCAAACCAAAACACCTACACATGCAAATTCTTTATTTCTGCCCCAGCCATGTTACAGTGCAATAAATTATTGTACTAAGAAAAATTCAGGAAGGAACGGCAAAGTACAAGTAAATGGCAGCAAGCCAGCAGGATTTTTACTGAATCTTGTGGTCATCAAGGCTGAGAGCTTTCCAGAAGAAACTGTAATCATTGATCAAGGTTATGTAACCCCCCTTGGATGTAAGGATATGAGCCAGCACATCAGTGGCAAAAACAGGATATTTAGTATCCCTGTTACATAGGCTAAAGAACTCTGTAGAATAGCTAAACTTAGCAAAGAATATGATTTGATTGGAACATTTCTCAATAGAGTAATAGAAATCAAAATTGCCTTTGTTTTGCAACTGAAGACTGATTATTAGAAGTCAGCAAGAAAAGGTTTTATTTGACCAAAACCAAACCTAAGGATACACTCAAAGGTACAAAGGACAACACTACTCAAGGCCTCCTGTGCTTCAGGATTCAACTTATTCTGAACAGAAAAGTCAATGTATCTCTATGGAAATCCATAAAAGAAATGGAGAAATTGTAAACAACCTGTAATTCGTGATTGTCTCTTCAGAATCTTCAGCACTAACAGTGGGTGGGAATCGTGAGGTGGTACAGGGAGACAGTGAAGCGGTGTGTGTGTGTGTGTGTGTGTGTGTGTGTGTGTGTGTGCAAGTCAGCCTTACAGAAAACATTTACATTTTCTGGGCAAGTTCCAGTAGAAGTCATAATTTGGGTTCTACATTTTAGCATTTTAATCGAGGGTTCCACTGTACCAAGAAGCCTTTCATCCAGCTTTCATGACTACAGGAAGCTCAGTTCTACTCTGGCATTGAGAAGGTAGACAGAAATGAGAAGAACAAATCTTACCTTTTCCAATCATATACTTTTTACAGTGGTATATAATCACAGTGACTGCCTAACTGAAATACAGTGGTCTGCCATTACCTGTTACTGCAATTGGTTAGAGAATTCAATGTCGTCTATTTCTTCAAAGGTTGTGTCTTTGTGAACAACACTCTAGCCAAAGCCCGTGTCATAATCAGAATCAGAACTTGCCAATAGTGTCTATTATCAGGTCAAGGTTAATACAAAAATAGCACATTAGTGCAATTTAAATATAAGCAGATCTTTCCAAAAGAGAGCTTGATGAATCTGTAATGAGAAGAGAGATATTAGCTTTTTATTCTCAACAAGCAAATAATTTTCATATAAACCATGAAAGCCTTGAGGGGAGCCATACAAGTTAAGGACCTTCTCACCATCTTTATCCCATTGGAACCATTCTCTTCTGTACCAATGAATATATTTATTCTGTTCTGGGAAGACCTTAGAAACTTGTATTTAATTGGTGATATAATAAATAATTTTAAATGTATTTTTTAAAAATCTGAAGCTGGGCGGTTGTGGTGCACACCTTTATCCCAGAACTTGGGAGGCAGAGGCAGGTGGATCTCTATGAGTTCGAGGCCAGCCTGGTCTACAGAGTTAGTTCCAGGACTGTTAGGGCTGTTACAAAGAGAAATACTGTCTCTAAAAACAAAAAGCAAAAAAAGTTTGTTGGAAACTCCAGTAAAGGATTTTATATTAATCTAGATAGTTGGATAAAGAATATGTGTGGGTAGTCTTTTACAGTAAAATTACTTCTACACCATGAACTTATCCTTAGTCCTTAAATATTGGAACTGCTGAGAGCCGAAAAGTAAAATACTTTAAGAAGTAAAGCAAAAGAAAAATGTCTTTACAATCTCTACCAAAGACTGTATCTGTTGAAATGCCTAAGAGAGTTTGGAGAATTTACACAAAGCCTTTATTGAAAAATAATTGGAAGCCACCCACAGCGTGCTATAATAAAAATTCCAATTTTTCAACCTTTCTAATTCTGACAGAGTTAGCTTTCTTGTCTGCAACATGAAAATTGAAACATAATAGATTTTGCCCAGTGTTTAACAATATAAGATTTTTTCTTATATTGCTAAGTCCTTAATCTTGTTCTCAGAAAATACCTAGAAATTCCACTAAATAATTAAATCATTTTTATCTCCTATGTATTCAGCTTTACAAATGGAAAAACCATCAAAACTCAGCTTACAGCAACTATTACTTTTCTGTAAATAAATCAAAATTTAAATTTGTCTTTATTATCTCAGAGTCAAACAATTTTCAGAGGGTCCATGACAGCCTAGGTTAAACAATATACCATACAAACTTCTATAAGCACATAGAAAACAGTGTCTTAGCTATGTATCTCAAGAGTCCAATAGACTGAAAAAATATGAAGAATATATATAATTACATACATTTATTAAACATGCATTTTTAATTTAAAATTAATTATAAAATTTGTAAATAAAAGGTAAATATTATTACTCATAAATATAATATGTCTCTGCCAACTAATAAATCTAATTCATACATGAAATACATAAAAATCTTTTATAATTTTAAGTATTTTAATATATTAAACTCATGAAATAAAATATCATATTTAAAATATACCAAAAGATTGTATATACAGACAGTATACAGTGATTATATAGTCAATTCCTACTCTGCATTTTGCGCAGCTTTATCATATTTATATGCATGCCATGTTTGGTGAGGGAGATTCTGCATCTGTATCTCTCCTTTGAAGTAAGCATGTAGTTAACAAAACTGCACATTGGAGTCCAAGAACAAATAAACCATTTAACTATTGAAACTTTATGCAAATGCATATCTTCCCATTTCTGCCCCCTCTCGTCACTGACAAATGCTACTCTTTTGCGTGTTTCTAGAAACTGGCCTTCAAACTCTTCATATTAGGAATCAGCCATTTGTGTGGCTCAGAGGTTGTTTTATATGGCAAGCATTCTCCAGATGCTCCATGTCATACCTTCCTTTTTTTTTTTTTTTGCATTCTTTTATGACTGAATAATGTGTCCCCATGTGTGTATTTAGCCTGCTTTGGACATGCATGCTGTTTCCCATTTTAGTTATTATGACAATAATGAAGTAAAAAAGAGAGGCAATCAATTCATCCTGCATGAGGTGGTACGATTATTGCTCTTTAAACACAATGGTAACAGAACTGTAGAGTGATGTTTCTAAAAAGCTAAAAGGAAAGTTACTCACAAAGACTATATTCATTTTATATCTGTTTGGTTTGAATCAATAATTTTATTGCCTTTGGATACCTACCCTATATTGAGATTAATGAACCTTAAAGTGACTCAATTTACTATTTATTTATTTATTATTTTAGAGTAGCCTGTACTGTTTTCCATTGTTTTACCTCCCACAAACAGTAACAAATAATTCTGTTTTACTCATTTCTAATACTTGTTTCTCTTAATATTTTATAAGAGGTGTCATGATGTGGGCATCCCCTCTGTGTGCTGTGACTACCATTAATGAATAAAGAAACTGCAGTGGTCTGTTGATAGGCCAGAACTTAGGTAGGCTGGGAAGACAGAACTGAATGCTAGGAGAAAGGAGGCAGAGTAAGGAAGAAGCCATGTAGCTGCCGGAGACAGATGCTGGGAATTTTGCCCGGTAAGCCACAGCCATGTGGCAATATACAGATTAATAGAAATTGGGTTAAATTAATGTAAAAGATAGCCAATAAGAAGCTGGAGCTAATGGGCCAAGTAGTGTTTTAATTAATAGAGTTTCTGTGTGGTTATTTCGATTCTGGGTGGCCAGGACAAACAAGCAACTCTCCCCCAACAGTGTCAAGCAATAACTTGTTATGGGTTTATTTATACTTATCACCTGATTAATGATTAAGGGTTTTTGTGAATCTATTGGCAATTTGTTTGTCTTCTTCTGAGAAATGTCTATTTAGATCATTTTGAATATATTTTTAAGCATGGTGTTCATTTTCTTGTCATTAGCTGTCCTTCTCCATGTGCTTTGGATATCCATTTATTCCCTTATGGCTAGAGGTGTAACAGGTATGTTCTTTCATTCTGTAGATTCCATTTCCATTGTATTGATTTGTTTCTTCTGCTGTACAGAAGCTTCTAAGTCTGATGTAATCCCACTCATTTCTTTCTTTGCTTTTGTTGGTTGTACTTTTTATATAATAGCCTAAATATCTCATTGCCAAGATGATCCAAGGACTTTCTGTATTTTCTTTTTCAACAAGGCAAAAAAGGTTGCTTTCTCCAGAAGATTTGTAGCATCACTTAACCAAGCAAGAAGTCCAGCAGGGTCCCTGATTGTTTTCTTCATAACCTATGTGTTTCCTCTGGGGGATTTCATCATTTCATATCTTACTTTTACATTTTCAATACATCTTTTGTCCTGTCTAAGAGTTTCATTACTGTGGCACCTATTAAAAGTGATGTGAGCAGACACTCCCTATCTTTTTGTCTTGTAAGGAAAGCTTCCAGCCTTTCATTAGAACATAGGGCAACCTTGCGGTTTCTATGTGGCCTTAAATGTGAAATGCATTCCTTCTTACTATATTATTGAGAGCTTTTATCACAAAGGAATGCCAAGTTTTGTCCAATAATCTTTAAAAGATCTCAATATAGATAACAGTATTCCTTTGTTTTAATTCTGCTATGATCTATCATATATATTGGTACACCTATTTTAATCATTGCATTTTTTTTTCCTCCAACATAATATTTTCATTAACTGTTAGGGAATTTCATTCAATGTACCTTGATCGTACTCGCTTCCTATCCCTCCCACCTTTAGCCTGCCTCCTCCACCCCTAAAAACAAACAAACAAAAAGTTAAGTATAATTTGTGTTGCCCATCTACTCATTGGAGCACGGTCAAACTCCTAGCCCGTTACAGAAAACGGTTGTTCCCCAGACCCCTGCCTAAAGCCATCAACTGTGAATAGCTACACTTTAGCAACTTTATCATAATTTTTAAGCACTCTCTTCAATAATTTCCTGTCTGGACTGTTTCTTTCTTTGGGAGGTTGGGAGTTGGGGTCTTGTCACAGAAGCCTTCAATGTCTCTCGCTCTCAGTTATGAGTCTGTAGTTATTGATATTGCCACAAAAAAAGCGTCTTTGCCCTTGGCAGCCCACAGAAGCATGGACCATGGAAGTCTCGCGAGGAGATTTATCCAGAAAATGAGCCATTCTTCATCTCATATATCTTGTTGTTGCTCAGAGTCTAGAGTCAGGGTAATTGTGTAGTTAGACAGCATGTCCAGGAATGTAGGACCTGAGCAAGCTCCAGGCTGGCCCGCACACCACCCTGCTCTTGGAGGCAACTGCCCTGCTGTTACCTTCATGTTTGCAGGCCTCATGCTCTCCTCCCCAAGGCAGGACAAGCAACAAGAGCAGCACTGAGTACTGCACTGAGCACAGGCAGCACCGGCTCCATGTGGCATACTAGATCTAAGGACTGAGCAGCAGCACAGGCCCAGCAGGCAGTGACAGGTAAGGAGAGCCCCCTGCGGTGGCCAGAGCCTCCCAGGGCCCAAGGACTGGACCTACACAGCAAAAATAAGCTCCTTTGCCTGCTGTGGCCACACTCTGCAGCATGCTGCTCCATTCAACCATCTGTTTTTCCAAAGCATCTTCCTAGAAGATCTACCTTGCTGTTGTTGTTGTTGCTGTTGTTGTTCCTGAGATACAGCATGCTCTGCAGGTTCATCCTCAACTTCCTCCAGGTCTCCCCAAAAACCTCTGTGAGTGTCTCAGGATCCCCAGATGGCCCATTCTTGCATTCTTGATCATAACGTGTGCTGCCTCCCCAGCACTGGGACTGCAGATGCCAGTCACTGTACCCAGCCCTTTAAATGAGTGCTGGGGGAATCTGAGCTCATCTTTTTTGTTTGTTTGTTTGTATTTTGTTTTTCGAGACAGGGTTTCTCTGTAGCTTTGGAGCCTGTCATGGAACTAGCTCTTGTAGACCAGACTGGCCTCAAACTCAAAGACAAAGATCTGCCTGCCTCTGCCTCCTGAGTGCTGGGATTAAAGGTGTGCACTACCACCTGAATATATGTTTATACTTGTACAGAAAACACCTTACCAAAATAAGCCATCACTTCAACCACTGGGTTAATAAATATTACCCACCATTTATGGTCAATCTTCTATAGTTATATGGTTACCTTCCTAGTATTTGTGACAAGTTTCAACATAAAATCTTTTCTACGCAAAGTGTGGTCATTTTAGCTGTTTGGGGGGATACAATTTTCATGAGGTAGCTTTTTCATGTCCCTTTTAGTCCAAAAATGATTAAATGTCTTATAATCTTTTAACTGTAAAATGCAATATGTATTTAAAGCATTTATTGCTCTCTAAGGATATGCAGTTTTCCTTTTGATAATTCGCGGTCTGTTTTGGAGTTCCATTACTTCTTCTTGCCTCTCATGTCTCTATTCTGATGTGATACCTTCCGTGGCAGCAAGCACTGACCCCAGGAGCTGCACGTATTGTGTATTGGTTGTATTGTATATGTGTGCTCTGGTTACCACAGAACTTCAATAAGACAACTCAGAGTTGTATCATTCAGCTTTAGGATGACAACATCTTTACTTCAATCACATACAAAACTTAAGGACACCCCTTTCTACCTTTTGTTTTTTTATTATAGATTTATACCTTTTAATATTAAGAGCCTCTTGAAGACGTAATTGAGTTTTAACATTTGTGTTAGTTAAAGTTTATTTTCAAGACACCATTGTACCACAAAAATGTTCTACATTTGACTACATCCTGGCATTTATAACGAGTAGTATACTTTAACAGTTTTCTTGCTGCTATGTAGTGTCTTTTGCTTTAGTTTGAAGACATACTGCTAGAATATTTTACACATTCAGAGTGGTAAACTTTAATGTGAAGTCTTTGACTCTTTCTCACTTCTAAACCACAGCTTCGCAGGCTAAAGTGTCCACAGCTGATCGCTGTTTGCACTTTTTTATTAATTCTTTGAGAATTTGTGTATTGCATTATGATCATATTCAGTTTCCCCACAACTCACCAGAGCTACCTTCCTTTCCTGCCCAGGCAACCATGTGACCTCATTTCCCCCCACCCACCAAGTTCAGTTCGTGATGCCCATATATTCTTGATGTGTGGTCTTCCACTGGAGCTTGGTCAACCTACCAGGGCCTCTATTCCTAAAGAAAGCAAACTTTCCCCTCTCCCAGCAGCCATCAGTTGCCAGTACCTCTTAGGTTAGAGGTGGGAATTCATGCCCACTTTCCCTCTGCATGATAAGATTTGGTCTGGTTTGAGCTTCCACTGTCTTACACAGACACTGAGAATCTACTTCCACAGCTCTCCTGTTCTACTGTCTTCTGGTAAACATTGATTTGTGGGGGGTTGTTTACTTTTGTATATATTTTCCCATTCTATCAAAGCTGCAAATATTTTCAATAAGAAGTATGACAACATATTAATGGAGACTCCATTATGTATTATGAGTCAGTCAATCCCCCCCCCCCCAGCTCTCCGTTTCAAAACAGTCTCTTACACCAATTGACTATAACGTAACTTTCAGTACTTTCATTTGAATTGGTCTGGATTCTTTAAAAACTATGACTTGGGATACTTGTATCCCTCCCAAAACTGTGAATGTTTTCAACCCATAGGTCTTCAAGTAAGGTTTTTGCTCATTTCTTCTATTTCTCCTCAACTTTTATAATTTATATATTCATAAGTATAGCAATGTCCTCAAATATCCTTGTGCTTCCTCTCAACTCTTACAGTTTTGTTTGACTGATCTGGAAAATTTTTAAGTGGTGAATGCTCATTTTTTATGTTTTTTTCTTCTGAATAATTGGGTCTGCTGGTGAAAATATATACATTGAATTTTTAATTCTTTCATTGTAGCTTTCAGCTCCGAGATTTCTATTTGGCCCCTTTTAAATGTCTACTATTTATTTATTAACCTGATTTGGTATTTTTTAACCTACATTTCATTTAGTTGCCCATAAGTTTTCTTGAATTCTAATGCTTAGAATGATTTTCTTCTGATTTTTCTCCATCCTCCTCTCCCCTGATTCCAACTCATCCATCTCATGGTCTTCACACACTCTCTCTCTCTTGTATCCATGTTCTCTTCTTCAATTATTAGTGTCTGCACACATACACACTAGAGAGAGAGAGAGAGAGAAAGAGAGAGGGAGAATACCTACTGAGTCCATTTAGTGTTGTTTATGTTTGTATGCTTATATGCACATATGTATATATATATATATTTATATGTTCATATGTTTATATGTTGATATAGTCATCTGTTAATATACTTATATTTAAGACTGAATACTTGAGTCTTTTTTATTTATTATTGCTTTTCACTATTTTTTTAAACTTTTTATTGATTCTTTGTGGATTTCACATCATGCATTCTGATCCCACTTATCTTCCTCTCCTCTGTCCTTGCAACCTCCCTCCCAAAAAGCAACATTTAAAAGTAAAAACCAAAACCGAAACAAACAGACAAAACCAAAAAAATCTCAGCGTGGAATCTGTAGCGTGGTCCAGGGAGTCATACAGTGTACCCTTTAGTCCATATGCCTTTACTTGTAACTGCTCATTGATATGAATCATTCAGTCATTACAGGCTGTCCTCCTGGGTATATATAACATATCATGAGGCTAGTTCCTAGAGACAATTAATTTTTACACTCTCAGCAGCCATTTCATGATATCATTTTGACTTCTATTCCCCATGATTTATAATGTTTCTCTGAGATTGATCATAAGTACCTTGTAATTTCTTTCGATGAAACTGTGTTTGCTGAATCCAGGTGGCTCATTATCCACATTCCACATGACTTTGCGTAGGTTCCTGCCCATCTGAAAGAACAAACATCTCTACTTGTCTTTCCAGGTTACTCGTTGTACATAGTACTTTCTCATGTTTCTGAAGGTGGTAGGATTGCCTACACTCTCCAGTTGAGTGGAAGTTCATCCAGTCCATAAAAGAGCTCAGTGATCTCCAGGTTGCAAGCATGCTGTATACAGGATTGATGCAGTCCTGGCTATGGTCTGGTTCATGTGTGCTTGGGTATCCACTAGGACCTTAATCAGTGGAATCTGCTGTTCTAGCAAGGATAGCTCAGTAGAGGGAGTCTCTGCTATTACATACACAATCGGGTTAGAATTTCCTCAGACTGTTTGAGGGCTCCTTCTTGAACATTCAGCGGGCCTCTGAATAGACTGTGCTGCATTCAGACAAGTTAGAAAAGTAACAAAACTGAATGTAGGATGACATCAACATACACTGTCAACACCGATATCTGTGGACTTGCATCTGGGGAAGGGGGGATGGATGGCTACAGCTCCTTTGAAGTCGTTGTGAACTTATAATTTAGTGACTTAACTTTATGTTGTTTTAGCTACGTTCACAAGACCATTTTAGAATCTACCATGGGATGGCAATGAATATGTACTATATAGGAATTAAAAGTTATCCAAAGTAAAATACAGAATTAGAATTAAAATACTTTTATAATTGGTATACTTTTAACACATTTCTTTTCTTAACTACATCATTTAAATTACTCCTATTTGACAAAATGGATGGAAATTGTAGAACAATCACCAAACACGCTTTGGTTGGATTTTTTTTTTAGCATATTTCGGTATTTTCTTTTTTTCTCTCTTTATTTCTATTTGAAATAGAGTGGGAAGCTGTGCTTTTCCCTGTAGACAGTTCACCAACAACTCCCAAGCTTGTGGGCCACTTTAGTCTTTTACTATCTAAATTCAAACTGTTATCACACAGTTCTCTCTAAATTACCAAACCTTGCAAGCCTATTTTCTCTTCCCAATTCTTCTTGCCCCTTATTTTTTTTTACACTGTTGCTTGTAATACCAATTCCAACATCCTTTTCTCTCTACACTTGAGGGATTTATCTGCAAGAAGACTTGATAACATCGATTTAATACTAAAAATTAAGATAAAAGATCATATTTTTGCTTTGCATTTTCATTTTTTAAAGAAAATAACCAGCATATACAGATATAATCTAGAAGGTTTTGTTATTTATTTATTGTGGGGCTGATAATTTAACCATCAAATTAAAACTATTAAGAAGAGAGAACTCAGACGCCAAACACAATCTTGGTAAAGTACCACTACCTTTATCCTCATTTGAGTAATTTTCAATCTATTAATGATGAAAAAAAAAACTGTTCATGCCGTGTTCAACTCTTAAGCAATAATCTCTCTCTCTCTCTCTCTCTCTCTCTCTCTCTCTCTCTCTCTCTCTCTTTCTCTGTGTGTGTGTGTGTGTTGTGATCATATGAATGAATGTACAGTAGGACAGAGGTTGACAACAGGGGTCTTCTTCAATCTCTGTCTCTATACTATTTGTTGTGACAGGTCTCTCAAGAAACCTATAACTCGTTGATTGATTATAATGGATTGCTAGCAGGTTCTAGGGAATCCCTGTTTCTGCTTCCTAGTGCTGAGATTGCAGGTATACACTGTCATACCTAGCTATTATGGGTGGTGGGAATACAAACTCAGTCCTCATGTTGGTATAGCAAGCACATTACCCACTGAGCTACCTTTCCTACTCCAACAATCAATATCTTTAAAATACTTTTATTGCACTTACATATTTTTTGTATATTGGAGTGGGAAGTTTTAAGGTTGAGAGCCTGAAGTGGCATTTCAATTGTATTTTAATAAATAAAGACTGCCTGAAGATCTGAGAATAAAACAGTCCCATTGGTCAGCCTTACAGACCAAGTTATGGTAGCACATACCTTTAATCCCAATAGTCACAATGACGTGCATCTTTAATCCCAGTAGCCACACTAGTTGCCATAGAAATCACAGAATTACAAAGTGGAAAGAAAGAGTTCTCAACACACACTCTCATTCTGAGATTCCTAAAGGCAGGATGGCCATTTCAGACTGAGGTCGAGGTAAGAGCCAGTAGCTGGTTGTTTTGCTTTTTGAATCTTCAGGTTAAACCCCAATTTCTGACACTGAGTTTTTATTAATTGTGCTTCATGAGCCTGCTACAACATTTGTGCAGAAGGCAGAAGATAGTTCGTGGAAGTAGTTCTGTCTTTCCCTCACATGAGTTCCAGGGATTGAATTCAGGTCAAAGGGCTTGATGGCAACCACCCTCACCATCTGAACTATAATCTCTGGGCCACAAAAAATCAATGTTTTAGGAAGAAAAACAAAATATCAGCTTTTAATACCTTTTACCCATATCTGATACTTCTTAAGTTCTCATTAAATATAGAGTTGCTTTTACTGCAGGCACAAAAGTAATGGCAGCTTGCTACTAAATTTGTTCAACTCTTTAGTAGGGTTAGGAATGAAGGACTAGAATGAAGTTAGTATCAATAATGTCCTGTAGATTTGGATGCTATGAAGCAGGTAAAAGAATATGGAAACACAGAAAAAAAAATAATGTAGAAGAGATAATCTGTTCTCTAATCTGAAGCTGGGTTTCCTGAAAAATAAACACATCACCAGTTATGTCAATAAATTCATCTGGCACTGATCCTCAGTTAATGAAAGGCAATCAAGTGAGACATACAGGAGTAGTTGGAGCATGGCATTGAACATATCAGAGAGAAGGCTAATTAGCAGGACTCACCTAAAACTTTGTGCAATACAATGTATCAAAATTTTTATGCTAATATTTTATATCTAAGTTTTCTGGCATTTGTTGAGTAAACAGAATACACTGAATTCCCAGTGTATTAAAGGTCAGTTGTTTGACTTTATTATGTTTCACTGATTGTCATGCCTATGAGTATATCAATGTCACACTAGCTGAATTAGTGGAACATTCAAGTTTGAAATCAAGGGAAAATACTGTATGCTTTTCATCTATGAAATTGTTGTGACTCTTTAAAGTCCATTTTAACTTAATATTCAGTTAAAGTTAACCATTCAAAAATAATTATTTACCAATTTAGAAAAGCCTTAAAACCATGGAAACAGCAGAGACCATTATCTTGCACCTCATATGTAGCTCTCTTCATTGATATTCACAGCTTTCATTGTGTTTTCTTTATCACAATTTAATAAATACCCTGACAATATTGTTAACTAAGTCCATATTCATTCAGTCATATTCATATATAGTTATAATATTCTAAACTTCATTAATTACTTCCTGTGGTCCTAAGGTATTTAAAATATAAATTATTTTGTAGTTAATGCATGATAACAAAACTCGATATGCACTTTTTTCAAACCAAGTAGATATAAAATGAATATAGAGTCTTTACAGACATCATTCCTTTATCTCTTTGGAAACACCACTTTACAGCTCTGTTACCACTGTGTTTAAAGAGCAATAATCACAACATTCTCCTTATAAACCATAAATTGTTTTATCTTAAGCAATAATTTTTTGCCTTCGAAATCATCACATTTTTGTGAAGAGAGGACATTTCTATATGCCATCTTCTGCAAATAGAATAGCACAGAAGTGGAAAGATGAAAGGTGCAGCCTCTAAGGGGGTGTTTCTCAACCTTCTCAATACTGTGACCCTCATGCTGTGGTGACTCCCAGTCATAGAATTATTTTTATTACTACTTTATAACTGCAACATTGCTACTGGTATGAATCATAATGTAAGTATCATAGTTTTTTTAGTGGTCTTAGGCAATCCCTGTAAAAGGGTTGGTTGTGTGACACCCAAAAGACCATGACTCACAGGATGAGAAATACTGCCCTAAGGATTTAGTAATGGCACAAATACGTGCTCAGCAAAAGGAAATGTCTGGTACTAGAAACCTAGCCAACGGCCAAGGTCTAGTGAACTCAAGACTCTTGAAGAACAGCCTGCATTTACCACTTCCCTAGATCAGAACAATCCCTAACTATACTCTGAATATTTGTCCTTAAGCCCCCAGAAACATGGAATCCTCACCATTGTTTTGGGGAAATGAAGAGAAGATTCCTTCTGAAATGAACACCACTACCTATCCCCTTTCTTATTTGAAGCTCTTGCAGTGTTTTAAATAAACACTTATTATCTACTTGTCTTCTGTAGAGAACAATCACTTATCTTCCTTAGAGCATTAGTGAAAGGGATCTCATTATTAAATTCTTGAACAGTGACTAAGACAAAAATGAGCGTAAGAAGAAGGGAGAAGAGTCATTTGGCTGTCTACACCCTAAGAAAAAAAATAATATTTTATAAATTGATAAATTTTATAAATTATTGCTAATGTATAATAATTGCTAAATTGTTATTTTATAAATTAATGAATACAGGTATTAATTCCTTAGAATGGATTCATTCTGGCATCCTCTCCTCCTTTTCTTGTAGTCAGACTGATAACTATCTTGACTATCACCATAGAACCTTCATCCAGTGACGGATGGAGACAGAGACAGAAACCCACATCAGAGTACTGGACTGAGCTCCCAAGGTCCAGTTGAACAGCGGAAGGAGGGAAAATATGAGCAAGAAAGTCAAGACCATGAGGGGTTCACCCATTGAAACAGTGTGCCTGAGCTAATGGGAGCTCACCAACTCCCGCTGGACTGGGAAGGAATGAGCATGGGGTCAAACTGGTCCCTCTGAATGTGGCTGATAGTTGGAGCAGACTAAGGGGCCAATGACAATGGCACTGGGATTTGTCTCTACTGCATGCACTGGCTTTTTGGGATCCTATTCTCTTTGGATGCATATCTTGCTCAGCTTGGATGTAGTGGTGAGGGCCTTGGAATTCCCACAGGGCAGGGTGCCTTGCCCTCTCTTAGGATTGGAATGGGGTGGAGAAGAGTAGGAGGAAGTGGGAGGAAGGGAGGAAGTGGGAATTTTGATTGGTATTATTCTTAAAGCAATAAAGAAATAAAATAACGATTGGATTCATTTTATAATTCTGAGAATATCTGAACTTATAAACTTACTAATTATTATAATTTACTGTTCACAGATGAGAATTATCAGGCTGTAAAGACTGTGCATCTGTATAAGCTATAATTTAAATAACATGGATAAGTGTCTATGAATTCTCAGAAACAGATCTCATAAACCTGATAACTAGTTTTACTAAGAATTTTAAGAGTTGCTGCAGCTCAGAAAATAAAACAATTACCATATTTTGCCTACTACCTACAAAACGTGTTTGAGAATATTCCACATACACAAACTGAAAAAGAAGCATTACCCACAGCATTGCTATCACTGAATGACAGATGATATATTAAATATCAAAACGTCAAACTAAGGGACAATGGAGCTGGCTTGGCAGTTAAAGATGCTTGTAGCCAAGCCTGGTGATCTGAGTTTATTTCATGGAAGAAGGGGAGAACTAACTCCTACAAGTTATCCTTTGACCACATCATGCCATCTGCATGCTCCTCAACACACTACAATTCAATCTGACACACATTTCAGAATGTCATGGTGATTTCATTTCTACATTTATCTAGATTTCAACGTTCTGTCATAGTTGACAAACTGCAGTCTTGGATAATCACCCTTAAAAACTAGATAGATAAAATAGAATAGAGATTAGAATAAAATAGATACTATGTATTCTGCCCTGTGTATCTCCACCTTATCAAACAACTCTATTAATGATCTAGAAACTTTCAGTACTTTCATGGGGAATCCAGCACAATTTAACTCAATCGGGAAACAAAAATTCCTTTGACGTCTTCTAAGGGTTATCTCCTATTATGCTAAGAGAATGTGGCAGCATTTTATTGGAGCCAGCAAAAGAGACATTTTTTTTTTTTTGCTTGAAACCCCAGTCTCGGGGGCTGGAGAGATGGCTCAGAGGTTTAAAAGCATTGCCTGCTCTTCCAAAGGTCCTGAGTTCAATTCCCAGCAACCACATGGTGGCTCACAACCATCTGTAATGGGGTCTGGTGCCCTCTTCTGGCCTGCAGGCATACACACAGACAGAATATTGTATACATAATAAATAAATAAATATTAAAAAAAAGAAAAGAAAAGAAACCCCAGTCTCTGGTCCAGTCAAGGTCTTGATTACTTAGCCCTCAGGAAAGGACATGTGACAAATCGCAACTGTCACTAGCTCCTGACTCCCTTTATGCGCCCCCTACTTTTTGTATTCCCAAGGGGACAGAACTGATTAAACTCTGGCTCCTGAATGTGAAGCTGCGAAGTTTCATAACCATGCAAGGGATTTTGCATGCATAAAACGTTGTCATGGAGATCAGAACTTGACATTACAATTCATATTAGTTTGTCGGGAAGTGGTTAAATAGGTGTACTGTCAAAAAATCCATAATTCCTGTCATGTGCCTTAAATCTCATCATTTGCCCTGATCTTTTAAATCTTATTTTGAAAGGGGGGGGTTCAAAGTTGATTTTATTATGGGTTTCATTATGGCATTTGCATTCATACATATCATTATACATTCTTTTTCATAACTCTCCTCCTGCATCATTTCCATCGCCCATACCTATGTCTTTCTTGCTATATATTCATTGTGTGGTTTCAGTTTTACTATGACAAAAAATCAAGAAGCTAATGAAACATGAGGGCCTCAAAGAGGAACCCAGCAAAGAATCTAAGCAATAGTGGAGAGGATTCCTTACTGCCCTTCCTCTGTAAGCAAATAATCTTTTGTGGGTAGCACCACTTACTTCACAGAATTAAAAAAAAAAAATCCCAGAATTAAAGTGAGTGTAGCATAAAAATAAATCAATCAAAAGTTGGGTTTCACTCTTAAAACATATTGTGCCAGACAATATTTCTTTCCTTTACTATTATTATTTTTTTCTCATACTCAAACCAACAGCCAAGTCTCTCTCCCCTTTGCATCCATTTCTTCATTTATCAGGTAGACAGTGTCTCTGTCCAGTGCCTTTGAGATTAATTAATTTTTTGGCAGTGTTTTTTTCTAAATTCTTCTCTAATATATTGCATCCCAACTTCAGTTTCGTCTCCCCTCTCCCAGTTTCCCCTTTTCCCAGCCTCACCCCAACCCCATCCTCAAGATTCCCTCTTCTTCTGTTCCATTCAGAAAAGAACAGGCCTTGGGAGATATCAACAAAACAGAATAACAAGTTATAATAAGAAGGAAGCCTAGTGTAATCATCATCAGAAAGGTTTCATTCAGTAAAGGACAGAAGCAGATGCAGAGAGAGCCAAAGTCAAATATAGGTAGAGCTCTGGAAACCCTGCGGAAGAAGGGGAGCAAGAATTGTAGGAACTAGCTGAGTCAAGGATACCACAATAACATGGCCCATAACTAAATAGGGCTTCACAGAGACTGAAGCAACTATAGGGAACCTGTATGGGTTTGAGCTACATCCTCTGAACATATGCTATGGTTGTGTAGTTTGGTTTTCTTGTGAGATTAATTCTGACAAGAGCTTCAGTGCACATGTTCCTTGAGCTCTGACGTCAGTCAGCTGGGCAGCTAAGAGATACACACAGCAGTGCCCTGGTTCCCAAGAAGTCTGGGGTATTTATAATACATAAAGATGATCAGTAAGAATCTTTGTCTTCTACCCTTCATCAAATAGCATTTTTGGTGCTAAACATTCTGTATTCAATGAACAGTGCTTTTAATGCAATATGATTCTTTCAAGATGTTTAGAATGAGTCAATTTTATTCATTTCATATATGTATATGATACTTTGGTTTTCAAAGAAAGACAAATGAGAGGTCATTTCTAACTGACTGGCTCTAACTGTCCACTGAGCTGCTACTGCATCCAACTCTAGTCTCACGACAGAATTGTGTCAAATTAGTTTCCATTGCATGGTGGCCCTTCATTTATTTTTCCTGCCTGGGATCTGTAGTTCTGAATCCTACTGCTTACCTTTTCCTTTGGTGAAAAGTGTATCAGAAAGTAAAAGAAACATTATATCCATCACTGTTTTTATATGGCTGGAGGAAAGAACCAGAAGTCACATTTCAGACACATATTGAGCTTGGGATTTTAAGGTTCAATCTTCAATGACATATCATTCATATTTAATTCTACATATCTAATAATTTATAGTAAACCTTTTAAATGAAACTGCAATTTGGGTAAAATGATATTTAAAATCTACATGATTAATTTGGTTGCATTATCACTGTATTTTGATATGTGTGAATCTTCAATATTTATTACTAGACAATATTCGCCAGACAACGAAAAACAAACAAAGAACAGAAAAGCATTATGGCAAAAGAAGCAGAATGGTCAGTCCTGTGTTCGTCCAATTTGCAAGTATCAAATGGCTTCATGATGACTTTGGTATTATGAGTCCACAAAAATGTACTTATGAAAACTGTACTTCGGTAATTAAAAAATACCATATGAAAGTAGATATGGGGTCTGAATTATGTCCTTCCTCTTTCTATCAAATCATATCTTAAAATTATAACCCCACTTGCTCAACGCGTCTAAATTTAGAGATAGTATTTAAATAGGTAATTAAGCAAAGTGATGTCATTAGAATAATTGGTAATACAAAATGACTTGCATCCTTTTTTTAAAAAAAGAAAGAAATGTAGAAACAGGTTTGGTGATGGTCACTGAGATACAGATGCAGTTTCTATATTTTCAGGCTAATACTCTTCCAATGGAAATTGTTATCACTCTACCAGGAAAAATGTACAGGAACTCAGTGTTCATAAGCTGAATTATAAACAGGCATTGCTGTCTCCACTATGCACATAACCTCTGCTTGTACCCATGTTGAGTGGTTGCTACGGATCAAACAGTACAGTGATAACTGTAATAAGAACTTTTAATACTAACAAGAAGAAAGAGGAAGGAAGATAATATGATGACAACGGCATGCATACATAAATCACCCTAGTAATACTAGACGAATCCATATGCATTTCAGGGTCAAACATGAAGCATAGTAAAAAAAAAAAAGTGAAAGAGAGGGTCAGCTGTGTCGATACTGGATTGAAACTGGCTGATGCCCTGGATTGGTTAAAACTGATCATCATGGCTTTGCCTTAACAATACCTAAAGAAAACTTGGTGATATGAAAATATTTACTCCTACATAGGTCTTCCACATAACAACTAACTAGAGGAAACATCATTTCTACTGTGCTAAAGGAACCTTCCACAACAGAAAGATTTTTTTCACTTTTAACTACACCAAATTGGCTTAAATTTCAATTTAAACATCTCAGATTAAATATGTCTGGGCCTTACCAAACAACAACTGATCGAAATACATGTGACAAATAGAAAACTTGTCAAGGTCCTACATTTCAACAAGAGAGTCTGTCCTAGGCCAAAGATTCAGAATTCCACTGCTTAAGAAACCACACAAATGTCTACATAGATGTTTTTATACATGACTGATACAGAATGGTGTGTGTTTATGTTGTGTGTGTGTGAATGTGTTCTACGACTGAACACCTGAATATTTGCTGTCTTTCATTCTGATGCCTACACGTGTGGTCCTGCTTCCTGTTCTACATCGACTTCTCTCACTTTCAATGCACTTGTTTACATAACTTTTTTACTTCTTGTTCTCAATCATCCATTTTCTTGAACATACTTCCTGTGTTTTCCACCACTGCTTTTCTTATCTTCAGTTGATACCTAAGCCAGGCATACTCCCAGCAGCTCAACCCTTCCCTTTATTACCACTACCCCAGCACACAATCACTGATCATTAATGGCTCTGTGAGAAGTTTTGTAAACACACAACAAATTCTTTGACATTCTTCTACTATCTCTCAGGCCTTCAAATGATTAAATTTTTTCAAAAAATAAATCCAAGTATTACATTTCTGCAAGTGTATACATTAAATACATGATTACATGATTAGAGTCACAAAAATACATACATAAAATCTGCAAGATATATATCATATTTATAATGTATTAAACCTTAATACCCTTTGTATTGTGCAATGAGATTCAATTGTAGATCAAGAAGCTAGATTGTTATTAAGCTGGGACTTGGTGGGACAACATTCTTTGAAAGTTTGCAAATTGGCAGTAACAGTAACAAGAGACGGTGGCCCACGATAACTCATTAGTGTTTTCAGTGGCAATGCACTTTTAAGAAAAATCTTCAGAGCTCATTATCGACCCATTACTATGCTAATCCACACAGACTAATTGGAATTGATATTGTTGTATGCATTACTATCATTAGTGTGCTGGAATCTAGTAGCCTGCCAAAATGAAGAAATTAAAAAAAAATAAGAGGGAAGTAATGGTCCATGTCAATAGATAAAAATAAATAAATTATATGCCACTAGCTAGATGGATATTCTAGTACAGCTTCTGAAAAAAGACTCTACATCTCGATTCCCTTTTTTATTGTTCCATTTGCTGGACCTATATCTTAGTAAGAAAATGAGTGAATTATTAGCTTACAGGGTATACAGCGGATTCATGCAAACTGATGTATTACCCACTGACAAATACAAAATTGATCATATGGAATTTTTCTCTTAAGCCTTTTATTTTCCAAATATAAATACATATTATTATTCACTTTCATTTATTGTTTTTGTATCTATAATCAGGATATATGGTTAAGAGCTATCCTATCCATCCTAGTGGCTTTGTTTTCTGTCTTTACCTTGGCAACTGTAAACTTATAACCCTGTCATTTCTTGTGATACCAGTGCGTGAACCTAATTCAACAAATCCGGTTGATCCTATTGACTCCCTTATCAAGTGCTTCTACCCGCCCAGCTGCTCCCTCTAGATGAAGCCTTGGTGAATAGAGGGTACATCAGATGAAGTCTTTCCTTGGGGCGAGGCCTGCTTTTGTTCCAATCACACTCAAAACAAAATATTAGTTTTCATCTCCACCAAAAGACAATGAGGGTTTCCCGTTTCCACATCTTCAGCATTTGCTGTCAGTTGTTTATCGATCTTTGCTATTCAGCTGAAGTAAGAAGAAATCTCACAGTTGCCTTGATTTGCATTTGCCTACTCCATAGGGATTATAAAAATTTATGGAGATATTCTTTAGCCATTTTCATCTTATTTAGAACTCTGTTCACATCGGAAGCTCAATTTTGAAAGGGTAATTTGCTTTGGAGGGGTGTTAGTGAGCTTTTTTCTTTAACTCTATCTTTGAGTTGTTTATATGTTCTGAATATTTTTCTCTGCAGGTGCATAGCTTACAAAAATTCACTTCTATTCTGTGGGCCTTGTTCCAAATGTGTAATAACAGTTAAAGAATAATAGACCAAGAATTTGAGAGAACAAGGAGGATACATGGGAGGGACTGAAAGAGAAATGGGAAGGGGAAAATAATTTAATTATATTATAACCTAAAAAAATACAATAGATACTTTTGTGATTTGATGGGGCATCTCTTGGGTATATTCCCAATAGTGGTATTACTGGATCTTGGGGTAGGTTGATCCCAAATTTCCTGAGAAATCGCCACACTGATTTCCAAAGTGGTTGCACAAGTTTGCATTCCCACCAGCAATGAATGAGTGTGCCCCTTTCTCCACAATTTGGGAGGAGGGGAGGGAAATGGGAAACGGGGAGCAGGTGGAAATTTTAATTAAAAAAGAATAATAAAAAAAATATAATAGAAATGCAGAAGTCAGGTAATTGTCAAATCCTATACTTGATTACAAATTTCTTTGCAGTAATCATTTTAAAAGGTATACAAGTATCAAAATATCAAATATATACTAGTTATTTTTAATTATACATAAATTATAATTTAATAAAGCCAAAGAAGGTTAAGAAAATTCTTAAATGTTAGAAATCTGACAATGAGCACTACAGACCTATATAACTAGATGAATGTCAGCTTTCAGCCTTCCCATTTACTGTGCTCCATTGATTCTCAATGCTCACCTTTTCTTAAATATGCAAAATTACCTACCTGGGGAACTTTGCCTTTGTGATATTTATTTCAAGAAATATTTTCCTCAGATATCAAAATGGTTCATTAGTTGGGGTAGGGGGACACACGCCTTTAATCCCAGGACTTGGGAGGAAGAGCAAGATCTCTATGAGTTTGAGGCCAACATGTTCTAAGTGAGCTCCAAGGCAGCCAGGGCTGTTACAAAGAGAAACCTTGTCTCAAAAATAAAAAAGGAAAGAAGGAAGGAAGGAAAGAAGGAAGGAAGGGAGGGAGGGAGGGAGGGAGGGAGGGAGGGAGGGAGGGAGGAGGGAGGGAGGGAGGGAGGGAGGGAGGGAAGGAAGGAAGGAAGGAAGGAAGGAAGGAAGGAAGGAAGGAAGGAAGGAAGGAAGGAAGGAAGGAAGGAAGGAAGGAAAAGAGTTCATTCAATTTATCCTGGCTTCTTTACATTCTATACTAGAAACCATTCCTTACTATGCTTCTTAAAATAAAGTTACTTTATTTTTTGTCCTTGTTCTAAAATGCAGTATATTGGTGGAAGTTTTAAGGTACATTAGGAGTAGTGAATCAGGAGTAATTTCGTGTAAAAGAGTTCTGGGTAGAGAGGCACACTGAGGACGGGAGCATGTGATGAAGCGCCATTGTCAGGCACATGCCAAGAAGAAGGCAGAGGCAGCCCTAGGAAAGGGTCTGCATCGTGCTTTCCGCAGAATGCACAGAAAGCAGCCTAGCCCTGAGGTGTGCACAGGCTTTGGAGCATAAGAGAAGTCCCCGTTTTCTAGTACTCAGAGCTGTTGAGGGCATGTGCCCAGTGCTGTCATATGTAAAAGCTGACTAGAGAAGGTGGTTAGTTTCAGAGTTCTGAACTGGAGTTAGCTTCCGGAACCTGAAAACTCATGGTCTTATTTCTCCATGAACTGATAAACACTGAGAAGACAGAAACACTGAAGACAGAAAAGACAGCACACAGCGCTATCCTTATGTTTTGCTTTGGTGTCTTCATATACTATCTCACCACCTGACTTTGCAATGATTTTGTTATGATTCCCACCATCCTGACCTAAGATAAACTCAATTAAGGAAGAAATATTTCTGTTTTACTGACTGACATGGTCCCCATGTACTAGACAAGAGTCAGATAGAAAAAGTGCAAATACTGAGTTAATCGCTTCCAAAATGAGTATATGAAAGCTGTCCATCAATGGTTCACAAGAAAAGGCAATTGTGTTCCCCAGAGACATTTGGCAGTGCCTGGAACATTTTTAATTATCACCTTGGGGAGGAAGGATGCTACTGGCATCCAGCTGGTGGAGGTCAGGTGTATTGTTAAGCTTCATACAACACAATAGCATTTGAAATGAATAGAATTGTCTGCTATAAATGTTATTAGGGCCACAGCTGAAAACTTCTCAGGTTAATGATTTCACTACAATGATCTCGAAAAATGTCATATAAGTGAACAGTTTTAGTCATAGATAATTTAGAATGAAACTTTCTCACTTTCAGTCGATACCTATTAAATAAATAAGCTGCTATTATTAGTATATTTCAACAAAGGATACACCATGAAAAGCAATGCACTTTTAAAGTATTTCCTATTTTATGTTCTCTCACTAAATGAGAAACAATAAATTAATATTTATTACGTAGATTATAAGTAATCACTCCATAAAATATAGAATATGCATTACAATAATACCAATGATCACAAAGATTATATTGAAATAACCTGTGCGTTTGGCATACTGATAGAGCTAGATATACTTATCTATATATTTTAAAGTATTTCCAGGCTCTGGGAAAGAATGTTAAACAAATCAAAAAAACAAACAAACAAACAGAAATCAACCTGTCACCTCATATCTCTCAGTTAGCAAGCAAAAGAAACACAGTGGCACACAGAAGGCACATGGACAAGTCAAAACTGACATCCTTGAACCAATTTTTTAAAAACGTTTTATTTATTCTTTGTGTCTTTGACATCATACACCTCAATCCCCTTCATTTCCTGTCCCTGCCTATCTGCCCTCTGCCTTCGCATTCCAACCCTGATAAAATTTAATCGAAAGAAGGAAAAAGAAAAGAAAAAAAAGGAAGAAATCTTGTCATGGAGGCTTGTAGGGTGACATAGTAAACCCTTTAATCAATATATCTTTACTTGCAAGTGTTCATGGCAAACAGTCATTGGTCTGATTCAAGGCCTCTGGATTCTGCTACACTGTTGATGCTGGGCCCTCAGTGGTTAAACTGCTGTTGCCCTGTGTTGTGGAGATCCTGCGACTTTGAGTCTGCAAGACTGGTCCCTTCACATGCTCCAGGAGATCACAGATGGTTCTAGGCATGGGTAGTTGCAGCCTGCCCACTCTCCCTTGTCCTCACCACCAGACTGAGCTCTCCTGTATTGCCCTGGGGAATTCACCATTGCAGCGATGATCAGGGAACAGGGCCAGTTCTCCTGCCCTCATGTCCTCATGGCCAGATCTCCCATACCCACAACTACAGGGCCAGTTCTATTGTGTTGTCCAGGTGTGGCACGGGGACCAATTTCTAGAAAGCTACAGCAGACAAGGGACAGGGCCAGCTCTTCTGCTCTTATAACCTCAGGACCACTTCTCCCACCTGCCTCAGCCATCGATGGGGGAGACATCAATCTCTCACCAATGCCATCACATGGCGGTGAGTAATAGGGACAGTTCTTCCATGCTCACAATATTGGACATGGCTCACCCACATCTCTGTCGGTGGAGTTGGTTCTATCATGCTGCCCACGCAAGGTGCATGGCCTGTTCTCCTGGAGTGTTGCAGCTGATGGCTGGCAGGAGCAGTTCTCCTGTCTTTCTGATATCAGAGTCAGCCCTCTGACCTGCTTCAGGTGTTGATGGGTCATGGGGGTAGAGGGCATCTCTCCCCTGTCAATGCTGCCTTGTGACAAATAAGTAATGGGGACACTTAGACTTCTCCCACTCTCAGAACTTCATGGCTGGCTCACCTTGCACCAACTCTTCAAAGGGTAATTGTTTCTATCCTACTTCACATTTAACAGAGTGGTTGTTTCAGTGTGGAAAACAACAGGTTTGTACACACAGAGAGAAATTAGGGGATTCAAGACTCAAGTATAAATCTAAACTCTAAGCCCTTGAGCACAATTCCCTGTTGTCCTCTATCTAGCCCTCTATAGGCAAAAAGAAAGATTCCTTCCACAATTTAGAAAGCACCTTTATTCACTATGATAACTTCCTTAGCTGGATCATGAAGTTCAAGCCTATGCTATTTTTAGGAGCATACCTGTAAACTGTACAGAGCATTCAAGCTAACATTCCACTAGTTATCATCCAGTCACTTAGATAGACTTAACTTACGGCACTTGAAAAATATAAGCTCATTCTGTACCCAGGGAATAGAAGCAATGAGTTTGTGGGCAACAGATTGGTCTCTCATTGAGACCAATTATTAACCTTTGTTTTGATCTCCACTGTTATCATCCTTCCTAAGCAGAAATAACCTAAAGTCCCACCCAGTTCCTGAAGCAACCAGGAAGTCTAGAGTCTGTTTATACATGTGACCATTAGCTGTGTGGAGGCATACAAATTACAATGACAAATTTGCTAATATACATAGATAACTGAAATAGCGTGGTACATCATAGATAATGCATAGTAGGTGTCATCATCCCATGACAATGACAAAATGCTGTTAGACAGTGAGTATGAAGAATCCTCTCTGTTATGCTCTTTCCCTATGTGAGGGTTTTGTCATCTGAAGGGACCATGCTACCCATTGTGATCAGTAGCAAGTACTAGGCTCTGCACACTTGAAGGTATAGGGAATATGCAACTTTGTGCGTTTGGAATCTACAGTTTTCTCAGATTATTTTTCATGGCAAATTATAACTAAGGGTTCCAGATTGGTTTATTTTTGTAACTTATTTGAAGCAAAGGTTATGATTTCTTGGGAGAAAAAACAACCCACAAAAATGCTGAAATGTGGTCTCTAAGAACTTTAATATTTTCTTTTGGTCCACTCAGTGGCACAAACCATACACAGATGAGTTATCACATCTTCCATGTCACTGTGTTTTCCCCTCCAGCATGTCCTCCTCCCCAGAAAATTGCCCAGTCAGTTGCTACCAATATTGAGCCAGATAAGATAATGCACTGAAAAGACATGTCTTTAGTTTTACATGATAGTAAAACAGAGCCACATTTTGAAGCCAGTGTCTCTTCCCTCAATGCCTTTTGGGGTCGTCTTTCCCAATATTTTAACCACAGAAATAACTGACCAGCCTTTATGATCACACTGCATCAGTCCTTTATCTGATGTTAAAAACAGGGACTCTGGCTCTATGGTTTTTATATGCCACTCATAACCATTCTGCTAAGTCACTCAACAACTGGAAGTGATATCTGATACTGCAGACCACTTTTAATATAAGATTCTCCATTAGGTTAAACAAGTGATATTACAAATGACCATAAAATCATTGGTTGATGGAACAATGACGGTATTTTAATTGCACTGTAGCTCTGGGCTTGATTTCTGACACTTCCCACTACATGAGAATTCAGACTTAACTTCCTTCCCATGCTCTTTCCTTCCAGAGATGTTGACATCAAACTGATATAAGGGAGGTACATGGTGCAAACTATTTATGACAGGATGAATTGATTAGCTTTACAAAATTTTTTGTAAGAATGTAATTCACAAATTTTAGCCTAGTTTTTCCTTATTAATTCCTTGAATTTTACTTTATCCTATTTGATATGTCAATTTTAAAAACAACAGCTCAAATACCAGGTTCCATGTTCTAGCACCCAGCTGCTAACAGTAATGCATTAAATCCACACAGCTATTTAGATCTTAAAATCATTCTGGATTTCATTGTGTAGTAGCACAGTAAGATGCATTAACCAATATTGGATCTCCCAGCCTCATTTCAAGGTTTCCTACATATTTTATATTAAGTCTTTGCAATCCACCCATGACCTTCAGCCAGTTTCTTTGATCCTGATTCTTCCTTTTGTGAATCACCTCCACCTTTTCCAGCTTCTTAATCTCTGTCTTCCTGGAGGTTGCTTGGTTTGTTGTCTGACTTACCTATCTCTATGTATGGAATCTCTTCTGCTCAAAGTGAAAATACCTCAACAGCCCGCCCAATTTGACAGTATTTCTATCTCAAGGATTTATGAAGAAAGTGTTGACTTATATCATCCAAGTTAGAATATGCTATAAGCTTTTATAAATAGAACTCGAAACTGGATAAGCACTAAAATACTATTCAGCCATAATGAAGCCTATGTGACTAAAGATTCTTCTGTGTCTTCATGTAAGAAGTCCTGTCTACTTCCCATGTAGATTAGATCTATATATGTCTCTCTTAGGGTCCTCATTGTTGTCTAGGTTCTCTGGGATTGTGATTTGTGGGCTGGTTTTCTTTGCTTTATGTTTAAGACGAGATCTCCCGAGTAAATTGGAAGCATGGGGACCTTGGAAGAAAGTTGTAGGGAAGGGGAGAGATAGGAAGGGAGCAGAGAAAAATGTAGAGCTCAATAAAAATAATTTAAAAAAGAAGTCCTGTCATTATTCTATTGGTGTTTGGAAGGTTTTGACTTCTGTTATCTTAGTAAAGCATTGTAATCACCTTCTCCCGAGTGCTCTAGGACAGCATTCCCTCTGTCCTGAGGTGGCTAATGTTTTAAAGCAAGAAACCTTTTCAGTATATAAAATGACTCAGAATTTGGAGCTCACAGATTGGAAGAACATTTGGAAATTTCAGAGGGTTACTGGGCTACAAACATTACCCAGAGACTTGCTCCACAATATGTTATGTCACAAAAGCAACACATGGGACTGCAAAAATGCAGATTATGGGGTCTCATCCACACATGAATTTCTTATGGTAATGCACTATTTCTATGCATAATAAAGTTCAAGCCCAAGTTCTATGAAGTTCTATTATGAAAAGGGCATGTTTTAAATATTCTCTTGACTTTCCATACTCATATCTGACACACTCTACCTACGTATATGCATACTTGTTCTGAATTACTCTGAATAAAAAAGCTTTATCATTTAAAGTATAGAAACTTGATATTTTATAAATCAAAACATTTGAGATTCTGTGCATATGTTTCCCATGAATTTTATACCCTTGCATTTTAAAATATTTCATTCCATATTTATTTGAGCAAATAGCACTACCATTTCTCTCATTAAAACGACATACGCAGAATAATTCAGTTCTAACCTGCAAAGTTGTTTTAAATATAATAGAGGGGAAAATTATAAATTATAATTATAAAATTATCCCTTTAATCCCAGCACTCTGGAGGCAGAGGCAGGTGGAACTCTGTGAGTTCGAGGCCAGCCTGGCCTACAAGTGCTAGTTCCAGGACAGGAATCAAAAAGCTACGGAGAAACCCTGTCTCGAAAATCCAAAAAAAAAAAAATTATAAAATTATAAATTAATTATAAACTGTAACGGATATATTGTGTTTGTCATCATACATTTTTATGGACAAAATCAAACAGAAAATCTTGTAAATTGTCCATTGAAAGATTATAATTTTTCTTATTCTCCTGAAAGAAAACCAGAATCTAGTATCCTTGATATTAATGAAGAGTTTCTCTCTCTTTCTCTTTTCATTAATACTTAAATAATAATCAGTAACTTTGGTTCACTCTAAAACCCCAGAAATCTAATATACTCAACCTGTCTTATGAAACAAGCTCCCAAATTTATGTGTTTACAAAAATAAAATTTGCAAACTTTATAAGGTGACTTGATCCTTGCATTGAATTGTTTATTTATTTCAAATGTAATTTTTCTTTTACAATAGCAAAATGCTTAAAATTGTTCATAATTACCCCTTTATAATTTCAAACAAATTGTAAGCAATTGTTTTTGACTCCTAAATGTATTTTTGAATGCCTGTCTGTTTCTGTGATGAGCAAATCAGAATTCAAGATTACAATTTACTAGATCTTAGTATGAAAATATGATTTTTGTAATCATAAATTTAATCTCCTATCCTCCCATTACTATTCATCGACTGCAATACAGTTTTATTTCTTCTTATGCTTTGTCCCAAAGGATATAGCTAGTATCTTAAGAGTCACACTTTTTTAGCTGCTAAAATGTCATTGTTTTTCTCTTATCTTTCTTTCATGTTTAATTCTAACTTTTGCTCTCGCCTTTAGAAATATCTGTCTAAAACCCTAGTCATAAACCTCGCAAGGCTGTGTATCAGCTACATAACTTTATCTTCTGGAAATCTATTTGTGAGGCTCTTGTACTCTGTTTTTTCATGTTTTCTCGCCCTGCTTTGATCATTGCTCTTGAGAACCTCACCCCTCCAATTACGCCTCTACCTTTTTTAGATTACACATCTCTGACTGTCTGTGGGATTTTTCTATCAAAGCAGAGAGTGCCTGATTTAGGCCTTCTATTGCCCTTATTGATTTTTTTTCCAAATCACAAAAGAAGCAAAACCTTTTTATGTGCCCAGTTTCAATAAAATTGTAACGGGAAAAAAAGCACAGCTTAAACCTTCTTTAAGTTTTACTCCATGATCTGAGTAGTCTGTGTCCTTGGGAGCCCAATTCCCCAAACATCTCCTTGGGTAACTCAAAAGGATGTCAACTTAAGCTTTAAAATAACACACGGTGGTAGTATTTTTGTACAAGAAAGTAGATCCCCTTTCAGTATATTAGGAAATAAGCTCTTCTGGCAGCATGAGAGAAGAATCTAGAGGAAGTCACTACTTTGTCAGCAACATTGGTTTTGAGGAACTTTCAGTCACATGAATTAAATAAACTTCCAGGTAACCTGCACTCTCCCTATATCCCTAATCACAGTGTGTCTCTAGGTAAAGAGACAACTGCCCACAGAAAATGGGGAGTATTAGTTTTTCTGACCCTTGTTTAATAGCTGGAATCATTCAATTTTTTTCTTTGTCTTCTTTGTTGTCTCCTCAGCAAAAGCAATGCTGTTCGGGTGGGCTGCTTAAGGGACCATGATAGGAAACCTTCACTAACGCTGACAATGGTCAGAAGCCAATGCTGCAATTCTTGGGCACTGTTTCAAGCTATTCGTGACCACTGTTAAGTTCACTGTACAAATAACATCACTTTGGGAAAAGAAATACGTAGGGAAGCGGTTTCAGTAAACAGTTCTAGGCTGACAATGAAATGTGCAGCATTGGGAATCTTAAAGGAATTGCTTATACATCACTTTAAATTTTTATGTACAAATATAAAGTTCAGTATTAAGCCACTTTTTATTGTGCCTCATTTGTAAAGTAAAAATGTTTACTGTTCCCTTTTAATATCTTCATATGGTGGAACATATCAATAAGCTGCATAGGATCTCTCTTTTAAGAACACTGATTCTATTTATCTGATCAATACTTGCCACTTCCCCAAAAGTCCTGCAAACTGCCAGCGAATGCCCTCACCATGGGTTAGGATTTCAGCTTATGAATTTAGGGATGACAAAACATTCAGACCACAGAAATGACAAAATGCAAATTACCTGTGAAACATGTTAGTAATCCTATTTCTAATGTATAAAGCAGGGGAATGATGATTATTTTTAAAACAATTAGAATATTCCACAGAGTGTCCATCTGACTTCAATGCATTCCTTTCCTCAGTTAAAGCAAAAAATCCTGACAAATTCTTAGAACATGGAACAGAGCACTTTCTTCATTCATTTGTCCTCTACTGGGGTACATGACCCTTTGTGAAGAGTTAAAATTCAGTATTACCAGAATCATTTGTGTCAGATGCACATTGAGCCATAATTAAGATCTGGGTAGTGAGGAATTTAGTCTTTTCTAAACAAATTCTGGGTTCCTAATGGATAATCCACTAAAGTGTCAGAATTTTTTAAGCTGACAACATTGGGTTTCTCAGACCATACCTAAATAAGCTTTACTACATAAGGTGACTTAGTATCTGAAATCAAGCAGAAATGCTCTATCCTTTTCAGTAACTCCACCGTAAGATTTCAAGTGGTTGTCCACGTCTGATCTTGAGCAGGAAATGCTAATGACTCTACTCTGAATGAATTGTTTCCTTCATGCAAAATAAAGAAAATGACTATAATAACAATACCTTTTGGAGAGTACTGCTAGTATATGGATAAAGAAGGATGCAGAGGGAGGCACGTAAACTTGAGTATCTGAATTGAGTACAGAATATATATCCCAGAGTTTTCATGAATATGCTACTCTTACAGGAACATATCACTGAGATTATCATTGCCATGCTCCTGAGATGCAATCTATTCATGTGGTTTGTTTGAAAACTGCTTCTCATTTGCTTTGAGAAATGAATTACACCAAGTATTAAAAATATTGTAACTAAATAAATCCATTTTATAAAACTGTTACAATGTGATATACACTTGTCTATATTTTAGCACTGCAGATAGGAAAGTAATTAAGACACACACAAGACTCCTATTATATTTTATTAAGGGGATTTACAATAGACACTTAGGTAGTACATACTGGTTAATATATCAGGCTGCTTGTTCTAGGCTCCTCTTGGCTCCTTGTTTATTGTGATCTCTGTGAAAAGAGCTCTTAGGAATGCAGAAAGTATGAACACAGAAGAAAAGTAAGATTTATTGCCGAGTAAAGTGAGTACTGTCAAGGGATAAGAGTGGACCGGTCAAAGAAACTACAGCACCAAACACTGATCTGTGGATGGAAAAGCACCCCTTGCTACTGGAGAGGATGATGATGATGAAGTCCCAGACCTGGTGGAGAATTTTGATGAGGCTTCTAAGAACGAGGCAAACTGAACGGAGGGCACTTCTGAAGAAGTGACTCTTGCAGAAGTTACAGGAGCTGCTATTTTATATCATGGCTGCTTTTTAAAGGTCTTTTGTTTATGGATCTGATCAAATCTAGATTGCTAATATTTTTAAGCCCAAGCCCCTTGGACACTGCAGCTCTTTTCAGTTTTTGCTTAAACACAATTCATTCTTTGCAGCAAATTAAGCTGAAGAAGCCTGGGAATAAAGTTTGGAAAAGGGTTAATAAAATTCTTTGCCTAGAAAAAAAAAAAAAAAAAAGCACCAAACACTGAAAGCAACCTTTATACTATTCTCAACAAACAGCGTTTCCTTTTTCTTTCCAGGTGATTCATGTGACCATGTGGATTAACACTTGAGGGAAGGAGGAACGATATGATGTGCTCTTTACCAGAAAGCTTCCAGCTAGATACAACTTTACAGATTGTAGATAATT
Organism: Chionomys nivalis; assembly: GCF_950005125.1. Taxonomy (NCBI): domain Eukaryota; kingdom Metazoa; phylum Chordata; class Mammalia; order Rodentia; family Cricetidae; genus Chionomys; species Chionomys nivalis. The sequence goes on from NC_080091.1 coordinate 72,327,315, forward strand.
TTCTATTAATGACACTTCAGCCAATTTAGAACCTGATTTTTCCACCCAGTACAAAAGCTATGACCCACTTCATATTCTTTAGATTTCAAGCCAATCCTTGTTTTACATGCTACAAATGATCACAAATGGGTTCATCCCCAACAGTCTTCAAATGTCTTAGTGTTTAATTATCTATATGAAGGGATGTATTTGTGAAGGTGATATTTATGTAAAAATCCTTTATATTTCAGATTGAAATATAATTACAAGACTTTCCCTCCTCTCTTTTCCCCATCTAGGACCTCCCAGCTATCCTTCCATTCCCAACATGGTAAATGCATAAAGGTGCAGTAAGTGTCACTAACACGTCAGTGGCAGCCAACAGCTCTCAAATTGGACTTTAGGTCCACACACTGTGAGGAAAATCATGTCTGGTAGTGAAAATCTAGCCAGCTTCCTGAGGCTAGCAAAGTCATAGACATTAGAAATGTCAGCCATCTTGTTAGACTAATATAATTCTTGACTATACTCTAAATTGCAAGGATGTGTGTATGTAAAAATGCAAAGTTTTACTAAAAAGTTTTATACTCAAAGATAAGTGTGGCTACCACCCCCATCAAAGAAGCCTCTCCTTAAAGCAAATGAAAACCATCACAGAAAAATCACAGAGATCAGTAGATCGTGGAGAGTCCAGACACAACAGACGCATCCATATGAGAGCTTCTGCATCTATTGCTCAGGGAACTATCAATGGACATGTTAACATAAAAAGGAGAATTTTTTTCAGGGTCCTATCCCTATACAGAGAATGACAGGCAAGACGACAGGGGTGAAAATAATTAGCCTCTTGTTAGAAGGATGCGCTCTCTTATTAGTTGTCCAATACATATAGGTCAGACTTGAAACCGTAAGCACACCACCAACAAAAGTGGATCTCAGTAAGTGCATTTATATATGTGAAATTCTTTTTTTTTTAAATGGTTTTTCGAGATAGGGCTTCTCTGTAGCTGTGAAGCCTGTCCTGAAAGTAACTCTTGTAGACCAGATTGGCCTCAAACTCAGAGATCTGCCTGCCTCTGCCTCCCCAGTGCTGGGATTAAAGGTGTACACCACCACCAGCAGGCTATATGTGAAATTCTTAATGAAAAAAAAAGCCAAACAATCAATAGAAGAATTGGAAGGAAAATTTCAAGTGTAATATAAGGTTATTGGCAAGGTCATAGAGTAGGAAAAACTTGACAAATTTAGAAAAAAATAGTAAGACTAAAACATTATTAGCCAGTGGGAAGTATTTATGAGGGGATATCTGAGAAGTAGGAGAACTGGGTGATGTGGTAGATTGAGATTTCAGTCTGATGGGAAGCCAGTGGGGAGAGGAGGCTGTGGATAAAGAGAATGAAAGAGACAGGTTGTTTAGCAAACCCCATAGGAGTCCACGTGAGAGAATAATGCCAGAGGATAAACCAGGAAGGTGGGACAGAGAGATGAACAAATGCGCTGCATGTCTGGGTATTAGAACCTGGATTTCTGGGTGATGCAGATCTCTTCAGTAGAGGTAATCACAGTGAGCACCTGGATTTCTGGGCTATGTTAAATGATGAAAACTGATGTGGTTTGTGAGACTGAAATAAATGGAGGGAAATTTGCGGAAAGTAGGTGTGCTGCAGTTTTATTATCTGCCAGGTGTCATGTCATTCTGAAATGAATAGAAGTATATTTGTCTAATATATTTAATATAGACCACATCTGCAAAAAGACATTTCTTCAAGACAATAATCATTCTAAAGGAATACACAAAGCCAGTATTTGAACACTGTCCAAATCAGTGCAATTTTCTAAAATCTAACCTTTACTAAGTTGGTCCTATATGATTGCCTTCATATTTTTATTTTTTACATAGACTAAAGAAGATAATTCAATTCATGGATGAATTTTCCAACCACAAGACTTGGGACCACATGCTTATTTATTCATAAGAATCTAAAAGGGCCTCTCCACAGATCCTCAGCTTCTCACATAAACATAAAAACTTCAGGGCAGGAGCTGAAAACATGTTCTGAAGAGCAAGATTTTCTGTTTGACTGACTGAACTTCCTGGAACATATCAAACAACTTCCCTGCTTCAGTACGCCCACTGTCAAAAATTAATCTTTACTCCAAGAATGAGCTTTCCCCACAAATTGAATGCATAGAATTTCATCTTCTTCAAGCATATGAAACCTTAATTTCTAACATAATCCTTTCCAAATAATTTGATTTCTTCTCTACAAATATGTCCTATTCCTTTCACTGTTATTTCTATAATCGACCTGAATATTTCATAACATTTATGTTTTCAAGCATGTTTTATCAAATATTACCAAATCTGTTATACGTAAAGATAATATCTTATTTCAATTTCTACTCTGCCTGTGATACCCAGAGCCAGGCCTTATTTAAGGACCACAAGTACAATATAAAAATATGAAAATCTCATCGTTTCTAACTATATGAACTATATATTAAATACTAAGGCATTAGTGGGAAATTCTATGACTGGACAAATGTAGTTGTTATTAGTATTATTAGCATTTCTAACTATATGAATAAAAGTAGATATTATTAGTATCTGGGGATGCAATATTTAAATTATTCAACTGATAGAAGAATTACTAAAGTTATAACAAAATATCACAAGTTCGTTTGATTAGGTATTCATCACAACCTCCAAGGGAGTTCTGGATTAAGGACATTTTATTGTAGGAAAGCCCTATCTATCTCCTTCCATGTGAAACAGGACTTCTCCATAGGGAGCATTTTGCTGCCTCGAAGAATTCTGTACTTTGCTTTCAGATAGTTATAATTTCATAAATTTATAAATTTTAATCTTATTCTCAAGAGAGCATTTATTTCCCTTTAATATTTTCACATAACCCTGAGTCTACATCACATATAAATCACCAGCTTTACTTATAATCTTATGGCTTAGCCAATATGACCTCCTCTCTGAATGTTGTAAAAATTCATTTGTCTATTGCATCTACTAAGCCCTCATATTTTAAACCAAGTTCCATATGTGCTCTGATATATATCTGCCTAGAGATGGTTAAATGATCTATCAGTCACTTGCTGGGTAACCCATTAGACTATCCAAAAAAATTTTAAATCTGAATATGAAAGAATGGCATATCTGTTATCAAAACAGGAGTAGAGGGAAGACAGATTCTAGGACCTGGAAATACCATAGTTTTTGAATTTTTATGGGCCATTGCTTCAACCTTTGTGGAACTCTAGTTTTGTATCCATTCCCTATAGAACAGCTTCAGATGTCTCTTTCTGAAAGTCAAAATGACCAATCAAAGGACTAGAAAGATACAAAAACACTACACCCGATTACAGCATCCTTTTTGTCATTTGGTGTTTACTGTTTACTTATTCATTCATTTTGAGATAGCATTCCACTATGCAGACCTGGCTGGCCTGCAACTCTGTACATAAGCAAGGCTGACCTTGAACTAGAGATGCTGGAATTAAAGACTTTTATTACTATGCCTGAGTAGCTATCTCGTTTCTTTCTAGAATTTTCTGTCTTAGAATATTTTATTCTAGTTGCGATATATTTAAAAAAATGTAATGAACTATATTTAACTAAGCTGGTAAATACTAAGCAATAAACATATGTGATAAATAATACATCATTTTGATATTTTTATTTTTATTTTTGTATTTTTCATTTAAAAGAAACTTCTAAAGTATCATTTGCTATACTTTTCTTAAAATAGTAAATATTAATATTTTTAATTCTCAATTTCTCCTAAATTTGGAAGAAAGAGTAGTTGCTTTATATTTCAAATCTAATAGATATACATATACATATATATATAATCATATATGTGATTATAATAATATATCAAATATGTGCTATTATTTCTCTGGAGTACTTGCTTCATTTTCAGGACAATCTTTTGGAGCTTTCAGTTAATAATTCAGCTATGTAACTTAGGAATGTTCAGCCATAGGTAACAAGAGATATTCGTGAGGCTGGAGGTAGCAATGTGAATGTACTGTATGAATGAAAGTTTCAAAGAAGACATTTAATAAAAGCTATTTTTTAAAGGCCAAAGATAAAAGGTATAGTAATCAAAGCAAATATCTACATGGTGTAAGTTGTGATTGTTAAAATATTTCAACTTAACTAGGTCTAAAATCACCTAGTAGACATAGCTCTAGGCATAAACAAGGCAAAAAAAAATAATAATGATAAAAAAAAAAATCTGAACGCCATTGTCCATGGCTCTGCTTTCTGGCTCTGGGCACATTGTGACCATATGCCTCATGATCCCATTACCATGCCTTTCCTTTCAGGCTATACTGTACCTTCAAGCAGTGAGACAAAATAAACCCCTTTCCCTCATCTGCATTTATCAAAACTGTGTCACAGTCAAGAGAAAACAGACCAACTATCTGGATGACTGAGGCAGGTATAGAAAACATCCAGCTAAATAACAACGATGTTTTCTATTCATTGCTATATGAAAATATATTAATATAGAAAATTAAAAAAATAATTGTTGCAAACATGGTGGTTTCTATGACTTAGCCCATTTATGCATATGTACTTGGTTTCAGTCAGTATGGGAAAGGAGTTCTTAGTACATCAACAGTACGTTGGCTAGAGCAGTTTCATCTAGTTGGAAATATAAATCTGCAGTCTCTACTTACTGACACTACCTCAGTCTCTGAAACGATGAGGATGAAATTCAGAAAGGATTACTTAAAATCTGTTAAATTATTACATTTATATTTGATAAAGAAATTGTAGTTTACAAAGAATACTATTATAATCAAATTTAATTTTAGAAACTAACATGTCTTAGAAACATTTGTTAGCGTTTGAAATCTTCATATACTTATACAATATGTTTTGATCATATCTGCCTACCATTGCCTACACCCAACTCTTCCTAGAGGCCTCCAACTTAGACACCCCCACACACACCATGCCCTGCTGTACTGCTATTGATAGCTTCCTTACTCCAATACTGCAGCACATTTGTGCACAGGGGAATAGGGCAATCCACTGGGATAGAGCAACTGACCAGTGACCAATCCCCAAAGGACAATGACTCCTTTGTAAGGGAAGTGTCAACTGTCAAAGTGTCAACTGTCAAAATTTTCCATTTTAAGGATGCTACATCTGGGTCCTTCTCCCATTCATGCTGGAATTTTGATTGGCTCAATCTTGTGCAGGTAACCACGGGTGCTGTAATGTGATGTATGCAATAAGCATATCATGTACAGAAGTATGTCATGGCTTTTCCCCTCACCCACAGGCTGTAGGTGGAGGCTGTTCATTCATTTCCTTTCTCACTTAAACCTTTCTGGGAACACACACAGATGTTCCACCTTAACTGGAGATTGGAGAGTTTGAGTCTATTTTTGTGCTTTCAAATTTGTTGAGAACAGGTGTGGCTACAAAACAAGATATCCTGACCTAGGGTGTGGTTACTTGGTGTTTTGGTCATTAAGATGGCCCATGGAAGTGGATCTGTTCCATCCTGACCAAATGTCAGAGAATTCAAGCACACTCCTGAGTTCCTTCTTTTAAAATAGAAGGTTTGACATAGAGAGTGGCTGCCTATAGGATAGTTATTCTAGGAATAGAAACTTATATTTCCCACCCCTTCAATATTTGAATCTTTCTACCCTCAGGAACTTTTCCAATATTATAATGAGTTAATATTTGAAGAACATTATTTTAGGGGAATGATTACATATTAAACCTAGTAGAAAATAAATCAATACACCGATACCACAGTTTGATGCCATATTCTTTATAGACTGGTTGCTATGGTAATGCATGCTGTAGTGTGTGTACTTTCCATCACAGTTTATTTGACTAGACTCCTACACAGATATGTATAGCATGGTCATCCTTACAAAATAATCCAGTGTTTGTGTTGATAATGATTCATTAGCTCCATTCTTTATCTCATTGACTAATAATCATGGAGCAAAGCATGGAATGAGATGCAAAAATTGTGATAAAAATATTTATACCCAAAATTATTTATTTCAAGAATTTAATATCAGACCTCTTACATTTAGAATCCATCAATCATCATTTCTATCCAAATCTCTTCTTGCATATGTATGTTTTTTGTATTTCAGTGTTTACAAAAGAAACGATTTACAAAAAGGTATTTTTAAACATTAATAAAATCTTAAAAAGTTAATTCATATGATCATTGTTTATATTCTGGAGAGTATTTTTAATTAATTAATTTTTTCCAACTTGATCACAGTTTCTCTTTCCTCCTCTTTCCCCTATCTCTCCTCCCTACCACCCTTCTCCCCACATCCCCATCCACTATTTCCTGTTTCTCTTCAGAATAGGAAAGACTTCCCAAGTATGTCAGCCAGCCATGGTATATCAAGTTGCAGTAAAACTGGGTACTTCCTATTAAAGCTGAAAGAGGCAACTCAGCAGGAGGAAAGGGTCCCTAAAGGGGGTAACAGAGTCAGAGACAGCTCCTGATCCCACTACTAAAAGTTGCAGAAGACTAAGACACACAACTGTTCATAACATACATGCAGAGGGCCCAGGTCAGTCTCATGCAAGCCCTCTGTTGGCATTTCAGTGTACATGAGTCACTGTAAGCCTAAGTTAGCTGATTCTGTGGGTTTCCTTGTGGGTGTCCTTGGCCCCTCTGGCTCCCATAATCCTTCCTCCCCCTCTTCCACAAGCTGAGATTCTTGAGGTCTACTTAATGTTTGGCCGTGGGTCTCTGCATCTGTTTCTGCGGGGTATTTTAAAATACTTTTGAACTGAGGCAATGACTGCTTGAGTGTATTATAGCCATCTATTATTCAAAACCAGGCTTGAGATTTCACTGTTTCTCCATAACAGTTTGGTAAGAGCAGGATTTGGCTGCAGTCTCCGGCACTCCATATGTTTGATTTAGAATGTTTTCCCTGTTGTCACTATTTTTTCACAGATGCAGAGATGAAAGGCAAAGTGGATTAAGCTGCCATAAAATACGAAGCTGTATTTTACAACAACTGCACAGTGACTACCAATGAATTTCTGCTCAAAGCTGTCATGGCCAAGCCTTTGCTTTTTGCCTTTATATGTAGGAAGGGCAGATGGAAAGAGTTTAGAAACAATTTAAAGCCCCTTTGAAGTCTTCACCTATCTTTAAAGAAGCCTAAATTTAACCCTCACTTTATTTATTTTTTTTTAATTAATTTATTTAATTATTAAAGATTTCTGCCTCTTCCCCGCCACCACCTCCCATTCCCTCCCCCTCCCCCAATCAAGTCTTCCTTCCTCCTCAGCCCAAAGAGCAAGCAGGTTTCTCTGCCCTGTGGGAGGTCCAAGGACCACCCACCTCCATCCAGGTCTATTAAGGTGAGCATCCAAACTACCTGGGCTCCCACAAAGCCATTACGTGCAATAGGATCAAGAACCTATTGCCATTGTTCTTCAGTTCTCAGTAGTCCTCATTGTCCATTATGTTCAGCGAGACCGGTTTTGTCCCATGCTTTTTCAGTCCCCGGCCAGCTGGCCACTTTAAAAGAGAGTGAGTTTATGTTTTGCATTGAAGAGCACAACAGAAAAAGTTAAAATTCCGTTATTAAAATCTTTAATTAACCGTGGTCTCTACTGATTACCTATGATAGATATATACAAGGGATGTAAACCATGGTCCTTATCCTTAACATCTCATAATAGGTCTAAAGAAGACTTAATTAGGAGCAGCATATGGCACTTGCGTCAGTCATTAAAGAGAACCTCACCATAGTGCTGTGAGATAGGTATTATTCTTATACCGATTTTACAGGAGATGAAATTGATTTTCCCAAAGATATATATTCAAGTGTGCAACATAATACCTGTATCAAATACATTCTAAAGCCTTATATCAAAGTATTTCTAAAGCCCAGGCTCATTTATTAACACCCCATTGACACTTAATTGGTCCTCTTACTTTCTGATTTCACATAGGATCTCTAAGCAGTGATTTGATTTGAATAGATTCTCAAGCCAGTAACAGAATTAAGGTGTGTCTAACTTTCTCATGATGCTTTCTGAAGGAATACACATTTACTAAAACATATAAAATAACTGAATATGCATATTATTCATACTAGAGTACCCCCAACCCATGCTACAAAGTGCTATGTAATAATAGTTCACGAGAAATTTTGCCCTGAATTCTTTATTCATAAAGAACTAATTATCAAAATTTTAGTTAACACATAGAATAATTATGACTACTTGTTATTGTATTATTTACCCTAAACATCATTTACCAGCCTTACAGCTGTACTCTATATAGTATGTAAACTTAGCATTTTGTATTATATACATATCATTACATAGCATCTATATTCATTCTCAAACAACCAAATTATTTACTTGGGTGTAGAAGAAAACTGTAACAGTTTTTTGAAGTGGAGTCTTAATAAAATTTCTGGGTCCACAGGTATAAACAATGTTCTACAGTATTTGTCTTGGGGTAAATAAAGTCGAGCAAGACAGCAAAAATTCAGGTCCCATCACAGTGAGCCATGAGTGGCAGCTTCCAGAGAGGCAGTAATGAGTATTCACCACTGTACTTAGGTGATTTCATTAAACATTAACTACTCATGGAACAGGTGCTGCTTAATTCAGAAACAATTAAGCATAAAAGTGTGACTTTAAATGAAACTGTTCTAGTTTAGTGCCCCTCACTGATCAGGATGACAGGATGCATGAGAGTTTCGGGGCCTCCATTCCTGTGCCTTAGCATTTTTAAAGCACACACAAAAGAAATTCTCAATACATTTACTTTAAAAGAGAGGGAAAGTGGTTTCTCCAGATTTTTGGAAATATTATTTTTAAACATAAACAAAGGGAAAAACACAGAGACCCACTTCACATCAGGAACACAAGGACACAATCTCAAAGTTCACAGCTGCTTAACATGGGTTCATAAATTCTGAATGTATATTTCCACTTAAAAGAGCAAGAAGAATGCTTTTCAAATCCTTAAACCTTTTGCCATCAGATGATGGCAAACACTATATCTAAAGCTCATCCTTCACTGGCCTTCTGCAGCCACACAGCACTGATATCTCCCCATATCACAGAGCAAACAGGGCTAGAGCACAAATTCTGGTCATCCTCATCCTCATAGGTTTAGGGTTTCACCTCTTATTCAGCTCAGACTATACCCATGCTCTTCCTTCCACTTCATCTTACCCTTTGCATCCTTTAGACCTGTCTAATTTATGTAGCCACTGAGCATTTACAAGGCGACCAGTATGCATCAGGAATCTATAAGTATAAGGTATATATTGCATATCAAATACTTACTATGAAAACAGGAACTTAGGGATTCTGTATTGTTTCTCATGTTGAAACATGGCATATTGTATATAGCAAATATATACTAAAATCCATTGCTAAATTTTCATTATTTTCATCCTTATCAGTTTTTAAATATGAAAGTGAATATGTTTAGATCTTCAGAAATAGTCCATGGTATAGATCCTTGGACACAATTTCTCTAAGGAACTTTCAGTCACATTTGTTAATGGGCTTTTGCTTCAAAATAATACTCATATCATTATTTATCTTATCGTACATACATATACAAGTGACTAAATTATCAGACCTTTTCCATGCAAAGAAGAACTTGGAAACTCAAAATTCTAGCTGTCCTAATACGAAGAAAGGGAGAAAAACTTATCTCTTCTTTTCTCTTGTAGAACATTGACTGAGAAAAATACATACCAAATTCCTCAGTTAGAAATATCTTGGCAGTATCAGCACTATGGTGCCATTGAAAGATGAATACAAAGTAAGAAAAAATTATTGTTTCCTCATGTCACAGTAAGTTACTTGTGCCAGTATCTGTAAGCTACTATGGCTTCCAGTTTCCATATCTCAGGCATTGACAAACTATTGTGCTACTTCTTATTTATGTTCTCCGTATTGTGTAGGAGTTATGACCTTCTTTTTCATGGCTTCTGGTGGAAAAATTATCAGTACATTGTGGGGAAAAACAAACTCCACCAAAAGTTGCAGTGTTCTGTCTCTGCAGAAAGTTTAATGATCTTTCAGTTTCCTCATAGATTATGGCTTTGTTTCATACCTGACTTCCTCAGTGTCATCAAAATCAAAGGATTTGCACATTTCATATTCTCCCTGTGGATTTCAGAGGCCTCTTGGGTTTCAAAAATTGAATAGCCAGAAGTTGTCATGTAAGTTTTCAAAGTAGAGAGACAGACTATTGTCCTACCAATCTATGATCCCCATGAACCCCATCAACAACCAGCATGGCATGATAACCTTAAGAGCATAGACATGGCAAACACACTTTGGTGGTACCAACAGCTCTCTAATTGGAATTAATAAGACTGCTCAACAAGAGTGAAACCATGCCTGGTACTGAAAACCCAGGAACTATTCAGTACTAGTAAAGTCATGGTTATTGGACTAATACACTAACCCAGCATGATGGCTAGCAACAATCTTTAAATCTGTCTTTATACTCACAGATAAGTGTATTCCTCACTTGTCATTATAGAATCAAACTTCTCTTTGTAATAGACAGAAACTACTACTGAAACACATAAAAATGCAAGGTTGTAGAGCCCAGTACTAATAGATACATCTGCAAGCATTCTACACATAAAGTTCAGAAGATATTGAAGAAGATAGAGTGAAAAAAAATCTAAGATCAGGGAGTTTGCTGTGAGAGTGTGTCTTCTAATAATAACAGAAGCTAAACCCATAAAGTCTCACCAATATGCCTGGACAATTATGAGCCAAATGAGGACACCAAAGGAAATACCAATGTTCATGGGGGAAATTTCACAAGTCTTCAACACGACACAAAGAACTATTGGCAACTGAGGACATCTGGAAGTGAGACAGGTAGTGTTCCCCAGGGAAGAGCACACCAACTAGATGTCTAGTGCCAAACAATCAGGTCTGAACATAACACACACAAAAAAAATCATATATGGACTGAGCTGAAGAAGGGCACTTAAAAAAATCCCACACTAGCTCAGAATTGAGAATAATAGAAGGTTATTTATTTAGGGGTAGACTTACAAATCATAATCCTCTGCTGGATCGGAGAACAGCAACCAAATCCTGCAGCCAGAAAAGAGGCCTATGTGTGCCTTACATCAGCATAAGTAGTAGAACAGGCCACGCTCAAGTGGGCAGGTAACTTAAAGGTTACTGGCAGGAGCCATTCCGAGAACAACCCCACCTTTTGTTTAAATAAGAGAGTTCTAAGCCTAATACAAAATTATATACAATAAGAACAAATATATCAATCATGAAACATGGGATAAATGTTTTAATAATTATCCTATCCTAATGAGTTTAAGTCTTGTATAATAAATAACATGAGAGGAAAGTAACTACAACTATCTAGTCTTCAACTAGATCAAAGACCCAAGAAGGGAAATTATATTACTTGAGTAGGCAGGAAGGAAAATCAAGCAACTTCCAAAAATGTACAATAAATGACAGAGACAACTGGCTACCTGGGGAATCACCCAAAGTCTCATTTGCAACATTGGAGCAACCAACTTTGGCTAAGGCCTAGATTAATTCACAGACCATTTTCAGAGGCAAGAAATTTTTAAAAACCATTTTACCCTGTATTAGCAAGATTTGACAGTCATTTTTACTTGTATCCTGCTTGTCCTGTCCAGACATCATGCATTTTGTCAGTGGTCGATGCATGGGCAGTTCCTTGCCCTAAGGCCAGTTTTGCCAAGAAGAAAACACGCTCCAACTGGAGTGTCTTTGGTGCTCAACATTCTCTCAGGAATAGATTGGTGCTGCCAAGAGCAATCATGTCTCACGTCAACAGAACCCTAAATTACTTAAATGGCATATTCTACAGTTCTTTGAAGTGGTTGAAGATTATCTATCTGTAAAGAATATAATCTCTATGTATCTAAAGAACCTGATTAGTATAACTATAAGTATGACAAACATAAATGACTTTTAATATATAATTTTTAGTACCTATGTAACTTAAAGTCTAAGACTTCATATTAGAATATTATACTATAAACAACTGTGCAACAAATGAGAATAATGTCCTCAAAATGCAAATAATGTATAAGTACCTTGATCAGAGGTAGAAATGTGCATTGAAATATGACAGATATATCCTAAAACTGTATTAATATACAAAAATGTTTTAAGCAGAGATAGAAGCATGCATGCAAACAATATGAAAAATTAACTTTGCTTAGATATACAAATATTGTAGATAAAAGTAGGAACATATTCAATATAGCTTAATTTTGCATCATATACAAGAATCTATAGCAATATAAACTGCCTATAAATAATAGCTCACAAGTATTCACTCTATTACTCATGATTATTATTAGTGTGAGTAAGCTCACACTAATCTATTATCCCATCCAATTCCCCCAATGTTTTCTTTAAGAAAAGATTCCTGAACATACATAATTCCTCCCAACCCCCAACCCTATACCAATTATAAATAACCCCTAAATTATGTCCCTAACCCTGAGGACAAACTGTTAGGAGATTTAGGAATATATGTGTATACATGTAATAACAATTATTGAAAAAGAGAACTGTAAATTTGAAAAAAGCATGGGAAATAGTCTATGGGAGTATTTGGAGGTAAGAAGGGGAAGGGAGAAATATTGTAATTATATTAATCTCAAAAATAAAGATCCAACTTTTCTTACTTGGGTGATGAAAAAAGTTTCATCTGGTGCCCAAATTAAATAATATAGAGAATGATTTTTTACTTAAAGGCTGATGTTTTTCTGTAGAACTAAGTTTGATGATAATTTTAACTGCCATGAATATAAAGTCAATATTTATTTTAGAAGAACAAATAGAATTGATTTATCATTAAATTTGCATGGCTTGTAAATGTCTGATACAATCTTCTGTGTACAATCTACCAACTGATGCCTGAATAATATAGCAATGTGTTATCCTGTATGCATTTCACAAGCTGTAGATTTTAATTCCATTATAGTGCCTTATTTTTCTGAACTATTACATTCGTAAGCATACGTCACACATGATAAAATGCAATAAAGTTTTCATGACTCAGTAACTATTCAGCAAAGGTACTATCAGAACATATTCTTGTGTGGAGCATTACAAAAGATATACGATTTCCATTAAACTAAACCACTTTCTCCTAAGCATTTAAACTGGAGCTCTCCATTAGTTTATTTATGTTTTATTAATCAAGTCTAATGTCGGTATTGTTATAATGATGTTTGACTTCTATAGATATTGGCATATTCCCTTTAAAATATTAAGCTATAATGCTATTAATATCTTATATTATGAGATTTGAAAGGAATAATTGTCAATCCAGTAAGCAGTAATAGAATTTTCAGGCTGCAAATCCATCAAAAAGATGTATTAGTGAAGGAGGAGACCATATAAAATTATTCTCTAGATATACTTAAAAATTACGTTGTGAACCAGAGGTTTACACAAGAAATCTTGAAGAAAAATAGTCTAAATTTCCCTGCTATTACTTCCATATCCCACCCTACTATTTTTACTTTGGAAAAATGAGTTATACACTTTGCTATGCTCAAACAAAAAACAACTGACTGACAGGTAATACACTGCTATATTGACTGAATTGTTCAGTTTTATATAAAACATATAAATATAATAAAGAGAATTTGATGAAATCATCCAAATATCTTCTGAATATCATACCTACAAATAATCACCAATTCAATTCCTTTTTTCTGTCCCTAATCCTTTTCTTGTCTTTGTGATACTGAATGCCAATTTTAAGTGATTTCTTTTTTTATTTTCTCTTTCTCTTCCTTTCTCTCTCTCTCTCTCTCTCTCTCTCTCTCTCTCTCTCTCTCTCTCTCTGTCTTTCTTTTCTTGATGACTTCTTAATATTACCACACAAATGGTTTTTTAAATTTATTTTACATACCAACCACATTTTCTCCTCCTTCCATACCTCTTCCCACCTCCCTTCTACCCCTCCCATATACTCCTCCTTTCTTTCCATTCAGAAGGGCTAAGGCCTCCCATGTGAGTCAACAAAGCAGGTATATCAAGTTAAGGCAAGACCATACTCCTCCCCTTCACATCAAGACTGAGCAAGGCATCTCAACATAGGGAATAGGTTCCAAAGAGCCAGCTCATGTGTCTGGGATAGGTCCAGATCCCACTGCTAGGGGCCCCACAAAAGGTCAAGCTATATACAACTGTAACCCACATGCAGAGGGCCTAGGTTAATCCCATGTTGACTCCTTAGCTGTTGATCCAGAGTCTAAGAGCTCCCACAAGCTCAGGTCAGCTGTCTCTGTAGATTTCCCATCATGATCTTGACCCCACATTGCTCATATAATCCCTCCTCCCTCTCTTTAATTGGGCTCCTGAAGCTTCAGTCCAGAGCTTGGATATGAATCTCCACATCTGCTTCCATCAGTTACTGGATGAAAGCTCTGTGATGACAATTATGGTAGTAACTAATCTTATTACAGGGAAAGGCCAGTTCAGGCACCCTCACCACTATTTCTAGGAGTCTTAGTCTGGGTCATCCTAGGTTCCTAGGAGTTTCCCTGGCACCAGATTTCTCCCTAACCCCAAAATTGCCCCTTATATCAAGATCTCTCTTAAATTATTCTCTCCCTCCATTATGCCATCAAATTGACCATCTTGATCACTCATGTCCCATCCCCCATCTCCTCCCCTCCACCTACCTCCTGCCCCCAGTTTCCCCTCTTGATGGGAGTGCAAACATGTACAACCAACTTTGGAAATCAGTGTGGCGATTTCTCAGAAAATTGTAATCGATCTACCTCAAGATTAAGGATACCACTCTTGGGCATATTCCCAAAGAACGCTCAATCTACCTCAAGATTAAGGATACCACTCTTGGGCATATTCCCAAAGGACGCTCAATCTACCTCAAGATTAAGGATATCCTTTGGGCATATTCCCAAAGGATGCTCAATCATACCACAAGGACACTTTCTCACTATATTCATAGCACCATTAGTTGTAATAGTCAGAACCTGGAAGCAACTTAGATGTCCCTCAACCAAAGAATAAAGAAAATGTGGCATATCTACACAGAGAAGTATTACTCAACAGGGAGTGGGGGATGACATCATGAAATTTTCCGGCAAATGGATGGAACTAGAGAAAACCATCTTGAGTGAGGTAACCCAGGTCCTGAAAGACAAACGCAGTGTGTACTCACTTATAAGTGGATATTAGATGCAAAGCAAATGATAACCAGGCTACAATCCTCAGCCCCAGGGAAGCTATGTAAGAAGTAGGACCCTAAGATGGATGCATGGAGCTCCCTGGGAGGAGGAAATAGATGAGATGTCCACACAAACTTTTAAAACACTTAAATGTTTACATTCATTGCCTTCTGTGGAAATTTCTTTACTTACGTTTTTCTCACATATCTGTGTCTACCCATTCACAGGTTTATTTGGGCTTCCTGTCTTATTGTTCTTGTAGGACCCAGGGCAGTTGGTACATACCTGCAAAGACAGGCTCTATAGAAACTAACCAGAAAGTAGGCTTGAGTCTCAATAGTTTACCCTAAGGAAATACCTGGTTCCAAGAAAGACCACAAACTGAGACCATCCAGACACCACCCAAAGCAGACCATCCCAAGGAAACTCCTAATATTCCAACTATTCTAAATAGGATCACCTGATGTTCCTTAGCCCTTCAACAAGACACCTGTAGACAAATGTCAGTCAATCAGGTGTCCTGAACCTTAGAAACCTCTCATCCAACCTCTGCTATTATAAAAATCCCACCCCAAGAGGGTTGAAGAGGAGGGGAGAGGCAGGGAGGGGGGCAGAGAAAAAATGTAGAGCTCAACAAAAATCAATAAAAATAATAAAAAATAAAACCCCACCCCACTGAGTTTCGGGTTCTCTAATCTTGCCAATGCATAGGACACGTGATGAGTCCAAGTTTGAACTTGAATAAGAATAAAGGCTCTTTGCTTTTACATATGGGACTCTTTTATGTTTTTCTTTTCTTCTTTTTCTTTTTTTTTTTTTTTTTTTGTGGGGAGGGAGGCTCCGCGGATCTGGGTGTAACAGTTCTAAATGAAGATATTTCTTCAGAAGAAATCTATTATTTGGTGTGAAACAGATTTAAAAAACAAAGGAAAAAGAGCCCCAGATACTCAACAAAGGAAAAAGCAAGCATTTCTCACAATCTTGAAGATGAATGTGTACCCTGGAGCCATGGGGTAGAGAAAAGGGTGCTTAGAAGAACCTAGCCTATTTTCTTATACATACATACATACATATACACACATATTATTCTATTTCTCTAATAGATAGCAAAATGTTTTAGTTTTCTTAACACTCTAGATATTTTTATACATTTAGAAACCTGTAAGTAGTGTATACTATATGGAGAATTCCTTGTTTTAATTTTTAAAAGTTTTATTTTTGAGTTTTTCTTCTCTCTGTGCATTTTTTATGTGTATATTTTCAATGAAGTCTTGACAACTAAATCAAGCTCAGTTATAGGGATGAATAAATAAATAAGGAAAGCATACTTTTTAAAAATTAAAAAGAATTAATATTGCATTTCCACTGAATACTCATTTAAAGGTGAGGAACATTTAGTAATACTAATAATTCATATTGTTTATTTTATGAGGAAACACACATGGGTATGATAGCAACAATAACAATGATAATTAACTTGGACACCAGATGCTCAAAATGTATTTACAATTATTATATTCCTTATAATTTTCCCTCTTCAATTTAATAATAGAAATAATTTTTATTATTTGAGAAGGACAATATTTCATTAGCTGAAAAAATAAATTGCCTTTGTAAAGTTACCATTTTGATGCAAATATGTTACACTGTGTAAAAGAGCAATTAAATTTTAGTTTATAATCCCTTATGAAACCATTGCTATTATGAAAGAATTCTTTAAAAACAATAATAATACAATAGTTATTAAACTCATAAACACTGATAATTTGCAAACATCATCATAAAAATCATAGATTAATAACTATGGTTGCTATGTCATTATACAGCTTACTTTTCAAAAAAGGTAAGTTATATTCATTAAAGGATGGCAGTTTTATTTCTAACTTTATATTTTCCTAATATCCAGAAATATATTACAAATATCAGGGACAGCCTGGTTTTTCAAATCACACTTTACTTCTTTCCTCTGCACCCAGTTCCTCATTTCATTCTGAAAATCAGCTCTACATGGTACAGTTTCTTAAGAAACCACAAAACTTCCCAAAATCACTGTACTATGTTGCATCTCCATCAGTACAGGACAAATATTTGTTGTTTTTTGTTTTTGTTTTGATTTTTTGGAAGGTACAAAAATATATTTCATTGACATTTAGGAATCATTCATTATAGGACATACCATTATTTTATGTACAAACAGAAAAGAAATATTTCCAGTTGAACAAGGTCACATGTTTAAGACATTATTGTTTGTAAGATGCACTCTAATTTCAGAAAAATTTGTAATATTTTAAATATACATTCTAACTGACAAAATTATTTTCAAGAACCTCCACGTTCATAGGAGGAGGACTAAAAACCAAGCCAGAAGAGTTGAAGGGATGGCTCATCAGTTAAGAGCATTTTGTTGTTCTTGCAGAGTTGTGTTCTGTTTAGCATTTTTAATTTTTATTTTTTTGTTTATAATATAGTGTCTCAGTAAACTGTCTTCAAACTCCATTACATCTCTACCTCAACTCTCCAACTGCTATGATTTCAGGTGTGTATCACAAAGTCAAGCAAATTTTGACTTATGTCTTGTAAGTAAATGGTGCTATCATTTTTAATTAAAATTCTCAGATGGAATATTTAATCATCTTTTAACAAATGTATTATATACTTCATCTATTGTGAGATTCCTGCTTGGATATTTTGTCAGATTTTAAATCAGGATGTATATTTTTATATTGTTAAGTTTTATTTTTCCTTTATACAATTTTCAATGTACAATGATCATTAGTTTTGCATACATGCATATATTTCTTATAGTTTCTCTAAGCCTGTACTATGCTCTGCCTTTCTATTGTCTTATTTGTGTCT
The DNA here is from genome assembly GCF_950005125.1 of Chionomys nivalis. Classification (NCBI taxonomy): domain Eukaryota; kingdom Metazoa; phylum Chordata; class Mammalia; order Rodentia; family Cricetidae; genus Chionomys; species Chionomys nivalis. The sequence continues at coordinate 72,345,396 of NC_080091.1, forward strand.
TGACTTTAAATTATTTTGAAATAGCAGGAACTTTTAATTTTAGTGTAAACTCATTTAGTTTATTGTTGCAAGGAGGGTCTTCTCTATGACTCTGCCTACTCTCTCCTCCTCTATCTGTTTGGAATTTCTGCCTTGCCCTATTCTGTGCTGCAATAGGCCCAAAATAGCATCTTTATTAACCAATGATATTCACAGCATACAGAGAGAAATTCCACATCACCTCCTCTTTTCTGTCTAAATAAGAAGGTTTTAACTTTTACATAGCAAGATTGCCTACAACAAAACCATTACCAATCAAGAATTATAGTTATAATATTTATATCTACTTTATCATTTACCATGACTAAAAAAAGTATATCTATTCTTCAACTCCATCAAAGACTCCAGAAAGATATAATATTACCTAAGTAAATTGTACATTGTAAACACTGTCCAAAACTTTAGAAATGACAGAGCCATCTAGCTGCCTGGACAGTCACCCAAAGTTCTTCTGTAAGACTGGAGCACCCATCTTCAGCCTACAGGCCCACAGTGTCCAACAGACTTTTTCATGAAGTAGAAAATCTGAAGATCTGTTCTGCCTTGTAATGGCAAAGTCCATCAGTTGCATTCTTCTGTGTCTGGCAAAATATCTGGCAGACTCTTTCATAAAGCAGGAACCCTGAAAGACACCCTTAGGCAAGTTCAGTAGTCAATTTTCTGTGGGTTCTGTATGTCCAGTTCATACAACATAACATCTAGAGTCCAGGCAAGAGCAGTTTCTTGCCCAAATGGCTAACCAACTCCATAAGGAGCCTCTTAGATGCCCATCTTTCTCTTGAAGTAGATTGGTGCTGCCAGGAGCAGGTGTGTCTCATTGTCATGAAAAGTCCCAAATTCTTAAAACGTTTTAAATGTCATATTCTGAAGGTCTCTGAAAGATTTGAATAATATCCATCTAACTGAAATATGTCTCTATATATCTAGAAAACCTAGCTAACATGACTACAAGCTTGACTATTTTAGATGACTCTCTATTAACCTATATTTCTTAATTATATATTACACTTTTAAATGAGCTACACAAACACAATACCTTAATCAAGAGCAGAAATATAACTAAATTAACCTTAAATTTGTACCAATAGACCAAGATCCATACCAATGCAAATCTCTATAGCAGGTTCCTTATTATTTGACCGTCTCTTATATCCATTATTCATTTCGTGTATCCATAAGCAAGAACAACTGAGTGTAGTTCTATGATCTCAAACATATTGCTATCTTTTGAATAAATATTTTAAAAAGGAAATATTTTACTTCTTTTATTTCTTCTGAAACACTTCTTTTTCTTGATACAGATGCGATTTTCTGACCACTATCATTTTCCATACATCTCAGGAACTATTGACATTTCTTACATAGCAATTCTTTCAGGAATAATTTCCACAACTTTGATTTTTCTAAGAAATTCTTCATGTATTCTTTGCCTTTGAAGGATAATTTCACAAGATTCAGAATTCTAGGTCGTTGGGTTGGGTTATTTCTCTCAATGCTTTACATATTTCAGCCCATATTCTTTTTACATAATTTCTGAGAAGACTAATACAATTCTTATCCCTGCTTCTCTATACATGCAAATTATTTCTACACTTTGAGGTCTTTTAAATTTTTTTCTGTCAATTTTTTTGTAGTTTTAATAAGCATATTTTACTAGGTTTAAACACTTTTGACATTGGTCTTATTATCTATTTTGATTTCATGAAATACGTGCTTCAGAGCCTGACTAATTTCAAGGGAACTATTAGTCATGGTTCTTTCGAGAACTCTACTGTTTCTCTTTATTTTCTTGTCATTCTCAAAATGTGTAGATTGATTCCCCTTTTCTGAGAAACTGTCATACTGATTTTCAAAGTGGCTGTACAAGTTTGCATTCCCATCAGCAGTGGAGTGTTCCCCTGACTCCACAGCCTCTCCAACATAAATTGTCCTAAGTATTTTATCTTAGCTATGAACTGGCCTTTTCCTGTAATCTGACTGGTGAACACCCCAACTATCACCATTGAACCTTCATTCAACTGATTGAACAAGATGCAGAGATCCACAACCAAGCACCAGGCCCTGCTTTGGGAATTCAGTCGAAGAGAGGGAGTAGGAAGTATATGAGTAAGGGAGGTTAAGATCATGATGGAGAAATCTACAGAGACAGCCGAACCAAGCCCATGGAAACTCATGAACTCTAGACCAACAGCTGTGGAACCTCCATGAGAAGAAACTAGGCCATCCAAGTGTGGGAGACAGTGCTGAAACGTGGCCTGTCTGAGGGGCCCCTGGCAGTAGAAGCAGGATCTATCCCTGGTGCGTGAGTTAATTTGTTGGAGCCCATTCCCTTTGTTGGGAAGCCATGCTCAGATTTAACGCAGGGGAGGGACTTGGTTCTGCCCCAACTTAATGTGCCAGGCTTTGCTGAATCCCCATTGCAGCCATTACCCATTGGAGGAGGAGATGAGGGTATAAGCTGTGGGGGAGGCAAGGGAGGGCACAAGGAAGGGTGGGATGGAGAACTATGCTTGGAATGTAAAACGAAATTTTAAAAAATAAATTAAAATATTTTAAAAATTAGAAAAAAGCAAATAATGTAAATTAGTATCAGTGCCTCATGAAAATGCCGCTTTTGTTCAAAATTACATTTATATTGATTTTATACTGCTTTTACAACTGTAACTTTTAGAAAAAAAATCCTTTCAAAAATAAATTTTTAAAAAGCCTTTGAGGACTGCTTTTTATTACTATAGAAACTAGCAGCCAACTGCTATTTAAAAATACATTTTTACAATTGTATGCGACTTGAATGTGAATTTCATAACCTTTTGGCTATTGTGATGATGAGATAAGGACTTCTTATATATTTCTCCCTCTATTTTCAAGATTTTAGTCCATTTTGACCAAATCGACTAATAAATACTGACAGCACCACTGTGAATAAACACCACACTTGTGGTTATTTTCAACAACTCGGGAAAAAATGAGTTTCTGATATCTCATATTTACTTATTTTAGGAAAAAGCTTAAAGGAGTTGATGTCATCATGAACTGATTTTTGAAATCCTCTGCTCTTCAGAATATCCTTAATATTCAATCGTGTATGTGTATTGAGTGGGAGGTACTCAGCAGATGATGTGATCAATACTGTCTTCCTCTGTATTGTTTGAAATTGCCCTCTAGCTAATTTTTCTTGTTCAAAATTAACTATTGCAATTCTGCCTCTGTTGAGTTATGCTTCTACTGTTTCTTTTACTTTGGAGTTTTTGAGAATATGAATATTAATAGATGATCTAAAATCTCCAGAAAATTAAAAAAAAATTTGAACCACTCAGAAAAAAATTTAGTTATGTACTATAAAATTTCCAAACTATTGATTTACATAAATATTTTAGTAGGGAAAATCTGTATAACATAATTCTAAAATAAATATTAAAATTGAAAGAAATAAGCAAGGGATCTAAATGTGAAAATCATGAAAGAAGTCAAAATAGTTATGGATGTAAGGTTAGCTGCTCAGGCTCTTCTGGAGGAAGATCACAACGTTGAGTCTGGTCCAGTCAAATGGTTGTCAAAATAAAATTTCAAAGGATCTGTGGTTTAACAAAGTGATAAAGTACTTGCATAGTTCATCTGGCCCTGAGTTCCATGTGCAGTAATACACAAACACACAGACATAAACATAACACATACACACACAAATATAACATATACATTTAGAATATAAAGAAACGGATTTATAAAGAAGTAATTCAATGAAAGATAAAGAATTAAAAATTTTAAGGTTGTATCTTAGTCATTTTTTTCTGTTCCTGTGATAAAATATCCTAACAAAAATAGGGAAGCAGGGTTATTTTTGCTTACAGGATATAGGAGTTTTCATGAGAATGTCTACCATATTCGAACACTTGGTCCTACTTGGTGGTACTATTTGGGTATGTTTGGAGGTATGAACTTTCTGGAGGGGTGACAGGAAGTCTATAACTGGGATCAAGCTTTGGGTATATATAATCTTTTTCTATGTCCAGTTGATTCTTTTTCTGCTTCATGTTTGCATTTGAAGATGAGAAATCTTGTGTTCCTTCCTGCTGCCATGCTTGCTGCTTGCTACAATACTTCCCCACCATGTTAAAGGGATTTTTGTCCTTCTGGAACTATAAGCCCAAATAAGTACTTCCTTCTGGAGTTGCTTTGGTTACAGAATACTATCACAGCAATAGAAAAGTAACTGATATAGCAGGCAGAAAGGCCTGGTGACAAGAGCTTGGTGGTCACATGGCATAGTCATTCAAGAAGCAGAAACAGGGAGTGAGGTCAAACTGTGAAATCTCAAGGACAGTACCTAGTAATTCACTTTCTCCAACAAGGCTTCGCATCTTGAAATTTCTACAACTTTTCTAAACAATAAAATCTCGTAACAAAAGTAGGATACAATATTATATCAAAACAGCATATGCAGAAATATGGGAAAGTTTTATAAAAAAAGAAACAATTTTATTATCACCAATGATACCCCTGCTGATTAATACTTTTTATAAAATTCTAAATAATGCAGATTTTTCCAAAAATAATATGTTGTAAAATCTTACAATATGATTCATTTTAAAATATGCAAGATTAAATGCTTATTTCATTCTCTTACCTCACAGTCCCCATAAAGAGATAATAAACACTAAGGCATAAAAGTAATATAGCAAGAGTATGGGAGCCCACAGAAGTCAGTCCTTTCCACCTTGACAGAAGGTCAGAGAGTTTAAGCCCATTTGCTCTTTCAAAGTTATTGGCAAGAGGTCTGACTTAAGGTGTGACTACAAATAAGACATCTTGACCTAGGGGGTGGTTACTTGGTATTTTCAGTATTAGGATAGCCCACAGAGGTAGATCTGTTCCACCCTAATCAAAGGACAGGGAATCCAAGCCTATTCCTGCTCCTTTAAGGCTATGACAGGAAGTTTAATGCAGATAGTATCTACCTATAGGATATTTGGTCTAAGGTGTAGTCACTGCATGTCCTGCCTAGAACACCAGAATTCTTAACTCAGGATATAGTGGCTTGATGTTTCAATAATTAAAACAAGTAATTTCTCTGTTCATTGTGTTAAAGCAGTCTCTTGCCCTCTTCCCTCCTTTTTGGATTGGGGTATAAATATAACAGCATACGGAAAATAAATGTGGGCATATTCAATATTCACTAAATTGCCCTCCTGGTTCTATCCTATGTTTCTGTATTTCTTTCATATCTCTGCTCCTCCTAGCTAATTTTTCTAATTCACAAGTCCCTAAACTGGAACATGTGAACCCTGTAAAGGCTGGACCGCAACATAAGAGGGAATAAGCGCTTTCAGCAAACAAAATTCTTTTAATTGGAATGGAAGAAAAGCAAAAACTTAGCGGGAACAAGAAGTGTTTCAGAAATACAGGCAGCTGGTCCTCCAGATGTGCAGGAGCAGATATAGTTTTCGTCAACTATTACTGCTGTATAATGCAGCCTCGTGTAATGGAGGGACTCAATGGTTCTTCACGAGGAAGCTGGAATAATTAATACTTGTAAATTTACAATGTAATGTAAAACTACTCCCATCCTATCACCAAAGAAAAATTCAATTTGCTTTTACTTTTTTCTAAAATTAAGTCCGACAGTTAGCAAACATCAACTATAAAGTTAATCTTGCCTGTAATTCTCAATGTGAAAAGACAATCAAAAAGTGCTCAAATTTTAAGAAAAACCGCTGGAAAGAAGATCAGGATAAACAAACTTGAACAAGCTACCAAGGTAAACAGCAGGGAACTGAAGTAAATTTATTTCCAGAAAGGAATTTTGACTTACGACATAACAGTTTGAAAGTATAATAATCCCTAGCTTTAACAGGGTAAATGGGGAAATTATTACACAAAGTTAATTATCATAAAACAGTATCTATAGATAGTGGCTGAAATGAAATTATTTAAGACATGTCTATATTTTATGTAGAATAACAAGAACCATTCAAAAATCAATTAGAAAACTAGGGGAAAGGATCCAACCGAAAGGATATAGAGTAGAGGACTATTATTTTTAGTTCAAGTCTATGTTGCTTGAATATTCAGACCATGAACAAATGGGAATTTTCCAATACAGGATACTCATACAAAACCAGAAGTGATAAGAAAATACATCAATAAATCTCTGTGCATGCAACTTCATCTTTAATGTTTCTAGAAAGTAAATATACTTTTCTTTTTGGGCTTTTGAAGCCAGGCTGCTCAGTGGTTTTGAAGTGGACCCTGCACAGGACACTGATTAGAAAGCAGTCCACACAACATAAACTTTTTATATTTTGTTCCTCTCACTTAATGTATGCCTCTTATAGTCCCTTGATTTTCTCTGCCACTTATGTGTACAGGAAACTGATATCGGTTCAATTTTTTTAATTGAAGATTTTCTGATGCTGTTATCTCGCACATTCTTATGCCTCTTCATTTCCAGTAAATTGTAGTAAGGTTTAAATCAGTTTTAAGGAGTCTAGGGTGGGTTAACATCATGATCTGTTTTTATTTTCTCAGTAAACATGTTTTGCTTTGTTAAATTAATGGTCATAAGTTGCCATTTTTTGGATATGCTCTTCAAATTAGATCTGAATTTTGACTCATTTTCTTCATTTATTAGTTTGGGTAATATTTTTAAAAAACAATATTCTTACATCAAATTTAATTTTTATTAGATTTTATGTATAGAAGTACTGCTTTTTAATTAAACTAGCTGCTAAATGATGTGATAAAAATACGCTAAAACAAGCAGTAGAGCGCAGCTTTGGAATTGCTAATCCTCACATATGGGTCCTTATGCTACCACAGGCACCTATAAGAATAAGCCTGACGGTGACCCCTCATCAGCCATCTGCAGGTCAAGTCTGCCTTTGATTCAAAGTTCAGAGGTGACAAACTCCATCAAGCTGTTCCTTTTTTTGCTGACACTTGAATCCCAGGGCTGCAACCTCTATTTAAGCTTCTACTGATGTTTGCCACTTCTCCCTTTTCTATCCTTGGGCATAGGGAGGTAGTTGTTTATATTGGTAGTCTCATTTTCTCTAGTAAACTCATTTCCTTTAAATAAAAATTCAAATCTCAAAATAATGTGAAGTTACAGACCTAGGAATAGTGCTAGACAATGAAGTCAGTTTTGTCTATTTCCCTGTACTTAACTAGTTAACAAAACACTACTAATTCAAAGTCCACATTTCCCTGGATATTAACCATTTTCAAATGCACTGTATAATCAACACATCAACCTTCAGACAAAAGTATTTCGTGCATGACAAGGGCAGCATTAAAGCAGCAGGGAACAAGGTCCTGTTGGGATGGAGTGCTGTTGTTTTTTTTTTGTTGTTGTTGTTGTTTGTTTTTGTTTTTTTTATTAATTAATTTATTTAATTAATTATTAAAGATTTCTGCCTCTTCCCCGCCACCACCTCCCATTCCCTCCCCCTCCCCCAATCAAGTCTTCCTCCCTCCTCAGCCCAAAGAGCAATCAGGTTTCTCTGCCCTGTGGGAGGTCCAAGGACCACCCACCTCCATCCAGGTCTATTAAGGTGAGCATCCAAACTACCTGGGCTCCCACAAAGCCATTACGTGCAATAGGATCAAGAACCCATTGCCATTGTTCTTCAGTTCTCAGTAGTCCTCATTGTCCATTATGTTCAGCGAGACCGGTTTTGTCCCATGCTTTTTCAGACCCCGGCCAGCTGGCCTTGGTGAGTTCCTGATAGAACATCCCCCATTGTCTCAGTGTGTGGGTGCACCCCTCGCGGTCCTGAGTTCCTTGTTTTTTTTTTTTTTTTTTTTTTTTTTTTTGACACTCAGGGGAAATACTGACAAACTACAAGGCATCATCATGGATTTTCCATAGGGAATCCAATTTACTACAGTGCCCCTTCAGGCACTATCCCAAACCAGCAACCCAAACAAGAGGTATATAAAGGCATAGAGGGATAATGTCAAAGTTGAGAATATGGCAATTTATAGTCATGTAATGTTAGAAATGTGTTGGCAGAAATAGGACTGTACACATGCCATTATGTAGATGTCACAGCAAATGAGACAGACTCAAAGAAAAGAAATGACTGGGTCAAAAGTGAATGTAGGATACTGTCAACCTCTTCTGAGATATTTATTATTCTGTATTTTCAAGTACTAACATATGTCAACACTCACATTTCCTCAATTTCATCAACATAGCTTCTAAGTGCTAAGGCTTCTGCAAAACTTCTTGATGAGAAGCAGTCTTAAGTTTTAATTAGTATATGTTCCCATTATAAGTGAATATCTTCATATGTATTTGTATATATAGGAGGTATTCATGATTATTTTTTTGTGAATAATCTATTTTTTTTATCTTTTCTGCCTATTGAACTATTACTTCTATATTTTCAGAAGTTTATGAGTATGTTGTAGATAATCATTTTTAACTGATATAATTTTCAGAGACATTTTCCAATTAGTCAATCATAATCTTTTGAAAAACAAGTTATTTCTCTCTTTTTTTTTTTTTTTTTTTGGTTTGGTTTTTCGAGACAGGGTTTCTCTGTGGTTTTGGAGCCTGTCCTGGAACTAGCTCTTGTAGACCAGGCTGGCCTCGAACTCACAGAGATCCGCCTGCCTCTGCCTCCCGAGTGCTGGGATTAAAGGAGTGTGCCATCTTATGTGATAAATTTAGTAGTATTTTAATACTGCATCTGCAATAATAATTAATTGAAAAATTATGTTTTTCCCAAAATTTGTCTCTATATCCTAGTTGTATAATTTCATCTTGTATAATTTAGAAGTGTAAAACATATGCAATTTATCCTGTCTACATGGTGAGAGATGAATAAAATTTAATCTATTTTATTTGTGGTTGATTCACCAAATAAGAACTTAATAAATAAGTGCACCTTTTCCATTAAATATTGCCCTCACAGAGCCCACATTTCCACATGTAATAAAGTCCACATATGAATTCTAGTCTATTGATATCACTCTGTGTTTGTGCAATGGGAGACTGGTTTAAAAATAGAGACTCCAGAAGAGATTTTAATAACTGATAGAAACTGCCTGTTCGGTTTATTTTTGTGTCCTGATTATTTGGTATTTCTTCAAATAAGTCTTAAAAGTTAACCTGCCAAGCTCCAAGAAAGTAATTAATAATTTTGCCTTGGAAAAGCCTTAATATTATGAATCAATTCAGAAAAAGTTAAACTTTATGTAACATTGTCTCCTTATCTAACAATATGCTGTTTTATTACTCATACAGAAATCAAATAATAATATGTTTTATTAGCTTCTTCATTTTAATTTTATAATGCAATAATTTCATTCATATCTTCTTTTTGCTGGTTAACTTTATTGTTTTAGAGAATTATCCCTATAGAAATTGTTATTACTTATAGTTTATCATATATTATCCTTTGGTAGCAAATAGAGAATAAGTTTTCCTGACCAAATTTTATTTATAAAAGTTCTTATATAATTAAGCTAATACTTAACAACAAGTGTGTGATACTAACAGACATGACGAATATATTTTGGCATGTATATGCACATTTTCTTTATCTGCTCATCCTTTGTCACTTTCGTTAGTTTTCATGCCTTGGCTGCAACGAATAATTGTGAAATGAATAATATGATATCTGTTTTTAAAAATTTTACTTTTACAAGATCTCCTGAGTAAATTGGGAGCATGGGAACTATGGGAGAGGGTTGAAGGGGAGGTGAACAGAGAAAAACGTATAGCTCAACAAAAATCAATAAAAGTCTACAATAGCAATAGAATAATTTTATGCTAGAAGGAAAAACAAATAAAAATATAAATTTTTTTTTAAAGAAAACTTTACTTTTTCTTTTTTTCTTTTTTGCTGTTTACCCAGAACTGGAAAAAAAAGTGACCAACCTGGAAGCAACGCAATATTGTTAGACTAATCATAGACTCCTCCAATAGGGTGTTGTAAGATTTTTGTTTTATGTTACATAAAAAATAATCCTTAATGCATTCATTTGATAATAGCTTAAGAGTTGAGCACTTTCGTGACTGAGAAGATGGCTCAGTTGGTAAAGTGACTGTACAGCAGTTGTGAGGCCTTGAGTTTGATCCCCGGCAGGCAGGTAAGAAAAAACTGGGTGTGGTGGTACACTATTGTGATTCACATGATGGGAAGGCAGAGTTATGGTACCTGAGGCTTGCTGGACAGCAACTTAGCACCAGGTTCAGAAAAAAAAAAAATCCTACGGAAAACAACATGGAGAATAAGGAAGAAATATATCCAGTGTTGATCCATAGACTATACACACACACACACACACACACACACACACACACACACACATTCAGTGCTTAAGCATTTTAATGTAGTTTGTTCCATCATAATGATGTAACTTGAAATTGTTTAACAGTTCCTACTAGAGAGTTTAGAGTGAAAGTCTGGGTTCTGGCAGCACTAATAAGCTAGGCTAGGCCTCCAGCCCTAGTTTACCAATGACTGAGATAAATTATGGTGAAAAACAGAATGAGGATAATTACTTAATGCAGGTAAAATGGGAAAGGGAACACATAAGGTGGTCTCCAAGTCTGTTTGGGGGGTATTGACATGAGGTTTATCTGTAACCAAAACAATAATGGGGCTAGGAGCAGGAGATATGCATAATCCAGCAGCAGTGGTCAGGTGAGGTCTGGTACATCTTTGTTTTCCAGATTCTGTATATATCCCCGGAAAGAATACTCCTGCTCCAGCTTGAAGCTCACTACATCTGTTCTCAACTCGCAGGGCAGGGTCTGTCCTGTGAGGTTGTGTTCTTCTTGGAATTCATGGTAACTGCATAAATAGGACAATAAATGACCTGTTTCTTAGCCTTGTAAGGAGGTAAGATAGTTCTTGAATGACAACAATGCAGACCTGCAGAAGTATTCTGGTGACTGAATGTAAAGGAGACCAACACAAGATGGAGACAAAGATGTCAGTCATTCATCCTGCTTTTGTATACCATGTAGGTCCGAAGATGGAATCAATGCTCCTTAGCATAATAGTCTCTGAATGCGTGCTTCAAACTCTTATGATTATTAAATTTTGTTTCATGTTATCACAATATTAAAAAATTGAAACAGTTAAAATTTATTTGTATTTCAAATGTATTACTTGGGAAACATCTTAACAATTTTTGAATTTTCACTTATACATGGAAATGAGCAGTTTTTTAAAACTGATTAACTTGTGAATAATGTTTTTGAAATGGGCATGATGTCAGAAAACATCTCAGTAAGTGGGCATAAAGGGCTTGGCTTTCACTGCTTAGTCAGTATCCTTGAGCAATTTACAGTTACTAGAACTGCAGAAATTCTCCTGGTACCAGTTTAGAGAACAGATGATATAGATTTGGCAGGCGGCTCTCTGAGTCTCACCACCCTTTTGTAACATCAGATGCTCTGTATAATGGTATGAATATTATGTTCATAGTAGTAACACTTGGGAGTTCAAGTTCAGAAATGATTGACAGATAGGCATGTAGAATGCTGGAATTTGGGGTACATTTAAGGATGTTCTTGGTATAGAACTTTTTTCCCAAACAGTAGCCGAACATTTCATTAAGACAGGAACGTAAGATGCCAAACAGAATGTCTGAAATCAAGTCATAACTGTAAGTCTACTTTACTTAACCTGACCTGAGATAAGCATTTAAAAAACCATTCTATTAGCATATCTGAGATTTTCTTACCTATTTTTAAAATTAACTTAAAATTAACTTCTGCATAAATCAATGTAACTTTGTCATACATCTATTTGGTACTTATACTCCACATCCTACAGTGCCAGCCTTATACAACCATTCAGTACCAGTCTCGTGTCACCGCCAATACTATCATCACTCCTCATTTTAAACAGATAAAATGATTGCAATTTCTTATTAAGTTTACTTTAAGTCATCCAATCTCCAAGAAACTTCTGTAAAACAACTACTATTCTCCTCTGCTTTATTACAATCCAATACAAGATGAGACAGGTGGTTGCGGGAATGAGTAAAGTCTAAACACAGATCGAAAATCAATGATATTAAAAGAAATTGTTTTTAATGTCAAAAGCTAACAAGAACAATGAATAAAAGGATAGAAAGCTGTTTTCAAAAATAAGCTTTGCTTTCATTTCTAGACTAGGGATATTTATCAATTAAATGTTCTTATTTATAAAGTAGTATTAAAACCCTCTTTCATATATTACCTAACGAATAGCTATCTGCCTCTTTCTCCATGTTCTTTTTGTCAGACACTCCTTTGTTACGGGTGTACGTCTGATTGTAAGATCTTTCATTTCAAGAAAATGTGGTGTTTCCATGGAGATCAGCTTGAGATAGCCCAGTGACGAACTTCTTAGCTATAATTTCACACTGGTTTCTATGGTTTCCAAATAGGGAAAGAAAATGAAGTTGCAGATTTTTTTTGTGATGCAAAAGGTTATTGGAAAATAAGAGATACTGTTCAAATTAATGTCATCTCCCCCAGGAAAATAACTGCTGCTACTGCAAAGCACAGAAGACTTTATGACAATATAATCATATTTTTATATAAGCATAATTTTATGACATATAAATGCATATGATTTTTCTGTACTTGTCATTATGAGGAACTGTAATACTTAATGTTATAAAATTAGAAGACACCCTTCTTCAAAAGGAGGCATTTTATTAGTGAAATGTTTTGATAATGTTTACTAATAACTGGCTCATAGTCACCACATTTCTTATATCACAGCTTTTAAGATGCCACACAGTAAATGTGTCAAATTAATGAAGAACATGGAGACGAGGAGTCTTTATCGATTGTTGACATCTGAGGTCAACAAGAACATTTCAAGGATAAGGTCTCACTGTTACTAATGATAAAGTTGTGTCACATAGCAAGAAAATTTTAGACCTCAAATTCAAATCCTGTGAACATGTTTGTACATAGGTCAGACCAACCAACTGTATATCACCCATTTAGCCTCGTTCTCCACTTGAGCCTTTAGAAAAAATTCTACAGCAAACTGGCAGCTACAGTATTTATTGATCACGTTACCTGCATCACCAGAAAGGGAAAGATCAGTAGTGCCAGAATAGACAGATGGCTCCATAGCTAAAAGCATTTGCCCAAAGCCTGAAGACCAGAGTTACATCCTTGGTACCCACATGACGAAAGGAGAGAATTATGTCTCTCACAAGTTGTCCTCTGTGTACATACACATGCAAGTGCATTCTCACTCTCTCTCTCTCCCTTTCTCTCTCCCTCTCTCTCTCTCCCTCTCTCTCAAAAGATAGACTAAATTGCTACTTCCAAATTAAAGCAAAAAACCTCCAGGGCAAAGGTAAGAAGAGTGTCATTTTAAAATACTGACTTGATGCTACATTCATTTTTTATGCCTGCCTTCTAGTACTCTAGTTTATTTGTTCCCATTGTTTTCACAGAAAATCTAGGATTCTCCTCAGGTTGCAGCTCTCCTTCTCTAGATCTCTGGACACACACATCCAAGTAAGGCTCTAGAATGACTGGCTTTGGGAGGAAAGAGACCCTGAAGCTTAAGAGTCAATCCTGATTAATTGTCACTAGCTGTGTTTGGTGATGCTTCATGACCCTGAAAATCTACGGGTAGAGTTAGTTGAGTCTAGGTTCTTCTGGTCCATTTCATATAGCCAGTCTGCAAGCTAGTAGTATTACATTAGCTTTTGCAAGATTTGCTTTGCAATGTTTGACAGGCTGATTTTCTGTAAGCTATGTAAAAATAGGCAATTTTGTTGTTGTTGTGAAGTAATCCGACAGTGTACACAACTGCTTGTTTTCTTGTAAGGAGATATGGTCAGAGGCTTATTTCTATACTGATCAATGATTTTAGCTGATACCTTGGCGGGATAGTCAGGAAATTAGAAGACTATTAGAAAATTGGTAAAACGATGTCTGATGGAGGATTACGTGAACAGATTTCTATAAATGAATGCAGAATGGGAGGCATTTGTGTCCAACTAAATGCACTCTGGCTGGAGACTTGGCAGAGGAATGTTCTAACAATAAGGGATATAAAATGTTTCAGTCTGATAGTTATCTATTTCTTCTTCCCAATCATCTTCTGCTTCCACATTGGCTCTGAAATACAGTGACCAATCAAGAAGAATGGAGATTGTGTAGACTATATAATACAAAATTCAGTTCACCAAACCTTGTCTGCTAATTACCTACACATTATTGGTGACAACCCAAACTATCAAGCAGAAAAACCATTTCATTTGAGTTATGCTATAGAGATTAATACTTTGCATTGGTATAGATCTTGGTTTATTGATACAAATTTAAGGTCAATTTTGTTATATGTATATTTCTGCTCAATTAAGGTATTGTGTTTACACAGCTTATTTAAAAATAAAATCTATAATTAGGAAATATAGATTAATAGATAGTCATTTATAATAGCCAAATTTGTAGTCATGTTATGTTTCCTAGAGGTACAGAGATATATTTCAGATGGATAGGTATTCTTCATATCTTTCAAAGATGTATAGAATATGGCATTTAAAATGTTTTAAGAACTCAGAATTTCCACCTGCCAATACAGGTGGAACTGTCTTTGAAATTTCCTGCTTCATGGAAAAGTCTGCCAGATATTATGGGTCTGTAGGCTGAAGTTGGATGCCCTAATGTTACAGGAGAATATCAGAAGACTGTCCAGGCAGCAAGATGTCTCTGTTAGTTCTAGAGTTGTAGAAGTCTCTTACAATGCACTTCCAGTTATGAGGTAAATTATCCTAATGGGGTTTTTGAAGAGTTGGAGATAGTTATAGTTTCCTTAGTTATGATAAATTAGATATAAAACTTTAGACTAATAAAGATAGGACAGATGATAGAGTATTTTCCTTAATTGGTCTAATGTAAATAGAATAAATATTTTAACTACAATTCTTGTTTGATTCCTGTTCTGTTATATGTAATTTTACTATGTTAAAGTTAAAATCTTCCTTTTAATTTAGACAGAAAAGGAGAGGTGATGTGGTATTCCCCTCTGTATGCTATGAATATGTTTCCTTATGACTGGTTAATAAAGAAACTGTTTTGGGCCTATGGCAGGTCAGAATAAAGCCAGGCAGGAAATCTGAACAGAGACATAAAGAGAAAGTAGCGGAGTCAAAGAGACTCCATATAGCTCCAGAATAGGAGACAGACACCCCAGAACCTTGCTGGTAAACCATAAGCCTCGTGGTAAAATATAAAGCAATAGAAATGGGTTAATTTATGATTAAGAGATAGTTAATAAGAAGCCCAAGCTACTGGCCAAGCAATGTTGAAATTAACATGGTTTCTCTGTTTTATTTCGATCTGAAGAGCCAGGAATCAAACAAGCAGCTTCTGTCAAAAGAGTTAAGGTAAGTTTAGGGCCAGGAAAATATGCAGGCCCATTGTGAAGTTATCACCATCTCCTATAGGTCATCAACATATCTTAGTGACTAAGAAGAGTACATTCCAATTTAAATTCATGATTTCAGCACAAGTGTCCCAAATCCAGTTGGGCCTAGCTCTCTCCTACTTCACATGCATCATTCCTCCTTCACTGAGAACGCTGTCAGACCTACAGACACAGAATTCTTGTAGCGATTTCTCCATCACCTAGCACATTTGTATTCATCCTCACTCCCATAATTAATTCTGTATTCTACATTATTTTCTGCTCACCAGAGTAAATCCCACCTGATCCAATCAGTATACAGACTACCCAAATTCTATCAATAAGTAAGACAAACATATAAACAGAAAAAACAAAAACTCAGATAGTTTACACAATAGAGAAAAATGGGGTGGTGGGGAAAACAGATTGAAGCATGAGCTACTGTTCAGATCTTCAACGGATAGATATTAAAATTTTAGATAACGTTCACCATCGTACAGGAAGAATTAGAACTATTCCCAGAACACAATAGAAACAGTCTCTACAACATTCCAATTCTGCATCCATCAAATATCCAAGAAGGCACAGACTCCCTAGGATTGCAAAAGATCTCATTTGTAAGGTAACCACACCCTTGCACTAGTCTAATGCCTTCTGCTGAGCTACTGGCTTGATTTAATTACTTTCTTTTGAACAGAAAGTATGACAGGGGTGATAATCATGGGTTGCAATAAAGATTCAAGAGGAAAAGCAAGGAATGTTACTATTTTATTATGATTTTACCTTTGGTGATTCCCACATGACTAAGATGTGATCCTCCCAGTCACATCCTACAAAGTCTTGAGAGTAGTCCAACAACAAGGTGAGTGGATCTGTAGTGGGTGCTTACACCTGCCCTGAGATGAATTCAGCTCTTTCTGAATGCTTTGTAGAAATATGAGCTCCTGCACCAGAAAGCCCATCCCCATCATCCTCTGATTCTTGATTGACAAAAAAATGTGAGTTTGCAAATGCTTTATGGGAAGAAGTTTCAGAGTAATTTGTAAAATGAAACATAATTAAAATAGTCTCTAATAATCTAATTACAACCCTCAGTGGAAATCAAATTCCTATTTTTAATTTTTTAATGAATGTGGGCTATGATTACCTATAGTCACCCATTTATTCATCATTTCAATGTAATTGAAAGCCTCATCTACCAGATCCTGTTCTGAATACAAAATCACAGAAAGTATTTGAAGCCTATGATCTTACAGAGTTTCACAAACAAATAATAAAGAAGGGTAAAAACTGTCCTAAAAGTCAGATAGTGAAAAGAACTATTCAGAAAACAGGCTAGGGGAGTAAGAGAGAGACAGAAAGCAAGGCCAAAACAGAAGAAGATGGGTTTTGTTTGTTTTTTGAGACAGTGTTCTCTATGTAGTTCTGTCTGTCCTGGAACTCAATCTGTAGACCATGCTTGGCTTGAATTCAGAGATTTGCCTGCCTCTGCCTCCTGAAGGATTAAAGGTGTGTGCCACTGCTGTCGAGACAGCAGTACACTCTGAAAACATGACATGTGAGCAAAATCAAGAAGTTATGAAGAAGTGATTCAAATATCAAAAGTGCATCCCATGTACAAGAAAGAAACAAAAGCATCTAGATGCAGGAGGTAAAATGCCACTGCAGCATCCAGAGCCATTTTCCTTGGACTCCAGAGACAAATGAGTTTCTGGATTTAAAAGATGGGAGTGACATCATAACAGCTTTATAATTATCTTGACTGTTGAAAAACTGCATCATGATGAGGGAAGGAGGGATCAGGTCAAGGGATGAGACAATGAGCAGAAAAGCAGAAAAGAAATGAAGAAGTTTAGGTGTCAATGTCAATGAAAGTATGGTGGTACAGACCAGAGTGGGAACGAGAAAGGGCAGCCTAGAATAAGTCATTAAATCATAAGAACTTGTCGTTTTAAAATACTACTTTTTAAATACATAGTAATCACACTTCCTGGTGTCTACACCACTACTAGTGCATTCTAGGGGCTGGCATTCTTCCAGGAGATAAATGACAGCTTTGATGACTTGTTAGAACTTTCAAATGGATTTTATTTCTTTCCTTATGCTATATTTAATTAACAAAGCATTTCCATGACAAGTTTGTTTTGAGACAACTCTGCATTATGGTATCTGAGATAATTACTTATTCTTCCACTCTTTTGGGGTAACTCTACCAACAGGAGACAGGTTCCATTCTACACCCATCTGTGTCATATAAAACACAAATCCAACAAAGCAGAAAGTGGATCCACTAACTAGCAGCACATTGCCGTATTTGTCATGAAAATCCGATGAGGGCTTTGTGTGGCCCTGTCTTGCCACAACTTGCCGAATGCTTTGAATCTTGAGATGGTTTAGTGCATATCTGCCCAAGGAAAACATCATGACGTGTGATATGATTACTATTGATTGCAGCAATGGGTCTATTTCTAGTGACCTAGAAGACAAAACATAACATGCAATGACATTTGATCTGATTTCAATTCCTCCTGACTGCTTCATCTATGCCCCTAAATTCCCAAGAACAATAATAAGTATTATGAAGGTTCCAAATTTCCAGTGCAGACTTCAATCTTTTTCCAGTTTATTTTTTGAGGCAAAAGTTTCTCATTGCACCTCCTAGTGGTTCCATCTATACTGTCTAGCTGAGAGTCCGGGATCTCCTGTCTGTCTCCCACAGCTGGGATCAGACATGTACATGGCCACTTACAGTATTTCCATGACTGCTAGGAATCTGGACTCAGGTCCTTGTGCTCACGCAGTAAGTATTCTTCTACCCCAAAAGCTATCTCTCCAAACCCAGGAATGTGAATTTCAGATCATGATGTCTGGACCCTAATTTCAGCTAAGCCAATGATTACCTGCATAAATTGGAGCGTTACTGAAAGTCCCTTTGTTTCACCTCCAATGTCAAGTTTAGATAGCAGTCTGTAAGGACTGCATGTAATAACACAAAGAACAACAAAGTAGACAGCTTAGATTTTTCTTCCTCATCAAAAACATGCAAAGGTTTCTCTATGGGCAGAGCCTAGACTTAACCAGCATGCCCAAGCCAGCTAATAGAACCATTCCCTGCACATTACACTAGTTGAGTATCTTTTCTAAAATATACTATATATCCAAGGTTTCCATCAGAAACAGCATCATCTCTCTCTTCTGTTCTTTTATTTTTCTCTATGGCCATTAGGAAAGAGCAGGATCAGAGAATAACATAACTATGTCACTGTCTTACACCGTCAGCTTTATAACAAACTGACTTCATTACTCTCCACATCAAAAAGTTGCAACCCACACTTTACCTCCACTGACATTAGCTGCATACCATCATAATGTATTTTGTCCTTTAGCTATCCCTTTATCTATGAAGCTCTTTCATCTATCTTAAGTTTTCTTAAAATTAAATTGGTTTTTATGATTAAGAATTTCCCTTTAAAAATTCCTCTTCGTGGATAAAGACGGAGTTGGGGGAGAGACTAAGAGGAAAATCAAGAAAAGAGATATCTTGATAGAGGGAGCCATTAAGAGGTTAGGAAGAAACCTGGTGCTAGGGAAACTTCCAGGAACCCACAAGGATGACCCCAGCTAAGACTCCTAGCAATAGTGGAGAGGACTGGCGAAAGAGCTTTCCCCTTTAATCAGATTACAGAGGACATTAATTGTCATCACAGAACCTACATCCACTTACTGATGGAACAGATGAAGTGACCTATAGCCAAGCCCTGGGCTCAGCTCCTGCTGTGCAGCTGAAGAGAGGGAGGAAGAACCACAAAACAAGGGGAGTCAAGAATATGATGGAAAAAACCACAGAGACAGCTGTACTGAGCTAGTGGGAGCTCAGAGACTATGGACTGGGGAACATACACGGGCCCCAACCAGACCCTCTAAATGTGGGTGACAATTATGTGGCTTGATCTGTTGGGAGGCATTGGCAGTGACACCAAAACCTATCCCAGGTGCAGGAACTGGCTTTTTGAAGCCCATTCCCTATGGTGTGATACCTTGCTCTGCCTTGATACGGGGCAGGGGAGGGGCTTTGTCCTGCCTCAAGTTTACCACTTGACACTGTTGACTCCCCAAGGAAGGCCTTACCTTATCTGAGGAGTGGATGGGGATCTGAAGATGGTGAGATAAGGGGAATATAGAAGGGGAGTGGGGAGGAACTGGGGTTGATACATAAATTGAAAAGTAATTCTTTTAAGAAAAAAAAGAAATTCCTCTTTAGTGACATTCTATAAAAAATAATGTGGGAACACTTGAATGTAAGACATCCATCACGATTTTATATATTTGGTCCCATGAACCCTAGTATGTGGGGGATAGTTTGGAAAGCTGTGGAACCTTTAAGAAGTGGAGCCTAGCTGGAAGAAGTGAATGTCTAGAATATAGACTTTGAGATTTATAGCAAGATTTAGGCTTTCTATTTCATGCTCTTGCCTTAATCTTCCTGTCTCTTCTGTGTCCTCATCTACCCAGTTATTAGCTTTTTCTCGACATCTATAGCTAGAATGCAGTCCTGCCACCATGCCTTCCTCAGGATAATGGAGCACATCCCCTGAACTGTAGTCCAGGATAAATTCTTGGTTCTGTTAGGTATTCTGCTAGTGATAGGAAATGTAACTAATACCCCCGTAATAATCTCATTCCTCCTGCCTGCTATCTCTAGTATCTACCTGTGTGTACTTTGATTTATAAAGCACATGTGAAAACAAAGAACCCACTAATTAAAAGCATTTTCCACATTGCTAAATTCCACTTGGAAATTCTATAATAAATTTTATGTGATCATGTCCTCTTGGAACATTATCCAAAGAACTAAAGCTACTGGTTCCAACAGTCTTATGGAAGTATATAATGCAAAATTGGATAATACTCAAAAGTAAAGGAAACACTTCTCACGGCATACATCTGATGAAAAGGGACCAAAAGGATGTAATTCTCTGGCAATAAGAAAAAAGGAAAGGTCCTCCTACCTTTGAAGCAATAAAATAAATACGTTCTGAATAAATTGTATCTAAATAAAATGCAGTGTTCTATTGAAGATAAAACAGAAATACTATGGAATCTACTTTATACAATAATGATTATATTAAGTTCCGGGAGAAGAATAGTCACTGCAAAACTAAAATCTAATTCTAGGAGGAAAATACATAGATTTGAAATTCCAGTGGTACCAATAGTAGTTTACCATCACTAAGGGCCATAAAAGTAAGCCAAACACCAATGAAGAAAGAAAAGTATCATGTAGCCAGACACCATGCCAAGATTTTTCATAACTGTAAATACAGATAGGAAGAGTGGTCCATTTTAAATAAAAACAAGAGGACATAATATGAACACAAGTTCTCTGCTTTTAAATCCAAAGGGCTTCTTTTGAAAAATAATTCATTTAACATTCCAACCACAGTACTCCCCGACTCCACCCCTCTCAATGAGTAAGGGATCCCATGGAGAGTTATCAAAGTCTGGCACATTAAGTTGGGGCAGGACCAAGCCCCTCCCCACTGCATTAAGGCTGAGCATGACATCCCACCATAGAGAATGGGCTCCATTCAACACTAAATACTGAATACTGAAATACCTAACCAAACAAATAAAACCAACCAAACAAAACCATGCAGTTATGGTTACCAAAGATAATGCTTTAATTAAAAATCGTTCTGTGTATTTTACCATTTTCACTTAGTGACTTGTGAGTTTATCCCTCCAACTCAGAGCAAGCAACACTACACATCTTCAGGAAGCTTATGGCACAGAAGGCAGGGACAGTCATATTTAAGGAAGTAAGAGAGTGGCAGACGGTGTTGTTATTTCAAGCAACAGTGTGAGCCAGGGTAGGGTCATGAATGGTTCTAGATGAGATGACACTTAGATTCAATCTTTAATAACTATTAAGAAACAGAAAAAGACCAAATAAAAAACAAGGGAGAAACATAGCTGAAGCAACAAAAGTACAAGCTCAGGGTCTAACATAACAGGAAGACAAGTCAAGGTGGTGACTTCAGAAGTTGTTACATAATCACCTTAGCTCAGCAGATGAAGAAGAACACAATGAAAACAACTCATATCCCTTATGGAGTTTGGATTTGATATTCCAGTAGTTCCTACTTTTAAGAAAAGAATTTTTAGGTTGTTGATGCTGAGTATTTTCATTTTGCATTTTAATGTTTGTGATAATATAAATTATGACATACTATCGCACCTAGATATTATGTCTTTGCTTATATTGTAGCTGTACCAGTACATAAAACTATGTGTTTTGGGTTGATAAAAAGAATGTATTCAGGGGCTGAAAAGATGGTTACGGAGATTAAGAGCACTTGTTGATCTTCCAGCAGAACCAATTTGGTTCCCAACACCCACAGGGTAGCTGACAATTGTCTGTTAACTTCAGTTTCAGGTTATCTGTAACCCT
Source organism: Chionomys nivalis (assembly GCF_950005125.1). Lineage (NCBI taxonomy): Eukaryota > Metazoa > Chordata > Mammalia > Rodentia > Cricetidae > Chionomys > Chionomys nivalis. The sequence continues at coordinate 72,367,275 of NC_080091.1, forward strand.
CTTTTGGCCTCATCAGGCAATGCATGCATGTGTTGTACAGACAAGTATGTAGTGAGACTAATCACCCACACACATAAAAATAAATAAATAAATTTAAAAAGAACATGTATAGATTTTATACTGTAAAAATATGCTCATATATAAGGCAAAATAGCCTACTCTCCTGGTTTACTTGGACAGACAACCCCCAATCCCTGACCAAGCATGGGCCACAACTGTCAGAAACCAGGTAGACCTGCTGCCCAGGAACATGTTCCCCTCTCTAGCTTCCAATAGATCCATTTTGTAATTGTCCCTTCTCCCCTTGTTGCTGTGCTTCAGCTCCCAATTCCAGAAGACACCATCTGTGCAAACACAGGCCACAAGACTAGATATGCTATGTCCCCCATGGACCTCGCCCACTCTCTTGGTGCCCTCCCCATGACACAATCCTGCTTCCCTCCTAAACACCATATTCCAGTCCTCAATTTGGGTGGAGACACCCAGCAGTAGCAGATGCCACATGAACACCAGGCTGCCCACCTGCATTATGAATAAAATGAAATGAATAAATGTATGCCCTGGGAATGCTGAACCATGCAAGGGCAGTCCGTGTATGGTGGTTCACGGTCTAAAGTGATGAGCACAACTGGCCAGGTCTCTTCCTCAAGGGGTGCTAGATCTCATTACAGATGGTTATGAGCTCCCAAGTGGTTGTTGGGAATTGAACTCAGGACTTTTGGAAGAACAGGCAGTGTTCTTAAACACTGAGCCATCTCTTCAGCCCCATGAAAAATGTATAGCCCAGGCTGACCTTGAACTCGTGATCCTCCGGCCTCTGCCTCCTTCATCAAATCCCACCAGTACGTGGCACCAAAACCGGCTACCCATCTGCATGCCTTCCTCTAACTCTCAGTGTTCTCTCTCCTCTGTGCTCCAAAATACTATCCCCAATCTCCCACAGGAGAGAGATTATCGGGAGAGACAACTGGAACTGAGGGACATTTGAGGGCGTGATGTGGAAACCTAGTGCAGTGGAAACTTCCTGGAACCTGAGGGTGACCCTTGTAAGGATTCCTAGTAATGGAGAATATGAAGCCTGAACCAACCATTTTCTGAAATCAGGCAAGGCTTCCAGTCATGGAACTAGGGCACCAATTCAGCCATAAAACCCTCAACCTACAACTTGATCTGCCTGCAAGATGTGCAGGGGTGATGGTGGCTCAGAGTTTGTGAGCGTGACCAACCAGTGACTGGTCTAACTTGAATTCCATAGTAGGAGTAGGAGCCCATGTCAGTCACGGCCTGGATGACAGGGAACAGGAAGTCTATTGGCCCAAATACCTAGGGTAGAACCAAACATGACAAACCAAATAAAAAGAAAAATAGAAAAGAAAAAAAAAAGTCAAATCAGTGCCTACCCCAGCCATTTTCAGAGAGGCTTCTTCAAAGCAGATGCAAAGACCCACAGCCAGACATTAAGCAGAAGAAGAAAAGACACAGCAGAAGAGGAAAAGAAAGATTATAGGAACCAGAGGGGTTGAGAACTGCAGAAGAACACGGCCCACAGAGTAAACTAAGTAGGGTTCATAGAGGCTCGGAGAGAAGGAGCAGCAATCACAGAACCTGCATGGGTCTGTACTAGGACCTCTGCATATGTGCTGTCCTTATTTAGCTTGGAGTGGGAGTCCTAACAGTGGGAGTGGGTATGCTTCTGACTCTTTTGTCTGCCCTAGGGACCCTTTTCCTTTACTGGGTTGCCTCATCCAGACTTGATATGAGGGCTTGTGCCTAGTCTCATTGCATCTTGTTATGCTATGTTCAGTTAATATCACTGGGAGGCCTGCCCTTTTCGGAAGAGAAATGGAAGAGCAGTGGATCTGGAGGTAGTAGGGGAAAAAAGCAGGGCTGGGAGAAGTGAAGGGAACTGAGGATAAAATCAGCGGTATGTATTCTATGAAAGAAGAATAAATAAAAATAAAAAGTAAAAAAAAAAATTATTCCCTCAAAGGCAAAACTCAGGAGAACTGAGTTACAACAAAACTGTCATAAGTGCAGATATGTTAAAATAAGGAAAATATGATCAATGTAACTAATGTTAGCTTTAGAAGAATGATTAAGTTTTCTATTGAAATAATATGGCAAGTTTAAGCATTCTCTGTTGGATGTACTGTCTTTAATTTTAATTTGAAAATATGGTTTGGTTTATAGTTGTAATAATCTTTAAACATAAAAAGAATAGCTTGGTTTTTATGGTGACACCTAAATGATTTTTATAATAAAATACTTAAGAAGATATATCTAACATGAAATGCCCAATTCTCCTTTAAAATATTTTTATGTATAATTGAGAAACAGTCCTGTGTATGGGGAGAAATCATTGATCACTAGATAAAATCTAGGGGCAAAACCAGATTTAATAGATCTAGATATGTAACTCATTGAAGGTTACCTGATGCAACTTACCTAGCACATGTGAGGCCTTATATATGATTGACAGCAACATATACAGAGACAAGCACAGACTTACCAGAATTATAAAGTCAAAAACCACAAATTAACACATTAAGCATTGGAGAAGTAATTATAATAGTGATTCTGAAAGAGGTGATAAGGATTTGAAGCACCAACAGCTGAGAATAAATAAATAATGAATGCTAGGAAAATAAAATCCAATGAATTTATTTAATCAATGGTTGCAATTAAAGGGAAAACTCTAATCTCTTAGCTTCTAGGTTAAAAGTTTTAGCTAAAATGTCTGTCCCAGTTTAAATTCAGCAGATACCCATACTAGCTTCTAGATGAACCCATGGAATCAGAGTCTGGGTGATATAGGTACAGAATACAGAAAGAAAAGATTATATATGATTGAGGAGCTCTATGATTGTGTGGGTTTAGAAACTTGATTATAAGGGAACAGGATCTTGAAAGAATCTCAAGGGGAATGTGTCATATGGATAGCCTAATACAGGTCAACAAATGACAGCATTATTTGAAAAAAATGATTTCTCTTTGAGGATAGGAAAATGGGATCTTGTTTCTTAAATGTTATAGTTATCATTGTCCAAGTCATCAGAGTTGCTTCATGTGATGGGATTAAGTTATATCATGTCTTCCCAATAATATTCAACTGACACTTCACTTCAAATGACATCAGCCTGATATGGAGTTACCTTATACATTTTAATATTTTTGTAGCATCCCTGCCTTTAGCCACTAAATATCAGCAATTTCATCTTCCAGCAAGGATGGCATGAATATCTCTAGACAATTCCAAATGTACAAAATCATCCCATTGCTATCCAATGTTGACTATGGAAGAAAATGGATTTTTTTAGCTTCTGTATTGTTTTTGTGGGGTTAGAGATTGAGCCTAGAACACTGCATACTAAGTAAGTACCCGATCACTGGGCTGCATGGACATTTCCATTCGCCCTTTTCATTTCTGTCACCAAGAATCAAACATTTTATTTCACAAATGGTAACTTAAGTTATAAGATAATGCGTTCCTCCATATACCACTGTGGGATGCAAACTCACTAGGAGTTGATCCTATTCTATTCAGTATAAACTTGACAACTCAAATCTATCCAACTTCTGTTTTCTCTTAACAAATAAAATAATATTTAATTTATTCAGTTTTTCCCCAAGCTTTCAAGAGTCTAAGAGTCTCTGGAATCTTTGTTTTAAAATGGAAATTCCTATGTTGCATAACAAATGTAAGAGAGTATCTGGGGAACTGCCTAGGACTCTGCATTTCTGAGTTCTCTAGAGAGCTGTTACCATTAGACATGCTTCCAGAGCACAAAGTAACATCAACTACAGTGTGCATCCAGCTGTAGGTGCTCTTGAGCTTTCCAAGGAGACAATCATTTTAAGAAGAGTACTGCTGCAACTGAGATCACCACTGTGGTGAACTAGAAAGGAGTATCTGAGTTCTCTGTAGGGGTTATACAGACAACCTGGCATTAAGTTAGTCAACAAAAACTTTTGACAGCATTTAAAGTCATTAAGAGTACTACCAATGCTGATGTCCTGCTATGTATTAAATGGCATTATTTTCAAAGCTGAGCTCTTAGACAACATTATTCAACTGTAGCACCTTCGTTTCCACCTGCTTTTATTTCTAGCCTTCTTTTTTACGACTTCAGAGTACCAATATAAAATAACAAACAATAAAAAGACAATCTTCTTGAAATGAAAATGCACATAACCTGTGGTGTCTTTAGTCCATTTATGCATGTGTCAGAGGATGCAAGAAAGGATTAAGTGTACACTGTGCAAAGTGTCTCTCATCATTTCTACTTAAGTTTTCCCGTTTTTCATAACAAGAAATATGGGAAGCCTGCAAGGAAAGAAAGGTACTGGCACAAATGTTGAACAAAGGCTATATTTTATAAGTAATGGCATCATATCCGGACTCACTGAATTGATGTATTTTCTTAAGGCTAAATTTTATGTCACTTTATTAGGTCTAAAATGTTTATACATAAATGAATGCCACCTGAAGAAAGAGAAAGGCAAATTACCACATTGAATTGATATTCCAGGAAGAAGGGACAACAGAGAGCACAAAGAACTTTTAAATTAATGTTCTCTAAGGCAAATTTTGCCTGATGCTGAGGGCTGCAAGATATGCACTCTTGCATGTTTTCTCTCCCACCCCTCATCGGTTGTTTTTTTGTTTTTTGCTGTTTGTCTGTTTTTTATTCTAAATATCAATCAGGTCCCAGTACTTCCTCAAAACTGGTATCTGTTTGCTTGGTAATATGTTTAAAAGAGTCTAAATGGGTGATCCTGTTGTAAGTAACTAAAGCATAAAATCTGCAGTAAGAAACAGCAAGGGTCTCAAATGTGTTAGTCCCTTGGTGCAGCCATCTTCTTTCTTCATCCAGACCTCACCTTTGTACAGTAAGGCCAGAGTTCTTTTGCACACATGTGGAAATTTCAATTATCTCAGGATCCACCTCATGCCAAGGAAACTCTCAGAACTCTACCTGGATGGGATGCAGTGTTGATTACACTAACTTCTAACTACATTCCAGGTACTTGAGTGCATAACCTAACAAACAAATAAGAAGAAAAGCAGAAAAAAAATCATACGATCTATAAAACAAAGACTTGGATCTTTGAGAAAACCATTAAAATTGACAAACCTTTAACCAAATTAACTGAAAGGTAGAAAGAGAAGATCCAAATTAGCAAAATTAAAGATGAAAGGGAGGGCATAAGAGCAGACAACAAGAAAATTCAGAGAATCTAAAATATATAAATTAAAAAGCTATACTCCAAAAGTATTTGAAAATCTAAAGAAAGGGGTAAGTCTCTCCAAAGATACCAAGGTTAAATCAAGATCTAATAAGCAATTTAAACTTATATAACCTTTAGTGAAATAAAAGCAGTGACTTAAAGTTTACAAAAAACAAACAAACAAACAAACAAAAGCCCAGGGCTAGATATTTTAGTGTAAAATGCTACTGGACTTTTAAAAAAGAGTTAATGCCAGCACTCTGAAAATTTCAAACAATAGAAACAAAAGGAATATTACCCAGTTTTTTTATGGGGTCACAGTAATCCTCATAGCTAAACCACAAAAGACCCAGAAAAGAAAGAGAATTATCAACCAATTTCCCATATAAGCACAGATGCATATACTCCAATAAAATATCTGAAAACACATCAAAAAGATTATTAAATATAATCAAATAGTCTTCATCCAAGAGACTCAAGGATGGTTCAAAATTAAAAAGAAATCAATAAATGTAATCTACTATATAAACAAACTGTAAAACAATAGCTACATGACCATCTCAAGATATGCCTTCCAGAAAGGCTTTGACAAAATCCAATACCCCATCATGATAAAAGTCCTGGAGAGATTAGGAAGAAAAAGGATATATCTCAGAATAATAAGGGCAGTTTACAGCAACCCCATAGCAAACAGGAACTTAAATGGAGAGAAACTCAAAGCAATTCCACAAAAATCAGGAACATGACAAGGTTGTCCATTCTTGCTCCCCTATTCAATATAACTGAAGCAATCAAACAACCGGAGGATAACAAGGGAATATAGTTTGGAAAGGAAGAAGTAAAAATATCATCATCAGTTATGATAGTATACATAAGTGACCCTAAAAAGTTCCACCAAAGAACTCCTACAGCTGATGAACACTTTCAGCAAAGTAGCTTAATAAAAACTTAACTCACACAAATCAGTGCCTTTCTATATACAAATGACAAATGAACTGAGAAAGAAAGAAATCATGGAAACACCACATTTCATAAAATAGCAACAAAAATATAAAATATCTAGGGGTAACTCTGACCAAAAAAGTGATATACCTGTTTAATAAAAATGTTAAGAAACTGAAGAAAAATTGGAGAAGATATATCAGAAGATGGAAAGATCATAACATGCTCATGGATAGGTTAAGATTAACAAAGTACAAATGGCCATCCTACAAAATGTAATCTATAGATTCAATGAAATTCCCATTAAAATTCCAACACAATTCTTCACAGATGTTGGAAGGACAGTTTCCAGCTTCATATGGAAACATACACACAAACGAAAACAAAATACTATAGTTCAAATAATCTTTAATAATAAACGAACTGCTGGAGGTAACACCATATTCAAACTCACTTTGTAATATAGAGCTATGGTAATAAAAACAGCATGATGCTGGTACAAAAGTGGACACAATGATCAATGGAAATGAATTAAAAACAGGACATACATACATATTCACATACCTATCTACACCTATTTTTTTTTTTATTTTAAGGGCCAAAAGTACTCATTGGAAAAAAATACAACTATTTTAGCAAACAGTGCTAATCAAATTAGACAACTTCATGAAGAAGAATGAAAATAGGTACATACATATCACCCTGACTAATGGATCAATTGATCCAAATGGATCAAAGACCTCAAAATAAAATCAGATCTAAACACTAAATCTGATAGAAACAGTCTGGAACTCATTGGCACAGGAAAAAAATCTCTGAACAGAATACCTTTAGAACAGACACTAAGATCAACACTTAACAAATGTGTCCTCATTAAACTGAGAAGTTTCTACACAGCAAAGGACACCATTAGTACAATGAAATAACGACCTACAAAATGAGAAAAGATTTTAGCTACTCTACATCCAATAAAGGACTAATATACAAGTTATATAGAGAACTCAAGAAACAATATCAAAAGATCAAATAATCCAGTAAAAATGGGCTACAGATATAGACAGAAAATTCTCAAAATATGAAACACACATGGCTGAAAAACATTTAAAGAAATGTTCAATATCCCTAGCCAACAGGGAAATGCGAATCAAAACTAGTCTGAGATTTTATCTTACACCTGTCAGGATGACTGAGATAAATAAAACAAGTAAGAGTTCATGTTGGCAAGGATGGGGAATAAGGGGAACACTTATTCATGTTGGAGAGAGTATGAACGTCTATAGTCACTATGGTAATCAGTGTGGTAGCTCCTCAGGAAGATGGAAATCATTCCACCTCAAGGTGCAACTGGACCACTCTTGGGGATATATCCCTAAAGGTTGCTTTATCCTACTACAGAGACACTAACTAAACCATGTTCAAGGCTACTCTACTCATAATATCTGAAAACCAGAAACAACCTAGAGGCCCAGCAATGGATGAATTGATAAAAGAAATTGTGGTGCATTCATACAATGAAATTTAATTATAATGGAGTTAAATTCAGGGTAAATTGATAGAACTAAAAATATTCGTCTTTGGTGAGGTAACCCAGATCCAGAAAGACAAATACAGTATATATTCTCTTGTATGTAGATGTTAGCTGTTTTAAGTCAAAGACAAGCAAGCTACAATCCTTAGAACTAAAAGGTTAGGTATAGAGTAAGGGGCTAGGGGTCAGCGGCAGTTCTCTCTAGGAAGGAGAAATAGAATAGATAGCCATCGATGAACTTGGGCAAGGACTGGAATGAGAGGATCAAACAGGTAAGGAGAGGGAAGGGGGAATGAGGGAGTGAATACAGGAAGGGACAGCTAAAATTAAGAGTTATTTGGAAACCTAATACAGTAGTATCTTCTAAATTACATACAGATATGAAGACAATAAAAATTAAATCACCAAAAAATGGAGAAGACAGAGCACAGTTATCCATTTCTCATCACCAAATGAAGCTTAAGTAACAGGATTTAATCAAGCTCTTGGCCAAAGGGGTCCCATAGAAACTGCCAAACAACCCAGGCTGTTGTCCAAATTGATGGCCAGACCCTATTGCTGAAAATAACACCTACACAACTCATTGAAAATGGAGAAATTGAGCTGATGCCTTCCGAGAGCCCTTACCACTACTGGATAGTTTCTTGGTACTGGAAGGTATTCTGAACACTATCAAAGGATAAATGTAAACACCAACCCAGCTACAAATCCACTGATCTAAAATGGCATCCTTCCTGCAAAATATGGTATTTCTATGAAAACACAAAGCTTGCACAACTAACTAACTAATACCTTATTTGATTTATTTACAGCCCACTCCATGAGATGAATCTCATATTTGATCCTGCTTTAGTGATCAAGAAGCTGAGACTAGATAGCTCAGGCACCCAGGAGAACACCAAATAGTTCTCCAAAAGAAATGTAGCAATAAAATGACTTGAAATGACATTCTGCTCCATTCATAGATCAGTGCCTTGCTCAGTCATCAAAGAAGCATCCTACTGCAGCAGACAGAAACAAATAGAGAAGCTTACTGCCAGACACTATGCAGAGAGCTAGAGACTGCGAATCATCCCTAAATGGCATTGTCTCCACCATATCCCAGGGCTCAGGGAAAGGCATAGACAAAATGAAAAGAGTGTAAGAGGCAGAGGGAATGAAGGACACCAAGGAAACAAGAAACACAGCAGGAGAGATGCACAGAGAAGGAAGCAACGGTCACAAGGTTTGCATGGAACTGCACCAGACTGGGCCTTAGAAGTGAAAGGAGTAGACACATTTTCCCACAAGAGTCTCATAGAAAAAAGATAACTCTTCTTCAAAGTACGCCGCCTGTCGAGCAGAAGATAGCCAACAGAAAACAAAGTCAGTGGTATCTTTGGTGGGTCCTTGTATCATAATGTCATGTCAGGGCTTTTTAAATTTAATTTTTAAAACATTTAAAATTTATTTTATTCTTGCCTTATAGGTTTGCATATATATATGCATATAGCATCGGCTTTTTTGTTTTTTATGGGATTCTTGAGTTTGCAAATGAGTGGGTCTAGCATCTAAATCTGCTTCTTTTATCTTTTCTTTGACTCCTTGGTCTTTCTCCCTTCTGGCTTATTTGTTCAATCTTACTATATTTTATTTCATTATTCTCTCTTAAATGCCTGTTGTTTTCTAAGAAAAGAAAGAAAACAGGGGGATTCTGGATATGAGGGAAAGTAGAGAGAAACTGGAAAGAGTAGATGAATGGGAAATCAGAATTAAGACATTTTGTTGAAAATAGATTCTTTTCTCATATACTACATCCTGACAACAGTTTCCCCTCTTCCTCTCCTCCCACCACGACCAATGTTTCCCCTCTCCCAGATCCACTTACTGCCCCTCCATTTTGTCTTCAAAAAAGATTAGGCTTCCAAAAGAGAACAGTTAATCAAAACAAAACAAGATGCAATAAGACAAGGCAAAAGCCCTCATATGGAGGCTGGATTAGGCAACCCAATAGGAAGAAAGGGGTCTCATGATCAGGCAAGAGTCAGAGATACCCACACTCCCACTGTCAGGAATTCAACAAAACCACCAAGCCAACAACTACATATAACATGTACATGGAGGACCTGGTGAAAACCCATGCAGGTCCTATGCTTACCACTTCAGTATCTGTGAGCCTATGTGAGCTATGTTCTTCTAGTGCCCTCCATCCCCTCTGACTCCTATAATCTTTCCTGCTCCTCTTCTGCCAGGTTTTCCATCTCAGAGTGGAGGGACCCAATGAAGACCTTAAAATTAGACTCTCTGCACAATGTCTGGCTGTGGGTCTCTGCACCAGCTCCCATCTGCTACAGAAGGAAGATTCTCTGGTGATGACTGGGCAAGGCACAGATCTATGTGTAAAGCAGAATATCACTAGGAATCATTTCATTGATTTTGTGATCTCTGAACTACTCCGTCTCCAGTTCCTGGCCATTCAGGTAGTATAGGTCATGGGCTCCCTCTTGTGGTGTGGACCTCAAGATAAACCAAACACTGGTTTGGCCACTCCCACAAATTTCATGTCACCATTGCCCCAGCACATCTTGTATGGCGGGGTAAGGAGGGGTAATAAAACCACAACAAAGCTCAATTGTATCAGCAAAATCAACACTTAAATTTACCATCATGCTTTTCTCAAACTGATCTTCAATGATATCCCTTTATCTCAGTATTACTTCTGTCCATAGAGTTTGAACAATTTAAGTTAAAAAAAAAACAACTATTCTTGACACCTTAATTCCTTTACATCGTCAATTACACTATGAGAGTCTTTTAATTCTGCATCTCTACTAAACCTCAGATCTGCTCAGTTTTCTATTTCTGTTTCTATGACAGACCCAATCTTCTTCATTGACTCTCCTTGATCACCCCCACAATATTACTCTTCAACTACTGGTAGCAAAATGATCTCTTGAAAGCAGAAGTAAAATTGTACCATAACGTAGAATACTCCCAGTTACACTGTTTGGTAGTTCACAAGTTTTCATGTAAACAGTGTGTCACGCAGATGAATAAACCTATTTATCAGAATTAGGATTGACTATAGCTGCAACTGCAAGTTAATTATACAAGTTCCAAGCAGAAGGCTCAAAATATATTTGTCCTAAGATAGAAACTTAACAACAGCCCAGTGTGAGTAGGCCATCCTGAGCTAGAGAGTTGCTGTTGTCAGACACAACAGGAAATTTCAACAATGCAAAAATCTGCAGACCTCACATGGTATTTCCATTTCACATATAGCAAAAGATTTCATTATAATCATTTAGTCAATAAACATTTCTATGAACACTGTTCTGTTAAAAGTGAAGTAGTAGTTATTAAACCAGGTTTCATTGAACATTTATCCATGGCAACTAAATCTACGTCATACAATATCTAATGTTCTACTGAGAGGTATGGAAAGGAAAGCCAGTAAGTAGTGCTTGGTGGTGATGGCCTCTGTTGAGAAACTTTAAACAATCTTTAATAGGAACTAACAATTTCAAAAACTATAACTGAGATAAAATGACAAAGAATAGTTTAATGGACAATTAATTGAACCTAAAGAAAAAATAAGTGAATAAGAAAGTAAGTTTGAGGAAATTAGAATTCAACAAAGAAAAAATATTTAAAGGGCCATCGATGTAAACAAATGCCTAGATGGGAAATCATATACATTAGAGACTTTACATGAATGCAAATTACAGAAAAGTAATGACTTCCAAATTAGTTTCTTGAGGACTTCTTCCTTCCCTCTCCTCCCCTCCTCGTCTCTCTTTGCCTATATAAACCTTATGGCTTTTTAACTGTTTGGTCACTTGGGCTCTCTGCAAATGAAACCGAAGAAAACTTGGAAGGCAGCTAAGTTATTTAAACAGTAAACTAAATGTTCTCTTTAGCAGTGCCTCAGCTCTTCCTTAATCAGAGCATTTTTAAAAGAGTGGAACACCCTTTTAAAACATTCCTATGCCTGTAAAAGTCAAGCCTCCTTGAAAAATAATCCCTGTTCTCTCTGTACAACCTCCTTGTCAGCAAAACCAATAGCAGGGGTCCACATAAATGTAGCATCTCAAGTGCAGTAGAGTTTCCTGCTGTTTCTTGCAGCCAAGGTATCCATTAAAGAGCTGGCACAGCTTCCCAGGGCACATTAGAAATAGCCGTTATTAAACACACAGTCTCTTCTTCCTTCATACAGATAATACTGCTTTAATTGATCAGTCATCCCTACTGTGTTCAGCTGGGGCCAGGGGAACTGGAAAGCATGAACTGCTGCCGTACATGTTATAGCAGTGTCTCCTGATGAGCAAATACAACATGGATTTTTTAGGCTGAAGATGCATTTTCCAGGTTATTAGTTCCTGTTACTATTTTATGCCTAAAGTGGGAAAGTTTGGACTCAATACCCCAAGCTGTCTGGAACTCAAAGGTTCATTGCTTTGCTCTAGGGAAATACGGATCTCAGCTGGCCAACATGATGAATTGCTTTTTGTTATGCCCTTCTCAGACCTTTCAAAGTACTGCAGATTAAAATCAAGAGAGCCCAGGAGAAATCAGAAATTCCAACAACAGGTCAGAAGTTGTTGAACTGAGCGAAGTAAAAAAAAGACATGAAAGCTCCACTACTCATTAAGTTGCCTCACTAATTTCTATCACAGTCCCCTCTATGTAACATACTGTCTTTTTTTTTTTATTGAAAAAAAAATAAAATTTAGTCATGTAGTGAGAGTACAAATAAACATACGGATGGTACTATCCTGAGTGCAAGACCAAGAAAATTCTATTCAAATTTGTGTAATTTAAGTAATTACTTGATCTAGAACAGAGTAGAATCTTTTCTTGCCTTATTTTCATCATATACATGCAATATCAGTTTTACCTGTTTTAATCTGAAAACAAATGGCTCATGAAAGACTTAATGAGAACAGGTAAAGGTAATAATAGAATGTAGTGCCCAGTGGAGAGAAGTGGGATTCATCTATCTCATATCATAAGCTATACTCTAATTGATAAGTCTTACTCTATTTTCTTTTTAATAACTAATTTAATGAGAATAAAGACTTTTCCTCATAATAGATTGTCAAGTTGTCAATGCATATATGTTGAGAGAATAAATGATACAGTTAAGTCAAAGTCAGATGGACTGTAATTTGGTGAAAATTATTTGGGACTATGAAAATTATATGAAAAATTATTTGAAGACTATGCCAGTGACTATGAACTTAATGTGAGGAAATGAATAAAAAGGTTCCAATAGATGGTTCAAAATTCAAAGTCGCACAGGAAGCCCAATTCAAGTCTGGTAGCCCTAGCACAAAACAAAAGTCAACACAAAACAATAGTCATGAATATAAGAAAGAGATCTTTACAGAAGAAGGGAGAACAGCAAGGCTTGGTAAAAATAGCAGAAGTCAGATTAGTACGCATGATGTATTATGTACAGATATGAAGTTGTCACAGAAAAAAAATAATAGCAAAAATATAAGCTAATAACTCTGATGAACATAGATGGAAATATCTTCATCAAAATACTAGCAACTAAATTCACCAGCATGTTAAAAGGTTTATACACCATGATTAGCTTGCCATTTAAATGCAAATATGATTTAACATATGCAAATCAATTTTCTATGATGCATCACACTAAAAGTGAAGGTTTAGAATCCTGTGGTATTCTTAATAAATACAGAAAAACTATTTGACAAAATTCAATGTCAAAGTGCAATAACACTTTTTGATGAAATCAAGCATGAGAGGATTGTTGCTGGTCAAGAAAATAAAGGTCATGTAAGAGTAAATCCATGGGTAAGCATTTAATGATAAAGAGTTAGAAGCCTTTACTATGAACAGAAAGAAGTGGAAAAAAAATTCTGATCACACACTGAATTTAGTACTGAAAGTTGTGGCCAGAACAATTAGGCATGATAAAAAGAATTAAACACATATTAATCAAAAGGAAGAGATAAACCTTTTGGTTTGAGGATGACACAATTTTATATTTAGAAAGCCCTGTAGACTCTATCCAAAATATTGTGGAAATAAAAAACTCAGCAGAGTGACAAGATATAAAAAATACATATATAAAGAACAATCAGGGCCGGGCGGTGGTGGCACACGCCTTTAATCCCAACACTTGGGAGGCAGAGGCAGGCGAATCTCTGTGAGTTCAAGACCAGCCTGGTCTACAAGAGCTAGTTCCAGGACAGGCTCCAAAACCACAGAGAAACCCTGTCTCGAAAAAGAAAAGAAAAAAAAAAAAAAAAAAAAAAAAAGAACAATCAGTTGTTTCTACCTATTATAAGAATGGACTTCCAAGAAAATTAAATAAATCATCATTTTTTAAAGTATCAAAAAAAAACACATAGCAATACACTTATCCAAGTAGGTGAAAGAACGGTATAATATTAATAAAACATCAATAAAAGGTAGCTGTGAGAACAAGCATATATGGGAAATATGGAAATATCTTGTGTTTGTGAAGATACATGCTGTATACTGAGAAGTAACAAACAGACCCAGTGCTAAGATTCAAAATGTGTGTTGTAAAGCAACAGAAAGTAGTAATAGGATTTACACAAAACTAAACAGGACCCAGGATTATCACATCAATTTTGAGTAAATGAAGTTGGAGTCACTATTCCACCTGATGCTATGTATACCGTAAAAATTTAGGGATTGAAACAGCATGGTATTGACATAAAACAGATCTACAGGCTAGGAGAACACAAAAGAGAATCTACATATTTGTAGAAAATTATCTTTAACAAAAAAATGAAAAAAAATAAGCTGGGTATGAGGGGATGAACCTTTAATCCTAGCACTTAGACCAAGGCTGGAAGATCTTATCACATTCGAGAACACACTGGCCTATCTATATACCTCCTGGGACGCACACAGAGACCTTGTCTTCAATAAAATGTCCAAAGCACAAAGCAAAAAAAAACAAACAAAAAATGAAGAATAGGATATTATCTACAATAAATTATGTTGGGAAAATTGATTATCTCACACAGAATAATGAAATTTGGGCTTTTCCTTAATTTATATACAAAATCAACTTAAAATGGACGAAATATAAAACTTGAAACTATAAAAATAGAGAAAATAACTAGGATAAAAATTTTAACATTAGTGAACAATGATATTTTGTACTTTACCTCAAATGCACAAATAAAAAGAAAAAGAAAAACAAAAGTAAACAAAATATAGATAAAAGAGACTGCAAAAATAAGAAACCACCTTATAACAAAAAGAAAATTAATTATATGGACAAATTAATGACAAGAGAAAATATCTTCGAACTATGTATTGTGTGTGTGTGTGTGTGTGTGTAAGGATCTGCTACGACGTAAACAATAAATAATAATAATAGTGGTAGTGAACAATTCCAACTACGCAGTTAAAGATGAGAAAAGACCTGAAAAGTCATGTCTTCTAAAGACATCAAATAAATAGCTACATTATGATGTAGGAGGTTATGTATGCTGTGAATATGTTTTATTGCCATTGGTTAATAAAGAGGCTGCTTTTGGCCAATGGCTTAACAGAGTAAAGCCAAGCTGAAAGAAATATAGAGAGAGAGTAGGCAGTGACAGAGAGAAGCAATATAGCCGCCTGTAGAAGACAGATGCACCAGAACTTTGCCAGTAAGCCATAGTCACGTGATGATACACAGATTAACAGAAATGGGATAATTTAAGATATAAGAGTTAGCTATTGGCCAAACATTATTGCAATCAATACATATTTCTATAATTATTTTGGGAGTCAGGGAAGCTGGGAAACATACAAGCAGCCTCCCCCTACAATATTAAATCAGGTTTGTTTTTTTGTTTTGTTTTGTTTTGTTTTGTTTTTACTGTGACAAAATACTTGAGAAAATCAACTTTACAAAGGAAGAAAGGCTTATTGGTATGAAGTAATCTGTTTTAGGGCTTAGGCCATGACCAACTGGTTCTGTTCTTTTGGGGCCTACAGTAAGATGAAACAAATAAAGGGGAATCTGTAATATAACAAAGCAAAATATTTATGGTGCATGGGAGAACAAAAAATAAAAGAAAGGGCTTGTTTCCCTAACTCCCCTTTAAGTCGTGCCCTAATAACTTAGCTCTCTGGAAGAACTCATTTCCTTAAAGATGCTCTAATATCTCCAAACAGCATTACAGGCTGACAGCCAAGCATATACGGCATATCCTTTGTATAATCTGCAGATCTACATAATAAAAGGTCAAAAATTTGTAGGAGGATGCTGCTTGTTCTTCCTGGCCACCCAGAAGCTATATTAATTAAAACACTGTTTGGCCCATTAGCTCTAGCTTCTTATTGGCTAACTCTTCTATTAATTTGACCCATTTCTATTAATCTGTATATCACTACATGGCAGTGGCTTACCGGCAAAGATTTGGCATGTCTGGCTCTGGTGGCTCCATGGCATCTCTCTGACTCTGCCTTCTTCCTCCCAGCATTCCGTTTAATTTTCCCTGCCTACCTAAGTTCTGCCCTATCAACAGGCTACTTCAGTTTCTTTATTCATTAATAGTAATGACAGCACACAGAGGGGACTACAACATCAAAAATTATATTTTGAAAATGCTCAAAAAGCAACAAATTTCAGAGAAAATTAAGTCAAAATCACAGAGAGATATATTTCCATTAGGATGGTTATTATCAAAAGGACACATTTGCATACTGTTAGTAGAAATGTAAATTGGTGTAAGAAACATGAGAGGTTCTGAAATCATTAACAACAGCAAAAAAATCATATGAAACAGCAACTGCACCTCAGCATGGGTATAAAGTAAAATGAGTAACTTGAAGACATATATGTAGTCAAACTGCAGCATTTTTCACAATGTCTGGAGAGTAATTAACTTATCTGTTTTCAAATTAATACATAAGTCATTAAAATAGTTTGCCCACATACACACACATACTACTAACACTACCACCAAAATAATGTATGTTTCAGTCATAAACAAAGAAAATTTGTAACACAAAACTGAAGGATAATCTGGTAAGCTCAAAAAGCCAAACACAGGACAAATGTTACTAAGTTTTATAATCTTTCATAAATATAATATTCAAAATTATGAAAGCTGTAGAAGCAGAGAGAGTGTAACAGCATTTTCCCAGGGCCATGATGTGAGGAAAGGGATGACGGCTTAAAAACTAGTAATTTTGGTCAAGAAGACAAAGTTCCGGAGTGCAAATATTCAGCATAAGAACCAAGTAATAGGACTATATCATATACAAAAATTTCTAATTACAGACCTTAAATTTAGCCATCACATACAAATGAGAATAGTAAAGGCTCTTAAGAATATGCTAATTATTTGATGATGCCAATTAGTTATGATGTCTCTATGTACATGTATATATTAAAACATGATACAGACTTTATGTATAAGTAATTTACATTTGTTTATTATATTTTAATGCAGGTGTGATTCAGGATTCCTTCCTGTATGCTACGAATATGTTTTCTTACCATTGGTTAATAAAGAAGCTGCTTTGGCCTATGGCAGTGTGTAACCGAAGAATGCTTGTTCGTTTCCCAACCGCTCCGCTCTGAATTATCACACAGAAACTATATTAATTACAACACTACTTGGCCTATTAGCTCAGGCTTCTTATTAACTAACTCTTAAATTAACCAATTTCTATTAATCTGTGTATTGGCATGAGGCTGTGGCTTTCTGGTAAAGATCCAGCAGGCATCTTTCTCCTTTGGCAGCTACATGGCATCTCTCTGACTCTGCCTCCTCTCTCTCTATATATATATCTTTTCCAGCCTGGCCATATTCTGCCCTACTATAGGCTGAAGCAGCTTTTTTATTCCAATGGTAGTAAAACATATTCATAGCATAAAGAGGGGAATCCCACATCAGCAAAGCAAAATATAGGTAGGAGAGAAAACTAAACTGAATGCAGGGAAAAAGAAGGCAGAGTCAGGTAGACACTATGTAGCTACCAAAGGAGAAAGATGCCAGAGTATTGCCAATATGCCACAGCCTTGTAACAATACACAGATTGATAGGAATGGGTAAGAGTTAGCAAGAAATATGCCTGAGCCATTGGCCCGTGTTGTAATTAATATATTTTCTTTGTGATTACTTGGGTCTGGGTGCCTGGGAAATGAAAGCACAGTCTCTATTTACACAGGTGAGAAGGATAAAAAACTAGATGGGGCACCGAACAGAACAATGAGCTCAAGATTGCTCTAGGTTTCTTCAGGGTTGTTTAAGTTCAAGGTGATCAAAACCACCCTCTCCAAATTTAGTGTTAAGTCACAGAATAGTCTACTACTAGCTTCTCTTCCAGTTAGTATCGAAAATATCCATGTCCTGTAGGAAACATATGCAAATCAAATTATAGACTAAATACAGTGAGTTTAAGTGAGTTTTTAATGTTGTTATTGTTGCTGCTGCTGTGTTTTAAGTTTAGAACACATAATGCAGTCTTAAATGTCAGGAAATAATTAAATTCACCTAATTACTTCAGTTGCAGACATTGTAGGTACTACAGGATAATACTTTAACATAAATAGCAAGTGTGGATGTTTTTCTAGTAACAATCTTTAATACTATTTCAAATAAAAGTAAGAATATCACCTCTAGTATATTATAAAATTCAAATATCTGAAGTAGTCACACACTACAAACAGAATCATCTCTCTGCAGTTCAAGCTTCCAGTGAAAATGCAGAGCATCATTATGCCTCGGGATGATTCTGAGACTTTCCCAGTGGAAAAGAGCATGCCTAGATTTTATTACTTTACATCTCCCTGAAGTATTCTGCGCACTACTTTTATTAGCATACTGTTTTACAATTAATGATAAATATGCTGCTTAGATTCTTGAATATAAGTGGGTCATGCTGCAATGAACAAACCCCAGCATGATATTATAGATGTAGGGTGTGAAACTTCTGTGGTTTTTGGTTTATTTTTAAAATCAATATTTTCTCATTTTATTTTACCAATCCCAGTTTCCTCTCCCTTCCTTCCTCCTGTTCCCCCACTTCCCACCATTGATTTACCTAAAATTTTCATGATTTCATTTTTCCTTATGGCTGAATAGTATCCCATTATTTGTGCCACATTTCCATTATCCATCCACTGAAGACACTTAGGTTGTTTCCATTTCCTGACTATTGTAAATGCAACACCTATAAACATTACAGAGAAATTACTCGTGGGTTAGGATAGCATACTCTTTGGACATATGACAAAGCGTGGTATAGCTGGGTCATATGCAGGATTTATTTTTAGTTTTTGATTTTTCTCCAATACTAGTTTTCAGAGGAGTAAAAAAAAAAAAAATTACATTTCAACCAACAGTGAATGATGGTTCTTCTTTCAGCATTACCTTACCAGCATCTGTTGACAGTTGATTTACTGATCTTGTCCATTATGATCAGAGTAAAAGGAAATCTCAAAATCATTTTAATTTGCATTTCCCTAATTGCTAAAAGCGATGAACAACTTTTGAGGTGTTTCTCAGCAATTTAATTCTTCCATTGAGAATTCTATTTAGATCCCTAGCCCATTTTTTAATTTATTTAATTTATTACATACCAGCCACAGTTTCCCCTCCCTCCTCTCCTCTCATTCTTCTCTCCCACCTCCCTTCTACGCCCCCCATCCACTCCTCTGCAGTCTCCATTCAGAAGGAGTAAGTCAACAAACCTAGCCCTTTTTTTTGTTTGTTTGTTTCAGTTACCAAAATAACTCCTATAACATTAAAAAAAAAAGTGCTATGGATAAAAACAAAGGAGAATGGAATGGGGATATTATTAAGAAGTCTATATAAACCTGGCAGTGGTGTCCAGGGAGATGTCCCCAGCTGGTACCTTGGGCAACTGAGGAGAGGGAACCTGAAATGATCCTATCCTATACTGATGAATATCTTGCATATCACCTTAGAACCTTCATCTGGCGATGGATCGAGATAGAGACAGAGACTCAATTTGGAGCAACGGTCTGAGCTCTTAAGGTCCAAATGAGGAGAAGGAGGGAGAACATGAGCAAGGAAGTCTGGACCACGAGGGGTGCACCCACCCACTGTGACAGTGGAACTGATTTATTGGGAGCCCACCAAGGCCAGCTGGACTGGGACTGAATAAGCATGGGTTGAAACTGGACTCTCTGAACATGGCGGACAATGAAGGCTGATGAGAAGCCAAGGACAATGGCACTAGGTTTCGATCCTAATACATGAACTGGCTTTGTGGGAGCTTAGCCTGTTTGGAAGATCACCTTCCTGGACCTAGATAGAAGTGGGAGGACCTTGGTCTTCCCGCAGGGCAGGGAGAGGGAGGGGGAATGGAGTGGGGGGAGGAGAAGAGGAGTGGGGATAGGGAAAGGGGAGTGGGGGGAGGGGGCAATATTTGGAAGGAGGGGGAGGGAAATGGGAAACGGGGACAGGTGGAAATTTTAATTAAAAAAAAGAATAAAAAAAAAAACCTGGCAGTGGTGACATACATCTTTAATTCCAGTGCTCAGGAGGCAGAGGCAGGCAGATCTCTGTGAGTTCGAGGCCAGCCTAGTCTACAAGAGTTAGTTCCAGGTCACCACCAAAGCTACACAGAGAATCCCTGTCTCAAAAACAAAAACAAAAACAAAAGAAAGAAGAAGATAAAAGAAAAAGAAGAGAATATATAGCTTGGAATGCAGTGTTTAAGAAAAGCCTCTCTGAAAACATTGAAAGAAATGTATAGGGCATGTACCATTTGGCTGTCTAGAGAAAAGGCTTCAAGCAGAGTAAAAATGTTTAGAGCAGAGTAGGCTCTATGTATCCCATAAACAAAGTCCAGTGCAGCTGGAAGAACAGTGAACAAGGTATGTAGGTAGAATTTAGAGAAGACAGACAAGGTGTAAAAGAGAATGAATAGCAATGAAGGATTTTGTTCAAGGTGCAGCAAATTTCGGAATGTTAATGTTGTAAAATCTTAGTTGAAACCTTTGTACCCAATATGCTTCTGGTAATAAAAAAGTTATCAATCAAGAGGTACCATACAAATGAGACTGTTACTCTAACAAAAGGAATCCTAAAGACTTTGGTTCTTCTCCTATGTAAAAATGGGGCAAAGAGTCATCATTAAACAATGGACATATTATGTTACAACCACAAAAATAGACTACTGAACCCAGTAAGAAATCACTGGAAAGTAATAAGCAGAGGCATGGCCAATAATTAGAACCTAAAATCTATACTGACTGCTCAGTGCAAAAAAAGATAAATGCAAAGGCAGAAGGAAGCAGGATAAATATACTTGCTTGACATTTTATTTGCCAAAACTAGTAAATAATATGATCAAACCAGAAACAGAGCACAAAAGGCCATTCCACCTACAGGAAAACCTAAGCATACTGTAAAAATGAGAATTCACAATTCTGTTTTAGGAATGTAGGGAATGAATGAGAAAAATAATACAATTTGTTTATTTGCATTTAAATTCCCAGGACCAGATGAGTTCATCAAACAAGTGAGTATAAAAAGAAAAATGAAAAAAATAACTATATCACTCAATTACAAAAATGATGAATAAATAAGAACCTGCCAGAGGCATCAAAAAAGAGGCTACCAGTGAAAGAACAAAGCACTAGAAAAGTCAACTAGGAGACAGAGAAGGGATTGCAAGGAAAAGAGATAATCAATGACTAATTAAGTTGGCTAAAGAATGTATTTTAGGTTTAGTAACAGTAATACACAAACCTTTAGAGCTGAACAAGGGACATTTGACCAAAATAAAAGGAGTACAAATGTTTGAACAGTTTTAAAAAGAAATGGTACTACACAGGAGGAAAGAAAGGGAGGGGTGGGGAGGAAAAGGATAAGGAGGAAGAGGAAGAATGATGGGAAGTAGGGAGAATGAATATTGAACTGGTCAGTAAAGAAAAATACTACCATGTATATTCTTTTTGATTTTGAAATTATCCAATAGGAAAAAGAAAACCAGAAAATTACCGGTATGAGGTCACTAACATCACAAAAGATAGAGAAATCTTGGGATCAAATGGAGGCACTAGTCTCCTAGAGGAAAAGGGACTAGACCCAGTTTTTCTAAGAAATGAAAAGCAGAGCACTATGGTAGAGCCATACATGAGAAGGTGTAAATAGCCATGTGACTTCAGGCAACTATCAAATTTCTTGATGTCACCATTTCTTCCTTAACAGATGGACATGACACAGGAATTTACAAGTAAAGGTTAAAAAGGAATAGTAAATGATGTATCTACTTTTGCCCCCAGATATGTGAGTTTTATTTCCACTTTTTTCGTTTTCCTGTACTTATGTTTTATCTGCCATATAATAAAAATTCAGCAAATGTGGAGTCAGAGAGATAGATGGCTGAGCAGTTAAGAGAACTAGCTGCTCTTCGGATCCAGGTTGGTACCTACTACCAACCTAGAGATTTGCAATCATCTGAAACTCTAATTCCAGAGGAATCCAATGTCCTTTGTTTCCTACAAGGTCCAGGTACACATGTGTTACAACAGACACTTAGGCAGGCAAAACACATATACATATAAAATAAAAATAATAAAAATAAAAACAAATTATTAATTGTGACCTTTTACTACAAACACCAGTTAATTTTAACACAACTTTCATTTTGGTATAAAATAATTTCTTTCTCGACAAAAACAAAGGGGATTTCTCTGTAACTAGGATTGGTAGAGAAGGGAGGGGTATAGAAAACAAGCAATATTAAAGTTAAATTTTTTAACAGTTACTTCAGAAATGACAGAATTCTTTCCTGAAGACTATATGACCACAACAGTAGCATCTCACAACATCATCTCTGCTCACATTTCTCCTAGATGGAGAAATGCTACACAAATATCTCACTACAGTCACTGATTTGCCTTAATCAAAATACAGTAATAATATGCATTGTAAAAAACCAGTTTATCTTCCAAATTTTTATGTTATCAGTATTTTCTCCCAGAACTGCTGCAATTATACATAAATTTATGCATATTTTCAGTTTCATTATTTTTTATAACCATCCAACCAAGATGTTCGTAGACCAAGTAAAATAAACACTGTACATCAAATTCAATTATGAATGACCTACTTAAATAGTTTCTCCATGTTACTCAAATTAAAAAATAAGTATTTAATGCTAATGTATCAGATGAAGCATATAGAAGCAGTAGACATTTTTAAATATAGCTTATGCCTTGCATATTTAATCACATCGGCTGATGATCCACTGAATAATTTGATATATCAATTAGTGCTATCAGCATTAAAGTATCTGCTAGTATTTTTAGCATCTGTTGCAGCTAATAGAATAACCAACGAGGCAAAATCTTCACCTTAGGAATTCAGTGCAGATCTCTTGTCAAAAGATAGCCTTCTATACTTTAAGCACTATTCAGACACAATAAGGAAGCTTTCAGAATTCTATGACAGCACAATTTCTTTATCCCTTCAACCAGACACTTAAATGATCTCCTTATCCTGGATACTGCAGAGAATGCTGTGATGAATCAAGGGGGCCGGGGGAGATATTTTTAGTAAGGTGGTGATTTCGTTTCCCATGAGTAAATAGGCAGAAAAGAAATTGCTGGATCATATGGAAACTCTATTTTTAAATTCCCTAGGTAACTCCATGCTATTTTCTACAACTGTTGTACCCAACTACAGTTTGCCATCGATATACCAGAGTTCCCTTTCTCCATACTTCCATCAACACTCTTCCTTTTGATAATAGAAATTTCAAAAGAAAAGAGGTATGAAATGTAAATAGACTCAAATACACAGAAGTAACGAGCAGGGGGCAGTTGAGTTATCACAGGATGGAGTGAGAGGGCTATTGTTACAGCTTCACAGCACTTCAATGTCTCATTCTGCTAAGGAAGGAACAGAAGGAAGGATGAGTCTTGGCATCACTGTAGAATGTTGTTCAATAGCACTAGCTGCATTCATTTAGAGATTATGACAAATAGTGCTTCAGACTTCATTTGTACAGTTGAAGACATTAACTATAACTCAATGCTACATAAGGACATCTATTATATGCCTTATCTATAAGTATCTTTCTAGCCTCAGCAAAAGTTCATGGCTTGTGGTGAGCACTTAGTATTGGATGAATTTAATTTGAAAGTAAAGTGCAATATGAGTACTGAAAACAAAATCTTACCTAAACACTGTGTGTAGGCTGTGGGATGCAGGACTTTACTAGGGAGAAAATACTTGAGATGAGAAATCAAAAGGTAGTCTGACAGGACCTTGATATACATACATCTCATCGCCTGCTGCCTGACCTTAGGAGGTCTAGGCTGAATGGAGACGGACTCCCCATACATCATCCTTTCCATGTTTATGACTATTTCCTTTAGTCGATGTAAAATTTCACAGATTTTACTTATCCAGTTGCTGACCCCATGTCATTCCACCATTTAAAGTGTGTATTTCTCCCTCATTCACTTTCTTTCAGGTCACTGTTTCCCATCCCTGCTTCCTCTGGAGATAATGGCCTCTTTTAGTATAATTGCTGTACACACACACACACACACACACACACAAACACACATAAACAACTCCAGTAACGTTGGAAAATACTTTTCCCAAGGGATCAGCCCCCTACTTAATCATCCAACAATGAGTGTTCAACCCTGAAATCATATATGCATATGTTTTATATATATATATATTTCTTATATATATATTGCTTATATATATATTGCTTATATATAAGCAATACTAATACTCAAGAGTGGATTGAGCAGGCTGTATTTATGATATATAAATACAAATGATCATATATTTTCTTTTTAAAAAATATTTATTTATTTATTTGTTATGTATACAATATTCTGTCTGTTTGTATGTCTGCAGGCCAGAAGAGGGCACCAGACTTCATTATAGATGGTTGTGAGTCACCATGTGGGTGCCGGGAATTGAACTCAGGACCTTTGGAAGAGCAAGCAATGCTCTTAACCACTGAGACATCTCTCCAGCACATATTTTCTTTATATATTATATAAAACATATTTTCTTCTAAAATGTTATAAAAACAAGTAAAATTAAAACAAATGTAATGATAAACTAACATTTTCAGTTTAAAAGCGCTATACAAAGTAGTACTAATTCATGAATAACAATATTATTTCTAATTTGATGCCACCAGGTCATCAATGATCCATAGAACAAATTTACTTAGACTCAGGAAAACAGCAAAACTTACATGTGGAGACTACCATTTTAAACAGCACTATGCTGACATAGCTGAAGCTTCCTCCACATACCTGCTTGCTCTATTTCCCAATATAAGTTATCACTGGAATGTCCTAACTTAGTATTTCGTTTGGATTCCTCACACACTGAGGCCAGTTCTTTCACAGCACAACAAAATGAAGCTGAAGATAATAGGAACACTTTACACGACTTCATTTCATGGTCTGTGAATCCAGTCAGCACTTAAACACTGGGACCTTTATCAGCTCATGTATGGATTTTCAGTGCTATTTTCTTTTCGCGTTTTCAGTGGATTCTCTGACTACTTAACTGCCTGTAATTCCAACAAATGAAACCAAAATACAGGAAATTCAAGAGAAACAACCAAACATACTTTGAAATCTGACAACAGCCATAGCAAAAAGAAAGAAAGAAGGAAGGAAGGAAGGAAGGAAGGAAGGAAGGAAGGAAGGAAGGAAGGAAGGAAGGAAGGAAGGAAGGAAGGAAGGAGAAAAAAAGAATTTCACATCAAAAGCCACATGTTAAGAAACTCCTGTCTACTAATGTTGAAGATAATTGTTTAGTGAAAAGTTCTTTTGTGAATTTTCAAATTCCCTCACCTATGACTGCTAATTACCACAGAAACCCAAAATTTCTGACAGATCATTTCTATTTGTAATATTAGCAATGACCTGAATCACTGGGGGTAAAATCAAATTAGAAGAAACAAGATTGTATATTTTAACTAATCCAAATGGGAGGCGGGATGGATTTTTATATAAACAACTGAAGTTTCATTTTTTATTTTATATTTTAAAACAATCTTTTTTAAATTTATATAACAATTTCAGTTCCCTCTCCCTCTCCTCCTCCTTATCCACCCACCTTCTCCCTACCCCACCCCACTTCCATCCACTCTTCAGAGCTGGTGAGGCCTACCATGGGGAGTCAACAATGTCTGTCATAACAGTTGGGGCAGGACCAAGCCCCTCCCCACTGTATCTAGACTGAGCAAGGCATCCTTCCATAGGGAATGGGTTCCACAAAGCTAGTCATGCACTAGGGATAAATACTGGTTCTACTGCTAGTGGCGCCACACACTGCCTAGGCCACACACTGCCACCCACACCCAGAGAGCCTAGTTCAGTCTCAGGCAGGTTCCCCCGCTGTTAGTCCAGAGTCAACGAGCTCCCACTAGCTCGGGTCAGCTGTTTCTGCGGGTTTCCACATCATGGCCTTAACCCCTGTGCTCATATTATCTATTATCACTCCTCCCTTTCCACAACTGGACTCAAGGAAGAAGCTAAGAGATCCCCTACGGAAGTTTCATTCTTAAGTCTTTAAATGTTGGATTTCAATAAAAGAAGAATGCTCAGGAGTAGGGACTTTAAAAATAAAAATATTTTAGCTCTTTCACCTCCAGAACCCCTGAGCCTGTTGCTATAAAGTAATCCGAGTTATACTTGGGGGACGATTGACTTTACAGATAAAATTAAGTTTATTCTGGTAGCATTCAGACATTACAACGTAGGTGCCAAACTCAAAATTTTAAAATATGATCATGATCTAATGTAAATAATATTACTTTTAACAAAAATTTTCTTATGAAGAGTTAAATCCTAGGGTTATTGGCACATTTTCCACTTCCTCTTTACCCAGTAAATAAGAAATTCCATTGTGTACTTCAATTCATCTCATAAAAGTTTTTATGCCTTATTCCTGAAATTGTAATTCTTTGTACCATTCAGCCAGATTTTTAACTAGAAGTAATATCAGGAAAGGCATATGACTTCCTATAATTCTAATATAAGTAATGCTATTTTGAAGAAAAGTGATTGATTTTACATTAAGTTTTTAGGGGAATTTTACTAGTCTTAACTTTTTTTTTTACTTATCTCATTAACATTGCATTACAAACAACTTTCTGATAAATAATTTTAGAATTTTCTTGGATGTACTTCTCATTTACTGAGCTGTGATCCAAGGCTCAGTTGCAGAGGGACTAGAGGATTCCATGATCAAGGGTTGAGAGTAACTAAGTTTTCTGATACTCAGTTCAATATAGTAAGAAGCTAAGCCCATACTTCTGTCTTCTTCCTGTGCAACACTCCTCTCTCATTTTCTCAATTAAGGGAGCAGTATCTACTTAAGACTTTCTCTGGGAGAACAAACTCATACTGCCAATAGCTGTGCTCTTATTCAAACATTTCCTGCCATCACTGCTAACCCTCTTTCCTAAGTGTTCTGGTTTGGATTCAGTGCCTCTTGGCAGTTTCTCAAGTCAGCACTACACGCTACAGGGAAAGATGGAATTTTTCTTTTTTTCTGATATTTATGTGATTGCACGTGCATGCACTGATCCTCCATCACGGTGTGTGAAGGTCAGAGGACAATTACAAGGACATGGTTATCTCCTTCTATCATGTGGCTAACAATTTTTCCCTGCTGACCTAACTCACCAGCCTTCTTTCAGTAAATTTTTAATCTTGGTTTGACATATACTACTGAAACAAGATACAGCTCAGATACAGTTAGAGTCAAAGAGGATGTTTTACTTTATGTGAATGAGAGATTTGATCACATTTATGTGTACGCTCCACATATATTCCTGGGGCCTTCAGAGGTCTTAGGAGAGTAATAGATCCTGTGAAAGTGGAGTAACAAATGGTTGTGAGCTATCATGTGAGTGTTAGAAATCAAACCTAGGTTTCCTGGAAAAGCAACCAGTGCGCGCTCTCTCTCTCTCTCACACACACACACACATACACACACACACACACACACACACAAACACACACACACCCCAAAAAGGATTCTAGACAGCTAATATTCCAGTTACCTAAATGTTCTTGATATTTGAATATCAGCTATTGAGAATTCTATGCTGCTAAAATTTGGAGGCTTTCTATATCTATATAATCACTCCCTTCGAAGGTTAAAAATACATTTTTGAATGTGGCTGGTTCTATAAACATTAAAGAAAAATTCAAAGGATGCTTAATCAAGATATTGGGACATATTTTCATCAAAATAGGTATGATAATCTCACTCAATTATTTACTGATTGCCCCAAACTACTATTTCAGACTGACGATCTAAATAGGAGACACTTACCTAACAGCTCTGAGCTGCTACAGATGATACCACGAAGTCTCAAACGTATCTAAGCACATTCACCGGGTCTGAAATATCAATGGTTGATAAGAATGTTGTTGGGAGGCCATGCAAACAGCATGTAAGTCAATCATAATATGGGACTTTGAGATTTGGGGGCAAAGCCATAATATTTCTTTAAGGACCATCGGTTAGAATTTAGTAGAGATAGCGTATTTTACAATGTACAAATCACTGTGTTCCTATACAAACTCCACTGTCTGTTTTCAACTGGGGATTTGCTAACCTATCATGCCATAAAACTGGCCGTCATAAGAACACTCCATAATCAAAGTGGTATGTGTGTGGTCATGGCTAAAGTAAGCTTAAAAGGCAAAAGTAAACTACATGAAGTAGTGGTCCAAATAACTACGGACTCATTTAATACACTGCTGTCTCTCTCCTGGCCTGCAGGAAACTGGTTTCATGAGAGATTTGATGCCATCAAAGTTTAGGCCTAGGAGTACTAAAAAGGGTCCAAACTTAGCGCCTTTTATTATTGCCAGTGGTTTCCCATGCACCTTTTTAACAAAGAATTGAAGATTTTGACAATGACCAAGGGACTGGAACAATCTTTAACATGTTCTGAATGTGTACTAATAAGCATGGTGACACGAACATGTAATTTTAACAATTTTGAGGTGGATGTTCAATTAGGATTTCACGGCTAGCTTCAACTACCTAAGACCCCATCTCCCCATCTCATTTTTTTTTTTTTTTTGGTTTTTTTTTTTTTTTTTTTTGGTTTTTTTCGAGACAGGGTTTCTCTGTAGCTTTGGTGCCCATCCCGGTCCATCTCATTTTTTTAAGGCACAAATAACAAGCAGTAAGTTCCAGGTAGAGTGTTAATAGGCCAAAGACCATCCCTCAATTGACAGATGTCATCCAACCTAACAGTGCCTCTAAAATGCATTTAAATAGGTGGTTTGCATTCTAAGCACATGTTTACCCAGTAGGTATAGCTAAAAGACTCTCTTGGGAGCTATGTTGTGGTTTAGGATGAATGCACTGGAGGGAGGGAACTTGTAAGACAAAACAAGTAATTCAGGTCAGGTAGGTTCTTGTACCATCTCTTTCAGCACTTTTGGAAGTCTCTCTCAGAAAGGCAGGAACTTTTATGAAGGCAGGTTCTATGGCTCCTATCCTGTAATATCAACTGAATGTTGGATAAATTGTGTATATCAAATAATTCCACGGTATTAACACTGCTTTTCTTCTGGCACACGGTTCTAACCAGAAGTCAGATAATTTATCCATCAGTACACGGCACGTTTCACTTGACAGAGGAAAAGAGGCAGGCACCGCTGCAGTCTACTGGAGGAATTCCTCTTTTGAGTCAGCTTTCCAAAGCTCCTGAATAAAGCAGAGGCACAAAACAAGGTTCACACATGCTTCGTGCTTGGGTTTAATTAGTAAGAGAAGTCTGAGGAAAGGACAATGCAGGGGTATAAGACTTGCTTAAATCATCCTCATAACTCCCCACAGTGATGCTACTGGCAGGCCAGGGATGGGTGAGCTGAGGAGCTCCTGCTATGAACCTGTGAGGAGAGTACACTGGCAGAGGGTCCCCAGGAAGCTTTAGAATAGGCTGCTTTTTAATTAAAAGGAACCTGACTAAGCCCCACATTCTAATCCCACAGGCATAGGATGAATTAAATCCATATGATCTTTAAGATATTCCACAAAGTTCCTTAACAACCAGTATCTATGGTAAACAATTTTGTCTTGCTCTAAAAAAAGATACATCCTCATTTTACTCTTAAGGGAATTTTCCAATAGTCACATAGAAGCTTGTAATTCAATGGATTATGATAGTCTAACAATCTTAACAAAGCTACTAAACTAATATATTAATAATTTGAAGTTTTCTTCATTCTCTATCCCTTACCAGTACAAAGCAAACAACAACAACAGCAACAAAAAATCATAATTACACCTTAGAAAACACAAGAAATGAAATCATGTTACATTCTGGAGCATGGTCGCCAGCAAAAAGTTATATTTATATTAAAAATTGTTTTCATCTTTACTGAAATTCTGGCTTCTTTTCACTAGCCCTGTCACTATGCTACAGTTGCCATGGTACACAGTTTCTCATTGAATAGCCCAATTCATTCGCCAGTTGTTTTTCAAAGATCCTCATCAGTCTTGAGTCCATTTTCCCTTAAGCATCTCAGACAAGGCAATCATATTTTTTAGATTGTCTCCTATTTTCTCTCTAAAATTGTTTAATATTTATCAAAGTTTAGCACATGTATGCCATTTGGTCACTTTCATAACTGTTTTTGTTTCCTGACCACAATTAATCCTGATTTTTTTTATTTTTTTTTTCCTACCTTCCAAAAGATAAAGCATTTCACAGAAAAAGTTAAGGATAAATTAAGTCTTACCCTTCAATCTCATATTTTAAAAATGAGAGTGAGACTTCCTAGTGCTGTTATCATTGAACCATGCCCTTGTGGTATTTATGAGCTTTGGGCTAATGAAACATCAGCAATCAAGAACTAGGATCTACATATTAAGTGAATGCATATGTAAATACATGAGAATACCTAAGTCTATCACATATCTAAGAATCTATCATATGGTTTACTGCAGACTTTTCACATCTATTCTTCATCTGCACTGCAATCCCACTAGATATCTACATCTACAATTCTCATCTTAATTTTGCTGAAAGGATTGCTAATGGTAACATGGGTGAAAAACAAAGACAAGAAATTGCAAATAAAAGAGCTATACCCATTTGAAAAAAAATATTGCTTACATGATATTTTGGTTAATTTTTTTCTCTTCTTTATATTACTTGGGTCTACATTCAGCTACACATAATGATCCCCTGGTCACAACACTTCATTGATTTTTACCAAATCTCTAAATTCTATTTCTATTAGATTGTACTTCAAAAACTCAACAAAATAAAAGAAATATGCTTACATGTTTCAAATAAGTCTAGCTATTTAAAGAGATGAGGAAGCATAAACAATCTACCATAAAACATCTTGAAAGCTCTTATAACATGATCATCTTGAGTTTAAGTCTCTTTGATTATAAGTCTTGCTTCTTATTTACAGACCAAAATCTCTACAATTCTGTTGCATTTACCCATTTTTGTCATTTTGTTTGAAATGTAGCTCATTGTTTGCTGTTTTGTAGGTAAGAAGAAAGAAGATTTTAGTCTGCCATGTTGCTGACATCTTGCTTTAAAAATGAATATAGTTCTAAATGCAGAGAATAAAATTCTATTTAATTTCATAACTATTTCAATTATTTAAAGTTGGTTTTAAAATATAGTACATGTACTAAGATATATAATGTACTCTGAGATATATAAATCAAGAATACCAAAATTAGTTTAATGCATTAGATAAGTAAGTGGAGAGACTAACCTCTCCTATAAAAATGGACCCTAGTTGTAGGCTTCTAAAAGGAGCAGTGACGACAGAGGCAATGCACGCATAGTTTTATTTTAAGCTGAGACATATATAACTGACATACATAACTTTTGCACACATTTAATTTACTGTTCATAACCACTCCTGTTGTAACAAATAACTGGCAGATGTCTACTCAGGAATAAAATAATAAAAAAAATAAAATTTAGTAAGCAAACAGTAGTCTCTATAGCATTATTAGCTAAATCTTAATATTGAGGTGAATTTAATAATGCCCTTTTATAGTCTTCTTTTCCAAGCTCTTGGATTGCCATCGATATTGAACCTCAGCACATATTTCAGATCTATACTTCCATTTTGGTTTTCTATGAATTGCATAATTTTCTTTAGGCAAGAACTTGCTTTCTTATCTAAGTTTAATTCACAATGACCAGCAAGTAAAGGAAAAGTGTCCCATAATATATCTCTTTAAGTGTATCTTTAAAGTCATAATCGTCAACTAAAAAACATACATTTACACTGAATCAATGGCACTTAGAACTCATGATTCATATCTGCTCTTATGACCTGTAACGTAACAATTAACAATTCTACTTGTTAATAATTACACTACTTTTCTATTTTAAAATTTTAATATAATTTATGTGTGAAAGTGTTTTGCCCTCTTATATGTCTGAGCACTACATGCAAGCCTGTTACCAGCAAAGGCTGAAAATGGTGATGGATCCTATGGAACTGAAGTTACAGATGATTGGAGCCACCATGTGGACATGGGAATGAAACACGGGTCCTCTATAAGAGCAGCCAGTGCTATTAACCATTCAGTCATCTCTGCAGCACCTACCCTCCCCCCTCAATATTTATATTTCGTGTACCTTGTGTTTAGCTTCCCCATACCTCTTCACTGCTTTGACCAATAAAATTTCAGAGTTTAGCTTAACTGCTAATAAAAGAACTGTGAACAAATTATAAGAGAGAATATTCTTGTTTTGCCATACTGATGCAGAAATGCAGATTCAGTATCACTCAAATGGCACATCAAAAATTTATGACACACCATCAGTCCTACTTCCCTGTCCAGGATGGGGGAATGCATAATCCTTTCATTATTTCATATTACAAGCATCTTTGATGATACTGTTTGAGCAGCAGAGGATTCTTATCAAGGCTGCAGGGAATGCTACAATGTTCTGTAAACATCTAGTTTCTTTAATGCCTAAAGAGTCTCTAAGAGAGTAGTTATTTTAGCAAGTAACACATTGGTTGACTAATGAAAACAATTATATTTATACTTCTCTTTTGGAAAGGTATCAAACCATAAGAGGGTATTTCTTTTCTCTTTTATTCATGGACACAAAGTGGAATTTGTTGCTGTTTAGACTTTCTATGTGATTTCAGACTCTGAGTTTACCTTATTGAAAACAACAATCTGATGGCAATGGGTGAAGTGCTTTTGCCTATATCCTTCACTCAATCAGCTTCTTCCAATCCAGCAGACAATGAAATAAACATGAACAAAATGTTTGGTTAAATTATATAATACAGTTAAGATATCATGACTATTTGTTATAATCTTGGATACACAAGAATTAAACAAAATACATCATGACATGCAGTGTCTATAACTAACATAAACCCTACTGAGTCACCAAGTTGAACTTTAGTGGACTATTACTTTGATCTGTCTTCAGTGGCCTTTCTTTATTGAACAGGAATGTGGAGATCTCCCCATTAAATGTCTCATGATAAAATTACTTATGTTACTGATTGTAACATGGGCCACGATTTAACTGGAACTAGTCCTATATAATTAAAGACGACAAGATTCTCGGTAGGGACTGCAGGGCCATGATGATTACCTGAAATTCTATTTTCAGCAAAGAAAATGTGGGTGTACAACTGAAACTAGAGGTTTCTCTTCCACCTGCCAGTCCCCGAATAACCATGTGGAGGCTTAATATTACCTATAAATGTTTGGCAATGGCTCAGGCTTATTATTACCCAGTTATTTTTAAATTAACCCATATTTTTCGATCTATGCTTTGTCATATGGTTGTGACTTGTTACTTCTTTTTTTATATAGACTGGCTGGTATCTTCTAGACTCCACCCTTCTTCTCCTGAATCTCTGCTCGGATTTCCTGCCTTGCTCAATCCTGCCTTGCCTTAGGCCAAGCAACTTTATTTTTCAACCAATGAAAGCAACACATTCACAGCAAACGTAAAGACCACCCCTCAGCAATTTAATATCCTACTGTCTTAATTAGGGTACCTATTGCTGTGAAGAGACACCATGATTATGGCAACTTAAAAAAGAGAAAATTTAATTTTCATTACAATTTCAGAGATTCAGTCCATTATCATCATGGTGGAACATGGACCATGACAGAAGACATGATGTTAGAGAAGGAGCTGAAAGTCCTATGTCTTTATCAGCAGACAACAAAAAGTGAACTGGGTCACTGGAGTGGCTTGAGCCATATGAGACCTCAAAGCCCACCTCCACAGTGACACTCTTCCTCTAAGAAAACCACACCTCCTAATAGTGCCACACCCTATGAGTTTATAGGGCCTATTATATTAAAATCGCCACATTCCACTCCCTGGCCCACATAAACTTATATCAATATCATAATGCAATGTGCATTTAGTCTAATGTCAAAAGTCGCCATAGTCTGTCACAGTCTCAACAATGTTTTAAAGTTCAAAGTTCCTTTAGAGATTCATGTCATTTCTATACTATAATCTCTTCTAAAATCAAAATAAAAAAAAAAACAGATCACATACTTCCAATATATAATGGCACAGGATTTACATTATCATTCCAAAACATAGTGAAGGAAGCAAAATGAGGAAATACTAGACCAAAGCAAAACTAAAAAGCAACTTGGAAAACCCCAAACTCTGCATCTCCATGTCTGATGTCAAAACACTCTCCGCATCTCCAATTCCTTTCAGCTTTCTTAACCACAACATACAACTAAGATCTTTTTCTGAAGCAGGAGTATTTAAAATGCCCCCCCATCATGCACTTTAATTTTAGCATATGAAGAGAAATGGAGTAAATCCGCACGGGAGGGGAGGAGGGAAGACAGTAGAGATCAGAGAAACTGGAGTCAGGATGTGAGGGAGAGGAACCTACTTTCTATGAAAGAGAACTTTACCCTCTTGAAGAAAAATGATAATGTAACAATGAACACAGGTCAAGGACATTTACTCTGACTGTGGAGATAGACAATGAAATCTGAAGAAAGGCTGGAGATGGGGCTTAAAACTCAATTTGGGGATGGTGGAAGAAGGACAAATTCTCACATCTCTCCATAGAGCAAAGTCTAACACTGAAAACAATGAGGGGTTATTCAACTCAGACGCTCTTCAAGCACAAGAGTCCCCAGCTTCAGAACATGCTTTCATATATATAATACATGAATATATTTTTGGTCCTTGACTTTTCTCTGAATAATACAGAAAAGAAACTGATTTGATTAGCAATTTAAATTTCAGAAATATGCAACCTTGCAAAAGAAATTTATTCTCAAAATACTATGCTGAGGCCTCTAGTGAGTTCTAGGATGCAGATGACAAAGGTCAAGTCACTGCATGTGCACAATACAGGGACTAAAAACAGGTGAACTAGTCAAATGAGCAAAGAGAAACACTACGTGCCAATTTTTTGATTATTCAATGTTCCTCTATGCATTCAGTGACCTTTATTCAATCTGCTGTCTTACTTGTCTTTACACATTTAGTAGAAGATGGAATAGGTCGTTCTACCAAGGTCTTTTATAGGAGGCCACTACTAGGGTTTGGCTGTGAACTCTGTGAGGAACACATGAACATGATAGCTCTTCTCCTAGACCTAAAATATATTTCAATGTAATAGAATAATAATTAAGTACATAGAAATGTGCTCACTTCTGATTAATGTCCACTGGTATGGCATAAACATAATTAATCGTCTGTATAAAATGTACAACAGAAAGCCCATCACACTTTGGTTTCCAACACACAGATAACCACCTCAGGCATGGAAGTGTTGGAAACAGGTGCTCTTTGTTTTAGCAACTCTTTAGATGTCTCTTCTTTTCCATTGAGTCATAAATTCCATAGGAAATAGTTAGAAACACACACACATACAGTTGGATAGCACAAACCGTTCCCTTAAGCTGAATTCACTACTCCACAAGGAACTGAACTTGACAGAGTAGTCTTTCAAGCTTTCGGTGAATCCTCCCTCCCAAAAGAAAACATTCCCTATTTTGAGTGTGTTTACAGTCTCTTCTTAAAGTATCAGTACTAGTACACAACTTAATACACAACAGAGACTTAAAAACAAAGTTTACAATATGGTAGAATGTACCAGCACCTTTTTTATGTTAAAAAAAAATCATTTTATGGCTCTGGGTATCACATTTCCTAATATTCAGTACTGTGACTGTGGGAAGAAACCTCAAATAGAAGAGAGTATTAGCAATATGATTCTAAAGTGTTAGTTAAATGTACAAGCCAAATCATAATCACACACTGTCAATGTCAAGGACTAAATATTATAACATGAAAGAAATTCTAGGAGGCCATGCCATGTCAAATATCTCTTACATTTCCAAAAGAACGACCAAGTTTAGTTATATTTTACATAGTCAAAGTGGGAGAACAAATGGAAAGAAACTAGAATACAGCATAAAGCCACAAGAAAATCTCAGAACAAATAAATAATAAAAAGGAAGAGAGAAAACAGACAATACAGAGAGTTAAATTGGGGGAAACAATAAAACACAACACAAGGCAGAAGAGAAATTTCCATTTGTGTTTTTCCTCCTTTCTCTATCTTGCTGAATATTTGCCTATCACTGAAACAAAAATAATAGTCAAAGGGACAGACAAAGGGGAGAATTGACTGGCTTTTTAAAAGTTCATGGCACCTTAATTAAAACTTAGTTTTAAAAATCACCTCTCAGCCAGGCAGTGGTGGTGCACGCCTTTAATCCCAGCACTGGAGAGGCAGAGTCAGGCAGATCTCTGAGTTTGAGGCCAGCCTGTTCTATAACACCTATTATCTAGGACAGGCTCCAACCCTCCTCCCCACAAAAAAAAGCCCTCCTTTTTGTCAGAGGGTTTAAAAGATGTACATGTTTCACAAATGTGAAAGTTTACAAAGACAGATGTTTATCTCATATTAATTCTTACAGAAAAATAACTGATACTACCCCATTTATCTGGAGGTACAGTTGTTCCACTACTTTAACACAAAATAAGGAAAATATTCACGGATGCAGACATATATTATTACTATAACTGAATATGGCAATATATCAAAACAAAAAGTTCAGAGATGGAAAGGCCTAGAAAGAATCCTTCCTTCTATCTATTCTCCATCTAAACAAATGCAGAGGTCTGAAAACACTGAGTGTTTCCAGACACACAGTGAGCAAAAATTAATCCAAGTCAAAGACCTAAGTCAAGTATTACTGGCAGTTCTGGGAACATGTATGTGTATAAAGAAATATATACACATATTAAAAT
Source organism: Chionomys nivalis (assembly GCF_950005125.1). Lineage (NCBI taxonomy): Eukaryota > Metazoa > Chordata > Mammalia > Rodentia > Cricetidae > Chionomys > Chionomys nivalis. The sequence goes on from NC_080091.1 coordinate 72,404,230, forward strand.
TTAAAAGGGTAATTTTAGATTGGATTATCTCGGCATGTTTTAAAAATTACTGTTGGAGTATAAGGCTTAAGTCTCATAAAAATGTTCAATAAATTTTTCCTAGCAATTAAGAATTAATTTTCAACATTTGGCCTTCCCATTTTATAGTTGGTATTAATGAGAGATGCCATTCCTAGCAATTACAAAATAAAACAGAAAACAACTTTGAAAAAAATTTGAAGATGCTCTGCACCCTGTGATATTAAATATATATCAAAGATATACTTTTATGTGTGCAAATGCTTATATGAGGGTGTTTGCTTATGTGTGAGCATGTAGAGAGGCCAGTGGTTAACACTGGGGTGTCTTTCTTAATACTCCTGAACTTATTTGTTCAGACAGTCATTCACTGAGCCCTTCTCAGACAGTCATTTACTGAGCCCTGAGCTGCTGTTTCAGTGAAACTGACTGTCAAGGAAGTCCTTGGGATCAACCTGTCTCTACCCCAGGATACTGAGGTACAGGTATGTATCTCCCAGGTTTTATATGGCTTCCAAAGATCTGAACTCAGATCCATATGCTCACACAACACACACTTTATACACTGACCAACCTCCCTGGCCAAATATTCAATTCTTTCTGTGAAAAAAAAGCAAAATACTTTATCGCCCATTTGCTTTTATCTTTAGAAAATGGTAAAATAGTATGCATGCCAAATAAACTGTCTGAAAATAAATTTCTTTATGATTCTTTAGTATTAACTAGACTGGATCTGAAATCACACAAAAGGCATACACGCGTCTATAAGGATGTTTCCAGCAAGGTTTAACTTAAATGTGGGTAACACCATTCCATCCCAGGCTCAAGAAAAAGAAGAGAGCTTTTAGAGTGCTATCATTCTCCCCTACCTGCTCCCTCATGAGCCTGTCACCATGAGGTCCCAGCCAATATAAACAATAGACTCAAATTATGAGCTAAAATAAACGCTTTCTTCCTTTAGTTGCTTTTAAAATCCAGGTATTTTGTCCTTGAAACAAGAAAGTAACATTTGCTATCAATAAATACTTGTTTTTCTATAAACACCTAGGGTTGCAAAAAAAACTTTTCAGGCAAAAACAGTTTGTAAGTGGAATAAGTTTAAGAAGACCTACCTTACATACATAACAAAACCAAAAACACAGATAAAAAGAAAATTAACAATTTATTTAAATTCAAAAGAGAATTGAGGTCTGAATAGAGACAGAAGTCTAAATCTACAGATAAAAGGATGTCTGAAGAGAAAAACAGGCCCAAATGTCTTTATACTGTACATAAAGCACCATATGCCATATAATCTAGAATAGGACACAATCAGAAATATTTAATAAATTCCTAATGGCTATTGGCAAGTGTGGAAGTGTGATGTCTCTGAGGGCCTTGCAATAGACACAGCTGGTTTTGATTACATGCAAGCTACCTAGTCTCTGATAAAGACAAGAGAAATTCTGAAAGAGCTTCCTCCCTGTTGCTGGTTGAATAAAAAAACAGCAAGGTAGAAAATCCCTATGGGTCCCATCACCACCATTCTCCTAGTTCCTCCTATAAAGCAGGAGTCTTGACCTGCAGAAAAATGCTAAGCAGAAAGACAGCAACAAATAAATTGTAGAGTGAGTGGATTGGAAGAAGCCACCACAGTCAGAGTAAAGGAATTTAAACCAATTAAATACTCATCTCAAAAACATACATCATGTTCTCTCTAAGTAAGTCTACACTAAAAGCTAAAGCTGACAAAAATCAAAGGTTCGGGAATTGAAAAACAGACAAGGAAGCCAAGATAAAAGAACAGAAGAAAAAAGCAAACAACAAACAAAAAATAACTTCATTATTTCAAGTGAGACAAGAGCATATGGTAATTGCCTAGATAAAGGAGCAAGAAAATCACAAAGGCCACAGCAGGAAGAACTAAGTTCTAAGACAGGCTTAACCAAAACATGAGGAAGAGCACCAGTTTTCCTGACCATCCATAACCATAATGCTAACAGCATAAAGAAGACATAGACTATAGCACAAGTCCATATCACAAGCCTAGCAGAACAAAACTGAATTGATCTTCAAGCACTTAAAAAACAAAATGGTCAGGTTTTCAACCGTACAAATTCATGACATGTAATAAGACAAAGATAAGAAAAACCAAATCAGAACCAGATTCAGATAAGAAATAGATATCGATATTATCAAGTAAGAATGGTAAAACAACAGTGTCATGTAAAGGGCTGTAATTACAAAATACAAGATAAGATGGATACTTCAGTATAAACATGGGAATCCTAAGTATGAATCAAAAAAGAATGATTAGAGGCTGGAAGATATCAGATTGTCAAGTCCAAAGTACAGGAGGAAGTCATTTTTAGGCAAGAATGTTTCACAAAGTGAAATAACTCCTTCCGAGGGAAAGTTGGTGGCACTAGAGAGGTCCCTTATTGGGTGGGTGGAATACTTACGATAGGGTCTTGAGGACCTAAGCTCAGGTCCCTAGAATCTATGTAATAAGACCAACTGTGACAGAAGCATGTGTCTATCCATAATCCTAGTGCTAAGGATGCAGACTGGGCCGGGGCCAGGACTTGTTGTCCATCCAATATAGTTAAAACTCCATGTTCAACAAAAGACCATGTTTTAAAAATACAAGATAGGGTGACAGAGAAAAACACTATAAAGATGCCTCCTCCCTCCACAAGGGTACAAACACAAGTGCATTCCCACATACACATGCAAGACACTTACCCCCACCCTGCACACACAAAACTTATGGTTTGTTTTACAAAATAGTGATTTGAAGTTCATCTACACTAAATGGAATGCTAAGAGAAGGACTGGGGTACTGGGATACTAATGAAAATTGATACCAAATAGTAACCTAGATATCACATGAAGGAAGAGTACCAAAAGTTGAAGGTACACCATATTTAATGTACATCCTAGTGCGCTGTACATGTATGTGTTCACTCCTTTATTTCATTTACTAGGTCAATTAAGCCAAGCATGAAGCAAACAAAGTGATGACTCGATTTATCTGATATTCAAGAAGCAGCAGAAATAATCGTTTGTGATACAAACCAAACACTTGTCACCCGGGGATAGTGAACAAAGAAACTGTCAACTGTAAAAGGTCAGAAAGAAAACTTTAGGGAATCAAAAAATTTCTGTTTTGATTGAGTACATAGATATATGTATCTGCTAAAACTCATCAAAAATGCTTACCATGCTTATATTTAATGAAATTTATCTTATTAAATTTACCTCAGAAAACAAGCAAAAAATTATAAACTTAAAATATAAAGAAGAATTTATGTTCAAAGAAGAGAACTCTAAGTTTAGAGAGATTAAAAACAAGAAGGTAGATCTGCAACGTTTTAAACAAACAAACAAGATACTAATCTAGACTAAACAAAAAAATTCCTTAAAACATCAAAGGATAGGAAACTCAACAGAAAGACTGAACAAAAGCTGCACATGCGAAAAGAAGTCTCACTCTCCCTATTAACGAATAAGACTTCAAAATTACTATTTTTAAAACTGAAATTAAGAAAGTTAGATAAAACATATTAGAATATATAATGGCAAAATTAAGCTATGAAATTTCTAAAATATGGACTCAACAATCCAGCAAAAAATGCACAAAAAGTACTTGGTAAAATTGTATGTGCATATGGCCTACAAAATATTATAATACTAGGTGTCAATCATAGAACATAACAGGATGCAATAGATGCAGAATATAGAATTCAATTCGGGTGGTGTGGGAGGTCCTTCCGTCTATGTGTTGCTTTTCTTGGTTAATGAATAAAGAACTGCTTTGAACCTATGGCAGGGAAGAACAGAACTAGGTACGGAAAGCTAGGCTGTATGCTGGGAGAAGGAGGACAGAGTCAGAGAGACGATATGTAGCCCTGCCAGAGTCAGATGCCGGAACATTAGCCAGTAAGCCAGAGCCATGTGGTGATACCAGATTAATAGAAATGGGTTAAATTAATATGTAATAGTTAGCCAATAAGAAGCTAAAGCTAATGGGCCAAGCAGTGATTAAATTAATACAGTTTCTGTCTGTTTATTTCAGGGCTGAGTAGCCGGGAACCAACAAGCCACCCTTCTCCAACATGCGGGAATCAAAAGAATAAAATTAAGTCCATGTAAAGCGAAACTAATAACCTATAAAAATCTTGAAACAGAAACTGATTAAGAATAACAAATAAACATGTTTTTTATAAATTACAAATGTTTGAGCATATACAAAGTAATACTAACTAGTTTTCCAAGAAATATTTAACTGAAGGTCTCATCTCTGAGTACTGGTAGAGAGGACTATCAATAGAGATGAGGAATTAATTTGAAAAAATACAGAAAGATTAAAGTGGGAGTAGTATTGTGATGAGAAATCTGAGATCAGCACATAAAATTTACAAGTATGTAGACTCCTGTTTAACACGCTGATAAGCTTGTCCATATCCTATCCATGTAGCATTCATTTAAACCGAGGCCAGTACAGCAGCACTCTCAGCATATGCTTCAGATTGCATCTCTTGCATATCAAATTGGGTTCAGCATTGCATCATTACTTTTTACCCTCCAAAGAGAATTTCTTTTTCACGGTAAGTGTCACACTGTCAAGATTTATCTTGTTTTAAATAGAAAAGTATGTCAAGAATCATGGTTCAGTTCATTTGAATATAATGAAAAGATAATCTTTCTTGTTTCATAACCATCAGTTGTTGACCGTGATGTAATTACATCACTTGCTGACGCAGAACAATCTACTTACAAAGCTTCTGAAGATTTAATTTCTACTTCAGTTTTCACCCACTTTGACAAAACAAACTGATAAATTTCTTCCCATGTTCAATTTTTCCAATAAAATAGTGATAGTAATAATTACGTCATCATGAACCTCTTTGACTGAGACAAAAAATAATACATTAATGGTTCCACAATGGAACAAGACAAGATCATAATGAGTCAGGTAACCCAGAAGGAAAAACATCACGGGTTCTCTCATTAGAGGCTTGTAGCTTCAAATATTGAGATGTGGATATACCGTGTATATTATGAAGTAACTGCGCAAACTAGGAAAGTAAAAAGAGATCATTGCTAGGAGGTATGGGGCACAAAAGACAGTGGAATAGCAGGATACAAGAGATATGATGGCGGACATGGTATAAATGGGTTAGGGATTCTAATAAGGAAGTGAAGAGATAGAAGGGGTAAAGTAACCATAAAGACATTTTGAAAAGTCATGAGGAATCAAATTATTAACTATTTATCTAAAGTTACCTATAATACCCATAAGTCAGTTGTAGCTTGAAAGAAAATGAACCCCATAGATCCACAGGGAGTGGCACTATTAGGAGGCATGGTCTTGTTGGAGTAGATATGGCCTTTTTAGTAAGTCACTGGGGCTCAGTTTTGAGGTTTCAATGGCTCAAGCCAGTTCCAGTGGCTCACTCAGTCCTCCTTGTGCCTGTCAATCCAGATGTAGAACTCTCAGCTCCTTCTCCAGCACCATTTCTATCTTCTTCACACATGATGATAAAGGACTAAACCTCTAAATTGTAAGTCAGATCTAATTAAATGTTTCCTTTATAAGAGTTGCCATGGTCATGGTGTCTCTTCACAACAACAGAAGCCCTAACTAAGACAGTCAGTGTAAAAATAAATATACATAGTTTAAATGAAATTTTCCCATTTGGGCTGACAATGATGCCTCCAATAACTAAAGACAATCTAACAAAAACAAAACAAAACAACACTGGGCATGAGAAGCCCTGTTTTGAATTGTTGCTCAAAGTTGTCCACGAGATTCCCAAAACACTGCAGGCTACTGCTATTGCCCTTAGTTGATACCAGAGGTAAAAGGTTAAGTACCTATTGCTGAAGGCATCATACACTTTAAATACAGAGCCCAGGGCCCCTGAGCTGGAACTGACCTGAAAGTCTCCTCCTAGATTTCAGGGTACCAGAAGGAGCAACAGTCCTACCCAGGTATCATGCCTAGAAAGCACAGAGATGACCACAGGAGATAAAATGGGAGAGCACAGTGGTGGCACAAACATGTCAGTGGGAACCAACAGCTCTCTACTTGGACTTAAGACCTGCTCAACAAGAGGAAGAATGTGTGTGGCACCAGAAACCTAGAAATCTACCCAACGATAGTAAAGTCTTGGAAAAGTTATAATTGCCACCTTATTAAACCACCATAATCCCTAACGACATTCTAAGCATTTGTTCTTATAATATCCACAGCTAAGTGTAGTTCTCACCCATCATCAATGAAACTTCTTTTTTTCAAATGGCAGAGACTCTTACCAAATATTTATATCAATAAAAAATGCAGTGTTGTGGACCCAATACCAATGAATACATGTAAAACAACTCCTATATCTAAGAGTAAGGTATGCTGAAAGAGCACATCAGTTGTTTCTCTAATATCAAATGACCAGCCCATTAAAAATCATATGGATAACATTATATAGAGTAAGCATATTACACCTATGTATTTAGGTATAGAGGTGTGTGTGTGTATGGATGTGTGTGTGTGTGTGTGTAAAATATAAGGTTTGAGAGGGAGGAAAGGGAAAATGAAAATAATATTATTATATTGCAATTTCAAGAAGTGAAAGTAGTAGTTCTTTTTTTTTTTGAAGTAATTCTCAAAAGCCCTAAGAAAAGCAATATATTATAAATGACATTTCATCAGAGAATGGAAAAATTAAGGAGAAAATCAGATATGATGGCACATGTCTTATTTTGTATTTCTATTGGTGATAAAAATCACGAAAGCAATTTGGGAAGGAAAGGACTTATTTCATCTTATGGCTTACAGACCATCATCCTGGGAAGTTAGAGCAGAACTCAAGACAGGAACTGAGGCAAACACCATGGAGGAGAATGGTTTCTTACAGCATATAAAACCACCTACCTAGAGGGGGCATTGCTCACAAAGATCTAGGTATTCCCAGATGGATCATTCATTAAGAAAAAGTTTCAGTGCTTGTTTACAAGTCAAATCTGGTGGTGGAATTTTCTCAACTGAGGCTCCCTCTTGTAAAGGCTCAGCTTGTGTTAAGCTGACATTAAACTAGACAACACAGTGGCTGTAATTCTAGCATTTGAGAAGTAGACAGGAAGTCGGCCTTCAGTTTGAGATCGATCTGGTCTACATAGCAGGAATTCTCGGACAGCCAGGGACACATAGCAAGGTCCTGTCTCATAATGTCAAATTAAATAAAACAATTTAAAAAGAATTAATAATAGAGGAAGAGTAGAAGTAACACCAGAACTAAATTTAGCGAATTTGGACATTCTGAAATATAAATATCCAAAAAAAAAAGAGGAAGATAGACGATGAAGAGTGGCAAGTATTTCTGTTTGTGTAATATTATATCTGAGGAGTCTTATAAATAATGATGAAATGAAATTGAAGGGCAGATTATAGACTAAGAAGTTGAATATCATTATATAACATCTGAGTAAAAGTAATCGTATATGACAACCAAGCTTGGAATATTAATCAGTAGCATGAGTTGAGTGTGAAGAAATGGAATTAAATAGAGAGATTGCTTAGAAATATATGACATAGGCCCTAGTGTAGAACCTGCTATTATTAACTTGCTAAATGGCCAAGCTATCAAACTGTCTTCTGCATATGTTTATACTCTCAACTCTCAACCTTGGGCCAGGGAACTTTTTTGCTATAGGCAGCACTCAATGGGCAGATGGATTGGTCTAATTGCTGAAAATGAAAAACTGAATGTTCCAACCTATACAGGACACCTATATCAAACCTGTCCACACCAAGACTCAGGAAGACAGCATCATAGAAATGAGGGAAGAAAGAATGTAGGAGCTAGCAGATGGGAAGAAGAGTTGTGAAATGCTGTCTTCTGGCATGGCAGGGCTAGCACACTCGTTAACTCATACAGCAGATAGGATGGCATATGTCCATTTGTGTGTTTTTGTTTTTCATTATAAAAATGAGCAATATGTGTGAAACATAATATAGAAAAAATGGAAATATAAATTATTCTAACATGAAAAGATTCACAGTGGTAATAAAATAAATCATGAGTATACTCAGGATGCCCTACATTTCCCAAACAGATTTGATAATACACTGTAGTGATAAAGATAACATTAAGAAATGGGCAATATTCTTCACTGTTGGTAGAAACATACTACTATAATCAAAATAAGGGACAACTTGAAAACTCTACCAATATTACAGATACATATAGCTTTTACTGCCAGTATGCTAACATTGATGCAAAATAGTATGCAGAAAGTTAAATTTATAATTTTGTTTAAAAATTAGTAAATTCAATATTTTGTAGTTTGTAATTTTGCCTATGATAATAATTGCTTCTAAAACCAACAACAAAAATTATAATAGCTGTGAGATTTAGTTCAGCAAAAAAAGTAGGAACAGGAGCTGAGAGGTGGCTCAGCACTAAATGCAGTTACTGTTCTTGCAGAGGACATGAGCTTGACTACCTATCAGTTCATCTGTAGGATATTTGATGATCTCCTCTGGCCTCTAGGGCACTAAACAGCGCTCTCTCTCTCTCTCTCTCTCTCTCTCTCTCTCTCTCTCACACACACACACACACACACACACACACACCACAAACAAACAAGACAAATCTTAAGAAAAAGCAACTGAAGTGTCACACACACACTCATAAACACGCACACAGTATTATAAGGATTCAGTATATCTTTATTAGTTCATTTAAAATATAATGTAATCTAATACATTTCCATTAATATATGTAATACAAATATAATTTATATGAAGCTATTTCAGAAAAACACAGTTAATTTCATCGAATGAAGAAACTATCATCCTTTATTTATAATATTACCATTCAAATATGCTCATAAAACCAAAATATCTATTATCCTCTATCTCTCTGAATTTTCAGCAAGATTGGTTTTATACCACAAATGACTATCAGACCTTTGCACCCATGTATCAAAGCATAATTTAGTCCATTAATCCTAGGTGGCATCGAAGTACAGACTATGTTGTGATTAATGCATATCTACATGTTTTATTGGTATTCACAGCTTCTTCCAATGCAAAGTTTTTATGTACACCAGGTACTTATTATTCAAACATAAACCACTAGCAACTTTCCTCTTATTCATTTACTGGTTATACCCAGGATGTCAGAAGAAATGATAATGTGCTTAAATTTTTTTCTGCAGTTAACCACAAGTCCCCAAAATTCTAAACAGCAGGTAGCCCAACTACAGAATGTCCTCTTGATATTGATTTTGCTTTTCCTGTGATTCTTTTGCTGTACAAAGTCTGCACTAAAGCAAACAACCAACAAACAATCATCTCAAGATCAAGAGCTGAAATCAATGCCAATGTCCCTGGACCTTCTTTTGAATTGGGTTCTTTGAGCACTGAATGTTGTTTTCAGCACACTGACACATTATAATTTGTATGTCTTGAGATCTTCAGTTCATTTTAGCTCCTTTGAACCTCTTTGGTTTTATAAATAGGGTCCTTATTATGGTCTGCATCTGGCTTCCCTCAAAGAGACTTTTCCAAAAGCCCTGGAGTAGAGCAGCCTATTTTCGTGCTCTCTTGAGGAGTCTTGTTCCCTAGTTCTCTCTCTGTAGTTTGTTCCGGGCTGTTGGCTGCCTGATGTTTTGATGCCTCTGTCCATTAACTAACTCTTGCCTTTCAACAGCTGAGCTTCAGTGTCTTGTTTACTGCCTCCCTCCTTTCAGCTCTGGCTTACTGCTTCAATCTGTGTGTCAATAGAATGCCTGGCAACTTCCTGTGTCAGCTTTTGCCCCTTCTGCAGATTGCTCTTGCCAACTGGACTTTCCAAAGACAACATGTCAGGGGCTCCAACTGGGAATTTTATCTTTAGTTTCCTAGTCTGTGCTCATATTCATGACTATTAAGAGGCAGAAAGACTGACACTTACAGATAAGTGACTACCTTCACGGTGGGTGACACATAAAAGCTCAACAAAGAGGTTCTGCCCCTAAGCCACATAATAGGCTCATTTCCCGGTTTTATAACATATGTTCTTTTTTAGGGACTCCCAGGCCAAATTAATATATCCTTGTCTGTTTATCTGTAGACTTCCTCCATGTGCATGTTATGTGTGAGGCTATCACACATGACATTACATATTGTGATTCATTTTATCTTTTTGTGTCCTCATAAGACCAAAAGACATCTGCATAGCAGTGATATTTAAACCTTACTGTCTAAAACAAGGTTACCACAGCAATAGGACCCAACATATGACTTGTGAATTTAAAAATATTTATTTAAAGAGAGCAATTAAAATACATATACTCTTACATTATCAATTAGGGGACCATAGAACAGAAAACCCTATAAACAAGGGTTTAAACCCAATTCAACAATTTTACAAGGAAAAGCATTTACTGGTTTTAGCCTAGAAGTTCAAGAACGTCAGTGTTCAAGTCTGAACAAATCCTGGCCTTTCTTCCCTCAAGGCCACAGGATAGCTGCTCTAGTTTCTCATCACCTGTACTTCCTAGGAATGGAGAAGGAATAAGAGGGCAGGATAAAGATGAGGGGAAATGTTATACAAACAAACTAGGATTTTCTTAGGAATCTATTGCGCTTCTCAGATTATGTCTCACGGGACAAAAATGATAAACTGTCTCTCACAACAATAAAGAAGATGAGAGTTTGAGGGTTTGTGGGTTTGTTTGTTTGTTTGTTTGTTTGTTTGTCACTACAGTACTACAAGCTAACTGTAACTGGAAGAGCAGATATAAATGGGCCAGAGTACATAAGGCTGCTTAGGCCTCCAGCTGTAGCAGTTAGTGTGAGCAGGCCTTTCATCTACCAGCTTCAATCCTGATTGAAGGTATGGGTTTCTTGAGGATCCCAACATAACACCTCTCTAATTTTTATTATTTTGGGGGGGGAGGGACTTACAAATACTGTTTTTCCTGAACACTTTCTATATTATCCCTGGCACTGAGATTCAATTGGTAGCATAACCCTTGCCTTTCAAGTTACACTTTGTGTCCTAGTTAAGAGTTACTACTGCTGTGATAAAACACTGAGAGCAAAAGCAAGTTGGGAAGGAAAGGGTTGACTTGGCTTACTGCTGTATCACTGCTCATCATGAAGGAAGTCAGGGAAGGAGCAGGGCAAAACCTGGAGGAAGGAGCTGCTGCAAAAGCCATGGAAGAGTGCCTGCTTACTGGCTTGTTCCTCGTGGCTTGCTGAGCTTGCTTTCTTATAGAACCCGGGACCACCTACCCAGGGTGGCCCCATCCACAATGGGTAGGACCCTACCATATCAATCAATAAATAAGAAAATACACTACAAGTTTGTCAACATCCCAGTCTTATAAAGATATTTTTTCAACTAAGGTTCCCTTCTGCCTAGTGACTGTGACTTGTGTCAAGTTGACCTAAAATTAGCTAGCACACTCTGTAAACTAAAATTACAAAATAAAATAAATGTTCTTAAGTGGCCACTGAAGAGGTACTAAGCCTGGGCATGTCGGGAGAAGAATGTCATAGAAGGTGAAGGTGAAGATGAAAAGGACTCACCAAAAGAAGCTATATAAAATGGTATTTATATATGAAGGCATAGAGAAAGTGAGAGGAAAAAGTTCTGGTATTTGTAAAAGTTTCAGTGAAAGACAACACTAAGTTTAAGAGTGAAGGCAACAGTAATGAGATAAGCTAGGAGCAAAATAAGCAAGAACAAAGGCAAAAGACACTGGCTCATTTTAAATGGTTATTAATTACATACCATAGGGAAATTAGCCTAGTTCCAGTGGGTACAATTTATTGAGAAGGGGTAAATCTAGAGACAGGGAATTCAATGAAGAAACTCTATTATACTTGTCTAACATAAAGGTATAAAACTAAAACAGTACCAGAGGATTTGGAAACGCAAAGACTGATCTCAAAGATATTAAACAAGTTCAAAATTAAAAAGCTTATTAACCAAGTGCTCTTGAGCAGGAAACAAAGGGAGCCCACACACAGCTGTGGGGCAGAAATGAGAAGAAACATTTATCATAGCTCCTAGTTTTTTCATTCACTCCTTTACTCAACATAGTGCATATTGGGTAATGTGATGCCTTACTCCAATGCTGCATAACATGCATAGCTACTTGTACGATGGCTTTTACTCTTCATTTATTCAGGTCCTGAAACACCTCAAACAAAACAATCATCCTACCAAAGAGAAGCCAAGGACCTGTACACACTACTCTTTAATGATTATCTGATGTACATTTATACGGATCTACAACTTGCCTATTGTGAAGAATGTCACACTAAACTTGCAGGAATTGTTTTGTTGCCAAATTTTAGTCCTTTGGATATATGCCCCCAAATGAGATAGGAATCACAGTGGTATGGACAACGATTTAAAAAAACAGGAACACCTAAGCACAATAAACAAAAGCAAACAGAAAAAATGTAATTATAACGAACTACAAGGACTGTCAACAGTGCAGAAAACAATCAGCAATGTGCTTTTTAACTGTCACTGAAGAGCCGCTTCCCAGAGCAAATCTAAAGGACAAAGGAAAAACAGACAGCACTAGATTCTGGTGAACAAAGAACAGGCTTGTTTACATCCAGTCTCCATGGTGAGTTACTTGGTAACCTTCAAAACTATTATAAATGAAATAATAAAGTCATCATACTGGCTACTCTAACAATAAAAGGGTAAAATCTGCTGATAAAAAAATCAGGAAATACCCCTTAAGAAATAGGATAGGAGCTTCATGGTTGTATGCCCATTACCTGTTAGGAGGAGCTGAGTAGGATCTGAACTTCCCCACCCACGAGTTCTCTAGTAATATCTACTTCAGAGAAGTGTTGTGGAAAGAAATGCTCACTCCACCTAAACCTGACGTAGAGTGAGGCTGAGTTATAAAGTGCAGGCTAAAAATGTGCAGGGAGAAGTGTTCTGCGTTTTTCCTGAAGGATGAGATAAAGCCCGAGAGTCACTGCTCTGCCAACACTACTAGGGTTCAAACACAGTCATCCAACAAAGCAGGGATTAACGCAACTACTGTACCAGGCTGATGGCTTCAAAACTAGGAGACAGGAATCTGCAAAACAAGACAAAACAGTGACAACTTCATAAAGTGTCCCCACAATCATCACAGTAAGGACACAAAATCTCTACAAAATTGTTTAAATAATCAATAGCACTTAGTCTAGAAAAGAGAAAATAGGAGAAAGTAATTATCACCGTCAAATTTACAGACATGTATTTTTGGAATATTATATGCAATTTAACCTCACACGGATGATTTAATTACTTTTTGTCTGTTTGTTTGTTTTTGAGACAGGATTTCTCTGTGTAATAGCCCTAGTTGTCCTGGAACTAGCTCTTGTAGACCAGGCTGACCTTGAACTCACAGAGATCCACCTGCCTCTACCTCCCGAGTGCTGGGATTAAAGGCTGTGCCACCACAGCCCTGCTGATTTAATTACTTTAAAAGATAAAAAAAGAAAAAAGAAAAACTAGAAGTTATAAATAAGTACTCTGCTGGTGATGACTGCAAGTATTTGGGAACACATTCTTACTAGGTGGCAGGGAAAAGCTAAGACCCCTGGACATGGCACAGAAATGGAGAATATTTATATTTCAAATTCAGTAGTTGTAGGGGAATATCAGGATTCTAGTAAAATCTAAGATTTGTGTGTTTTTTTCACATGATGGACTATTGTTTTTTAAGAAGAACAAATATAACTGAGTTTTCTTATTTAATTATTAAAGTGTTCATGAATTAACTATGAAGGATTTATTGACAGCAATTTACTATAACAATGTTATTACCACCGAAAACCATAGATACCTCTGCAATGATTAATATCTGTATGAATAATTGTATAATTTCACAATTATTAAATGACATATTAATATGAGATAATGAAGTTTAGCAATAATATATTGTCATATTCTGCTTCCAAACTGATGCTAATATGAGCAGGGATAAGAATCAGAAAACTCCACTGCCTGTTTGTGGAAAGTTACCCCCATATATATGCTGATCAACCTAGCATAAAAAGAAGGTCCATCACTACCTAATAGTAAAAGAAGAACTAAAAAACCATGATTTCACATAAACATATGATTTTACAGTCACACCAGGGGGCGCTCTTAACACTAAAATGATGGATGACATATTCTAAAATGCTTGGTGGTCTCAGCTAGCCAAAAGAAAATTGTAGTTTTCTAAGTATGTACTACTGACAACAAATGCTGATCTTCTTGTATGTGTTCGCTGACAACACACACATCTTCTTCAGCATTCCACTGTTTGTATGCTTAATGCTATGAAGTTAGTCTATCAGGGAAAACATTTTTTCCTGAAACGTTACATTTTGGAAACATTTTGTCAATTTAACTCACATCTGCTTCTTCCTGTAGCTGGACTGATTCCCATTAACATAAACATTGATGAGCACACACATTTAAAATATGACACCAGTGAGTTTTATTGTTAATCAAAATCTCTATCAGAGGGGTTAATTACTTCCAACCCCAACCTCATAAAAAAAGGAAGTTTGATTTGGTGTGTGAGTGTGAATGACTGAGACATGTGTGTGTGTCTGTGTGTGTGCGTGCAGGTGCATGCACATTATTGCTAAGAAAACACTGTACAACTGTGCTTTACCCTCAGCCAATTTTTTACTTTTTATTCTAAGGAAAGCTCTGTGCAAGCAGCTCCAGAAGACTTGAATTCACACTGTAGCAAGGCTGACACAGAATTTATACAGTAGTCCAGGCAGTCTGAATTTGTGCTCTTCCTACCCATACTTGCCACATAGGGGTTACAACCACTGCCAGACATGGCAGAAGCATGATTCTAAAGTTATTCAAAATGAAAAATTGTAACGGAGTTCTAATCTTGGACATTGTAACCCACTCCACTCATTTTCTCATTACCTGCAGAGACTCTCAACTACAGATGCTCTCCTCCAATGATCTGACTCTCCAAAGATCTGACTCAGCTTCCTACAAGCATAGTAGAAGAATCAATGTGAGCTTTCAGAGAAACAGAAAATGAAGAAAGGTGATACTCTTCCATCAAAAGCAAATGTTTGCATACAGAGGGCACCTATTTAAAATATATTTTATGGAAGGACTCAAACAAGAAATAAAAATAAAGTATGGGAAAAGATGAAGTCATACCTGTCTGTCTATAGTTCAAGGAAAAGTAAGCTTTGCTCAAGCCTAGCTGAGTACACTATCTTATGTATAAGCAACCTCCAGGAATGACATCTGTTGTATGAGGCCACTTGTTGGTTTCTCAGATATCGAGACTCCCAAAATAATCACACAGAAACTATATTACTTAAATCATTGTTTGGCCCCGTAGCTATAGCTTCATACTTGGTAACTTTTACGTCTTAATTTAACCCATATCTAGCAATCTGTATATCGCCACGTGGCTATGGCATACTGGGTAAAGTTCCAGCATCTATCTCCAGTGAGACTACATGGCTTCTTCCTGACTCCGCCTCCTTTTCTCCCAGCATTCAGTTTAGTTTTCCCCACTTACCTATATTCTGCTCTGTATAGGCTTAAGACAGTTTCTTTATTAACCAATGGTATTCATAGCATACAGAGGGGAATCCCACATCAGACATCCATCTGCAGTCAGGCAGTCATGAAGAATTCAGGCTAAGGTCCACCTGCTATAGCATTGTGAATTTAGAAAACAGGGAGAGTCTTTCTTACTGTTTGTCCCTAAAACCAATTTATTAGTAAACTGACACCTCAAAATAAAATTACATGAAGAAAATGTATACATCTATTTAGTATTTTAGACTTAAGTATAAATTAATTATAGAAAGTCTTATCCCACAAGGTAGACATTAACGTTGTTTGGAGCATGCATGGAGACAAAAAGAGTAAAAAGAACAGAGGACAAATGGGAGACAGGCCACAGAGATGAAAACTCTGTAGGAAAGGTATGTTGGCTGAGGAATTGGGAAACTGCCATTACTTTATGTCCTTCTTGGTTTGGGGATAAAGAAGTTTTGAGAGATTCAACAAAGTACATGCAGTCTTGCTTGAAAAACAGCAACACCTAGAATATAATTTGACAGAGAAAAGCTGTGAGTTTCCGTGAAAAGCAAAAGCAAAGCAGTGATCCTGGGGTCCTCTGTGGCCAATCTTAGAAGCAGGTCTGGAGTTAGTTGAAAAAAAAAAAGAAAGTCTTTTTTTTGGACTAGAATGGAGAGTCAAGGGTTAACTAGTAACTGGAGCTTACATTTCAGCTGATGACAGGAACACAAACCAAGATTTAAGAAATATGAAGACATTTGAATAGATTATACTTTTACAGGCATTTAAGATTCCAGGATTTAACCAAAAGGCTAAGAACCCAAAGAGAAGGGAATAACTATATTCATTCACTCACTCACACACTCACTCATTTAATAATATTAAAGAAATAGCTATATATGTTCCAGGCACAGACTTAAAAGCTTAAAAGAACAAAGCATAGAACCTCGCCTTCATGAAATTCACATTTTTGCAGGGAATAAGGATCCTAAACAAGAGCTCATACAATATCTGATGCGATGGTTAAGGGCCATGACTGAGGAGAGCCAAGCACTGTGAGGGTAATTTGAAATACACAACAGGAAAAGCAGACTAAGGACACTTTTATATCTCCTTTACCACACAGAGAAAGAGGCCTCAAGTAACAGGAAATGGCCAATTAAGTACCCTAAAACTGAAAGTGCACCTCATCTATTGAAAGAATAGCAAGTAAGCCCGGTGTTTGGAATTTAATACAAAACTTTCAAAAAGAAAAAATAATAGAATTTGTTGTTTTTGAAGAATAAAATAGGAAGAATTTTGATAAAGAAGAAATAGTTTGGAAATAGTTGGGACAGGATCTGATAAGTAAATCTAATGTGTAAGAGAATTAGAATATGGGATGACATACATCTTTAATTTGAGCAATCGAAAGAACAGTTGACAACTTGGTCCTGAAAAATCAGGCGATTGGAAAACTGATTTGTGAAATATGAACTGTCTAATAGCCCTAATTTTAAAACCATAAGATATGGGAGTGAGTGGCAAGAAAGAAGGTAAGGCAGAGAACTATCCCTAGACTGTGTAGGCTTCTGAAAGTCTCCTAGTCTTCAACTTCTGGTATTCACAACCCTCAAGATTCCCACATCCTAGGGTAAGGGGAAATTCTAACTTGTTTAGCCCATCAAATGAGAGAAGTGACAAAATTCCTCCAAATTACAAACTCTAACTACATTACTTCATTATTACTGTAGCTTTAGTCTTACCTGGGTTTTTCTCTCTAGTCAAATTCTGCAAAGCAAATACACATCAAGGAACCTGCTTGGCCAAGAACTGAGGGCAACCTCTAGCTGTCACTCTGCAAAACCAAACTCCACTCAACTAACAAGCCCTTCCTTCTCATAGCCTGAAGGAAATAAATTCTCCCAACAATCTGAGCAAGGGTGGAAATACATCTGTTATTCAGATAACATCCCAGTTGCAGACGACAGCCTAAGTGCAGTCATAGAAAGAGGATTCAGCTGAGTTATGACTAGACTTCTGCTCCATGGAAACTGAGATTATAAAATGGGTGTTATTTTAAATACCAAGTTTATGGTAATTTGTTATGCACCAGTAGAAAGCAACAGAAACCCTGGGCAGCTGCAAAATTTAGAGGCCAACGAGATATGTGAGGCAAAGAAAATGACGAAGAAAGAAAGGCCAATGAAGTCAGAGAGAAATGGAGATTTTTTTTTTTTTTTTAAGGAACAGATCGCTTGCTCTTGCAAGAGGCAGATACAAAAAAAGAAAAGGATAAGATGGGCCTGGGGGCCTGCTAGAAGCTGCTAAGTAATAAACAATTAAAGATTCTGTGAGAAACCAGGTCCAGTCACTTACTTCTGGCCTGACAGTCCTTCTCCTTCCCACCTCCTAACACACAAGGCAGGAGGAATTGATGCTATGTGAGAACTGACAGAAGCCAGAAGTATTTGCGTTCTTTCTGCTACAGGTGCTTGTGCACTAAGAAGCCTAGTTCTTCCACTGAACGCTTTCGCAGCTGATTTTTTTCATCAATGATTTCTCATGCAAAAGTTTTGGGAAGTTGTAAGGCTTTGAGATCTAGTCAGCTGTTAACTGCTACCATAAATGACATCTAGTCTTATTAAAAGCCTTGGAAGACCCAATTAGTGCCAAAGCTGTGCTACTTCACTGTTTATAAGGCTTTGAAGGTTGGTATTTCAAAACTGACCAACAACACCGTTCACAGTTGGCTCATTTTAATTACTAAGTAGCTAACATAACCTATTTTTAAACTTTTCATTGTTGTAATACATGCTTAGATTGCCTTTTAATTTATTTTTCAAAAAAATCAATAGAAGTCAATCTAATAAATGTGTATTATATTCAAGGTCCTGAGCTAACTAGGTCTTTCTTGTTCAGAAAAAGGGCTCTCTGCTGCTTTTTGTACCATCCAGACTCTGTGCACAAACTTAGACTATTTATAAAGTGCTGTCACGCAAACAAAGACTGCTGGGCCCTAAAGTGATTAGTATTCAGCCTTTATCTAGATTTATCTATGTTGACCAACCCATTTTCCTATAATGCTTTGAAAGCAATTTCTCCTCCACCAATTCAATGAAGATTTATTGAGGACTTTCTCAGTTACATAAAGGCAGAAGTTAGATAAAAAACAGAGAAGTATTTAAGGTTGCTGTTTTAAAAGTACATCTCAAATGCAATCTTCTTTTCCTTCTTCAATATCTATAAATTATAAGAAGTATTCATATATTTAAGATGCATACATTTTGGATTTTTGAGCCAGGGTTTCTGTGTTTAACAGTCCTGTCCTGGAACTAGCTCTTGTAGACCCTCAAACTCACAGAGATCCACCTGCCTTGGTCTCCTGACTGCTCAGATTAAAGGCATATGCCACCACTGTCCAGCTAATATGCATACTTTTAAAAGCATTTTTCATTTGGTAGTTATACAAATATGTCTGTTGCAACATGAGTTATACTCTACATCTCGTTCTATTGTTTGAGGCCTAAAAAGTCAGTCAGTTGCTCCTGTTTTACTTCAGTCCTCTTCATTATCTTAATTTTAATAGTATTTTTAAAACTTTTTAATTTTAAACATAACTTGACGTGGAGGAAGAGCATGAAAAATGTTCAACCTTTCATTCATTATCCCTAATATTAACATGTTATATAAGTAAAATAGTCATGATTTGATATTTATTATTCTCTATAAATGGCCTTCTTCCATCCAAGATTCTTTCCAGGTCCCCATGTTATATTTAGCTGTTAATTCTCTTTAGCTTCCCCTGATTTTGATAGTCTCTGAGTCTTCATACTCCTTTTACGACCCAGACATATTTTTGGTTGTTTTCTGAGGCATGATTTCATCATGTAGTACATGATGTAGAACTGATGACTCAAGTTCATCATCCCCCTTCTTGGCTTTCTGAGTTCTAGAGTTATAGGAATGTCTACCCAACCTTGCTAGAACTTTTCCTATTTTGGAAAAGAACTGCCTAGTTAGTCTGTAGAACACATATATTAAGTTTCACCAGAGCTATTTTAAATTATGTAGAACACATATTTCATAAGAATATCACAAAAACAGTATTATTAACTTCTCAGGAAATAAAACCAAGAGGCTAATGATAATATTAATGTGTATTATTCCCAATGATATATACCTTGATTGTCTGATTAAGCTAGCTTCAGAATTTTCCAAGACTTAGTAGGTATTTAGTAGATATACTGAAAAGATACTTTAGTCCATCTACATTCTGTTCTTTCTTAATCTTTCTCCCACTAGTTTTAACACACTTATGAGATTGTCTTCCAAATACATTACAGTAGTATTTTGCATATCTTTTTTTCTATGTTTATTAAATTAACCACCTTTTCTCTCATGTATCTGTTACTTTTTGAATAGTTTATTGATATCAATGACTCAAACTTACTTTATTTTATTCTCAATACTGTCATATTGTTATTTTGTTGTTTAATTATTCCCAACCTTGGTCAGTAAAGGATTTTCAGGTTGTCTCTTATATTATTCTAACAAGTAATTGTGCTTTCATTCCTGCATTTTACTTCTAACACTATTAAGACACTGAAACAACAGTCCATACTTTTCTTATACTAACCTTGAAAATGAATTTATCTGACGAAATTTTTTGTCTAATTTTTATTTTGACTGGGCAAACTCTTGGGAGCCTAAATCTATGTACTGACTATAATCATTGCTAATGAAGTGAGACTCCCTCCGAGATGCTCAGAGCACACATATAATATACATGCAAAAACATACACATATGCATGCACATTTCATTTTCTTAACTTATTACTAAATTTAGGTATTTACTGACTAACATTGATCTGTAACCCCTACATCAATTCTTAAACCATTTTTAGAGTTATTCATTATAAAGCAGAGCAATGCTATAAGCAAAACAGTGAAAACTCTGAGCCATCAAACCCAGTGTAAAGCAATTCTGTCTTCTTATATTAAGTCTCATACTATACATATGTGTCTTTTTGGTAGTCTGTGTACTGGCAAATGTTTAGGTACCTTTTTGCTTTTTGTTAATGATTTTACTGTCTAATCTGTCTTCAAATATTGTGTTGAAACTGACTTAATGTTCCTAAATACAAAGGGCTAATGTGTGCTTTATGAAGAAAAATGTAAGTTTTATTCAGGAATCTGATGTATTATTGACAGTAAATTCAATATTTTAAAAGTGTGTGTATTTAAAAGGAAACACATATAAATTACTTAAAGTCATTGATAAAGCTCACACACACAAAAATAGTAACCCAGTATTTACTCTCATAGTAATAATTTAATTTTTGCTAGCTTGGTATCTTAATGGATCACTTGTAAAAGCAATGAATACTCACTGATACCACTAGTCAAAGTAATATTGTAAGATTTTTTGGATTGCGTTCTGATTTTGGTGTGAGAGGAGCCTTTGCAGCAGGCAGGTTCATACTGTGGCAGATGGGTCCAAACCACAGCGGGTGACAAAATATGCCCTGCTGCTCGGTCCCGCAGCATTCAGGCCAAAAAAAAAAGAAAAAAGAAAAAAAAACACAGAGGTCTACGTTAATTGTAAACTGATTGGTCTAGTAGCTCAGGCTTCTTATTAATTAATTCTTACATATTAAATTAGCCCATTATTCATTGTTTCTTCTTTTGAAAAAATCTACTAGCTACACAGACGATTTTTTAATTTATGGTTTGTTTGGCTCTCTCTATATTCAACACACTACTTCTGTCAGATGCATAGCTAGGAGAGGTTTTGCTCCATTTTGTCTGCTCACTCAATTAATAGTTATCTTTACAGCACAAAAGCTTTTTAGTTTTTACAGTCCATTTGTCAACTGCTGGCTATATTTCCTGAGCAACTGGAATCCTCTTTACAAAGTCATTAGCTATGCCTGTATTTTGAAATATGCCTTGTTTAGAAAAGGGGGACATAGGATCAGATGTGAAAGTGAAGGGTGTGGATATCAAAGGTAAGAAGTTGCTTTTATGTCAGTACCACAGCGTTTTCATAAATACAGCACTGAATATAACTTAAAATCAGAATGGTGATAATGCCATTAATTTTTTTATGTACCAACTGTTTTCTCCATCCTGTTTGTGTGTATGTGTTTAAACAAAATTTAAAATTATTTTTTTCAATTTCTTGAAGAATTGAGTGGAATTGTGATATAGTGTTGAATATGTAGCTTGTATGTGGTAAAATAGCCATTTTCAAAACAGTAATTCTACCAGTTGTTGAGCATGTAAGATCTTCCATCTTCTGCTGTCTTTATTTTCTTTCTTCAAATCTCATAGTTTTTATTATATAATTTAATTCCTTATATTTATTCTAAAATATTTTTAGGCTATGTGATTATATCCCTATTTTTTGATGTTTGTTATTTGTTTATTGCAAGACTTTATTTATTTATTTATTTATTTATTTATTTATTTATTTATTTATTTATTTGAGAGGGGCTTTACTGCTACTGACTAGCATTCATAACGCTTGAAGGTACCAAGCACACTTAGAGGAGAAAAATAAGCCTCACAATCACCCAGGTATAATCCTTGCAAGCTACACTAAAATTTTGCCCGGCAAGATATTGCCCACTGGTGCTACAGTAGTATAAATGTTATGGGAGTAAACAACCATTTCTGATTGGAATTCTATGAGAAGCAACAGGTACTGCTAAAGGGACAAAGCAACTTAGACTTGACAGGTCATAGGCTCTAGAGTGTAGGGGTCTCTGCAACCTCCATAGACACCACAGTGATAATGATTCAAGGGAAGCAAAAGGCAGTTTGGCTCAACACAGCTAAATAGCCAGTGTTGTTCCAAACTCAGGGAGTCTGACATCACACAGTTTATTTTAGGCATATTTAAGCACAGCACAATTTGGTGAAAATTTACGTAGTGATAATTCAATCCTGTGTGCACAATAAAGTACAAACTAAACTTTAAAAGATTGAATATCACATCATAACTCTTTAATGTACATGTGACACCTTCCATAAAGATGAGCTATGTATATTGACTGATAAAAATAAACTCACAATTAAGAGTCTAGGGGATAATCCAGTGTGGTCTTGGCCACAGAGATAGCTCAAAGGTCACTATGTCCATTCCTGGCCTTCTGGGCAGATAACAGGTTATGCATCCCTGCCTTTGAAGGGGCAACCCTGTATTTAACATTTAGGTTCCATATTGATTATCTGTGAGCATGAGGACGTCCATACCTCCTACACAAGAAAAGAACCCATACCCTCTGTGGATGAGATATTGCTTCTCTCAGAAGCTATGAGTTATTAAATAAAAACCCCAGTGCTACTTACAAGATAACCTTTCTTAGAGTTCCTAGTGTGAAAGGTTTGAGAGACACACCACACCAAAACACAGGTTGTTGCAATTGTTCTTTATTGTGCAATAGAACTTAATGGTAAGATCCTATTGCTGAAGACATTACATAATGATAATAAAACACAGAGAAATCAAGCTTGAACTGAGCTAGAAGTATTCTCTCTGCTGTTTAACTTTTATAGTGTTGGAAAGTCCTAGGGGAGAAAAATAATCAGTAGTCTTACTGATCTATGAATCCTGGGAGCTAAGGACCTTCCAGGTAAGACATGCATGCCCTTTAGTACAATAGTGAGTGAGTGACTGTTCAGTTCATAACCAATCACTTTCTGATTTGATTAGAGGCCTACTCAAATTTGTTTTGCAATATGGCTATGACGTCAAATTGCCTTCTAAATATTCATGTTTATATTCATAGAACAGCGATGAAGCTCAGTCTTCACCATCCAAAGCTTATTGCAACAGGCAGTGGTTAATGCAAAAACCTAAAGGACTGTAATGATTATCTAAATTACTCTATAAATAAAAACATTAGGGTCAGATATGGGGTTAAAACCTGAATGATCAGAGAAGTAGCAGAGAAGTGACCAGTGACCTCCTTTCTCCTTCCTTTCTTAATCCAAAACTGGTGCAAATCTTTCTAACTCCTCCCTACTACTTCCTGTGTCTCTCTATACCTCCTGGGTCTTCTAAAACCTCTATGGCTGATTCTGCTAAGCTAGAAGGTACTTCTGATTCCAAATAAACTTTATTGTGTTAGGAATGTCAGAGTGTGATCAAAACATCCTACAACAATGCCAAAAAGCTAAAAATAAGTGATGCTGATGAGCTTGGTCCTAAATGCAGTATCTCCAGCACCTCCTCCAAGGCTCAAGAAATATCACAGAAGAGATTCAGAAAGAATATAAACATCAGTGGATGCAACTATGTGAGCAACACAATGCTTTCTGTATAGGCGGAGGCCACTTGTTCATTTTCCAACCACCCAGACCCAAAATAATCAAACAGAAACTATATTAATGAAAGCACTGCTTGGCCTATTAGCTCAGGCTTCTTATTAACTAAATCATAAATTAACCCATTCCTATTATTTCGTATATTACCACGAGGTTCGTGGTTTACTGGTAAGGTTCCAGGGTGTCTGTCTCCTTTGGCAGCTACATGGCATCTCTTTGACTCCGCCTTCTTTCTCCCAGCATTCAGTTTAGATTTCCCACCTAGCTCTATTCTGTCCTGCTACAGACCAAAGGAGCTTCTTTATTAACCAATGATAATAAAGCATACTCATAGGATACAGAGGGGAATCCCACATCACTTCTGGACATGACAAAAGCTGTTGTACTCTCACTTATAGCAGCTGTACTTATTAGTTCAAGACTTGTACAAGATTGGGACCTTCAATATTCCTTCATGGGTGAATAAAGGGTCCATAAAGCCCCATCTTTTCCTTATGAAGTTTACCATGACTTCATTTTCTTTAGAGGGGTAGCTAATAATAACGTATTGATACTCCAGTAAATAACCTTCCACCCATGCTCAAGCAAGCATTTCTAATTAAACTCAATGTGATACCAAAAAAAAAAAAAAAAAAAAAAAAAGAACAGGCCAAAAAGGGAGGGGGTCAGCAAAAAAGGGAAATGCAAGGAGATAGGAGATAAAAATAACAAAATCTATTTATGTACACAGAGACAGAAGAAGAAAGAACTGACAAAAATAAATAACACAATGTAAAATGTTTTAAAAATTGTAAAAAAATAATGCATACCTTACTGTCATAAGCAATACAAGATTCAATGAAAATATTATTTTCCACAGTAATTGTTTCTTCATTATGTCTAAATTATTTTTTGTGATATGTGTTTTTTGTGTGTGAATGAGTGTGTGTACCTCTTACTGATACTTTCTCTGCAATCAATTTTTTCTTTTTGTGATCTGTAAAATAGTCCATAATATTAACAGTTAGATTTATTATTCTAATACATTTTCATTCACCCAATTCTACATCATCTGCAAATTGTAAATTAACTTTTTCTTTTCCTACTCTAGAATCTAGGTTTGTTGCATATAGTTATATGCAATTATGTAGCTATATGCAAATATGTTTCAAATCAGTAGCAAGATAACATTTCAAAACAAGAGTCTTACTTATAATAATAATAAGTCTACAGTCTCTACTAGAAATGTCTACATAAACAAGGCTGAACAAAAAGCAATAATAACAAATGAGCATATTAATGTGGAAGAAGGATAATTTCATGGGCTCTTATCCATAGGCAAAGAGTTACGGGCAACTATTGATAACTTAGAGAAAGAAATTTAGCTTTTCCCAGGGATGAACTCCCTTATTGGTTGACAGCACAAGCCATATCAAAAGATTTCTATTGTAAGACTTTTATAAGACACTGGGAAGAAATCCAATAAACCTTAATTATTAAAATAAAAAGAATGTCTCAAAAGTTATAAGCAATCATACTATTTGCTTTGTGTCTAAAAGTAACCCATAACATACACAATTCTGTGTATAAATGTAGAAATATAGTTAAAATGAACTTTTCTCAACAGAGCTGACAGTGTACCCTCCAAGAGCCAAAGACCACCGAACAAAACCCCAATACCAGACATGAGTAGCCCTTTTTTGAGTTGCTGATCAGAGCTATCCAAGAGAATCCCAAATAATAAAGCCTACTGCTATTGCTCTTGGTTTCCACCCAATGGTGGAAGATAAGTCCCTCTTGCTAAAGATATCATGCTCTTTAGACATAGCCCAGAGGCCAATGACCTGGAACTGAGTTGAATGCCACCTCTCTGAGGACTTGCTTTCATGATACCAGAAGTTGCCATGTAAGTTTCCAAAGGCTAGAAACCAAATATGGGTGAGTACATCCCATGTTCCTCTTTTTGGGTCTGGCTCACCTCACTCTTTGGTTTCTAGCCATGAATAGGGGACGTTGAGCCTATTATGCGTGATCCTAGAGAAGCTAATTAAGAAGGTGAACCCAAAGAAAAACATTTAGGCGATGAAAGGAGACAGAGACAAAGACCCACATTGGAGCACCGGACTGAAATGTCAAGGTCCAAATCAAGAGCAGGAGACAGAGCACGAGCAAGGAACTCAGGACCGCGAGGGGTGCACCCACACACTGAGACAATGGGGATGTTCTATCAGGAACTCACCAAGGCCAGCTGGCCTGGGTCTGAAAAAGCATGGGATAAAACCGGACTTGCTGAACATAATGGATAATGAGGACTACTGAGAACTCAAGAACAATGGCAATGGGTTTTTGATCCTACTGCACGTACTGGCTTTGTGGGAGCCTAGGCAGTTTGGATGCTCACCTTACTAGACCTGGATGGAGGTGGGTGGTCCTTGGACTTCCCACAGGGCAGGGAACCCGGATTACTCTTAGGGATGATGAGGGAGGGGAACTTGATGGGGGAGGGGGAGGGAAATGGGAAGTGATGGCAGGGAGAAGGCAGAAATCTTTAATAAATAAATAAATAAATAAATAAATAAATAAATAAATAAATAAAGTTTCCAAAGGAAGGAAGCAACCAACAGTCTTACTACTTGGCTATGACCTATAAATAACATTCAATCAGCATGGCACAATATCCCTAAAGGTCTAGTAGTGGCATGCATAGCTTGGTGGTAACAAGCTCTCTAATTGTACTTTAGACCTACTCAAAAAAGGGAATCATGCCAGGATGTGAGAAACCTTGCCAACTACTCAGTGCTAGTGAAATCATGGAAATTGGAGTAGACCTTACAACTACCACTTTTCTAAAGCAGCATAATCCCTAACAATAATTTAAGCACTGTCCTTATGCCCACAGGTAAGTGTAGTCCTCACCCCTCATCAAGAAACCTCTCTTTGAAACACAAAAAACAATAAAGAAAACCACAACCTATAAAATTGCATAGTTGTGGAGCCCAGTACAAATGGATGCATCAGCAAAACACTCCTGTGTCCCTCCTGTACCCAAGGTTCAAAAAACACTTCAGGAGGAATAAAGAATCTCACAATAATTATGAAGAAATGATGAACTAATTCAAGATTTTTACAATACACTGAGAAGAACTTATATATATAATGACATATAATATATAATTTTTATTTGTATGTATTTATCTTTATTCATTTTACATACAAACACAGTTCTCCCTCCCTCCCTCCCTCTCCCCAACTACCTCCAGCCACTCCTCAGAAAGGGTAAGGCCTCCCAAGGGGAGTCAACAAGGTCTAGCACATTCAGCTGAGGCAGGACCAAGCCCACCACCCTTGTTCCTCACCACCAGCACCACATCAAGATACTAGAGGTAAAGCAAAGGATAATCAGACCACAATCCACATCTCCAGAGAAGCTAGGTGACAAGGAGGACCATAACAGAAACACATGGAACGCCCTGGGAAGGGAAAATAGATGAGAGCTTCTGAAAAGTATGTTTTTAGGATATTGGACTTTTATTACCAAGTCCCATTTATACAGAAAAGAAAGGAAGGAAGGAAGGAAGGAAGGAAGGAAGGAAGGAAGGAAGGAAGGAAGGAAGGAAGGAAGGAAGGAAGGACATGAAATAAAACCATTCTTAAATTTAGTTTTATCCATTTTCATGCAGATAGGTATTTAGGTAGTTAAACACATAAAACCAGAGAAACTAATAAATAGCTGTTTATAAAGAGGTAAAATAACATATTTTTTCACAATTACAAAAACAGTCACAGTTAAGTATGGCTGACTTTCTTTTAGAGACTGTAAACAAACAGTTACATAAAAAAACAGTAAAGTTAAAAATAAAATATTTACGATCTGGATCATCTGCCTTTTCTGAGTTCCTACAAATCAGTGTGTATTAAGACCCAAGAACAGGGTAGGATGATGCACCCATGATTTTCCTTTAAATCCCTTGTCTAACACCACCTAGCTCTGCCATGCTTGATTTCACACACCTCAACCCAGTACTGAAAGCCAAAGACTTTAATCTTTAGTGCTCAGCATTACGCTACACTGACTTAAGTATTTGTTATAGCATTTCTAAGTTGTCTTTCCCAACTGTAAATCGAGTTCCTCCTACTTTGTCTCCTTCCAGTGTTTCTCACTTGAAGGACAGCTTTTACAGATAAAACTGTATTACATACTGGAGTAGAAAACAACAGATGAACCCAAAGCAAAACATATACAGACCCACCTGGAAATTGGAAACAGACAAGATCGCCTGACAAAATTGAGAGCATGGAGGTGGGGGGAGGAGGAAAGATAAAAGGGGAAGAGGAGGGAAGAAGAGAAGGAGTGAGGAGAACTTGAGGGAATGGGATAGTAGACATGGAAGAAGGACAGAAATGAGAGCAAGGAGAGAGATAACTTGATTGAGGGAGCCATTATAGGGTTAGCATAAACCTGGCTCTAGAGAAATTCCCAGGAATTCACAAGGATGACCTTGCCTAAGACCCTAAGCAATAGAGGAGAGGGGGCCCAATCTTGATTTGCCCTGTAGTCAGACTGATGATTATCTTAAATATCACCATAGAAACTTTGTTCAACAACAGATAGAAACAGAGACAAAGACCCACATCAGAGCACTGGACTGAGCTCCCAAGGTCCAGTTGAAGAGTGGAAGGAATGAGAATATGAGCAAAGAGGTCAAGACCATGAAGGATTGGTTCATCCACTGAAACAGTTTACCTGAGCTAATGGGAGCTCACCAACTCCACCAGGACTGGGAAGGAGCAAGCATAGGACCAAACTAGTCCCTCTGAATGTGGTTGAAAGTTGCATGGCTGGGGCAGACTGAGGCGCCACTGGTAGTGGCACAAAGATTTATCTCTACAGCAGGTACAGGCTTTCTGGGATTCTATTCTCTTTGGATGATTACCCTTTTCAGCATAGATAAAGTGGGGAGGGCCTTGGGCCTTCCACCAAGCAATGTGCCTTACCTTCTCTTAGGATTAGATGGGGGTGAGATGGGAGGGTGTGTAGAGGGAATGGAAGGAGGGGAGAGAGTGGAAATTTGGGTTGGTATTTTTTTAAAAAAAATCTAATAAATTTAAAAAAAAAGAAAAAACATAATCTGCTTTGTTAACATGACAAAACAGCACCCTACAGAACTGAAAAAGATATTCACCAACTCACATCAGACAGAGGTTTGATCTCCAAATTATACAAAGAATGCAACAAACTGGTCATCAAAAGAACAAATAATACAATAAAAAAAAAATCGAGTACAGACCTAAACAGAGAACTCTCAACAGAGGAATCTAAAACGGCTAAAAGACACTTAAAGAAATGCTCAACATCCTTAGTCATCAGAGAAATGCAAATCAAAACAACTCCAAGATTCCATCTTAGACATGTAAGAAAGGCCGAGATTGATAACACCTATGGCAGCTTTTGCTGGAGAGGTTGTGGGGTAAAGGGAACACTCCTGCATTGCAGGTGGGAATGCAAGCTGGTACAGTCCCGTTGGATAGGAGTATGGCAGTTTCTCAGAAAATTAGGAAACAACCTTCCTCAAGATCCAACAATACTACTTTTGGGTATATACTCAAAGGATGCTCAATTGTACCACAAGGACATGTGTTCAACTATGTTCATAGCAGCATTGTTTGTCATAGCCAGAACCTGGAAACAACCACATGCCCCTCGACCAAAGAATGGATAAGGAAAATGTGGTGCATTTACAAAATGGAGTACTACATAGCAGAAAAGTATGACATCTTTAAATGTGCAGGCAAATGAATGGGACTAGAAGACATGATACTGAGTGAGGTAACCCAAACCCAGAAAGACAATTATCATATGTACTCACTCATAAGTGATTTCTAAACATAAAACAAAGAAAACCAGACTACAAATCACAATCCCAGAGAACCTAGACAACAATGAGGACCCTAAGAGAGACATACATGGATCTAATCTACATGGGAAGTAGAAAAAGACAAAGTCTCTTAAGTAAATTGGGAGCATTGGGACCATGGAAGAGTGTTGAAGAGGAGGGGAAAGGAAGGGAGGGGACCAGAGAAAAATATATATAGCTCAATAAAACAATTTTTAAAAAAGAAAAAAAAAAGAAAAATCAAACAAAACAATCAAAACTACATTTATTACTCTATCACCTTTTTCACTGAATTGGTGAAATGAGTAGTTTTTAGCTAAAAATTACTCTTAAAAGAAAAGAACACAATTAATGTCTTAAAGAAAATAGGACAATTTTATATTCATCTAAAGTCATCAAAAGCTAAAGATTTTTTTGGTTTTGAAAGGCACACATTAGTAAGACACGTTTTCACTAGAAGAAAGTCACAGCTACAGTTAAGTTCAGAATCTCAGATATGTATAATAGTCAACAGAAATAGAAAAAGTTGGAACAAGAGAAATATGCTACAATAGAAATGTATAATAAATGAGGAATCATTTAAGATTAAAAGTAAAACCTTCATGAATCACAGGTACAAAAGCAAAAACACTGTCCACTTTATACAGTTATTACAAATGGATATGAGACATGCATTAGACAACAGAGAATGCATCAGATGATGACAAGTCAGTCTCTAGGGATTAAGGTCAGAAAACTGGAGCATGATAGCAAGATTTAAACTCTCACCTACATCAGGAATTCCATAATTCCTGACATGTTTCTTCACTTTTCTGTTACTAAAATGTCACGATTGTAATTGAAAAATAGTAACTACAGTTAACATATGTTTGTTGTGAGAAAAAAATTAAGCCACACAATGAGCTAATAACACATACTCATACAAATTCATTTGGATTTTTAAGTGGAAAACATAACCATTAGTGGAATCTGTTTTACTTAATTTACCAAAAACACTAAAATAATGAATTTTTATTTAATATGTCAACATGAATTCGAATTAGAATCATGAGGTTTGAGTTCAAGTTGGAGGCCTATATTTTCATTTCTAGACCTCAGTGGTCTCATGAAATGGTGTACTGGACAAGACTTACATTCCCTTGAGGCTTCCAAATTCCTAAGACCTTGAGAGCTTGGAGGATGAAGTAGTTAATACTTCTTACAACACATTTTCACAGTAGAAACGGAAATAGTGGAGCATTTCGACATATTTATGGAAGAGCTGAATTAAACAAAATGTGAGTTAGAATTTCCCAGTGGAAAGGCAGCAGAAGGAAAACTGATCAGAGCAGTTTTCCAACTAGGCAGCACTGAGGTTTCAGTGAATGGAAGGAAAAGCCTGAAAAAGCAACTGGTGTATTAGGAAGAGCGGCAACAGTGAGGAAGACTCTTCCCCTTCTGTGCATGTCTCTGCTGTAGTGGAGCCGGGAATCTACTGAAGATTTCCTGTGTTCACTTCATATCAGCTTTATAGTATCGACCTCAAAACTCTGCTTCAGAGAGTTTTACATATGATACAGGATAAATGTCTATTGAGGTATGTATGAACATATTACATGTTTATACAGTATAAAATAAGATACATATAGTTAAGTACAATTTTGAAAGAGTATTGATTCAAATAGGAAATGAGCTGTTACAAGTTTCATGTCACAAATACAGTTACAAGTTCAGGAAGAGTAAAAGGGGTGAGGGGAAGAAATGAGTCAAAGTGACCCATGCCTGGAACTGTTGCTAAGAGAGGGTGCAGACCCACAACGCCTGTATTTAGCCTTACAACCATAAAAAAACATGTAGATGTTCATACAATATTTTTGTTTTTAAATGCTGGGACATCATTTAAGCCAAACAGACATGTCTCTGGAGCATGTGTGTTTTATAGGCTGGCAGAATAACAGAAAACCTCTCGTGCATTAAAAGCTATAGCAATGCATTTGCTGGAGATAAAATTTTGAATGTTTAAGGTGAGATAGCAGTTTTCCTCATAAAAACACGAATTACTATGCAACTCATAATTTTATAGGGAAGCCAAGGCTCAGGGGAGCTAAACAACTGTACTCAGAATCACTAAGATTTCGTTTCTAACCCAGGTTTGTTCAATTCCAGCAGTTTTTCTCTCACACAGAAACGGAGAAAGATGAGTGGACGGAACAGGACTTCATGCTAGACCTGCAAGGTCAGAAGGATTTTGAGAAATGTGAGAAAATGAGTCAGGAGGAATGAGCTTGAAAACTGGTCTGCTAACAGTGTATGTTTCACAATGGGAAAAAGGTAGACAATATAAAACACAGCAATAACACTCAATTTAACATTCACCATACCACAAATATTACAACCTAATAACTTAATAAATGGCCACCATCTATTCACTGTAATTTCTAGTGACAATTAATGATGACCTGGAATCCCTTTTTGTCTTTATGACTTGCCTAAAGACAAAGTTTAATTGATGACAATGAGATCACATAAGCATACAGAGAATGTTGTCAAAGCATCTGCTCCTAATCAGACAACAACAAAACAAAATCAACAAACCTAGTGACATTTGAGAAGAACTGTTCAAAAAGGCACATTGCTTAATTTCACCTGAAGATTCTATGATGCTGTGAAAGTCTCTTTCTTAGACACCCTACAGAATAGCATATACACAGTTTATGCTTCTTAAGGCAACAAGAAACAAAGCCTCCATGGGACCGCTGCTAAGATTCCAGTCTGAGCTCAGCACATAAAGCTCTTTTGGCCAAGTGTGATGCCCCAAGGTCAATCCACAGGCCAACACAGTAAACTGAAACAGCTGATTCCTGCAAGATGTCCTCTAACTTTCTATACACGTTTGGTGGTACATATATGCACACACACACACACACAATTTTTAAAATTAAAGCAAAGCTAAATATAGTTGTTTAGATGCAAGCTCACATAAGTACTGCCTTCTTTAAACCAAATCTACTACCAACATTAAGAGTCTCATGGAGAAAATAAATCATATAAAGTCTGCAATTAATTGCCTTGAAACTATCCTTACAAAGTTGAACTATTATAATTTCTCAGATTTTCCTTCAAAATAAACTAGATAACTTTTTTTTTATAGAGTGCTCATTTCTTAATGTCAAAACACCATACAAGGCAGAAGCACACCAGGAGCAATTTCACATGAAGCCTCAATACTAAGTATTAAAGTTGCAACTTATGGTGCAAGAACAAAGGACTGGTAGGGTCTTCTCTTTCACATAAAGACGGAAGACAACACAACTGCAGAGAGAAGTGGAAGGAGACACACAGCTACAGAGGAATGACCTAAGAACAGCACGTCAGAAGCAGACTTCAAATCTTCACTCCTCACTTCACTCACTGTCCTCCCAACAAAATGAACAGTGTTATGGTATCACATTTTAAAATCCTTTTCCTAACATATTAAGATAGCATGTGTGTTTCAACCACTGCTTCATGAAGAGATTAGATGAATATTTAGTACATTTTAAACATTAAAGGACAAAATATACATATATATGATTGTAGAACTGGTACATCTCAAAGTTAGAGAAAATCTACCTTGTTTGAAATAGGGCAGAACACCTTAGTAATCAAGCATTTTCTATAAACCAGGGAGTTTTATAAATATATAGCTTTGCCCCTACCCCCAATTCCTGAATTCTGATAATGCCATGTGCATGGTATAGGCACATGCACATGTTCACATGTCTGGGTTATAGATTGAAGGAATTTAAAATCAGAGCCCTAGCATACAAGAATTGACATAAAAGTGCCTTATTCCTTTGAAATATAAGGCAGAGTTAGAATTCAAGGTATATGTTCATAGCAACCTATCATATAAGACAAAAACGATAAGCCACGTCACAAATATGAGGTGGGGTTTCATTTTATTACTGAAACACCTGTAACAAAACAGCAGTTTGGGGAAGAGAGTTTATTTTAGCTCACAAGTCCCGTGACAGTCCATCACAGCAGGGATGTCAGCATAGAAACTTAAAACTAGTCACACCACATCCAGTCAGTGGCAAAGAAATGAAAACAACTCAGCTCACTTTTTCCACTCTTCCAAAGTCCAGGACCTAAACCCAGGTAATGATGTTCCTAACAACAGACTTTGTCCTCCCATGTCAACCAATGTATTTTAACCAAGACAATCCCCACAGAACCAGCAATAGGCCAATATGACCTAGGTATTCTCCAGCTGAGACTCTCTTCCCTGGAAAAACTAGGCAGTGTCAAGTAAACAAGCCATAGTCTTCTGAGATAAGTGCTGCTTACTTCTCAAAAAAAGTCACCTTCATGTTTATTCCTCCAGTAACTTGCAGACCCAGAACCTCACGTAGACCCATTTGACTT
Source organism: Chionomys nivalis (assembly GCF_950005125.1). Classification (NCBI taxonomy): domain Eukaryota; kingdom Metazoa; phylum Chordata; class Mammalia; order Rodentia; family Cricetidae; genus Chionomys; species Chionomys nivalis. Next base: position 72,438,377 of record NC_080091.1, read on the forward strand.
AGAGGCAAAATACACTCTTTCTTGAACTGTGCACTATCCTTATTCCATGTGTCTGAGTGTGATGAATTTGATAACCATTCATAATTAGATAATCATTTACCATGGGCTTTGTTAATAGTGTGAGCTTGGAGAACACTTCTGTGTTTCACCTGGCATGTGATCATCTCTTGTCACTCTTTCCTTTCCACAAAAGCCTATGGAGCCCTGCCCTGCCAACCTTCTTCCTTTCACCTACTGCCTTAGCCCCAAGCATAACTACTTTATTTTACTAATCTTGATTCAGCTACTCCCACATGTATGCATGCACATAGAGACTGGAGTACAATATTGGGTGTCTTTCTCCATGGCTTTCCACCTCAGCTAACAGGGTCTGAGACTGAACCTGGAGCTCTCTGATGCCGCTAGACTGGATGGAAAGAAGCCCCAAGGATCCTCCTGTCTACTTGGCCTCAGTACTGGGATTACAGGTGCACACTCATCTCGTAGATGGGTGCTGGAAATCTAAACTCAGGTCCTTGTGCTTGAACAGCAAGCATTTTATCAAGCTAGCTGTTTCTCTGGTACCTCCCCTCTTTATTTGACTCCAAAATTCTTATCAAGAGAGTCCCAGATGCTCGGAGTCAGTAATCTGTATGAATCTGGCATTAATGATCTCTATGAATTTGGCATTTATGAGCTCTCTGACCCCAAAGAAGATATTTCAGACTTTGAGCTCTCCTTTCCCTGTCTGAAAGTAGTACTAGAAAAGAACAATGGATGAACTCTCAAGCAACCAGGAAAAGGGTCCTGTCTGGTTCTGTTCCATTCATGAATTTAATTATACTTTTACCACTATATACTCTTATCTAGTTTCTAGGAATATGTAACTTTGACTTTTATTTCTATAACCAGAAGTAACTTATTCAAAATGTCACTAAAGTCATTTTACAGCAGAAAGTGAAGGGAATGAATTCAGAAGTCAAGGTGTTGGAGTCCAGGTTTATAACATCACATCCTTGTTGTGTATCTTGGAAATTTTACAGATACTAACTTCTCATGTGTGTAAAATGAGACTATCAATGAGTCCTCAACTCACAAGGCTTTGTGTTAGTGAAGCAGAATAAAACAGAAATACTAAAAATATGGTAATAGTTTAATGAATTCTATTATTTTAGTAAACATTATTTTGTACTTTATTTAACCCATTTAAATACTATTACTCAAGTTACCATGATATTCAATTTGCTTTCCAGTGGGTAAATGGGTTACAACAGGATAACTGTCAAAAGCAAAAATATACTTGCTTCCAGGTTCCATACCATTTTACGCAATGGTTTAAATGAAGGAATATGCTGATATCCACCTCCTGCTTCTTATTAAAAGCTACTGTATTTGGCTCAAATTCTTGAAAAGCAATTTAAATGGATAATATAAGACAGAAAGCCAAACTACACTGTATATTTCATTTCTCTGAGTAAAAGAAACATAACTAAGAGGAGGGAAACATCAAGATTTGCTTCTTTGTGATATATTAAAGCTCCACAAAATATGTCCCAGGCAAAGCTGAGGCGTTTTTGTTGTCATGAAGATAATGGAAGATCCCAAAAGAATAACAGAAGGAGAAGATTTTCACTCATGAAAGCTTTACTAGAACTAAATTTTTTCAATTGCATTATGTACTGCAATAAAAAATAATAAAAAGAAAAACAAAAAGATGAGACCTATGAGCTCTTCAATTTAAATTCTGTCTTAAGTTACTTTTATCTTGCTGTGAAGGGATACATACCAACTAAGACCACTTATAAAAAGAAGAATTTAATTGGAGGCTTGCTTACAGTTTCAGAAGACTGGTCAGTTTCCATAATGGTGGAGAGCATCTCAGCAGGCAAGGAGGCCCAGTGCTAGAATAGTAGCCGAGAGCTTACATTTTAACCACACAAGATGAAGGCAAGGAAACAGGGACACTAGGCCTGAAATGGGCTTTTGAAACCTTAAAGTTTACCTCAGTAACATACCTTTTCCAACAAGGCCACACCTCCTAAGCCTTCCTAAACAGTCTCACCAAATGGAAACCAAATATTCAAATATATGAACCTAGCCTATAGGGCACATTCGCATTCAAACCACCACATATTTCACTGCTGTAACAACCAAACACATGTGATCCATCTTACTGAACTCTTGTTGAGTCTTACTGCTGTTTTCTCCAAGAACAGAAGGCATTCTCACCTACATTCATCACACTGAAAATCAACTTCATGTTTGATAGCTATGTTTTATATGGTCTCTGATAAATTCTGAAAGCACGCAGTATTTATGGCTAATGAAGTGTACATATTAATAGATGAGTGTAAATTTGAAGAGACTCAGGATGCCCACACCGGCTTTAATCTTCCTATGTGTCAAAGGATTATCTAGAGCAAGATATTATGTAAGCCAAGATATTGGCCTCTCATTTGGCCCAATATCTTCTGAAGCTTAGTTTAACCCTCCTTTTTCTACATGTCATTATTTCATCCGTCCCTGGAAAGAACTCAGAGACTTACACCACAATTAGAGGCCCTGAACAATTTCAACTCACTTAAACATCAGACGGTAAATTCTACACTTTAGTTGTACACAATAAACACCATCTAGATTCCATTTTTAATCATCATTTTCATCATGTCCCAGTCTTGATCAGGACCCTAGTGTAAGTGTAGTGATTATGAGTAAAGGCAGGCACTGTTCACAAGAACAAGGTTCCAACTCTCAGGAACAGCATTCTATTTCAGTTATCAACCTGATATCCTAAGACTTCCCAGTTAATCTTCCATAAGAACAAATTCCTTTCCCTTCCCCATTATCCAAGCTCATTGTTTCAACCAGTGAACTGATCATGTTTTCCTCTGAATTTACACTGTATTTATCATCTGACCATGTAATTTAGCAGACTTTATGTGCTGTTCTTCATTCTCTCCCCAACCCTACAGAACCATGGCTAGTTGGTGTGTACCTGTGTGTGTGTGCGTGTGCCTACATTTGGCTGAAGGCATGAAGACATGAATATCCGCTATTTAATTTTACTTTATTTCTCACTGCATTTTTTTCTCTACTAGAAATACACTGCATTTCCAAAGGTGTAAGTGTGCTTGATATGATAGGCTTTAAAGATATATTTAAGTTTGTATATTCTAATAGCACTAACTACATTCATAGCAAGATAGTGACTGTTGAGATATGAATGGCCAAGTCCACATTTATGCAAATCTAGAAAAACATTTTTATTTAAATACGACCTCATTAAAAGTAAGACAAAAAAAGCCGTTAAAGTGACCAAAATGGGAACTGGTTAGATGGCTCAAATGATAAAGGCACTTACATGTGAGCAAGGCTGATGACCTGAGTTTTACCACCAAATCACACATGTTAAAGAGCTGTCATTTGATCTCCACTACAGCATATATGCACAAATTAATAAATATAATTTTAAAACATTTTAAAAAGTAAAACAGCCGGGCGGTGGTGGCGCACGCCTTTAATCCCAGCACTTGGGAGGCAGAGGTAGGTGGATCTCTGTGAGTTCAAGACCAGCCTGGTCTACAAGAGCTAGTTCCAGGACAGGCTCCAAAACCACAGAGAAAAACAAAACAAAACAAAAAAAAGTAAAACAGTCTATGTTGTACATACCACTCATTATTTATGCTAGAGAATTGCTAACATCAAATCACTAATTAATGATCATAGTAAAATGCCAGAGTTCCGACTCCATTTCTTAATAATCATTTCAAATGGGCATGAGCTATTATTGGGTGAAGACTGATGTTTATATATGCCAGATTCATTTCGTCTTAATCAGAAGATTCATTAAAAAAACTGTAATAATATGAGAATATTTAATTTCTCAGATACATTTCACTACACTCACAATGTCTCATATATACTTAATGAATATATTTCACTTATATAACTTAATTTGAATTTTATTTTATATAAGTTCTATTTTTCCTTACTGTAGATAATTAGAAATATCACAATTTTAAGCATTTGTTAAAAAAAAATCAGTATAAAATTCAAATGTATAAAACAGCACATTCTTCATCTAGCAAGAAACAAAGAACATGAAATCTGGGACCAGCAATCAAGCACATCTTTAACATGGATTCTACTTCTCTAATATATTATATTTCTCCCCTGTTCTAATACCAGGCAAATTATTGACCAAATTTTGGGAAGAGGAGGCTGGTGCAACAGATTACATACTAAGCAAAACTTACTTAACTTACAAGCTTTAGAACATTCGATACAGTTATTTGACATAACAAGAATATCATTTTAAATGCTAAAATTATATTACTCTATTAGAAATATTAATTACATCATTGTTAAAATTTTAGCTCAATTTCTTAAGTGAAAGGATTTTTAACTTGCTTGGCTTTTTATTTACCATGCTTTCCCGCCACAACTCAAAGACAAGAGACTAATAGATGACAAGGGTTGATTTGTTTTCTCAACTCTCCCTATAAAATATCTAAATGAGACTACAAAGTGTGCCGATAGACATATAAGCCTGACAAATTACCCTGAAACACAAACTAAGTTCATGAATTTAACTGAACCTATACTATAATTTAACTTTGGGTTTGGGTAAATTTTTACATTAATATATCAAGAAAGGTTCTGATAAAAGGAGCCTACAGTTTCAACATTCTCACTTTTATAGTATGGCTTAAGCATGGCTTAAACAAGAGTTCTCTGAGCTTTTTTCCACAATAATATACAGGTCTACAAAAGTCCAAACGATACTGCATCCACTACTATTAATGTCATATAAAATAGTGTCCTGCAACAGTCTTATCATTTTCCTGACACTATGTGAAGTCATGATTAGCCCTTTTTCTACAGATATCACATCAGTATTACTACACCATTCTTTCCTTACTTGTGAAGAACAGTAAGATGGAAAGTGACTTTATTTCTGACACATTTAGAACATATGTTTCAGTATGGCAACTTGATCTTAAGGCTTTAGTTTTATATAAAATAAAGTTAATTCAATTACTTCTTATTGTTGCTAAAAGGTAAATATATCAGTATTAATAATATGAAGCAAAACCATCAAAGTCAATTTCATACCCAGAACTGTATTCTAGGAAAGGGCAGTAATAACTGAGAAAAATTAAACTGGTCTTCTATAGTAGTAGGGTTTTTTTATTATTCTAGGAAGACATATTTAACCATGGAAAGGAAATCATCAATTACTTTCAATTATTTTGTCAACTATCATTATTTACCTCATGCTTTCCCCCAAATTATATTTTAGATTTGATATCTTACTTTATATATTGATCATGTCTTAATTTACCTAAATAATGTATTCTCTAATTTGCAATCTTCAGGATTCTTTATCTTTTTGCATTCATTTTTGCAGTTTTCTGTTATAACTTGTACCTATCTATATATGCTTGCATGCAATATATGTGTGTATATATGTGTACATATATAAGTATATAAATCAATTACTTAAATTGAATTCTTCACAGTGCCCTATCTCAGAATTTCAGTGTGTTTTCAGACAGAAATTGCAACATTACTGTACCTGTCCTCTCTGAGTCACTCTGAAGAAAGAACTAGAGCTAGTTTATTCAGAGACAGACATTTACAGTCAATAATAAGATCTGTTTATTCTCTCTGGACATCAGAACACACCCATAGAATCCAATCTGGTCACTGTACCCTGAATATGGAAACAGCCTTCTGCCTTGTTATTGGGCTTTCTCAGTTACAATTTATTGTATGTGCCAGACAATTAAAGTTCTGGGTAAGAGCTGCTCCAATAATGTTTAGTAGGAACCTAATGATGTTTATTTACATGTTTTCCTGATGATGTTTGTCTGAACACAACCTTCCTTGGGTCATTGCTTTCTCTGTTCAATTTGCATATAAAAGAACATTGAAACTGAAGCAAGGTTCTCTACAGCATAATTATCATCTTTCCCATTCTTTCAGGTCCTCAGATCCTAAGGCCAACAGACAAGATCTGCACAGGTCAGCTGAAAAGTTACAAACTTTCAAACAGATATATAATTATGTACATATCTATATTTAAGTTTAAAATCATAGAATTTTAAGAGTTTTAGGCTAACGAAAGAGAGTCAAGAAAAAGAACTCATTTAATCATAGCCACAATAAATAAAATGTTCAAATAAAAATTTCCATAAAGAGAAAGTAATTATGCATGCAATTACTTTTCAAAGTAGAGAGAAATCTGCAATCTACTTCCAGCATTTCAGATAATGAGAAAGCAGAAATTCACTGTGAGGAAAGGTTGCATATAGACCAGCAACAGTTGGTTAAAGGAAGAAGAAAGGCCTGTGTGCAAGGCCACCTACTGAAAGAACTGCTAATTGTGGGAAAGCTCACAGATGTGAATTTCATACTCCAGGTGGCAGTCTTCCCAACAACACCATAATGTCTCCTTTGGTTTTTCAAATTAGCACCATAATTCTAATAAAAAACAAGCACCATTATGTGTGCTTCACACCAAGATGCACTTAATCAACAAAATAATAATAACTGAATGAAACTGGAAACAAAGAAAAGAATGCAGAAATTAAAGAAAAGAGGAACGGAGCCCATGGCTTCTTCACAAATCTACTTCCTTGTTTGTCTTTCTGAGAAGGATCTGAGGTGATGCAATTTTTATGTGCATTTTTCACTTGTGTCCTCCTAGCCTAAGGGCAAACAGAAAAAAAAATGAATGCAGACTTAAGGAGCAGAATTTTGTTCTTGTCCCAGTGGATTTCAGTCTGTAAAAAGCAGAAAAAGGTTGCTTCATATCCTTCATATGAACTCACCTACCAATCAGCATTTACGTTTTATATGATTCCTTCAATATTTTTTTTAAAAAATGCCTCCTGCTGATATGTGACTATCAAGTCAATTCAAACATAAGAGACAAACCATTTACACCAGACTCTTCCTTATTTCCCTCATGGCATTAGTTAGCCTCTGTGTGCTACTGCAAACCGGCAGAAGAATGAAAACAAAGAAGAAAGGGGTCTGGCCAAAGATTCCTCTGTCACCTCCTGGAAATGCCTCATTCCTATTTGGAACCATTAATCAGGAAAGAACCAGTAGGCTGCCAGCCCCTGCTGAAGGTGTAGATGCCCCAAACGGCTTGCTTGCCTGCTTGCTGTGCTGACACTACTCTTAATGATTCAAACATCTGGAAAACAGCATTTCACAGTGACAATCTGAACTTTACTGATAAGCAATAACTCCCATGCTGTGTACTGTGCATTAGAAACACAACAGGAATAGCAAACTAGCGCCCCTTAGTATGTGCCATGAGAGCTCAGTTGATTTCCATTGAGACAAAGACTTTTTGTATCTTGACAGGGCGCCTAAATTCTACTAAAACCTTCAGTGAGTTCCTAAGGCAAATAAGTCACATTTAAATGTTGGCCTTTTGAATTTCCTATTTCTAGTTTGCTCATGCCAGCTTAAATTTTGGATGTTCTTTACATATAATGTTTCTTTTCTAATCATTGAAGTATATATAACAGTTTAGATAACAATGATAAATGGGGTGATTGATATAATTTTTCTTAAGCATTTTATATTACACTGATTTTTTTTTCTAGTTAGCTCTTTTTATAGTTCAACCAATTCCAAATTTCTCTTTCCCTAATACCCTGTCATCACCTCACCAAATGCTGTAAGTATCAAAGGATACTTTAAGATAAGCATAATAGCAGCTGGGCATAATGGTACACATGTTTAATCCCAGTGCTTGGGAAGCTGAGGCCCTTGTGAGCTCAACAACTTGGTCTCACTGCAGGAAACCAGAGCTACACAGTGAAAACAAAGAAGAAAAAAGAAAGATAATCATAGCAATATTTTTTCTGTACTTTCTGTCATTCTATAATGATCATGTTACAGTTAATAAACCAAGGAAGATCCACTTGGTGCAGCTAGTTAGACTGTTCTTAGAGTCTCATTCCCTTTTATCACTGGGCATATCAGCACATTCCCTCTAAACTAAACTTTTAACATCTCCCTTACATCTTCAAGTATGTCTCATTATGTATTTGTCAGTTGCCTTGAGGTTTAGGTTTTGTCACAAGCAGTGCTAGAATTCAACTCTCCCTCTGACTACTAAACCTGGCACCATGATATTATTTATTCTAGTGTTCTTGAAGTTCGAGATACTCCACTAGTTCCAACTCTTGACTTAACTCATTAAATTCCATTTGCAGTGCTTCACTGCCTTGTCTCACTAACATACTTGCAAGCTGGAAAAGAAGGTATACAAGACACCTGAGCCATTATTTCAAACATTACTGAATGGCTGGAAAGGATGAAAAGAAGACATTTGTTGTCATGTAAACAAGCGCCCTGTAATGGCAATGTGGATTAAATGCATTACAATTCTCATAAAAGCAATACCTTAAAGAGCAGCTTATGTGATGAGAAAGTTAAATTCCCTCGGCAATTTTATCAAGCTTATTCAAGTTAAAAAGGAGCTCTAAAAACAAATGTTGCCCATAACTGTTTGTAGAAGGCACAAGGTCCTGGTGCTCACAGATCAACACTAGGAAAACAAGAAATGCTAACACACAGGGTTGTCTCTTCAGTGTTTCTTCAATGTTTTCTACCCAGAAGGCTGAGAGTGTATACAGTTAATAGCTTAGTGACCTGTGCGATCTGTGGGGTTAGGCCATACCTGAATCTCCCTGACTATTATGCAAATACGAGACTCTCTAGACCTTTATCTTGAGCATTGTTTCTCAGTCAGTAGAACTCATCCTTACGGGAGATGTCACACGTACTTCATAGCTTAGTGACTTCTATGTTATCTATATGACTGAGACAACACAACAGATCCTCGCCTAGACCCTTAAGCTATAGAACCTTTCTTTATGGAAGAGGTCACATGCATGCAAAGGAGTTTTGATGTAGCCATGAATTAAGCTCTATTGTGCACAGGGGATTGAGATAATTGTGACCAAGAATTCTTTTCCAAAATTCTACTGTATTTAAATATGCCTAAAATAAAGTGCCTGGTGTTAGACTCTAGAAGTTTGAACCAAAACCAGTTACTGAGTCATGCTGGACCAGATTTCTCTTGCCTCATGTGTATCATTACCCTGAAAGCCCTGGTATTTGCAGAGACCTCCACAACTGTTATCTTATTTCAACCACATTGTCATTCAGATGCACATCTTAACTGAAATATGTAAGATATATATATATATATCTTACATATTTATATAAAATGTTAACAATGGTCATTTCTTTAGAGTAACTTCTTTCTGTTTTTCTATAATTACTTAGTAATTCCTCGTTTATTTACCCTGTCTTACTCTTATAAAGAAAATGATTTGCAAACAACAAAATGATATCACCACAGTCAGCAGAGATGTCCCCTAAGTACCACACCTCACAGCCAGTGAGCCCAGTTACAGGAGTAACAGACCCAGACATAATCTCTCAGAAAGTAGAATCTGCAATAAGTATGGAAGATTTATGTTACGGTGGTACATCTGAGCAAAAAACTAAGTCAAGGCCTTCCTCAATACTTGTCATATTTTCATAATCCCAAACTTCTAGCTTCTGTTCTACTGTTCTACCAGAGCTTAGCTGCTAAATGCTAGATTTGGCCAACTGACTGACAATTTTAATAGATATGACTATTGTCATAATCCTATTACCAAGTATAACAGGAAAGATGCTGTGCTAAGCAACTGAAGAATATAACTAGAGAATATAACTGATGCTTTGTTTACTCATTTCTTAGCTATATTGCAACATGCCAATGTGTACAATTCCTATGCCAGACCACTTTAGATCTTGATTTTACAAAAGAAGAAATGAAGACAGTGTCTTTTCTCATAGGTCCTAGATATTAGATGTAGGCAAGAGATGAAAATAAAAAGAAAAACACAATGAATGCTATTTCCCACAGGATAATCTGTGAAGTCTGACAAATCTATGTTTAAACAAGCTAAGAGATCAAAACCAGAAACAGAAGAGTGATTAGATTCCAGAAAAATGTCTAAAGTTGTGGGCAAACAGTTTTGCTTATATGGGGTGTGACTAAGAATGACAATATGTGTCAGCCAATTATTTATTTTAATTTGGGCTACTAAATGTTAGCAGTTACTATGATAGAACACTGTAGGGAAACATTTAATGAGAATAACCAAGAACTTGAGTTTAAATGTAGGTTGACAAGAAAACCAGCCCACAAATCACAATCGCAGAGAACCTAGACAACAATGAGGACCCTAAGAGAGACATATGTAGATCTAATCTACATGGGAAGTAGAAAAAGAGAAGATCCCCTGAGTAAACTGGGAGCATGGGGACCTTGGGAGAGGGCTGAAGGGAAGGGGAGAGGCAGGGAGGGGAACAGAGAAAAAAGTAGAGCTCAATAAAAATCAATTTGAAAAAAAGCAAAAGGAATATAGAAAAAGATAAATGTAGGTTGACAACTAAACATGAGTCTGAAGATCAAGAGTAAGACTCAGGTCAGGTACAGGGCCTCAGAAAGCTTCAGAATACAGATAGTAACAAAAAAGGGCACAAGGTGAGTTTAAACAGAAAGAAGAGGTCAAATGATAGTTCTAAGATCTCCACAGTTTTTAGTTTAGAAGACGATCCAGCAGAAAGGATTAAAAAGGAGGAGCAAAGAGACTAAGAGAAGATACCTAGTGTCTTAGCGTTTCTATTGCTGCAGCAAAACACCATAACCACAGGTAAATTGGGGAGGATACTTGAACACTGCTGTTATCACTTAAGGAAGTCAGGATAAGAACTCAACCAGGACAGGATCTGGGAGGCAGGAGCTGCTGCAGAGACCATGGAGGAGTGCGCCTCACTAGCTTGCTTCCTCATCACTTGCTCAGCCCACCTTCTTCTAGAACCCAGGACCAGCAGCCTAGGGATGGTACCACTCACCATGGGCTGGGCCCTCCCACATTGGTCACTAAATGAAAAAATGACTCACAGCTCAATCTCTAGGAGGCATTTCCTCAACTGAAGCTCCTTCCTTTGATGTCTCTATAGCTTATGTCAAATTGACACACAAAAAAAAAAAAACCACCCAGTAGACTAAGTCACCTGAAGAAACTGTACTTTTAATAATAAATAATAACCTAAATAAAGCACACTTTTATATCACATGTCTAAAGTCATCATGTCCTGGCTGACTTCAGACCCTGGCCAACGGATACAATCTTAGATTCAATTTAATAACCCTTTGGAATGTGGAGCTGACATGGAACACAATGCAATGCTATTACCGGTTAGTCTTGCTTCTTTAACTTTTCTTTCAGGCGGTATCACTGGTGAATGACAGATATAAAGCAGAGGCTGAAAAACCACAGAATGTTCAGGCTTGCAGCTCTTGCAAACTGAGCTTAACTGTAAACAATGTATAACAAAATCAAATTGGAAGCATGCTATTGTGATGCAGTGAAGAGAAAGTGAGTCTCTTATGTAAGTACATTTCTTTTTCTATCATTCTGAATAAAGAACATCTTATATATGTTCATTTCCTTACTCATTTACCCTTTTCAGTTGAAGGTATTTTTAGTGATCATGAAGTGTCTTTTGGGGGAAAAGTAAATCCAAAGAACCATGATCGGGTAGAACCCACAAACTCTAATGAACAGCTATTTAACATGAGAGATCATTTTTCCCCAGAGAAGCCAAGTGCAGCAGCCTGTACATCTTCCTGACTCTGATAATAATTCCATGGTCTGTAACGGATTTAACAAAGAGGTGTTTATTGCCTTGGCCTCAATACAGAAATTGAAGTCCATGTAGACATGCACTATTGCCTGCTGTGGGGAGCTGCCATTAGCTTTGGGTATTTGGAAAGGTGATCTACTAAATATTTTACTCTTTAAGCCCAACTAGTTTTTTTTTAATCTCATATAAGAGTCAGTCAAATAGGAAAAAAAATATTTTCCTATACTGAGAGTAAAGTAACCCAACATGGAAAATCAAGTTTGTAAAAGGTCCTATGACACAACCACTATTGAAGTATTTGTTATAAAAATAATTTTGAACACAAATAAATCTAGGTGACATCTACATAATTTAGCAGTTTTCTTGGGAAAAGGTACTCTTAGATACTTAACTTGGTAAGAGCACAGTGAGGGTCTCTTAAGAGGAATATAGTCTACTTTATGTTTCATGCTTACTGGTTATAAAAACCCTCTTATAGGATGAATGTTTCCTGGAAAATACTTGAACAAAAGTAAGACAAGTACTCTCCATTATTCTGGCTGGCTGAATAGGACAACATCTACAAGTCTTTGTTTAAACTTTGCTGCACAACTTTTCTTATCATAAAATATTCACTTGTATTAATCTGTGAACTCTACAAACTCAAATTTCTCCTTTAAATTGCTCTGTTCTTCACCTGGATCCAGGTACAAGACCAGGAAAAACAAACATACAAAACATTAGATAAATGCATTAAAGCCCATGTGCTGAATCAATGATTAAATTAACAATTGTTTTGTTAATATGGTTCATCATTTTCAGAAAGGCAGCTTCAGCGTGTTAGATGGAATGAAATAAAGTCTCAGAATGCTGAGATCTGCTTGAGTTTATACATGGACAAGAAGGAATCTGAGCAAGAACTTTTGAATAAAGTCGAAAAAGTGGAATTTCAAAGAAGGTGTGATGACACAGAACAAAGGTGTACAACTTAACAAAAAATGCTAGTTATGCTTTTAGAAGTACATATAAAGCCAAGCACAGTACTCATGCCTGTGATCCCAGGATGTTAGAGCTACTGACAGAAGGATTACAAAAAGGGCTGGAGAGATGGCTCAGCGGTTAAGAGCACAGCCTGTTCTTCCAAAGGTCCTGAGTTCAATTCCCAGCAACCATATGGTGGCTCACAACCATCTGTAATGAGGTCTGGTCAGCAGGCATACAAACAGACAGAATACAGTATACATAATAAATAAATATTTAAAAAAAAAGAAGGATTACAAAAAGCAGGCACAGATAGATTACAGAACAAAATAAAAATCAGAGTTCTCTTTTCCCTACAGAATGGAGGAAACAAGTAGTATTTAGCTAAAAATATGGGATATGTAGCCAATAGAGGGTTGAAGCAACTCCTCCAGTCTACACCAAAGATATTTGCTACCCTCCAGAACATGACAATAAGACCCTATTATTGAAGACACCAGATACTTATGTCATAGAACATGGAAAAATCTGGCTGATATTCAAACAGAAGCTTTATGTCTACAGGCTAGGATTCTCAGTGCTATGCATGAAATAGGAGAATGTAATCATCAGTCTCACCCAGCTATGAGCACTGTGAGGTGCATGAGCAGCCTACCTACTAGTGCACTGGTGCAATAATGGTATGAATGTTTTGGGAATAACCAACTGTTTTTTTCTTTTATTTTAATTTAAGGCCAGCTTCATGAGATGGAATCCATACTTAACACTGTAAATGAGGCCAAGAACTTGAGACTAGGTTATGGGTCCTCAGGAAACACCTACTATTATTACTTTGCTAAAAGAACATAGTAACAGAATGATACCTAATGACATATTGCTATACCCATATATGAGTTCACAGTTCAACTATCATTAGGAAAGCCTCTTCTTCTAGTACATGGCAATTAGCACAAAAACCAACAACTGCAGAGAATTGGAGACTTTGGAATATTCGCCCTAAATGGGATCTCTTTATTGCAACACTCCCCTCAAGGCTCAGATATATATGCAGAAGGGAGCATGAACAGATTTTAAGAGCAAGAGCTGTGGATGACGTCAAGGAAACGATATTTCCTTTGCACAACAAATACACATAAAAAAGCACAAAGACTGTAACATGAGCATGGCCTGCAAAACTAAAGTCAGCCAAAATCCTAGGACAGCGGAGGGATACACATTCCCATCACTAGACAGGGTTCTATTGCCATTAGACTTCTGTTGGGTTAGGGACAATCAGTTGTCTTCAATAAAATGACACTAGATATATATTGACTACACTACAGAGCAGGCCCCATACAGACAAACTGGACTCTTTAATTTTGTTTGTTGGGGAAAAAAAACATGAAATTAAGGGGGTATTAAGGTGGAGAAATGTATGAAAGGAGTTGGGGGAAGGGAATAAGTTGAATCAAAATATATGAGATTTTTAAAATGTAAAGAATTATTGAGATATTAATAAGTTAATGTAAATGTTTCTGCATTTCACTGTGACAATTTTAACACATATCTATATTCACTGTAAGTCTATGAGAGTATATATATATAAATATTTTTATTTCCTATTTTAAGGTTTTTCAAATTGTATTAGCTTCAGGCTGCATGAAATGCTGATTTCAATGAAGGAAACACTATTAATTAAAATTCACTTAACTAGAAAATAATTACATTTCAACTTGAAATAGAGCTGGTTCTTCTCAAAGCATTTTTTTCCCAACCATAACTACCAATTAAAACTCAGTGACAATTAATTTCATCTCCAAAGAATAAATTTAGAGGAAAAAGATAAAGCACAATAAAGCCTCTAGAGAAAGCATGCCAAAAAGCAGCTAGACTAGTCTAAAAATAAAATATTCAAACTTCTCATTTTGCCTAAACCTGTGCCACTCACTTTCTATTACGGGTTTGACAAAAAGACTTATTTATTAAGTTCCTATGAAAATAAAATTTTATATTGTCCTTCTCTTTTCTTTTCTTTTCTTTAAATTTAACTATGGTTTCCCAATTGACATGGCTATGAAACAATCTTCGGAGAAAAAGAAAAATTTAGTATATACTGTGCTATTTACCAAACTTAATATCCAAGGCACCAACCTACTTTTATTTTTAGATGTTTTCTGTGATGGTGTACTATGAGTAAATGTACCCAGTGGTCATTTCATGGCTAACATACTAGACAAATACAATAAATAAGTAAAGCTAGAGTTATGCATTCTAATAAGTCTACTCAACTACTTACCAAAGCAATTTACAGTACTGTAGAATGGCTGCAGCAGGAAGACAGGCAAGCCAATCACACTTGAGATCAATTTTTGAAAGATTCTAAGTTTCCCAGTTAGCAAAGCTAGTGGGAAAATGTTCTTCTAAATGTTATATTCCTGGTTCATTTTGTACCATCTAGCACTCAAAAACATAAATTAACTAAAAAAAGAAAAAGAAAAAATACAAAAAGAAAGAAACCTAAAAGCACAGGGTTCCACAAGAGGAATAAACCTCCACACACTTCATATAGTTTGGGGTAAGCAAATGTAGTATTTGCCATGACTAGCAACAGGCAATCTTTGCTATTATTAATGCAGTCCAGCTTATAGGAACAGACAAAATTGAAAAAGGAGGAGAATGTGCTTTATCATCTGTAGCAGAATTTCAATTTTCTCTTTCAAGTACAGTTGAATGCATTTTCTTTGAAAGCCAAAGACAGAAGATCTTGATTACTGCTGGAAGAATAATCTTAGCCTTTGTATGAAGAAGATAGAGAAAATAAATAGTTTTTCTGGATGACGTGTCAGCTTGTGAACTTAGAAAACAAGATATATTCTTGGAGGTAAGGAAATTAAATTAGGGTAAATGGTAGACCCATTAAAATGACAATTGAAGGCTTATTTTGTAGTCCATGGCTGGCTTTCCAATTGTCCTCTATTTTGCTTCACCTCAGGGGCACAGACAACTGAACCAGAAACAAACAGGGTCAAGACAGGGGCAACTGTCTGGGAATACAGGTCACCCAGGCTGTAGGCCTTGTCATGAATTGTTAGCTGTGCTGTAAAGTTAAGGTTCTGAATCTGCTCTCTCCAGCTACCACCCTGTTTGAGATCTTTTCTCACATGAAGAGACAGACAGACAGAAACACACACAAAGGCGGAATGAAGGAGGGGGAGGGCGATGAAGATGGAGAGAGAGGAAATAACACTACATTTCCAGATTGTTTCTCACTTTTATCAACGTTCTATTTTACCAACAATTATACACAATGTCTCAGTTGTACTCTTTCTCTGCAACAGAACACCCATCGTATGTGGGGTGTATTAGTTCTTTGAGTAACCTTAATTTACCTACATTCAACAAACACAGGCTTTCGTTTAAAAAAAATGGCAGATCACTGAACTTAAAAGAATCAGGAGACAAAGGGCACACTCATTCCACACGCTCTCATGTATCCCTCAAATAATGTCTATAAATACCAACTCAACAAAACTCTCTCATCAGCTCTCCTGCTCAAATTAAGTGGCTCAGTCCCAAAGTATTCAACAAAATCATGTGTAGAAGGTGAGCATGTTAAAAGTAGGTATTCGCATCGACAACAGGCTCAGGTTATGTCCAGTGCGCACCTCACCTCTCTCTGGGAACACTATAAAGCAGATTAACAAAGATTTCCTAGACTTCATTTTCTTTCAACTTACATAAAAAATTAATACAGCTAAGCACATTAATCTTACAACACTATTTCCTCAGGTTCCTTAACTGTGCTCCCAAGTTCTTGCCACCTTCTATTCTCTTAACCCTGTGCGTCTTTCTTACAACTCTATCCTCTCTGACCTTCTAGCCTAAATAAGCCATTCTCATTCTCAAGACTCATTCTCATTCTCTGATGTGGTGAACTCTAAAACTTTACCTGTGCCCAACATCACAGTACCTTAGGTTCACTGTCTAGAAGCATTTCTGTTCCAAATATAGTCACTGACCTACAGCCAAATAAATACAATGAATTTTCCTATTTCCCTTCTATTTGTATTGTTTTCTCTCTAATCAAGAAGCTATTTCTAAATTACCTCATTCCCTCTACTCATAAATTGTCTATAAAAATTGTACTTCTTTAAATTCTCTGTTCTAAAAATAGAAATTACATTAGACGTTCTTATCATTTCTTGTTTGTATTATTCTGGTATTTCCCTAATTGGGCTTCCTGACTCTTACCTCTCTATATTCAATTTACCGTTGACTTATTTTCCTAAAGTACTTTTTTTCTTTTACTTTCCTGTTTAAAACCTGTGCTGATCTCACACTGCTAACAGCAACAAGTTTAAGTTTTTTGGTCTAACCAAGTACATTCATTTAATGGGCATATATATCCTGCGCTCCCTGCTTATAGATGCAATCACTGAACCCGTGTTCCATACACTTAAGCTACTCAAACTCATATGTTTTTTATTATATTACTTCATGAACATTGATGAATTATTCCTCTTTCGATGGGGAAGTGTTAACCAGCATATGTTCAAGAAATGGCACCATCAAATCAAGTATTTATCAAAAGGGAGCTATTCAAATATACCAAAACATATTCACATCACAAAATATCATATAGCCATAAAAAAGCATGGGAAAATATCTATACAAACATGAATGCACGTAGTTATATAGTTACACAATATGTAGTTAACTTTTAAAAGGGGGCACAGAGAATTGTAAAAGGTTATTCCTTAAATAAGAAGAAAAAGGAATTAGGACTATATGCTCATATTTGCATATATTTGTGTTTAAAAACATGACCAAGACAGAAAGAAAAGCCTCCTGGGCACTTGACCTATATAGTTCTGACTCAGAAGCCCAGATTGCTTTGGTCTGTTTCTGTCACTCGCAAATTAAACCTTAAGCCTATATTTAAAATAACTGCAAGAATTCTTACTGCAGAAGGTTGAAATGATATGAATTAACATTAACCAAATGGCATATATAGCACAGAATTAGGCATTTGATTATTATAAGGTTTTCTTTTCTTTTCTTTTTTTTTTTTTTTAAGAAAAAGGGGGTGGGTCTAAATGAAGGCTACAGAGGCTGGTAGAGACACAAAGAGAAGACTTACCAAAATACACATTTTTTAGATCACTAGAGTTTGAAACACTTATGTTCATGGTCCAAGATAAATAAATAATACATAAATTTACAACTCTCTACCCATGGAATTAAACATAAGACACTCCTTAATCCTCAAACAGTATTCCATAAAGATTAGAAGCAAAAGATAAATGTTAACAACAGAAATGACACGTATACTTTTGTTCTGAGTCTCACCAGGACACAAGTCAGTTTTTATGTGTAATCATACAATCCAGGGCACGCCTGTCGGTGTGCTAATTTTTCGATCGTGTTTTCATGACATCTAAGAGGAAAACGGATTCGGCACACTGCGGCCAGTAGGGATAAAATCTGAGCTTTGCCAGTCTTTCAGAAAAGTTTAAGTTTATCCTCAAATCACCTGATTTAAACTAAAGCACTTTTTTGGTCCTTAAAATTCCTTTTTAAAATGTCTTCATTTCCTCCCAGGTTCTGGTATTGTGTGGGTGCTACTGGTAGGAGACTGTCCCTGAAGCCCAGCAGCTGATGTCTAGTAGGCAGGCATTGCTACCCTGCACTGCAGTGCCTCTTTCCTCAGACTACAGGATCCCTCTGCTGTGGAAGTCTGCCTCATAGGGAAGGTCTGAGTTTCCTGCAAAACCTCTGAACAGACTCCTGATGGAAGACACAGATGACGCTTCTGAAGCTGCTCCCCTAGGTTCCCAGTGAGCACGAACTCCTCTTTCATGTGTCCCTGCAGGCACTGGCATTCATCACTGACCTGCTCACACACTGAACACCATTCCTCACTACTACATTTTATATAGCAATCCAGGACTCTGCCTGTAATTTTCAGTTTGTTCTATCTTTCTCCTACCCATATTAATTTTCTAACTGCTTAACATTTAAGAAGCTGAGCACTACTGATGTAGCAGGAGCAAGGCTCAGGAGCAAGGCTCAGGAGCAAGGCTCAGGGGCAAGGCTCAGGGGCAAGGCTCAGGGGCAAGGCTCTTGCCTAGCATCGCTGCAGCTTTCGGCTGCTTAGCTTATTGATTTCTTCTCTTCCGCATCACACAACAAATTAATGCTGCTTTGGTGAAAATGAGTATTTCCTTCTGTGCCTTTTTCTAACTAGGACTTTTTGGTAACATACTATCTATATTCTTAAAGTCTAGTTTGCTCCATTATTAACAATAAAATAGCTTTATTTTGAGTTTACTACAAGTACTATTTAAATACTCCCCACTGGAATGCAGAATTACAAGATATTTTCTCCTGCTAGATGACTAGCCCATCCAACATTTAACTTATGCCACAGCCTGGCCTCTTATATTAACTTTTGGAACTAAGTCTCATCTTTTTTTTTTTTTTTTTTTGGTTTTTCAAGACAGGGTTTCTCTGTGGCTTTGGAGCCTGTCCTGCAACTAGTTCTTGTAGACCAGGCTGGTCTCGAACTCACAGAGATCTGCCTGCCTCTGCCTCCCAAGTGCTGGGATTAAAGGCGTGCGCCACCACCACCTGGCACTAAGTCTCATCTTGACGCCTATGAAAACAATTTATCAAAACACAAAATGTATTTATATTCAGACTCTACTGTAACAACATACCTTGAAAATAACCTACTACTTTGTATACTCACAATTCTGCCTAGTCTTCCCTTTTGTATTTTTAGCTTTCTATTAGCTTACAAAGATCAGGTTTCTTATGGCATTTTAATATAAACTTAGTTTTGATTGACATTACTTTCTTCATCCCCCACCTCTGCCCTCTTTCCCACCTCTGTGCCCTTCAACCCTAAGAATCTCAATGCCCCCTTCTGCTTTCATTCATTTCTGTTTTATTACTCCCCTTGCCACCTCTCTTAAAGTCTTTTTTTAAAAAAATAATCGGATTGGCCACTTTCTAGTTTCCTAGTCTTTAGCACCGTTTACTCCTGTGGTTATCTGAATAAGAATGGCCCCCACAGACTCACACATTTAAATGCTTAGTCATCAAAGAGTAGCACCATTTGAGAAAGATTAGGTGTGGCCTTGTTAGAGGAAGTGTGTTACTGGGACTAGGCTTTGAGGCTTCCAAAGTCCAGACTAGGCCCAGTCTCACTCATTCTCTCTGCCTGTGGATCAAGATGTAATTCTCAACTACTTTTCCAGCACTATGCCTGCCTGCATGTTGCCATGTTCTCTGCCATGATGATAATGGCTAAACCGCAAAAACAAGCAAGCCTCCATTTAAATGCTTTCCCTTATATGGCCATAGTGTTTCTTCACAGCAATACAACAGTGACTAAGACAATGTCCAACAAGATACACATATTTAGCAATTAGGAGGTAGAATCTGCATGTGAGAGAGAACATGCAGTATTTATCTTTCTGAGCCTGAGTTTTCTCATTTAATATAATGTATTACAGTTCTATCCATCTTCCTGCAAATGCCATAATTTTATTTTCCTTCATGGTCGAATAAAGGTCTATTGTTTGTATGTTCTATGTTCTCATTATCCATTCATCTTTTGATAGACATCAAGGCTGATTCTACTTACACTGGATTATGAAAAAAGCAGCAATGAATATAGATAACAAAATATTTTTTATGGCTGCTTAGGTATATGTCAAGATAAAGCTTAGCTGGGTCATACGGATTTCTACTTTTACAACTTTGAGGAGCTTCCACACTAACTTAGATAGTGGCTGTACTAATTTACACTCTCAACACAATGACTAAGGTCGCTCAGAAAAATAAAAACTGCTTTGAAATCAAATCCCACTGGTTGGAAAGGCTGTCATCCAGAAAACAAATGACAACGGAACCTGGGGAGAATGAGGACAAGGGAACCTTTATTTTGCTCTCTTTAAAGGTAAATCTAATCGGTTCTAACTTCAGTCCCTACCTGTGACCTCGTATGGCCTTTCTGCTTTTACAGAAAGGGCTTTTGTTTTGTGAAATTTTATAGAAATTTCACTGGCATATCCCAATCATTTTAGTGTTGCTGGATGGTTTTGACTCTTTAGCTCTTCATGCGGTCCACCACCCAGCTACCAAATAAATCATACATAAAAATTTATTCTTACTTATAAATGCCCAATCTTAGTTTGCCTTATTTCTAGGCAGCTTTTCTTAAATTATCCCATCTATCTTTGGCCTCTGGGCTTTTTCCTTTTCTTCTGTAAGGTTAGTTTCACTCTTACTCTGAGGCTGGTTGTGTGGCTGGGAATCTAGTCCCCGTATCCTCCCCTCCTTGTTCTTTGCTCCTCCAAGACTTTTTTCCTCCAATTTATTCTCTCTGCCTGCCAGCCACGCCTATCCTTTCTTCTGCCTTTCTATTGGCCATTCAGCCCTTTATTAGGCCAATCAGGTGGTTTAGACAGGAAAAGTAACACAGAGTTAAACAAATGCAACATATCGTTGCATCATTAAATGTTTCACAGCACAAAGGCAACATATATTAAAATAATATTCGACAACATTTTACAAAGAAACATTTTGGTTTTCATTTTACAATGAAAAAAATTGTTTTTAAAATAAAAAATATCATAAAATATGTGGAAGCATTATTAATGTTTCCTTAGAGAACTTTCTGAATTTTCTTTTATATAAATACCTCCAACATGGGCTGATTTGAGACCAGTCTTCTGTTTCAACCAAACAGCCACTGAGCACTGCCCTTTCACAACACTCTGTTACATAGAGACACCAAAACTCATTCTTGGGTCATCTCTATTACTTTTATTTTTTCCCTAAAGAAAGCAATGTTTCTCTAGTTCATATATGCATTGCTTATGTTCTTCCATTGGTGTACATTAATACTGAAGAATGTATTTTAAACTATTTTAGTGTGCCCAAATCCTATGAAAAACTCTCTATCAGAACCATTCACTTTTTACTTGCTTGCCCAGTTACAAGTTTTGCGATAATTTTCACCAGCTGTTCTCATCATCAATTTTCTAAGATATATTATATTCTTTTCACATAAATGTTCCTTAGTCCTTATAAAACTAACATCAGCTTAATAGTTTGATATCTTGATGCACCTCCTATGGTAGAGTAAGTATGGATTTCAATAATCAAAATTACTGATGGAGTACATGGAATTATCAAATGCAAAACCAATTTAAGGTTAAGAGCTTGGGGCAACCTTAAAACCTATGCAAACAAGTCCTATATGTCTAAGGTTTTTCTACTGTAATTCTCTTTTCACTGAATAAGAGACAAAATAATAGAAAAGTAAAGAAGAATATGAGTCTCCTTTCTAGACTACCTGCTTATGCTTGACACTTAAGTAGTTCAGATACTCCTGATGTAGAAAAAAAAAAAAGAAAACAGAAAACAAAAACAACTTTGCATTCTAAAATCGTTCATACAAAAATAAATCTATTATCAGGTCTTTGTCTCATACAAAGCTACTTTAAAAAAATAACTGGTACCGATTTCTTGGTCAGACCCAGGAGCAGAAGTTTAGGAACCATTTAATGGGGTTGTCTGTTGCGTCTCAGTGGACGCTCTTGCTGCGCTCTCAAAGCTCACTAGCTCTAGCCCTTTTTCCAGATCAAGGTCCCCAAGCTTGACTTTACAGAACAGCAGCTTCTATTAAAACAGCCACTCTTCGGTGGACAATTCGCTCTGTGCAGAATACAATCCCTAACCTAGTGGTTAACGCGCCACCTCCCGCTGAAACTGTGGCTGGGCGTAGCAGGTCCAGCCTCTACCAGTGTTCAGAAGTCACCCTCTGAGGCCGAAGCTAGCCTGGGCTAGCAATGAAAGGAACAGACTGTCTCCACAAACAAAATAAAATGACTTTCATGACTCTGCAACAGAGAATTTTCCTTCCGTCCTCACTCTACGTCCTAAGATGCTAGACGGTGAAGAATATCCAACACAGTCTCTTTTCTCTCTGGGAAAAAAAGCCAAGCAGTTACCCAAGAAAGCTCCCAGCAGCGGTCTGCAGCCAGTTACTCACAAGTAGAGAAGACCTCTGCGAACTACAGATAAAACTGAACCCCCAACAGGACTCACCAGCTACGCCACAGGCACAATCCAGAAGAAAATGTCGCTGAGGCAAACACAGTAACCGCCAATATCGAACTTCCTGTGGCAGCTCCGCCCTCGAGGACAGGAAGGGGCGTACACCATGAGGCACTTCCTGTGGCAGCTCCGCCCTCGAGGACAAAAAGGGGTGTGCACCATGAAGGGGCACCTTCCAAGCTGACCAATCAAATGACCTCATTACATCCACAGGCGGTGCCAACGAGGCTGGCATCAAATCCCCCATATGATGAAGCACATTGCTTCTCTTGTTGGCATTCTTCTCTTCCAAGCCATGATATTCGCTAGCGTGCCCAGAACCTTTCTCTCAATTATATTTTTATACCAATTAGTTATGAGGGAACATTGAGATTTCCTTCAAAGTTCCTTATAGCTATCTGACCTCACTGATTTCAAGATGCTGATAATGGTTGATAAAATAATCTTATGATCGAGATGGTGCCTTTGAAAGGCAAAGGGGCAAAATCATTATTTAAAATTCTAGGGGTATTAGAATTGAGGATGAGACCACGATAAACCCAATAAAGAGTATAATTAACTCAGTGATTTTGCAAACAAAATTATTTCTAAAGTCTAAAATACTATAATAATATTAATATTAAAGGAAAAATCTTAAAATTTCTATGTTCATAAGTTTAAAATATTAGCAATTATTGGCATGTATCGCTGCATTTTAGCTAATATATTAGCTTTAAAGTCTCAAATATTGTCACTAATACTTTCTGGAGAGCATTTTTTTTTTTTTTTTTTTTTTTTTTTTTTGGTTTTTCGAGACAGGGTTTCTCTGTGGTTTTGGAGCCTGTCCTGGAACTAGCTCTTGTAGACCAGGCTGGTCTCGAACTCACAGAGATCCACCTGCCTCTGCCTCCCGAGTGCTGGGATTAAAGGCGTGCGCCACCACCGCCCGGCTTGGAGAGCATATTTTGATATTGTGTTATGTATTTAAAATTCTTTTTTTTTTTCTTTTAACGTTTTTGAGACAGGGGTTCTCTGCAGCTTTGGGGTCTGTCCTGGAACTAACTCTTGTAGACCAGGCTGGCCTCAAAGTCACAGAGATCCACCTCCCTCTTCATTCTGAGTGATGGGACTAAGGCCTGTGCCACCACCGCCCCAGAGTTTTGAAATTCTTAAAATTACTTATACTGATGGTTTGGATGATAATGGTCCCCAGAGACTAATAGATTTGAAGACTTGATCCTCAGTTGGTAGAATTGTTTGTAAAGCCTTAGGAGTTGTGCTGTGGCCTGGTTGGAGGAGGTGAGGCCTTTATTTGAGGAGGTTTGTCCAGAGGGACTTTAAGTTTTCAAATCCCACCTATCTTCTCCATTCTCCATCAGTATTCGCTTGCTCCTACTAGCAGGTTAAAATGTAAGCTCTATTATTAGGTAAATTTTGGGGTTTCCATTTGATGTGCAAACCTCTTATAATTTGGCAATGCATTTTATAACATAAAAAGTTGGATAAATTGATAAATCAAAAACCCCTAGATCTCTGAGTACAGTGATATCAAACAGCAAACAGCTGTCTACCAAATTGGAGAGACAGACTGATACAGATTCTATTTACTGAAGCAGAAATCCCATGGGAACCATGTCCAGGGTAGCAAAACAGCACTATAGTGATGAATTACTTAAACCTCAGTGGGGACAAGTATGAGTGTTAAAAAGTTCAAGCTGAAAGTCATACGAAGACTGACACTTCTTTTGAGTTTTACTTCTTTATTTTATTTTATTTTTTTTAAAGAAAATAAACCATCTTCCTTCATTATACATACCAATCCAAGTTTCCACTCCTGCCTCTCCTCCCATTTCCTCTTCTTAAATTGTTAAGGCTCTGGTGTCATTCAGAAATTCATTAATCTTATTCAAATTTTAATTTTAGTAAATAGAAAGGCATTTTTTAAAAATGGCCAGGACCAAACCAGAGAGTTTTATAAGTAAGGTCTCAGCTATTGTTAGTCCAAAGATTTTAAAGGCAAAGCCCACAAGATTACATGGATGTTGCTTACCTGTAGGGAATGTCTAATTTTAACATATGTGTCTTATGGTTGTAATAGTCATTTTTTTTTAAGCAGAGCAAACAAGTTTGATTACAAACACACAAATAGCAGTAAGCCTTATGACCTATTATCTTGTTAGAATAGCAGATTTTACAAGATCAGTCAATTTAAGAACAGTCTTCAACATCCGGAACAAAGGGGAGTGGGCTGCTGGGGTACAGCCTGTACTAGTTAGAGGCTTCCATACTAAAGGCATTTTTTTCTGCCTTATGGTCTCTTAAGAATAGTAAGTCTAAACTTTAAGTGTAGTGATAACCATCACAAAATGTGTACTTTATGGTTGATATATATGAACTTATTTACTCATCAATTTAATTTTAATTGTAAATGACATTTTACTCTCTAAAGTATGTAAATTTTTAGCCCTGAAACCTCATAACTTTGCCTCTATTCAGAGTATTTATCTTCAGACATATTTATAAATCTTCCATTATTTACAATGCCCTTGAAGACAGTCTTCAGTTTTCTTCCTGTAAATTGAACAAAATTATGTGGTAAACCATTAATATGCATAGTTCTATAGTTTTTTTTGTGTATTGGTTTAGTATAAAAAGAAGAAGGAGGAAGACACTCACAGCTGCTAGCAACACAAAAACAGATTGAGGTCTGACAACATCTATCCAGACGATGAAGATTAGGACACAGTTGAAAACTAGAGTGCTTTCCTACTGTTATAAGTCACTGGGATTTATTCCTAGTACAAGGTAATCACACACAGTTCTGTAGGATGAGATGGCTCATAACTGTAAACCCAGTACTCAGGAGGCTAAGGTAGAAGGATTACCCCCCAAGTTTTTCACAAGCTTGGGCTATTCAGTGAGATTCAGATGAGCCTGAGCTGGGATTCAAAGTAAGACTCTGTCTCAAAGGGGGAAGAGAGAGAAAGGAAAAAAATAAGCGAAATATGGGGCAGACTGAGAAGCCAATGATAATAACACTGGGACTTGTCTCTACTGCATGTACTGGCTTTGGGGGATCCTATTCTATTTGGATGCATACCTTCCTAAGCCTGGATGGAGGAGGGAGGGCCTTGGACTTCCCACAGGGCAGGGTAACCTTCCCTCTCTTAGGACTGGAAGGGGAGGGGGGAGCTGGAGGGAGGTGGGAGAAGGGGAGGAAGTGAAATTTTTGAATGGTATTATTTATAAAGTAATAAAAAAAGAAAAAAAGAAAAGAAAATTGAAATTCCACTACAAATGAGAGCAATCTCAGGTGGATATTTGATTTTAAATAATGGGATTTATAAGAAAGTGAATGTTCTATTGGTCATATTCTTGATGGAATCTTGGTGTTTTTTTAGCTAAGTCTCTTTTGTTCTATTTTATCAATAAAGATTTAAGAACCAGGAAAAAAAGAAAAAAAAATCTACATGGTCTGCCAGGGATGGTGACACACACGTATAAAAAGAGTACTCAAAAGGTATATGCAAATATTGCCGCAACTTTTACTGCTACCTGGGTCTACATAGCAACAGGCTAGCCAAAGATACATGGTGATGCTCTGTCTCAAAAACACAAAGAAAAAGAAAATATGTGTAGACTCTAGTTTGAAGAAAAAAATCTAAATTTAAATGCACCTTTCATTCCATTTTGCTAGAATTTTTTTGGTCTTCCAGTAGCATCTTCCAAAACAACAACAGAAACCAAGAAACAAGAACAAGAAACTCAACTATTTTGCTGGGATTTTTGGTTTTTTTTGTTTTTTGTTTTTTTTTTTACACATTGTCCTATGGTTTTGAATACTTATTGCCAGTTAACAATGCACTAAACAAAAAGGAACAATAATCTAGGATATGTCTCTAAGGCTTTAATTCTGTACTGATTATAATGTTAACTATACAAAGATCAGTTTAGTACCTTGGAGTAAAATATAGAGTAATAGAATCTAAACTCAATAGAAATATTACAATTGCCAAAAAGATGTGAAAATACAGCATTCAATACATGGGCTGCTGAATTGTGTGTGTGTGTGTGTGTGTGTGTGTGTGTGTGTGTGTGTGTATATATATATATATATATATATAATGATTAAAGATATCCATGATCCTTTGATTTTCATTCCATTTAGGTGAGATCTATATCTCTTTTCTTTGAATGAATTTCACCAACAGAAAACAGCAGAAGTTAGTGCCCATGTTTATGCTAGTCACTGAATTATAGATATATGTATTGCTTTTCCTTGAATCAAAAGCTTGCCCTTACTGTGATTAGCAGAGGGGCAGCAGCCAAGGAAGAAGACTGATTTCTGAGACTGCCATGTCGTGAGAAATGCAGACTCTAAGAACCTTCCAGATGAGCTATAGATCAATGATGAAAATACTATTCTGTTCAAAATTTTAAATTGCAGGGAAGTTTATTAAATGGCAGAAGATACACAGAATAAGGGTGAACATTTACTGAACACATCTTTGTGCACATCCCTTGACAAGCAAACTCCTAGAAAGTTACACAGTAAACATCAAAATCGCTTGAGTGATAACCATTTTTTTTTTTATTTATGGAAAGATCAAGCAGGAGCAAGATTAAAGGATATACCAAAAGCCAAGCAATGCTAAGTAGAATGAATCCCAAGCCCTGGATCAGCAGTATAACAATCTACCTCTTTAGAGCAAGTGCATTGCTATCTTACAAAGCCAAATGATAATACTCACAATATTATGTTTGTTTCTGAGTATGTTTTACTAATAATTTATACTAACTTGAGTCAACTTATTGGATATACTTGCGTGTGTATATATAACATGAATGCATTGTAAATATCTAAAAGTAAAATTGGTATTATTAATATAAAAACCACTTGATTTGTAATTGTGTGAGTATATATCGGATGTTCAAATACAATTAGGTGCAAGCAGTAATAGCTAACATTGGCATCACATGTGTATGATCAGTTGTTTACATGGCTCAGACTTGTCATTTCTCTCAAGAGAGAAACTCAAAATTCTCTGATTAAAATGAGTCACATGTCTATCACTGCATCCCCATACCACATAATAAACATAGACAGTGGTGTCTGAAACCACAATGTTGGGAGACTGAAAGTAAAATAAAATACAAAATTTGCTTTTATTCTGCTCTTGGAATGTTCATAAACAAGAGTTGTTGGGAAATCATCCAAAGGAAGGCATGCTAATACAAGAAATGCAACAAATCATGACTGAAAATTGAAATGTTAATATTGCTTTTTATGCCTTTTAACCTCAGAGTGGATTTGTCCTTTATTTTTGTTTCCATGCATTCAATTATTTTCTTTTAATTTCTTTTTATACAATAGTAAAAGCTCCACTTATATTCTCAGAAAATTATTTCTTACCAATCAGATATCAAGTAGGTTAAGTGGATGATTGAGTTTTATATTTATACCTATTAATCTAACACCACAAAATAAAATTATCTCAATCAACAATAATTTAATAAAGTCCTCAGGAGCACTATAATAAATGTCTATACATGTAACTACTCATCAAATTTTATTTCAAAATTATTTATATTATCCAAGTGCAGAATGCTTCTAAGTAAATACATAATTATTGTTACAGGTTTGCAAATTTATCAGCACATTTACCTGACAAATGTAAATTCTTACATTGTATTAAGGACTGGAATCTTCCCCAAGATGTTAATATGGAATAAATTTATTTTATTTTCTGAATACTCTCACCAAGGGACAGGTAAAACAGTCAAAAATGGTGAATGTATATTATTTATCTTCTCAAAGCTGTAAATGCTTACATCTGTAGTGGCATTTCATTTGTATTTTAATAAATAATAATAAATAATAAAGCTTGCCTGAAGATCAGAGAGTAAAACAGCCCACTGGTCAGCCTTACAGACCAGGCAGTGGTAACACACACCTTTAATCCTAGTAGTCACACTAGTTGCCATGGAAACTTTGTGGTGCATCCCTTTAATCCCAGTGGTGCACACGTTTAATCCCAGCCCTAAACAGGATTATAAAATGGGAGGAGACAGACCTCAGACACAGTCTCATTCTGAAATTCCCAAAGACAGGATCAGCAATTTGGACTGAGGTAGGGGTAAGAGCCACTGACTGGCTGCTTTGCTCTTAGGATTTTCAGATTGAATGCCAACTTCTCTCCCTGAGTTTTTATTAATCATGCATCATACCTCAGTTTTTATTATGCACATTTCAATATCTGCCAAAATTTCCAATAAATTCTATAAATAGGATTATAGATAAACTGTAAATTTTTAAGGCAAAACATAAAAATATTGATTAGACATAGTATACAGTTTCAAATTGGAAATATAAAATTAGACTTTTTTGTTTCTTTTATAGAATTAAGTATAATTCTTAAAATGTATCTATAAAATGAATGATAATGCTTACATAACACAGGCCAGTTTTAGAATTTATCAAAAATTTCATCAAAATTTTACCGCTAAAACATGCTGGATGATATTGGTGAGTCTATTAATTAAAATTTTTAAATACTTTGATTATAGACTCTGACAAATAATTGAAATATTTGTGAATTGATTCTGTGAAGTCATTTGTCCCATTTAGCAATCAACTCACTTCAAATTCTAATTATTTAGCTGAAATGGTCACTATGCTAGAATTATTTTTGTCTTTTTTTAAATTTATTTTTATTTTTTTGGTTTTTCGAGACAGGGTTTCTCTGTGGTTTTGGAGCCTGTCCTGGAACTAACTCTTGTAGACCAGGCTGATCTCGAACTCACAGATATCCGCCTGCCTCTGCCTCCCGAGTGCTGGGATTAAAGGCGTGCGCCATCACCGCCTGGCTAGAATCCTTTTTGTCATCAGACAAATTGGTATATTGATATTAATCTGATTAAATCTCTGAAATAAAGATGTGATGTTGAAGAAAATGTCTACTCATCATTCATTGAAATATAGAACTTTATGAATTTTAAAAGACAGTATAGTAACAATCATGAAAGTTCGCACAAGAATATATGACCAGAAAAAATATCAAACTTAACTCCCCTAGATATAATCACATATATTCTCAGCAAGTGGAGACACTACAGATATGCAAGAAGCTTCCAACAACAGGAGAGAAGGAGAGAAGCAATCCAGGTAAAGCATTTTTCTTGACAAGTCACGAAAGTAAGGTTTCACAGGTTATATCCAGAGAAATTTCGTGTAGCCAGGATGGGTAAATCATTGAATAGATGAAGTGATAGCTCAAAGATGATCAAATGATCTCGAGATGGATTGTGTTGTCCCTGAATGTCACAGTGAGTGATTCATGTTTTATCTCATTTGATGGAGAACTGCCAGCAATTCTAAGGCAAGTGTGAAATGAGCAGAAATGTGCTTTAAATATAGTCTGACATCATTCTGCAGTATGGGTGAGTTGAGAACAATGAGATCAAGAAGGCTGTAAGAAGGTCAACTCTTGAGCAGAAATGCAGGAAGGAATTGAGTAATGGAAAATAGATTACATATCACTCAACTTTTATGACGAACGCTAGCATTTTAGGTCTGTTCTTTGAGGGAGGTATTTGAATAATTCAGTTAGCACAGTCCCTAAAGGGCATTTTCAATTCTATGTATAGTTTATTCTTAGAGTGACCAGGAGGCATAATTCTATTCACAATTCAATATTTTCCAAAATAAAGGGTAATAGCTTTTCCCCCTCACAGTTGCCTTTTTTTTTCTTTTGGACTGGAAGAAACATTAAACCTATTCTTATTTATGATTAAAGAATGTATTTTTCTCATTTAGGGAGACGCATTATCTATTATACAATGTAGTGAGTGGCTTTAAAAGTATACATTTGAAAATACACTAAAATAGAATGTATTCGCCTTTTTCATTTTACAAGCAGGAGAAATGCAGATTTTTTTTGTACTTTTCTTTCTCTGTGACAGTAAAACCACAGACTAAGAAGGAAATAATTTCAGTGTCATACAATCTTTGTTTAGTCTTTGAATTAAGGGGGCAGTGGGCAAAAACAGAGAACATACATAAGAAGCACTTTCAAAATGTTGATGTAGCATGCCAATAGATACAATCATTTCTTAAGATTATGCATCTATCACTGGTTTTTCAACTGAAAAACATGCTTGTGGGACTTTTGACAATACTATTATTAGGCAAAATACTCCTGCAAGACTTACTTACTAGAGAGCACAACTGATTAGCTTTTATATAAGCACTAATAATACAAATTCATAAATTTGTTTGCCTAGAATGCCAAAACAAATGCAATTTATTAAATGGGTGATATTATTTTACATTATTTTATAGTCACCAGAATAAGATGAAAGGGATAACATTTAAGGATTCATAAGGTGAGATGTATATTTGACATCAGTAAAATATGCCATAATTTAATATCAAGAAGTTAGTGCAATTTTTCTTCTGTGAGATATTAATTTTGAGAAATCCAAGGGATAAAAATGAAGATGAAGTAACATTGTAAATACGTTCACAATTACCAAACCACCCAGGGCTTATGTTCAGAACCAAGATACAGGCAATAAACTTAAGTATCCAATTAGTCAGGAATAAGATTGACCTTTGACAGTTACACTGCTCTAAGCATGAACCGTGCATAAACTATTCTACACAGCTGTGAAACTACGGAAGATTATAATAAATATGCACATAGTGTAATTTAAGCAATGGAAAGGTCATTATCCTAATATATCTTCTATAAATTTATTCTCACATTTCTATTTATGTTTGAATATGTGAATAGGGGAAGAATGTAAATTTTTGGTTTCAAAAAAACTGCATTATCATTTACTTACCTGTTTATTTTTTTTGTATATATATATATATATATATATATATATATATATATATATATGTTTAAGTGCATGTATGCACTTGTGCATGTAGATGCCTGCAAAAGGATCAGATGTCTTAGCGCTGTGGTTCTTGATGTGTGCTCATGCTGTGACCCTTTAACATAGTTCCTCATGTTGTGACTATAAAATTATTTCATTGCTACTTCATAATTGTAATTCTACTACTGTTAGGAATTTTGTTTTTTTTTTTGTTTTGTTTTGTTTTTTGTTTTTCGAGACAGGGTTTCTCTGAAGCTTTGGAGCCTGTCCTGCAACTAGCTCTTGTAGACCAGGCTGGCCTCAAACTCACAGAAATCCGCCTGTCTCTGCCTCCTGAGTGCTGGGATTAAAGGCATGCACCACAACTGGCTGAACTGTTATGAATTGTAATGTAAATATCTGGTGTGCAAGATATCAGATATGTGATTCCCAAAAGGGTTGTGATCCACAGATTGAGAGCCACTGCCATAGAATTAGAGATACAGGCAGTTGTCAGTTGCCCAAATCACACATTTGCTAAATACTGAACTCTGGCTGGGCAGTGGTGGCACACACCTTTAATTACAGCACTCAAGAGGCAGGTGGGTCTCTGTGAGTTCGACACCAGCCTGATTTACAAAGCAAGTTAGAGGACAGCCTGCTACATAAAAAAACCCTGTCTCAAGACAAACAAATAAACAAACCAAAACTGAGCTCTGGTCCTCTGCAAGACCAGAAAATTCTTTTCAACTAGAAGCCATTTCTCCAGTGATTACCTGTGCTTTTCTACTATAAACATTAAAATTAAGGAAAAGGCATTTTCTAAAGAGTTTTCAAGTCCATTGGAAATAGTGTTTTATAAGCAATAGTTCCTCAGAAATTAAATACTTGTATAGGTATAAATCATATAATAAAATGGATATACATTTTAAGTATGAAAGTTTTAAGTAAAATTATCTTAGTAGGGTAAAATACCATTCAGAACTACTTAATACAAAAATTACTGAAAGGTTTATATATTGTCATTTAAGTGTACAAAGCAATGATGATGCTGATGCAAGCATATGCTTCATTAATTTCTATTTGTACATAGAAAACTCTGTGTGTGTGTGTGTGTGTGTGTATTATAGACAGCCTATGGTAAATATTCTTCCCAGTCACATTATCTTGCTTAAAATGTAAAATAAAAAATTCCTGAGTGATTTTTTTTCTTTAAGAAATAATTTTATCAGCCCATTGCATCCAAAACATTTATATACCATTATGAGATGTTAAAAGAAGGGGATGTGTTGTTCCAAGTGGTTCAGGTCACACAAATAATTAATTATAAATATGAAAAATCATAATTCTAAACAATTAAAAATTGATATTATTCAAGTCTCAGAAATTGACTATGTTCTTTGGAGTTAAGTTTAAATCATAAGTGGATCACTTTATTTCAGTCATTTTGAAACTTTCCCTTGGTTTAAGCCAGTCAGCAATAAACACACACACGAAGAGAGAGACAGAGAGACAGAGTGAGGGAGAGAGAGAGAGTCAGTGAGAGAGGGAGAGAGAGAGAACACATTACAATAGTAATCAAAACCACAGAATAAGAAATTGTTTACTTTTTAATTTCAGAGTAGCTATAATAGATTCTTAAATTCTTCTTTCTGGCCATATTTCCAAAGTTAAAACTTGTCAGATCTGAAATCTACCAGATATTATTGATCATGTAGGCAATTACAGGCCAGTAAAAAATTAGAGCTATAATAATGGCAGTGACTCACATGTGAAATATTGTATCAGACATAAAACTATGACCAATTTAGTAGAAGGAAAGTCATATCCATAATAAATTATTAAGATAAAAAATCTCCAAGGTATACGTTTAATATTTTAAATTAAATAGAAAAAATGATTTAGAATACAATGTTTTATATTTTAATGATTTTGGAGTTTAGTTTCTAGCATTTATCTTAAAATATAAATATCTGTGATTACATTTTACTGAATTTATATCCTTACTATTGCTTTAAGAGACACATTTTCAGTGAGATATTGTGGCCTGAGTTATTTTTATGGAAGGAAGATTTTACTTTTTATGTTCTCCACAGTTTTGTCATCAAAGTAATTATCAGTATGTATCTACCATTAGGAGAATATCAGTAGGTCTAAATTCTGTTTTAGGATACAAAAGAGATTTTTATAATAAGTAATAAGTTTATCTTTGAGAAACTAGCTGCTTAAAAATATGACAAATAAAAGCCATTTCTATCCAACATTTAAAAAATTAACACATGATGAAATCCCTTCTCTTGTAAGAAACTAGCAAAACAAAATGATTGCACTGCATTGCACTACAAAAAAAAAAAAAAAAAAAAAAAACACAGCAAGGACACCACTGTATTGTGGGGCAACATGGGATGGCTCAAAGTTCAAACTGCATTTTTATAGGGAAGTGGCATTCTCTGTAAAATCTAAACACCAAGTATCATAAACTGCTATAAAGATTGCGGTTTATGCTTTTAATTTTCATAGCAAAACAATAATAAAACTTGAAGAACAATAAACTTTCTTCTTATGATACACTATCACATACAATATTGTTTTTTCTTCACTTCAATATAAAAATATTCTCAACTGCAGTTTAATTAAACAATTAAAAAATTACACTCACAGAGGTGGAAGAGAATTACATTTTTTTCCTAGCTTTCTGCCACAGAACATTTGAAAAATAGAAAAAAAAAAAGCCTTTACTTTTTAAAGTTCTCTAGGGAGTCACCATCGGATGATTATCAATAATTATCCATGCATCTTTATCATAGGAGTGGGCAATTCATCCCCCATTGTTGGGAGCCATGTGGCCAAGTTTTTGATCAGCATATAAATGCTTGTCCAGCAGGTATCGAAAACTAAAGACCCTGGGAGACAGTGTCTCATTTGGCAAGAAGCAGACTTTGGGACAGTGCAGAATACACTGAGACCACCTAGCTTCTTGCTCACTTCTCTCTCATAATATTGATGATTCTTTTTGCCGTTTTTAATGTCACTTTGTCAGTCACACATAAACCAGATGCAATCATTCCTGGAAACCCCATTTTTTTCTTCAATATTTTTCCCTAAAATTCTCTGGGAACTGGTGCGTCTCAGGTCTTACCTGGCAATACCAGCTGTCACCTCAGACCCTGGGTCCTTTTCTCATTCAGTGCTGACAGGATCAGAAACAATAAAAGCTAATGGGCACAAGTGAGGAAGTAATTCAGGGGACCTTAACTAAGTCTCCTAACTCTGGAAAAAAAAACCAAAGCATTAAGATGGAAAAAGAGTGCCTTACACAAGTATGCCCTTTATAGAACGGCTTAGACTGCAGAACCCTTTTGTAGGTCAAGGGAACATTTGGAGAAACAAACTGTATGCATGCAATTTATATCAAATCACACCTATTTTTGAAAATATACATTGTTAAGTTTTGAATAATATTGTTCTTGAAAATGTGTATTTATGTCTATCACCTTTTATCTTTGTAAGGACAGGATGTGCCTGGCTTTATATTGAGACAAGCTAACAAAATGCTGAGCCTTGTTTCTGTTTAAAAGTTGTTCTGATGTAAAAGTTGGGGGTAATTTTTTAATCCAAAGGTGAATCCTGAGGGTGGGGAAAACATGCTTGTTTTTCAAATGTAATTAAAGACAGCTCAAGCTATTTGGAGTTCGCCACTTATGTCAAACTCATCTGGTGGTTAGATACTTACTTCTTCGTGCGGATGCTCCTTCCCAATCTCAGAACTTAAACACAGCTGAGGCAGGAATGTAGAACCTGTTTCGCATTCTATCTACTCCATGTCATATTGCACAGATATGACTTTACATGAAAACTGAATTCTTCTTCATTATACAATTCAAAGCCTCATAAAAAAAATAATCCCTTACATTATCAACCAATAACAATGTGTCAGTCTTTTGATAAATAAGAGCTCAGTCTACTGCATAGTACTATGTACCCCACACTGTACTAGGAAACAATGTAAATAATCAGTGAAAGTGACAATCCAATATTTTATCAGCAAGAGGGCAAAGAGAGAATACAGACTACAGCCAGCAAACAACGTCTGAACAAAAGAGTTGTTGACCAAAGATTAAGTTCGTTAGTATACACCTATGGAAAAAATCGATTCAGAAAATTGCTGCCATCAAACAGATTACATGGCATGCATTGAAATCTTCCTAATTCTAATTCTAATTTTCATATATGAAAGTATGTAAAGCTCAAGAAAAATTTATAGGTACAAATTTTTATCATTTCTTGATGCTACCTAGAATTTTGTTGACATATATTTATTGTCTTGCAGGATGTCTGGTGTTCTGTATTATCATTGTCTGCCTTCTTCTCTTGAGAAAGGATCTCCCAATGAAACTAGAACTAGGCTGGGACCAGCAAACTAGAGGGATCCTCCTTGTTCCTTACTCCACTACTCCCAGTACCTGGGTTATGAGCACACATTTAACCAAGTCTGGCTTTTGTATGTGAATGTTGGGATCTGAAATCTGGTCATCATCATTACATAGCAAATTCTTTTACCTGCTGAGTCATCTTCTCAGCCCCTCCTCTCTATTTTAAAGGAAGAAACTGGTGGTAGCAAAAGCATACTATAAAGAAAGCACAAATATTTCTAAATCTCCATTAAATTGGTTATGTAAAAAAAAAAACATTAAAAACGTCTTGTCCTCTTGACTAAAAGAATTGTCATTCCACTAATCATTTGATGAACTGGAGAACAGTAAAATATAAACAATGAACTAAATGCAGCAGAAAATATAAATCTAATGCTGAAAAGTGTAGCCTAGGAAAGAAAGGTTTGAAAAGAGTTCTCAAAAGAATGTGTCTCGGGTTCTCTAAATGAAACTAAAAATACTTGCTGAAGTACTTCCCACAAAAACATAGGTCTCCATGATCCCCGTTCTTTCTGTCAGTTCCTAGTTCTTTCCAATATTCATGGGAGCAATATGACTGATTTAACACAGGTGCAGTTCAAGCTTAACACCCAGTTTTAGTGGTACCTGATACTTAGAAAGCAGGAATCATCAGGCTCTGGTTACCATAGCAATAAAGTATACACTTAGTTCAATCCCAGGTCCAGTGGAAAGCTACACCATAGAAAGTCATTCTATTGGAAATGATGTCACAGACATGTTTGAATCTGTCTTCCCTAGAACAAACTCTTAAAAGCACAGACACTGAAAATTAGAAGAAAAACTCAAAGCCATATCTTTAATTAGCTTAGTAAATAATTGATAACACACTATAACAAGTGATTTCCAGTAGGAAAAAATTGGTTCTAACAAAACAAAGGAAACTGGCTGGCATCTATCTTGGGCATGGTACAGATTCCACTGAGTATCATGGTTCTGAGATGTCCTAAAAGTTGATTTGTTTGATAGAACATGTACAGACAAAAGTAAAATAAAACCTCTTTTCAAACAATCTCCATTTATATATTCCAAACTGGTAGTAGTTGCAGGCACAGGGGGAAGTGCTGATAATTTACATGTGAGACTTTTGAAAATGTCTGCTGGGTACCACTCAAAATACTAAAATACAGGGAAGAGAGTGGGAGGAAGAGGGAACCATATTCACTAATAATAACAGGGCAAGTAAATTGAGGAGCTTGAGTTATGAACAGCACAGACTAGCAAGACGTGACAAATAGAGGAGAAATATGATCTCTTGGCAGAAAACTAAAACAGATTTGGGGAGGTGGGCTAGCCTTTGATTTAAATAGTTACTGTAGGCTGATCTGACTAACACGCCCACAACTTCCCACACTTAGTTCAGTAAACAGTTAGCTTAATTCAGTGATTAATAGAACAAACTAGAACAGAAAAGATGCAAAAGCATTAAAAAGTACAATGAAAGATCAGATGAAAAAATGTGTTTTTCAAAAAAGAGAAAGCCAATATGAATAGCTCTCCGCAGTTTACAAAAATAAAAAAACCTGTAAATATCTTACTAATATAATGGATTGAAAATCTCAGGAGACACATTTTGCTTCAATAAAGAAAAAAAGCACAATGATTAAAAAGGAAATTGTGGGGAAAACACAATGAAGGCAGTAAAACCATATTGGGTTGGAAATTACAAGTTACAAAACTAAATGAATACAGCTAAAAACCCATTTGCATATAGTTGAAAAGGTCTGATACATGAAAAGATACAAAATAAATTTAGAAACTATTACAGGAAGAAATTTCATGCTAGTAGTAATCTTTTAAAAATGTTTATTTAGACATACAAAAGAGAAGAGTTTTTGTGAAATCAGAATCTTGTATAAAAGGAACAGCATTGATAAAACTTGCTTTGAAGAAACCTATCTAAATATCAACACTTGTTTTACCTGTTCTTAAACTGAAAAGAAAATTAATTTCAGAAGCTACATATAATCCAAGTTCTTAAAAGACTAAGTCAGGAGATCACAATTTCAAAAAAATCCCTTATGCAGAGACACTATACCTCAAAAAAAAAAATCCTCCACACATAAACAGAAAAAAAAAATCAACAGGAAGCTGAAACAGAACTGAAGTGTGAGGCTTGCCTAACATCTCAGAGATGTGTCAAGGCCACCCTGAATAATGAAATGATGAAATGATAATATGCTTGCCTATCATATGGTGAAACTTCAGTTCCTTCTCCAGTGCAGTAGGAGAAAAAGATCAATTTCACTTTTTCTTATTTGATAATTGCATAACTGACTCCCCATGTGTGAAATGTTGTCTTTTAATCAGTCTAGTCCTCTTTACAAATCTTATGTCTTACTTATCATGACAATAAAATGTAAATCCCATTTTGGAAGGATTTCATACCAAATGATAGTAAAACCAAGGGAATTACAAAAGGAATGGAAGTCAAAGATTAATTGGAAAAGTACAGATAAAGACTCAGCTGCTCAGTGCCTCTGGGTTCTTCTCCAGGCCACAGTTCCAACAGCAGTCAGTGGGTTTCCTTCAAGCAGGAGCAGAGTGTCTTAGTCTTTCCTTACTATCCTGTAAGATTTAAAACCCATCACCACTAATCTGAGTAAAACTCATTTTTTCAGCAATTTCCACAAAGTTTTCCTTTATCTATCTCTACCACCTCCTGCAACTACCCACAACTTATACTTCCCTAGCTCCAACTCTTTCTAGATTTCAAATCCTTCATGTTCCCGTAATGATAAAAGGCAAATATACTTTCAAATGTGAGTGTTGGTTGGGTGGGTTGGGCTAGAAGAACTGCAGATCATTAGTTTCAGTTCATGGTCATCTCTGTGAAGTTTGATCTGTCAAAACCTTCATCGCCAAAATCACAGTTACAAGAGTCCTTTCCCTACCATCTACATTAGCACCATGGCTGGAAAAGCTGAAGCTGGACAAAAATGGAACATTACTAGCATGAGTTAATTTACTGATACGGTGTATTTGGTTCACCATCAATTTCTGCATGGATTTTTAGTTTTAAGACACTTACTTCTAATACTTACCTTCATGATTG
This sequence comes from Chionomys nivalis, assembly GCF_950005125.1. Taxonomy (NCBI): domain Eukaryota; kingdom Metazoa; phylum Chordata; class Mammalia; order Rodentia; family Cricetidae; genus Chionomys; species Chionomys nivalis. The sequence goes on from NC_080091.1 coordinate 72,477,515, forward strand.
CACCTTTGATAGTCCTGATTTTGGTCCTGCTCTATAGTCAATGTTATCCTTAGTAGCGTCTAATCTACCTGTGCCGTCAGTGGTACACTATGAGCTCCTTCAAGGAAAGGCCAGTGAGTAGGAGCTCACTGAGCAATGATTTTTAAAAAAGACAAAAAAATATCAATATTCTTTCATCTTTAAATGGCATAGTCCTTCAGGGGGAAGAAAATACCTAATACATGAGAAAGAGAGTTTTGTTTTGCCTTGTTTTATTGACAAGGACTCTTACTTGGAAATAAACCACAGCTTGAAGTAATAATGTATACTTTCTAAATAATGACAAAAATGTTTTTGTGACTTAAACTATATCATGTATCTATTGTAAGTATATGTTTATATTTATAATGACATTCACATAATATTGAAATTTAAGCAAACCATTTTTTATTTAACTCCATGTTTTTAACACAGGGGTAGTTACAGGACTCATTTTAAACAACAATGTGGTCAAAACATAAAACCAAGATGATCCTTTTTTCTCTTTCCTACTGAAGTTTATCGAGTCTAGAAGATCAGACCAGTTGACTTCAGGTACTGGTGAATGGAGAGCCTTTCCATCCCCTTTCCTGGAGCTGAAACAATTTTCTGGCTTAAGATAAAATAAAATACACACATTTTTATGGATGACTTGAAATAAGGTCCCTGGTAAGGTGAGTGATTGAAAAATGACCTTTCAGAAGTCCATTCCAGCCTACTGCATTTATCTTCATCGTTAGCTGATTTGTGACTCATCTCTAATATGAAGGAGAGTGATGTTGTACTGTCCTTTAAGATTTGTGAGGCTCAGTTTGAAGTGTTTATTACAGAAAGTACTAGGTCTATGCACAAAGGCAAATCATTTTGTTCACCATGGATTAGTTATACAAATGTATTTTATAACTTGTAATGGCTGGGGGAAATTAGAGGTGATTACACAGCTGTAACCAGCCAACTTAGAGTTGGGAAAGTGAAAGTAACATATTCAACAGTAAACTATAAAAGAATTCTGAATTTAAACTTTAAAGAAGTTACCCAAAAGCCTACATTATCAGATAGAAGGTGGTACTTGTTTGTTGCTTGTTCCACTGGCGAGGACTTTTGGATCCCATGGTGATTCTTATGCATAATGGTGAAAAGTGATTAGACCTGAACAAGAATATCCAGTGTTCCTCCGAGTGATGCGGAAGACATAAGTGATGACCAAAAGAAAGATAAGGAAGAGTCGCAATGAAACAAAGCATGTATTGTAATTATTAAGAACGCTGTATGCAACTGAGAGTCTGTATACTAGCAAAAAAAATATTTTGATCAATTTAGTCTTGAAATGAGCAATGGTGACTCTTTGAATTGTTTAGTCCTTTCTGGTGACGGGGCTACACACATACACATCAATTGTCTGGGCAACAGAAAAATGAAACTCAGGTTTGAGATTAGCCTGGTCTACACAGCAACTTGAAGGATTCCCTCAGGAGCATACGAAAACCTGTTTTTATTCCCTGCCCCCACTGCAGGGGTATTCGCTTTCATTTTGTTTTTAAAATTATTGTTGTTTCTTCACCTGGGCGTTTTTCTGTTTGAAAACTGTGTTACACTCTTTCCCAGAATGTCCTATAACTCACTCTTAACTTAGGACATTTCTCTGCATCAACCTCCCCAAAACTGGGGTCACAGGTTTGAACTATCAAGCCAGAGTGAGTCAGTTATTTTTCAATCCTTTTAAAATCTACAACATTTTTTAAAAAGTATATTTTAAAAAGGCCAATAAAGCATTTAAAGTTTAGAAGGAGCAAATATATTTTTTTAAAAAAGGACAATAGGGAAAACAAAACAAACAAACAAAAACAAAAGAAAAAATAGAAAGAGTGTTTATCTCCAAAGCAATAGATCTTCACATTTGGTATAAAAAGTGATGATGTTTCCCCCATCATAGGTCGAAGCACTGGCCTAAAAGCCAAAAGTATTTCACATTCATTAAATAATTTTAGTATAAGCTTTTATGTACAATTACTCTTTATTAAATGTATAAACATATTTACAGATGTTCCTGGGCCTTATTTTGCTGGAATCAATTTATAAGTGAGGATTTCTTCCACATTTATAACCTTAAAGTGTTTTAATTTTATAAAATAGTTAGAAATAAAAAAGAAGGAATTCTCAGATGGAGATCAATTAAAATTTGACGCTTTCAAATTTTATAAGTTTCATGGGCAGCCATTACAAAGCAAGGTAGTAACTCAAAAGTTCATATTAATCAGTATAATTTTTCCTAGAAAACAAGAAGTTCTGCCTATAAGATGTTCATTTCTATCAAATATTGCCCCCCTCAACCCAGAACATATGCCTTTACACATACCAATAACAAGTAGAAATACAGGGGGAAAAATCAGGAAGTAAAACATTATGAAGACCAACCAGGACTGAGCTATTTCGGAAGCTGCAAGAGATTCAATTAGGCTATTGGGTCTACAGAATGAAAAGGCAAAGTCAGTCCTTGGAAAACCAGATACACTGTCTCACAGTCACTGACACCCCATCCTAGACTAGGATACTTTTATTTCTTCTTTTCTCTAACTGCTCCTTTAATTTTTAAAGTTCCTTGGTTATAAAACCTTATCAAACTCCCAGAAAACAAATACAAAACATGCCAGACATACAGACATTATGAGCACAAAAGCTTGCAAAAACGTTAGCATTTTGGCAGCAAATATTGCTCTCTACTGGGATAAGCATACAAACGCCCTGTGTGGACTTTTGATTTGGATGATTCTGGTCCAGTGGGAAAACTGTGTTATGTAACCTGAATCAAATTTGACACAGGTAATCGGTTAGGTTTTCCAGTGCCTAGATGATTTTTGTTTCATGTATATGATGCTTTTTCACCTATAGAACAATCTCTATCATTATTTCATTATAGTTTGAGACCCAATCATCAAGATTGTACTAACATGTACTTATCTCAAAGTGGCTATAGGAACAAATGTATTTGATTTCCTCTGTCAGTGCAGGAGAAACAAATCTATTGGCTATGTTGTCAGTCTAACTAAATTGCCTTCATTAAAGAACACAAGGTGCTAGGTTAAATTACAGTTCTTTAACATGCACTGACTGTCCTACTATGAAGTAACTCTGTAAAGGTGAAAGAACCTCCCTAGAAAACTGTCTCTAAGCCGCCTAGAACACACACGCTCCAGGCTCTGAGGAACTATGTAGTAAATGTATACAGTACATAACTGAATGAGTTACTATGAAAAAGAATTTATACAATGAATTTAACTTTGGCTCAGAGCACAACATTTCAAGTCAACTGTTAAGTATTTTTTTTTTTTTGGACCAATATGTGCCAGAAAGCGCATTTGCCCTAGTCGGTGTCTATTATTGATGACGCCGAGGCTTCACTGTATTGATCAGTGTTTGGTTCTATTTTCCTCTTCCCGGTGTTCTGCTTAGGAGAGAAACGTTTTTCTTGCAAAGGACTTCCAGGACACAATTCTGGTGAAGGGCAGTGCCAATGGGAAATTTTCTGTGACTGGTTGACTTCATGGGGTGTATTTAAAAATATCACAGTCTTTTTTTTTCTTTCAAATTTCAATGCAAAAATATGCATCACATATCTCTTCTGGCCCTATTTCTCTTGTTCCAACTTTCCATAATAGTCTGTATTCCATCCAATTTGAACACTGAATAGATTCTTTTAAAATCATCTTTCTGTAAGAAACATGGTTCACTTTCTGTCCACTGAGGAATTAACTCTCTTGATATCTACCTGTTTATATTTTTATTTTCAAAAAATGACATAGAATTTTTATTTTGGTAAAGAATACTTATCTTTAAAAACGTTTAAAAAGACAGTCTGGATTTCCATCATCTTTTATGAAATTACTATAGCAACAAAATTACATTAGACTTTCTGATTTCTCCATGGTGTCCTTAGATAAATAAACAACCCAGTAGACCATGTTAAATGCCCCAAATGTCACTGGGAAGAGAATACGAGCATATTTGTCTATTTTACTCGTGCCAGATCCGGAAGGTGGTGGAGCAGGGGGAGGAGGTGTGGCCGACCCAGTTCCAGCGGTCCCTGTTGTGTTAACTGTGGTCTTAATTCGCCCAAGTCTGGACCCAAACGCAGGGCGAGTAGAAGTTGACCCCAAAGAAGCCGGTCTTGATGTGCCACAAGGGCTGGGGGAGGGCGCAGAGGAAAGACCTTTGGCTGCAGAAATCGTCTCAGCCGCATTTGCTCTGCTGAATGGGTTTGGACTGGAAGCTAAGTACTCCTTAGGGATGGCTTCAGAAGGCTCGTGGACTGTGGTGGTCTTGCTGGAATGGTTTCCCACCTCAGTTCTGCTGTTGCTATCAGTTTCTGAGTGGACCAAGGCATTTGTTCTTTTCCTCATGTTCAAATTGCCATGTATATTCTGAAAAGATACATCAAGATTTACATTGATTATGTAATTTTATGTAGCTCTGTACAGAATTCAAAGATACAAATGTATGATTACTTGGAGTCTATAAAATAACCATTTAAAACTCCATTGCAACCATTTAACTAGATATAATTGCTTATTTCTACCCATATTAAGTAAAGAGATGGAGTAATAAAGAGAATTGAGAGGAAGCTTACAAATGGGTGACCGGAACATACAGACCTCAGAGGCCATCAGTGAAAACATGTAATTGAGAGTTCAGTTTGGAGAGATGGGCATTTTCTAAGACTATATATCTGGACACTACAATCAGACATTTTTTTTAAAGGTTCACTCCATAACTTATGCCCTTGTGAATTATGGCTTCAAGGTCAATAAGTAGAGTTTGAAAACAGAAAAAATAAGAAAACAGTATTACAAAATAGAGTCAAAACAGACTTCAAGGGGCTGAGAATGAATTCCTCATGTCAGCTTGGAGTATTCTCCTAAGCTCTGGCAGCTGATGAACTATGAGAATTGTGGCCTAATATATCACAACAAATTTCAGTGGAGACAACTGAAATCAAAGTCATCAGCAGCGTAGAAGCTGAAGACACCATTGCAGATGCTACATTTTTTCTCTACAATTCTTAAGCCCCATTTAACATAAAAGAATAATCAATTTTAATTTATTCTAAAATATTACATACATAGTAAAGAATATAAAAGTGTTGAATGGTTTATACTATTGCTGGAGAGAAATTATGTATACTTACATATCATGAAATGAAAAGAATATAAGAAAAGTAAATATATTAAAAGTAAACTAGTAAGTAGGGCCAGAGAGAAGGCTCAACTAGTAAAGGCATTTGCTGGCAAGATTGGAATTGGGGTTCCTTGCCTAGGATCCTTATAGTCTCCAACAAGTTGTTCTCTGACCTCCACACTCACACTGCTACTTTTACATTCTCGTGTGCGTGCACCCACACATGCAAACCTATAAATACACACAACATAAGTACATATAAAGTAAAAGTAACTCAAAGTAGAGAGAGGAAGGGATGGAAGAATTATTACTTGCCTACACACAGAGAGAGAAAGAGAGAGAGGGAGACAGAGAGAGAGACAGAGAGAGAGAGAGAGAGAGAGAGAGAGAGAGAGAGAGAGAGAGAGAGAGAGATTATTTCTGCTTAGAGTTTGATTAGGAATTCACTAATGCTTATCCTAATGATGAATGACTTATAACCCCATCCACAGTAGAATAACAGAGATTGAATTTTCTTCCCTGATCGAATAGAAAGACCTATATAAAAGATGCACAACAACTCATTATCTGAAGATATCAAAACAACATAGGAGGAGAAACATGGGAGGAAACAAACCTGAGAGTTTCCATACTGTGGTGCAGAGAAAAAAAAGAACCCACAAAAATGCTAGCCAGCCTCCTGAACTGAAGAGATGATTTGAGAATGTGTGGAGAGAAAGGCGACTAGTATTTGCAGGACAAAGAACGAAAGAGAAAAATGTTGACCAACGATCTCTAAAAGTCTGGACAGAGTTATGTTCAGTCAAGAGCAGTTTATGAGTGAGAAGTACTCATGCAAGATTGAAAAACAGAATCACCAGAAGGCATGGAAGAGAACAGCATTTGACACCCTCCCAAAGTCTAATATAATGAATGAGTGGTCCCATTCGTCAGATTTGAAAGTGTCAATATAAACTCAGAAAGTCTTTACTTCAGAAGTTTGGAATGAATAGTTCTAAACAGTGACAATAAATCTAATAGTCCTACTGCTGATTCATGAATTTTAATAGTAAGATCAGAAGATGAAGCTGATTTCAATAATGTATCTGTTCTCTAGAACAAAGTGCAAAAATATTTAAGAGTTTTTTTGGGATTCCCTCTGGATTAGTATTCTCCTAGAATTTTCTGAAATTCTGTGAAACATACTCTGTATAGTGGGACTGGTTACAAAACTGATTCTAATAAGCATTTATCTTTATAGTCATGTTCCATGTCATGTGCACACTCCTTCCTGATCAAGAGATAGAGTCGAGGACTGGAGAGACAGTTCAGTGGTTAAGATCACCAGCTGCTCTTCCAGAGGTCCTGAGTTCAATTTCCAGCAACAACATGGGGGGCTCACAACCATCTATAATGGGATCTGATGCCCTCTTCTGACATACAGGCAGAGCACTCATATATTAAAATAATAACAATAATAGTAAAATTCAAAAGGAGATAGATTTCATTTACCCATAATCTAAATTATTAATTTCTTTGGCTAATAATGTACTGTGGTAATGATAATATGTCATTTCCAAATCTACCTCAAGAGTTCTAATTTGATTTCATCTTGCTTAAGGTGTTGTAACCGAAATGACAAAGAACACTCCCAAGTTAATTTGCAGGGTAGGAAACCATTGGAACATAATCACTTATCCCAATGCTAACAAACAACAAACTGATGGGTCTGTTCCAGCTAAGAGAATATAAATAGCTTAGGCAAGCTAAATCAACACAAACAGAAATGTTACACTGATCTGTAGAATTGAAAGCAAAAGTAAGTATTTATTGTATGTGCATAAGTGTTGTCATGACTTCTTAGGTAACAGCACTGTTCTTTCAACAGTTTAATGTCTATAGATCAATAAAATCAAGCATTCAGGAAGGAGGACTCCTCCCTTGTGAGGGAAGTTCCTTCAACCATGTGTGCTAATGTAAAGGCTGCTTTGCCCAGAGCTCATAGAGGACCTTCAGGGGGTGCTGTTGCCTAATGTCACACAATAGCTAATTGACCAAAGCTTGTCCTTCAAAATGCCATTTTCCAGTCACTACAATATTTTTTTTTTCACTACAATATTTTTAAACTGGGAGAAATTTTAGTGTTATCTTGCTGTGTTGAGGAGGAAAATAAGAAGTCACAGTAAGTATTACTAAGATTTGCTGTACTGAATAGCTTTTCTACTCAGATAAGTGACGGGGCATTCAAAAACTTACTGTTCAGAAGTTTATTCAAGACTTGGAAATCAGAAGTATGGCATATTCTTTCAATGTCATAGAGGTGTATGGATCACAGGCCACCCAAGGGATGTGAATATTTTAGAATAATTTACCTGAATGTGATTCTGCTATTTATTATTTGATTTGTGCCCAGATACTATAAAGTTTCCGTGGGATATAAGCTCCAGGCAGGAGGATGTCTCAAAGCTTGTGAACCAGACTGCCTGATGTACACAGTGGAGAGTATGTCTCAAGGCAAGGTGGAAAGCAGAGAACAAAACCTGAAACTTTCCTTTGACCCCCACACGCATTCCATGTCACACATACGTCTCCCTTCACACACAAACACACAGGTGTACAGAATGCCTTTTCGCCAAAACATTTTGAATTAGTTTTCCACCTAAATAATTGACTAATGAATTGAAAAAATCTTGACATATGTCCATCTGACATTTGTAGGGATCAATTTTTAATTGTTTGAAAACTATATTCTGATATATGTTCTCCATATAATTCAAGGTATTTAGAAGTATGCATCAATGAAGCAAGAAGCAATGGGAAGGAAGAAAACAGAATGAAGGATGCCATTAGGATTGCTGTAAGGAAACAAAAACCAAACCTGTGTATGTCTAGTTTAAATGTGAAAATGAGTTTCTAGAGCATAGAGTGTCTTATTAATCACTGTCCTTTAAATTACTCAATAGGAGCCTACTTCATAACTGATCTTTGCACCAAGATGAGAATATTATAGAAAGTCAAGATCTTTCAAAGTGTTTTTATTAAAAAAACATTACATCCAGGGCCAAGTTTACTCTTTCTTTTTAGAGCCAGCTTTTGGGCTACTGTAGGTAATACAAAAATAAATAAATTATCTGGATTTTATTCTAAATCTAACTGAGACGGCCTAAGAATTCTCAATAGTATTTATCATTCCTGCACAAAGGAAAAAGTAATTTGATGAATTTTAGACATAGATCTTTGCTCTTTGCTAAGCAACCAAATGCTATTTAAATTATCTTCTATTTATGTCTGAAGGGAGACTGTATAAAGAGTAGTCATCATTTCCCATGATGACAAACCACCAAAGGACTGAGGAATTCATTCCTAGCCAGAATAGGAATCACTAGGAAAAATACTGGCATAGAAGTCAAGTCTTGGAGCAAACAAATTGTCAGTCAGTGTGATGTTGATTCATTTAGATTTCAGAGTCTTCTATTAGTATTCCATAAACACATAGTTATTTCCAAAAGGACATAAGCATCAACTGGATTTTTTTTAAAGATAAATCAATTTAAAAACATTTTGTCACTAGTCACAATAGCCTAAAGGGGAAAAACTGTAGTGGGATAGAGATGGTAGGTGGCAGATTCAAACATTGCCAACGATTTAAAGCAGCAACCAGCAAACAGGTCTAGATTCAAGCAATTCGTCAATCATTCCTGTGATCTGGCACAATTTCTAAAGAAGTATTGTAACTAAAAAAAAATTAAAATTCATCTCAACTTATTAATCTAGCAGTGAATAGATAAAGTAACTAAGATTAGGTTTGCAGAATGCAAGCAGCTATATTTATATTCTTTGCACAAGAAGTTAATGAAGTTTAATAAAATGTAATTTAACACTCCTAAATTAAAAACTAACAAGGCTAATAATGAACAGGTTTATCTTCCAGAATATCAATGAGTCAGATACACACAAAATAAAAATCAAATAATGTAAAGACATTAATTCAAGGCTACTTGAGCAAGTTTCAGGGCAGTCAAATATCTTTTTTTTTAAATAAGGAAATAAATTGTGATAGAGCAGCTACAAATATGCTCAGAAGTAATGATTTACTGAGATCTATCAATAGTGATTTTAGAAAGTTCTCTCATATAGAAATGAAAAACATTACCTCCAAATAAACATGCTAAATATTTCATAAATAGTATCCAAGGGATTCTATCATGTATTGAGCTCCAGAATGCAGAAATGAAAACACCAAGTTCCCAATTTATTATATTTCATTTTCCTAGTGTTAGCATTTAATCCAATATTCATATTTCCATAAGCTATAGAAATATTATTTTCAATGCTAGGGACTGAAACAAACATCTATTATCTATTTGAATTACCCAAACCCTTCCAGAGATTTTTAAAATTCATTTTTTCTGTTTCATATTTGAAGATTTGACACACTAGGATTTCTTTGAGATAAGTAGTTTTGTGGTCAATTTTGTTTCAGAGCAATTTCTGGTATTTCTTTTTATTCCTAAGACTTTTCTATATTACGTATGTTCCCAGTGGCAGAAGCTTCTTTATTGGCAGTCCATCAGAGCAGAAGTTCTCAGCTAAGTCAAATGGACATCTCTAGAATGCTGTCTGAAGTTGCTTTTTTTTTTTTTTTTTTTTTTTTTTTTTTTTTTTTTTCCAGTTCTACCAACTTGTCCCAGAGAAAAAGAGGGCAAAGCAGAGAAAGTTTACTTTCTCAAAACCCAGACACTGAGGTGGACTGGTCCTTTCCCATTCAATGAGTGAATGTAGTACTGCAGTCATCTAAAGTATTTATAAGAATACTCTCACCAATGGAACCAAACCGAAGACCCAGATATCAATCCACACACCTTCGAACACCTGATTTTTGACAGAGAAGCAAAAAATATCAAAAAGAAAAAAAGAAAGCATATTTAACAAATGGTGCTGGCATAACTGGATATCAACATGTAGAAGAATGAAAATAGACCCATATCTATCACCATGCACAAAACTCAAGTCCAAATGGATCAAAGACCTCAACATAAAGCCAGCCACACTGAACCTTATAGAAGACAAAGTGAGAAGGACACTTGAATGCATTGGCACAGGAGACCACTTCCTAAATATAATCCCAGCAGCACAGACACTGAGAGAAACAATTAACAAATGGAACCTACTGAAACTGAAAAGCTTCTGTAAAACAAAAAACATGGTCAACAAGACAAAACAACAGCCTACAGAATGGGAAAAGATCTTCACTAACCCCACATCAAACAGAAGTCTGATCTCCAAAATATACAAAGAACTCAAGAAATTGGTCATCAAAAGAACAAATAATCCAATAAAAAATTGGAGTACAGACCTAAACAGAGGACTTCCAACAGAGGAATCTAAAATGGCTGAAAGACACTTAAAGAAATGTTCAACATCCTTAGTCATCAGAAAAATACAAATGAAAGCAACTCTCAGATTTTATCTTACACCTGTAAGAATGGTCAAGATCAAAAACACTGATGGCAATTTGTGCTGGAGAGGATGTGGGGTAAACTGCTGGTGGGAGTGCAAGCTGATACAGCCCCTTTGGATGTCAGTGTGACTATTTCTCAGAAAATTAGAAAACAACCTTCTTCAAGACTCAGTAATACCACTATTGGGTATATGTGCCACAAGGACATGTGCTCAACTATGTTCATAGAAGTATTATTTGTCATAGCCAGAACCTGGAAACAACCTAAATGCCCCTTGACCGAAGAATGGATAAGGAAAATGTGGTACATTTACACAATGGAGTACTACACAGCAGAAAAAAAAAATAAAGACACTTTAAATTTTGCAGGCAAATTGATGGAGCTAGAAAACATCATTTTGAGTGAGGTAACCCAGACCCAGGAAGACAATTATCACATGTACTCACTCATAGGTGGTTTTAAAACATAAAGCAAAGAAAACCAGCCCACAAATCACAATTCCAGAGAACTTAGAACCCTAAGAACAATAAGAACCCTAAGAGAGACACACATAGATCTAATCAATATGGGAAGTAGAAAAAGACAAGATCTCCTGAGTAAATTGGGAGCAAGGATTGAAAGGGCGGGGAGAGGCAGGGAGCAGAGCAGAGAAAAATGTATAGCTCAATGAAAATCAATAAATAAGAATACTCTTAAAGGCAGTAAAATGTTCAAACTCTTAGGCTAAATTTGTAAAAAGTTCATGTATTAGTTATGTTTTTTTCTGACACTGGGTAATTGATTAGGATATCTGATTTCCAAACCAGACCTAGCTGAATTCCAATACTGAATCTATTATTTGTAGTTATAGGGTATACAACAACTTATTTAACCTCTAAAAATCTCAGACTCCTTCATGCAACTAGATTGCTAATATGTCTTCAGTCTAATGAATAAATGAACACCCGGCATATAGTACACATCAATTAATTGGTATACAAAAATTTAACCTAGCTGAGGTCAAATAAAAAGGAATCTGTGTGTAAAACAAAAAACACTCAGAAATGAATAATTATAAGAAATAAAAACTTAGAAGACATTTTAATGAATCTATACTATAGATTATGAGCAAAGTTATTGATGTAAGACAAAATCTTAGAAGACATTGTAATGTATCTATAGATTATGAAATTTTGTTTCCAATAATCAGAAAAGTAGCTAAGTTGTTGGTCCACAAAACAAGAAATAAGCTCTGGTGAAGTCAGACAAAGAAACTCTGTTGCTGATTGAATAAGAAATAAACACAAATAAATACACAACTGTATTGATAGTAAAGATGAGAATTAATGCATGAACAGAAAAGTACATTTTTGCAATTTGGGAAAACTAGAAGCAAGCCACTACTGCTACCACTACTGCTGCTGCTCCGCTGCTGCTGCTGCCACTACTACTAGACTGACTGCTGTAGAATAGTTCTTTCACAGCTGATATGCTCACAGGCTTTGAATGAATCAGGCACCACCACCAATACCATGCTCCATACAGGAAAAAGCATATAAACAAATAGTTCATGTCTAAGTTTTAGATGGTTCCCTTATTCTATCAGATCTCTGTCTTTTTAGTGTTTTATTAGTTATTAGTAACACCTTAATTCTAGTCATCAGGAAACAGCAGTGGCTAGGAAACAGCTATAACAAACTCTCCATCTCAGAATGCTATGATAAGGCACAGCATTAGTCCATTATTCCAGACTAGCTAGCTCGCTCTCTAAATATAACTGAATATTAAAAAAGAATTGAATCTGGGAACGTAGTGCCTTAGTGTTCTATGGTCAACATTTTTGTTTATTTATTATTTCAATTATAGTGGTCCAAAAATGAGGTTATGTGGTCACCAGATAAGGGGTGTTAAGAGGCAACAAGAATCAAAGAAATTCATAAATGCAAACATTAACAGTTTAATCACTGCTATTTGATTTCAACTCTGCCCTTCTCAAATTCCTAAGGCCCAATATATTAGATAGGGGTATCTGGTGGAAGGATATCTTCAGAGAAGACGAGAAGACACAGGAGACTGCTCTTCCCTAAGTGTAAAGACACAATGGCAAGGGGAAGAGAGACATCATGAGAATTTGAAACCTGCTGGCCCACGGTCTTAAATTTTCCAGCCTTAAAATTGGAAGGAATTAATATCTGCTGTTGAGTCCATATAGTATCTGCTATTTTGTTATGCCCGCCTGAGCAGAGTAAGAGGATCATCTAATGTCAAAAATTAAATCCATATCATAGATTTTTTAAAATGCTGAATCAATTTTTTTCCTGTGGAAAAATAAGCAGCATCTAAACAACCTTGCAGTTCTCCCTCTTTCAACTATTCCCTTTTAGGTAGCCTTTGTGGAGACTCAAAAATCCTAGGTAAAGTCAACATAAAAGCAACCCTGAGAAACTGTCAAGAATTCAGCATTAATTTTCTCCACTCACTATTACTTGTGCTGGAAGAAAAGACTTTAAAATGTACTGTGGAGTTGTGTGCATATTCTGTATAAGAGGTTAATATTATCCAGAGACTTGTTGACCTCAAGTATCTCTTGGTAGTTTTTAGCGACTTCTCATCTATATCAGAGGGATACAGTTAACTGCCATGTTTATTTAACCTTCTGCTTTGGAGTTAATTCCAACTCTTTCTTCAATCGCCCCAAATTTCCCTAACTATTTCCACCACTCTTTCAATTATGACTTGTGTATTGCTGAACATTTGATGAGTTTTAGAACATGTGTTTATTTAAATATTAAAAATAATATTTGATAAAATGATTTGCAATTTTCCTCTTTCACAGTTTGTTTTTAATCCTTAAACTGGAGCTAGCAAATAAACAATAGTTGAAAAAAATTGCAAAAGAAACATGTCTACTATAGATACAGTAGAGCAGTAGACTGCATATTAAAAACAATAACCTAAAATACTGATGCTGAATCTTTTGAGCACACAGAAGCGACTAATATTTGAAAATACAGATATGTCTTTCCACAGTTTGGTAATTAAACAATGTATACAACGAATAGCCTTAAAATGTATATAACTGTGTGCTTGTGGGGTGTGTGTGTGTGGAATATGCACACACGTGTGCATTTGGAAGCCAGAGAAGAATGTTTTGGCATCTTCTATAGTTCTCAGCCTTGTTTGGGTGGGAATCAGGGTTTCTCACCAAACCTGAAGTCTGACATTTAGGGCAGACTGGCCAGTGAGTTTCCAGGATCTCTCTGTCTTTATACTATAATCTTGGGGTTACAGGCAAGTATGACTATATCTAGGCTTTATGGAGGTACTAAGAATTTCAACTTGGGTCCTCTTGTTTGAAAACAAAGTGTTCTTACACACAGTCATCTCAACTCATAAATATATGGACCTTTATATATCGATTAAGTATTTAATCTGAAAAAGTGAAATTTTAGTTCCAAACACAAACTTGGATGGTAAAATAAACTCACTCTTTCAACTCAGCATCACCTTAGAAAAATGTTTTACTGCAGCCTCGGGATATTTGCAAAATTACATTCATAGCTGAGAAGTATTTGCACAAGTTTTATTATTATTGTATAACTGATATAGCATGATCATAATGAAATTTTGCCATAATAAATAGTTATCTAGAAAGATTCAGGAATTATGCCAATCCTATAGGAAGCTGTCATTGCAATAGTCTAAATCACATTTTATCTGCATCAGCAGACACCAGAGCATTGTATGTAAAACAGCCATTCTTCAAGACTGGATCCACAACACACAAAGACAAAAAATATAACAAATAAATGCCATTGCTCAATACAACAGAATAGTTATGTGACATAAAAATGTCTTTGATTAGTCAAGCTACATATTAAATTTCTTTGGAATTCTGGTATTTTTGCTTTATAGTTTATTTTTAGTGGAAAAAAATCACAAACTTCATGTATAATCTACCAGTGGAGATTACTATCAAGAAAAAATTATAAAATATCTATTCTAAATACCTCATTGAAGACATCTATTCAACCCATTTATTTATTAATCCAACAAGTTTTTACTGAAAGTATAATTTTTCTTCAAGTGTTTTTTCACTAGGTGTTGTGGAATATTTGCTTAACTATGTAAAGATGAATTGTATTTTTTCAGACTATGTAAGGATGTGCTGCCTTTGTTTAATTATGTAAAGATGTACTCCTATTTTACCTTGCCTGCTTAAAGTAGCACCTGATTGGTCTAATAAAAAGCTGACCAGCCAATAGAAAGAAAGGAGGTATAGGCAGGACTTCCAAGCAGAAAGGGTAAGTAGGAGAAGGAATTTAGGATGGGAAATAAAGAAAAAAAAATGGCAGGGAGAAGTCAGGGGCCAGCCAGAGACACAGAGAGGAAGCAGGAAAATAGTACATATTGAATGGAAGAAAGGTAGAATGCTCCAAGTCAAAACATAGATAATTGGAAAAAGGTTAAATTAGTTGAAAGAACTGGTGGGACAAGCTAAGCTAAATCTGAGCATTTATAATTAATAATAAGTCTCTGTATATTTATTTGGAAGCTGGTTGGCAGCCCAAAGAAAATTCCAACCACAACTGGGCATTGGAGAAAAAATGGACAGGATTATTTCAGTCATTAAAATTTCTCTAAGGAAATATTAATCATTATGATAGTAAATAAGTTTTATCAATC
Organism: Chionomys nivalis; assembly: GCF_950005125.1. Taxonomy (NCBI): domain Eukaryota; kingdom Metazoa; phylum Chordata; class Mammalia; order Rodentia; family Cricetidae; genus Chionomys; species Chionomys nivalis. Next base: position 72,492,811 of record NC_080091.1, read on the forward strand.
AATACCAATGTGCCAACTGGAGGTACATTGCTTCACCTTTGAACAAAAAAAGCATCTTGATCAAAGTGACACTTATGCTAAGATATTAAAGATGAAAGTTGAAAGGGGGCTCAAACACAACGGAAGAAGGCACCTGGACAGGATAGAAACTAGTTTTGAAGACTTTTCTCAGTAATATGGAGAAGAATGAATCTTTCCCTTGAGACTAAAACTTCAGCTCTATAGAGAAATTTCTAACACATCCCCTTTCTCTTTTTAGTCTTATTTTCTCTTGAAATCAGGCAGTAGTTTATATTCTACTCATATTAATAACTAGCAGAACTTTCCAGATAGAAATATTGAATTATTATCAGCATCTATCTCCATGATGTACTACGGGCCAAGCTGCACTAAATGAACTGTACAAATAGTATTAGCTTGATGCTACAACTCATGAAATTGTATTGATGCTCTCACTCTCCAAGTGAGGATAATAGAGCCTAGAGAAGTTGAGCATATCTTCCAAAGTCACTCAGTTAAAATACCTCAGAGTCATAATTTGAATTCCAAATGATACTCTTAACCACTTTGGGAATCTGCTAGAAACTGTAAATACATATGCTGAGGAGACTTTTTTTAAGCACAAGAGCATTTTTCTGAAGTATATCTACAACAACCCAGCTAAATCAGTGATGTTAGTAAACAGCATGTTTTATCAGATCTGAATTCGACTGTATATAGCTTTGACTATGCACTAAACATTGATCCTAAGTCTTTGTTTCACAGATAAGTCCCTCCTAAAGTTGATAATACATTATCAACATTCCCATGTGTATGAAAGCATTTTTTAACACTTGCTTCCTGGTCCTATTCACACGCAAAATACTCTGGTATTTTTGTTTTGTTGTTGTCGTTTTTGTTTTTGCTTCTCTGGTTTTTGCTTATTTTGTTTTGTTTTTGCTACTTTCTTGTCAAGAAATGCTTATAGGTTCTGTAGAAAAATACTCCTTGTGATCTTGCCTAAAAACTTATAAATAGGCCTACATTCAGATAACTTATTCTGCAAAAAGTTTCATTTTAACAACAAATGTAGCTTAGCTAAGTTTTTCCTTTTTCTTGTTACTCTTTTTGTATTCTTGAAAAAGATTTTGCAGTTTAGCTCCAGCTGACCTCAAACTCAAAATCCTAGTTTCCTGAGTGTCAGGATTGGAGGCAAGAGTCACCATAAATAGCAAGGAAATTTTGTTTAATTGAAGAAATTTTCTATTTGTTCAGGAGATGAATCAATATCTCCACTCAAAAGCTACGCTTTTCTATATCAGATGAAAACACTTGCAAAATACTCCTAAGAGAAACTTTTCTTAAATTTGCTTTCACAAATTAAGCTTGAACACAGCACTTTAAAAAAAACTGTTTAGAAATTTACTATTCAAAATGTGATAAAGCTGGTGTGGAAGACAGTGCAGATTCAACTCTGGCTGTATTCCAGAGGAAGTTTCAATCAGTAATCTCTACTTTCAGACTTGAGAATGAGTCTCAAAACATGTTAGTTCTAGAAGCTAATGAAATTCAGCAACATAATGAATTAGAAATAAGGTTAAGTCCATTACACAGGCATATGCAGCAGAAGATGAATTACTAAATCATTTATTGTGGAAATATCTCTTTTTCCAAAACATCGTCTTACCATATAACCAGGCTGGCCTCAAGCTCACTATGTAACTGAGGTTAGCCTTGAACTTAGATTTTTCTGATTTGCCTTTCCCAGGAATGCTGTTACAAGCAGGTGTCACAATAGTGTGCACACAATCTCCTAAACTTTTGAAGTACAATCTGTATTCCCATTTATAAACTGAAGCCCAGGAAGTTAGTCAGGAACCATAGGTTGAATTATCATACTATTAAAATGTGATCCACAGCTACTATATCTACAGTTAAGAAACATATTAAGTAGACAGTACAAATCCACGTTGGCTCCATGACACCTCTCAGCGCTTACAATATCAAGTACATAACCCTTCAAACATCTTAGATCATTTGGGTCTCTTCCAGGAAATAATTTTATTTGTCCTATGGGGCAAGCCCCACGGTATCCGCTGTAATTTGTATTGGGTCATTATCAAAATCATTCAGAACTTAACAAGCCTCTCATGCTGGAACAGCTGTTCATCTGAAAGAATTTTTGAAAAAAAAAACTTTCTATGATCCTAAGCTAATCTCACTTGAGCTAGAAAATAAGGTATTAGACTATTTTGCATGTTCTGCCACTTTGTGACAAGAAAGCCAATTTTGCACTTCAGTAAAGGCAGATTGTAAATTTAGAATGAATTGAACCAGTAGCTGAGTCGCAATTTCTGGCAAATGGCTCATCAGCACATTAATGTATGCCACCAACAAGATACCCACTTCAGCCCGGCAAGCAGGAAAACAGAAGGTGCAAACATTTGGTAGGCAGCACGGGAGATATCCTCTCCATCAACATCTACAAAACAAACCCTAAAACGCAAAGCACTCAGGCGGCATCGTCATCTTTGCCTGGCAGTATATTAGCTGATAAAAGTTAATATTAGAGTCATGGATTTTAAAACCAGGTAGACACACTTTGACCTACTAGATACTAGCTGTATACTTTAGGAGAATTTAGTATATCTGTGATTAACACATCTCCTGCATATACTAAAGAAACTAGTATGGATGACTCTTAGAGTTATTAGTGGGACAATGTTAGTTAAGTACGCAAGCCCTTAGCCATTGACAAAGTCTAAATGTAATTCTTATATAGTTAACATTTCATATTACCAAACATAGATCATTCCTATGGGAGAAAATATTGGTAAGAGAGTTTTCTTTTTTCTTTTTTTTTTCTGTGCTTATTCTTTCTATTTATCTCAACAGAACTTGATGTTTAAATGAAGACTGTTGAGGAAACACAATCCAAAAATGGAGTCATGATAGAATTCTGAGTGTTTCTGAGAAAACTCCAAGAAAATCGGACATGTGTGCTGTGTCCTCAGTTTCTTCAAGAACGGGGAATTGTTCTTGGACTGTGTGTTCCTGATCATCCCAGGTGCAGTGAATAGGAGTGTGCTTACTTCAGCTATTATCAATCACATGCCTCTACAGAAAAACAGGTTTTGGCCACATGCAGATTGTCCTGGTGACTGTATAATCTGCTCAGGTGACTCTTCTTAACTCTCCGAGAGTAACTTTTCTGATTCTCTGAATTAATTTGGCTATTGCATGAGAATTAAGTCTGCCTCATTTTTAGGCACCATTCTCCCAGGTTCATGCTGCCAAATAGAGTGGTAAATGTGGCACCCAAACAGAGACCTGAAGTGGGCGATGAGGTAAGGAGAAAGGAAGAGCACAAGTAATAAAACCACAATTATGAGATTGCTTGTAATTTGTTTATAATTATAATCGCTGGTTCCCAGAAGAAGGAACTTTAGATAAAATGTGGGACAGAGTCCAAAAGAATATGGATGAGGCGATAATACCAAGAGAAAGATCCTTGTTCAATTTTGGGTCACTCAGGCATTAATTCAAACTGTTTTCAAAATACTTAAGGAAGATAAGGAGGATATCAATCATGAAGAAGAGAGGGCTGATTATTTGAATGAATACAGACTGGATGAGCAAAGCTTAAAATTGGTAAAAGAGACAAAGAAGGAGGCTTTCACTGTTCAGACAAAAACCAAAAGTCAAAACAGCCAACGCCTATGCCAGTGATGGTTTCCTCAGCTCCCTTACTGGTGCCTCCTTTAGATACAGATTCTCCATTTGCCCGAAATGTTCCTGAAGCATAGGGCAAGGAATTTGATAATCAATCTAATCTTGAATTTTCTCCACTCTTTGATGAGGTATTAGGAGAGACTATGAAAATCTAACTTTACAACCCAGGCAAGCTATGACACAACAGGGAAACAGAATTCGTTGAGCAATTTCTCCCCTGGCATCATGAGGTATGCATGATATTTTCAGTGCAATTTCAGAAAAATCAAAATGTTTATAGGCACTACTCAACCTGTTTAAAAATCTAGAAGGAAAGACGGCACTGGATATTCCTCATATATTATCTCAAGAGGCAAGAAAAGAGCGACAGCCATTTGAATCTAGACTAAGAGAAACATTTGTGTAATGTGTGGCTCCTTCACTGCCTTTGAATTTATTTATTTTTCCCCACTAAATTGTGTCCTACAGGTATTGTAACAGAAGAGATAATAATCCTTTAGAATGGATTTATTTACACCATAAGGGCCATGAAATTTTAACTGCTACTTCACTCTTCTTGTTCAATTAGTAAATCAGGGAGGAGCTGATGCCAACAATTATGTGAATTTGATCCTTTCTGCGTTACTTTACTTTTAACTAACAATCAGATTTTAAGAGCATTTGAGAATTCTATGAATTCCCAAGTTTCATTTGCAGCTTCTTATGGAAGGATAGAAAATCATAATCCAGATAATAAGTTATGGAATTTTCTCAAACAAACTGAATTTGTGATCACAAAAATTGTTTAACCTTCTCCCATTCAATAGGTAGAAACTTATTGATGACTTATTTAATGGTCTGGGGAGATTCATGGTCCAGATATTCAAAAATCTATTTTTACTTCTTTTTCTTCAGTCCAACAAGTGGAACTGGCTGTTTTAATGCATCTGTTATGGATAATTTATAAACCTTTAAATATTGTTTCAGATTCTGCTTATTATTTCCAGCAGTAGACTCATACTCATGAAAACTCAAGCCTCCATGGTTTTCTTGCAGAAGGAAATAAGCAGGATGATACATTAGCTTGCCCTATTTCTACGTCTCCAGAAGAAATTTTGGAAGGGGTATGCATCTGCCATTTCAGATGGATACCCTAAAACATTATGGACTCTTTTTTTGGCTCTTCTAGTACCAAGCCATTAATGACATTGACCAAGGATAAGGGGACAGTGGAAGTTACCAGGAAGATAGCAAACATTCAGCTAAAGGATAGTTATCCACCACATCATCAGAAGTCAAGCCTGCCCACCTGAGACCAAGTTAAGCCCCTATGCATCAAAAGGGAAGTTACGACACTAACAACACTGTGTTTACAACTGAATCTTGGGTCCTTAATATACACATTAATCCATCTAAGGGAGGCACGACATTTAAATTTTCATTAAGATTTATATAGTTTGGAATGTTTTAAGGGGGGGGCAAAGATTTACACACAATGCTTTCACTGTTCCAACTTTATAATTTGCTTGCTTATAGGATACTCACACATCAAATGACAATTAGATTTATCTACATCTCATATCAAAACCATTCTGGATTTCCTGATATTCAAAAAGACAAAAACTGGGGAGATACACTCCAAGAATGGAGTCAGGTTCTTAAAAAACAATGAATTGTTCTTGGAATTTGTTTTTGTGCTCCTCCCACCAAATTCATGTGAATGAGTGTATGAAGTGGATAGCAGTGAGTTTTCCTCAGCTGTTGCTAGTCGTATGCATCTAAGGAAAAACACGTTTTTGCCACATGCCGATTGTTCTTTCAATTGTATTCTTTACTCGGGTGGCTCTTCGTAACCCTCAGAATTGAAATCATTTGATTCTCTGGATAAAGGGGTCTATTGCATGAGACTTTAGTCTGACTCATTTTGTGGTCCTACTCACCCTGTTTCGTGTTGCCAATTAGAGCAGTAAACATATTTTGATGTCCCACCTCTGAAAATTTTGATAGACTGTCCCCTGTTCAGAATTCATCTTAGTTACCATTCCTATGTGGATACATTCAACTTTCACTCCTTGGGACAACGCTAAGAACTAGTTAACACCAAACTCGCCCCAATTTGACGGTTGACAGAATAAACAATGGAGGTTTCCTATTTAAAAGTGTCCATTGGACTGGTAGATGCTGCAAGACAGGCATAAAATTAAGACTTCTAGGGACCTCATTCTACTTACTAGGGTTAGCATTTTTAAAATACTCTTTTCAATATGTAGTATGCTAAAACTGCATCCTCACCACATATCAGCAAGGCAAATGTCAGCTTCGAAGACTTCTCAACTTTTTGACCCTTTCTACCAACTACTCTTTGTGACTGCCAGGATGGAGACCATTATCTGCAATTACTGCTTTCACTGATCCATCTCTTTTTATTCTGAACCCTATCATTATACGACTCTTCTCTCGTGTTCATTTGAAATCTTCAGCTTATCACAGTAGACACTTTTAAGAAGTCTGCTTCACACAATGTCTCAGTTATATTTAACACTGTTGATCTCTCTTTGTTTCTTTAATTTTTCCTGTAACTCCATATTTCAGTCAAGTAGAAAATTCTACTTACATCTTACATCTTACATCTCTTGGTCTCCAGTTCAGGATTCTCTTCATCTAATTTTAAAATCTGGTTTCTCTGCTTTCAACTCTTGAGCATGAGTTTGCTCAAAATTCAGTGAATGAGTCTGTCCGAGGGTTTTGGTTAATATACATATCATAACACAAAATTAATATCTACTACCTCAAATTTCCTCCAGCTTCAAAACCTAAATTTAAAGAAATATACCACCTATATATTTTAGATGCACTGTAAACTTTTAGCTTATTCACCTATATAGTCATTTAATTCAATTATGTAATAAATATCTATGGGTCTTGCAGTGGTGAAGTATAATTCACCGCTAATACCTGCTTTCATGGAATCTGCATTCTTGTTCATTTCTAAAGTCATATATATATATATATATATATATATATATATATAGGCTTATTAACACCAAATGAACAAAATATTTGTTCAAGTGAATGCATCCCCACTGCTGTGTTCTAGATTCTATATATTATCTGCCACTTTTCCAAGTGACAAAACTGCTATTCTTCTCTGAATTCCATTGCACTTCCTCAGTATCTTTTCAAACGGTCCATCTACAGCCATTATACAAGTATTCATTTCTCACCTGGCTGTTACATGGGCAATTAACATTCCCAGAACTAGCACCCTATGTGTCTTCTTTCTCTTCACGCACCACTGAGATATATAAAAATATGGCCGTTTCACTCTTTTTGGTGGCACCATTTTTTTTTCAAGGGGAAACTTATAGGGCATAACGCTCAACGTGATCTGTACCCCAGACCTGACACATCACCTTTTCTAGCAAACCATTTCTTGGCTGCTCCAGGTATTGTGATATAAAATATTCTGTCAGTGACTTGTACACCTGCACTCGGCTTACCCTGGAGGTTAACACAGACAGACTGATGGTGTGCTGTCTTTCTTGCTAAAGGGTACTCTGGGACTGGGGTAGGAAAAATGCTCTGACAGAAATGTGAGAAAGAAAACCAGTGTGTGATCTCATACACAAAGTGAATTCATTTTTTTAAAATGTATTTGTGGCGTGCTTATCTGTAAGTGCAACATATCTCTACAAATGATCACAGAGACTAAAAGTGGTGTCAGAGTTGCAGTGGTTTTGAGCCACCCAGTGTCAGCAATGGGAACTGAACCCCGATTTTATACAAGAGAAGCAAGAGCTTTTCTTAACTGCTGACTCATCTCTCTAGTTTCTTATGGATTCTTAAAAAAGTTGAATTAATGGAGGGAGAGAGCTGAGTCAAGGCTACCAAGGCAGAAAGAATGAGGGGAGAAGCAGGGAGGCACTTCTCAGGAGTAAAGGTTTCAGTTATGCAAGTTAAATAAATTCCAAAGAAAATACACGTTTATCTTTCTGGGTCTAGGTTACCTCACTCAATATGCTGTTTCCTAAATCAATCTTATACTCACAATTTCAAGATGTAATTTTTTCCACTGTGTAGTACTCCATTGTCTAAATGGACCATATTTTCCTTATCCATTCATTGATTAAGGGGTATTAAGTTGTTTCCAGGTTCCGGCTATGACAAATAATGCTGTTATGAACATAGTTGAACACATGTCATCGTGGTATGATTGAGTATCCTTTGGTATATATCTAAAAGTGGTATTGATGGATCTTATAGTAGGTTATTTCCTAATTTTATGAGAAATTGCCATACTGATATCCAAAGCAGCTATACCAGTTTGCACTCCCATCAGCAATGGAGGAACAAATATAATATGTACTCACTCATAATTGACTTTTAAACATAAGCAAAGAAAAATCAGCCTACAGTTCACAATCCTAGAGAACCTGACAACAAAGAGGACCCTAAGAGAGACATACATGGATCTAATCTATATGGGAAGCAGGATCATGGGAGCAGGTAAAAGAGAAGTAGGGAAGAAGGGAGGGAAGCAGAGAAATAAATATAGCTCAATAAAAAACATACACATCTATACAACACCACTTTCTAATTCTATAATGTGTGTTTGAACCTTCCTAAGAAAGTAGACATTCATTGTTCCCATCATATAAATAGGAAATTTAGCTGGATAGTGGTGGTGCATGCTTTAATTCCAGCACTGAGGAGGCAGCAGCAGGAGGATTTCTGTGAGTTCGAGGCCAACATGGTCTACAAAGTCAGTTTCAGGAAAGTCAGGCTGTTATACAGAAAAACCCTGTCTTGGAAAAAAAAAGGATATTTTGTGAAGAAATAGATATAATTAGCCAATTAGTACAAAGTTTACTATGAACATCATAATGTTATGTCATACATCTTAAATATGCTGTGTTTGAACAAGCTATATCTGAGTGAACCTAATAACAAGAGTTAAGAATTCCAACTTCTTTATCACCAAGTGGGGCAGTTCTCAGGTTTCTTCTACGTACACACTCTACAACCATCCCCAGCATGGTAAGATGTGTTTGTGACTCAGCCTATTAATGCTACCAGGTTGCTTTTTTCCTCCTTCAGACCTGTGCCATTGTAATCTTGGAATGGTCATGGTTAACTTCAGGTGACACCTTTACACAATCCTGGAACCACATGGGAAAGGAAAACCTCAACTGAAGAACAACCTTGATCAGACCAGACTTTGTTCATGTTGGCGATACATTTTCTTAATTGCTAATTGATGCAGCAGGGCCCAGCCCTTCATAGGTGATACCATCCCTAGGCTGGTGGGGCTGAGTTACCGAGGAAAGGTACTCAAGTCTGGGGAAGGAAGCCAGAAAGCATAATTTCTCCGCACCAAAGAGCCTATAGTCTCTTCCATCCTGGCATCCCTTGATGATGGACTACAGCCTGTGGTCAAACAACCCCTCTTCCCCAAGTTGTTTTGGTCAGCGTTTTATCACAGCATCAGAGAAGCAAGCTAGTACAGGATCACATTACAAGAGTTACCTTATGGAGTAACTCAAATGAAGACATCTGAAGTCTAAGCACTATGCCCTAGTTAAGTTCTAGCAGCATGGGCCCTAGTCCCTTGATTCTGAATCTTTCCACGCTATCCTCTATCTTCTTGCTTCCATTTTTGTTGCTTTGCCCCCAAGATGGAATCTGTTTCCCTGACAAGTTTAATGTGGCATTTTGACCACCTTCACTGGAATCTTTCATCATAGAAATTTCAATCAAAACTGTGATACCTTTACATAGCATCAAATATTTATGCTAGACTAGTATTTAGCATGTCTGTGTAAACATCCTTCCCCACTGAGTTTCTTAGGGCTACATGGCGCCTTACTATTTTCCTTCCCTCATCAACCAGCAGAAGAATGCACTATAAATTCCTATATAAGAATATATTGAGTGGATATTAAATAAATGATGAGTAGATTGTACTAAAATAATTCAGCAACAAAATCAACCTCTGTACATACAAAATAGCAAAGTTAGTTTCACACAAGTCTCAGGAGATAAATAGTTAGCAACACACACAGCCAAAAGCAACACACTTAAGTCTACTTGAAACCCATATGGCAGTCAGTTCTTCTATACAGATTACACTTCCTGGGGTACTATAGAAGTTAATGAACTGTTTAATGAGTCAATCCTGGATATTAGCTGATAACCAGAACAAAATGCATTTGCTCTCTTGTTCTGTACATCTGCCTATGACTAAGTGATTACCATTGAGCATGAAAGAATCACCTCTGGATTGACCTCCTCACGCTCTTGCCATTTGATGTCCCTCCAGAAAGGCATGGGCACTACTAACCTGCCTCTCCAGTAGCAAAACAGAGAGGTGCATGAGCCTCTTTTCTAGGATGCTTTGAGACATGTAGCTAGTGGCTGCAATATCTTGTTTAACAAGACTCCCTTTCCCTCCCCTCCTCTCAATCATCTGAAGCTATCGTTTATTGAAAAGCTGACTTTCAAAGCACACACTAGAACAGCTTTTCTGTACAGCTGCAATGCTATTTAAAACTCCCATGAATATCTCCACAAAACCAAGAAAAATTTAAGCTGAAATCCTGTTCTTAGGAAGGACATAGTAAAATATGACCCTGTGGGAGAAAAATTTCAGAAATGAAGTCTAGTTGTTAATTTAAGGCGGAAATCAGAAAACCAGACAAATGACTTTTTTCTGCAAGAGAACACCTGGAGTTACTATTAAGAAAGTCAACCTTCAGGCAATTTCATGAGACTCTGGTAGACATTTGCAGACTGTCTCCAAGCCACTTCTTAATAGGCTTCAGAAATGTGAACAAATGCCTCACTTTCTGCTATAATAATGTTGAAAATGGATGGAGATTAAGCACTAAAAGCAATTCCCTAGACACCAGGCAGATGGAGAGACAGAGCGTCATCACGGGGAAGAACTAAAGATTGAGCCCTAGTGGCTATACCAGTCAGCCTCAAACCCTTATTTCCCATACAATTTCAGGGCAAGGGAAAATCCCAGCAACCCACTGATGATTCTTGTAACAATTATGAGATGCTTTAATTTCATGCAAGGAATGGCATCATCTTCCCATTTGCTTCACTGTGTAATCTTGACACTTTTTTGCATCTCATCAAAGTGAAAACTTTTAGAATGTGGCCTTCTGCATTGCAACCCACATTTCCCTTGTTTAAAATATTCTATTTCAGTCCAGAAAAAATGACCTGACAAATGAAATTATATTGGATACCAGTCACTATTATTTTGTATTTTGGAGAAATTTAGTTTGAAGCTATTGACAAAAACTAGCTGATTACACCTTTGGAAGATCTCAGAAATCAGAAAAAGCAGTATGAGAACTGTTTTGTATTCCACTGAGTGTTATGAAGTCCTACAGCTCATTTTTGCTAAATTTTAGCTTCTTATATAATAGGGTCTCAGAGCTGAGACTAAGTGGATGCTTGGTAAAGTGTTGATTCACTTCAAATAAAGAAATGACAAAAAAAATCCCTTGGGTATGACAGGACAGCAGTATATAAACAAGAGGTCCATGCAGTCTGATACCTTGCATAGCACCTGACACAAATGAGGCATTTAACAAACATTTCTTGAAAGAATGGATAAAATAAATGTGCACAAGCTAGAGATGCTGGTGCTTTTGAAAACACTGAAAGGTCCATACAAATGTCTTAACCCATCATTTCATCACAGAGCATGATTAAAAAACCTCATCAGATTAAACCAAATTTAATCACATTATAAAGCATTGTGAAATCAATAAATGAAAATGCAATGCCAGTTTTGAGCTGCTGGTCCCTTGGTTTAAAAATACCTTCCTAGCAGACTGAAATCAGTACTCTTTCTCTCATGTTGTTCTTTCCTTTGTTTCCGTAGGAAACAGTGACTTCCAGGGATCCAAGATGACACAACACAGATTGCCAAATTGCATGCCACCCTGCAGTTGTCAAGGAGATAATGTATGTCATTCCTACAAATAACATGTTGCTCATGCCTTCATTTTCTTTATCTAGCTTTTAAAGATATTTTTTTCGCCTGAGCTGAGTGCAGATATGGTTCAACGTGAACTGATGGAAACACTCCTTTTTAAAAAACATTGTTTACCCCGTCCCCTCAAGGCACTTGATCGCTTTACATACTCAGCTTCTGGAAGGTCTGAACACATTTTATGCCAATTTTGGAACTAGTGATTCAGCAGTTTTCATAGTGTGTGTGTGTGTGTGTGTGTGTGTGTGTGTGTGTGTGAGCGGCGTGGGCATCCTGAATACTGTCTGCCTGTGTTCTAAGTAAAGGCCAATTAAATCCACACCTGGCACTAACATAGTCTAGCTCGAAGTGGCTTACCACCAAAGCAGCTGTGCACAATTGGACATCAGTGGGGAAGAAGGGAGACAAAGGGAGAGGAAGGAAAGGAAGAAGATGTAGAAGGAGAGGATAAAAAGTCAGGATAAGAGGAAGGGAAATGAGAGGAATGCTTTTGGAGCAGCTGATGTGGTACAGACTAAACATGTAGAAGGTAGCTAGAAAAGAATTCATAAAATTTAAGGTACGGGGTGACATGCAAATTAGCAAAGGCAGAGCCGGTATTTCACTCTGGGTATAGTGGATTGAAAGGAGGAATTCCTTTGTGCTCTAGTGCAGCATACCCAGTCACCTGAGACCAGTGGGCAAAAGCAGCACCCGCTCCCTGGGATCATTAGACTTGACTATAATGCTGTTGAGGTGTTTCACGTGGTTGCAATAAATGTGGCTGGGGTCCACCCCAAAGATATCTTCAACCTAATGCCTCACAACTTTTTCCTGGTGTGACAGCTAAACCTTCCTACAGTACACTGGCAATAACACCACCAAGTGATGGTTCTTAAAAGGCGTGATTGCATAGTCATTTGAGGCTGTATTCTTATCATCTTATTCCATTATCTTTTCTCAGTATTTCCAGAGAACTCTGCCTTTAAAAAGGTTCTCAGAATTCTAAAATATCTCCTTATGAATCTAGATAGGCCTAGAGCCGTGAATCTATTCAGTCATAAGGCTCACACTGAACATCCAGTAAGTACTTTAAACATTAACACAACCACAGCTTTTATCCTTTGGAAATCTATCAAACGATTACCACAAACACTGAGACCCTAAGCTAGAAAACTGGGATCTTAATGACACAAAGAGAAGAGAGAACGCTGAGGAGTAAACACTCATCAGGCTGTGGAATGCATGCAAACCAGGGAAGAACTCCATGGTGAGCTAGTGCAAAAGAGGCAAAGAATTACATCTCATTGCTTGCGTTGCCGGTTGTATGTGATTGTCATCACTCTACCGTGCTGGCAGACTGACCCAGAGTAAACATCCATATGCTTTATTTCATGTAGCAATTTCTGAGATGGGGCTACACAATAAATCCGGCCACACAATGCAGTGTTAAATCAGGTCTATCAAGTACAACCGCACTCCAAACAAGAGTGTTCATCCCAGAATGCACCGCTTGGGCTCATGTGGCTTTATGCTAATGTGAGCCCAGTGTATGCTCTTATGCAGGCCAACCAATAGGATTAAGCCTTTTAGGATCTCTCCTTGCTCCAGGAGACTTTCCTAAACAGGAAAAAGCACTTAGACAGTAAGCAAGGCATCTCTCAGCAGGATAGAGACCAGACCTGTGCCTCAGGTTCCTCTACTCAAGTTGGTAGATTTTTATTTCACTGTACTTATCTTGCCTCAAAAAGGGAAAACAACCCATTCTGCAATATGTCTTAAATGAGGAAAACCATGATTTTCTGAAAAAAAATTTCTGAAAATAAAACCATGATATTTCCTGTCTTACATTATAAAACAATTTGCCGGTACCTTATTTAATCATAATAAAGCTGTTGAGAGTGATCTCTCCTCTCTCTCTCTCTCTCTCTCTCTCTCTCTCTCTCTCTCTTTGTGTGTGTGTGTCTGTGTGTCTGTGTGTGCATGTATGTGTATCTGTCTGTTTGCCTATGCCTCTTTCTCTTTCTCCTTCTCTGGAACTGAAAAACTATTATAAGTTCTAAGATTATGACTGACTATGCAAACTTAATGACTACAAAATGACAGGATAGGCATCAGAAAATTAGTTGTGGAACATGGCACATAATTATCCTAAATTGTTTCATGGGTTTTTGGAATACTCTATTAATTGCAAATTTTGCCATTAATTCTATTATAGCTTAACAATCACAGTTACATTTATCTATATTACTATTTGGAGTTAAATACTTTTACAAATTTAAGTGGTCAACACAATGCACTTCTGACAGAACAAATGTTGAACTGGGTGTAAGTCAAAAGTCATAGGACAAAAGTAATAAATCTGAACACTTGCTGAACACACATGAAAAAGGTTGGCATATTCATTAAATGGTAATTGAAAAACGTTATTCTGGGAAAAACTTTTTTTTTCCTTTTTTTTTGCTCTGATTCTGAGAATCATGTAGAAAAACCATTTTGATCAATATAAATGAGGATAGAATATGCCTATTCATATTTGATCTCAATGATGAATTGATAAACTTCTTTACACATATTTATGGCAATGTATTAGATTAAAAATTCAGCTGTACTTCAATGTATATTATTCATTACAGATGTAAACACTGAATGATTAATGGAATTTTGAAAGATAAATGTAATTCACAAAGAAATAGTGGGAAAATAAATATAGATAATAAAACTGAAATACTAAAAAGTTACTAAAGAATTTGTTTTTAATGAACTGAAAACAAATAGGAAACCCTATATAAAAGTCTCATTCTATTTTTTATGAATTGCTGGAGGATACTAAAATAACTCTGTCAGCAGATCAGGTCCCCATTGACTATAATCTATTTGAGTCCCAAAATATATTCTTGTTCTGTGGATAATAGGTAACCTCCTTGGTGCCATTTTTAGAACAGCCCCATTAGCAAACATTAGGCAGACAGCATGTGAACATTTTTCAGGATTGGCTGTAGCCAAGTGGGTTTCTTGCAGAAGCAGCAATCGTGAGCTGAGCACATGGGAGAGTGCCTATTGAAGCTCAAAATTTATACAAACCTCTGCTGCTTCAAGTCAAACTAAAATAAAGCAGCTCACAAATGGTCCTGTGGAGAACAGTAAAATTTCCACAAAGATTTGCTTTCCTCAGCCCAGGGCACACTTAGTGGAGCTCCAAATTTATAACATCTTTGGTTATAAAAGCAAGCAACAAAAACAAAGCAGCAAACTTATGTGTTAATAATAATAATCACAGAACAACCTTTTATTAATAATTAGTTTGTTGTAACAATTAGGCATTGGGAAAAAATAATCAGTCATCTATCTCATCTTTACTACAAAAGACTATTGCCCATCTATTGCTTTTTCTAATCATTTGACCAGCAAATCAAGGCATATCTATATGGCTTCCAACTACAAACTCAGACTTTTCTCATAAATAAATTCCCATAAGCTAATTTTACATGGAAGAACCAACCACTGAAGGTTAGTGGCACAGTTGTGGCTATGCACTGACCACTCACTGCCCTCCCTACTTTTTAGTTAAAAACCTGCTCAAAGAAAGTATCTCTCAGGTTACACAGTGGTTGCCAGGTCCCTGCTTACAGAAATTTGAGAAAAGAACATTTAATGTCCACCAAGGCTTCTACTGGCCACCTTCCAAGTGGGATGCCCATATGACCAAGTCCTTTCTTCATATGCACCAGAGAGCATGTCTGTGTGTTCTAGCGATACCTTGACCGGAATATTTCAGAGTGACTCTCACAGTCCTTCTAGACAGAACCATTCTGTAGTGGAAAGTAGAGATAACCCACACCCTCAAATTAAAGCTCAAAGCTATCAGCAATAGGAAGGCAAGGATATCACTTGCTTCATATGAGAACGTTCAAAGAGACCAGGTGGACTGATGTTTTAAAACAAGTCTTTTATATTTCCTTCAGTTATTCCAAATATTTACATAGTACTCATGAAAACAAACAAAACAAAGTTGGAATAGGTTTAATTGGGATCCTTTGTGATACTGCTTTGACCTAAGACTTCTGTTACTGTTAGTATTTTGAAGAAAATACAGTTGATTCATTCATTTTTTCATCCATTGATTTAGTCAATAAATAACGAAATGTCAGGCTTTATGCTACATATTAGTCTTAATGGTAGCAGTCTTTTAAAAATATGGTCCAAAGACTAACCCCATTTATTCACATGGACTCGCAGTTACGAAACTAGAGATAATAGTATACCTATTTTGTATGTAAAATGTTGGCTTTCTGCTCCTTAGACACACAGATCCCCACAACCCTTTGACAATTTGTAAATGTATATTCTCAAACACCAAGGATCCAGATACCAAGAAAATGCAAATGTGGCCAAATGTGAAGAGTGGGCATTCAAGGTCACCAAAATGGACAGTAAAAGACACTTTGAGGAAGCCGATGATGTATTAGCCCAGCAAGAAACCAGGGTGGGGAGATGCCTTATGGAATCAGCTACAAGAAAATACTAAGTAACCATCTCATACACAAGTTAGGCAAGAAGTTTTGCCTTCTTAAAACTCTTGGGAAGTTGACCAAATACATAACAATTGCCTTTTACAATAGACATTTTTCTTACATAATATGCCCTAATTCATTTAAGTGAAATGAAATAAGTCATATCCAAACTGATGCATCTTGAAACTGCTAAATCATCTGAGGCTGAGCAAAACGCTGGAAATTTAGAGATGTATATTATGTTGTGGGAAAATTATCTCCTCAAAATAGCAAGGAGAAAATTGGCAGCTTAGTCAAATAAACCAGAAGGAATGAATAATTTTACTCAGTAGCTTACAGACTAGAAGTTGCTGCAAAATAGACTGAAACATTGAGAGAAGTTTGTTTCAAGCATTGTGTACTTTGACGCTGTTTCTTTCTCTATCCTGTAAAGACCTATTGGTCCAGCCATATAGTGACACAGGGGGGAAAGATCAAGTAAAAATTAATTTATGTTAATAATACAGATTTTCCAGTGAGAAAGTGTGGCTCTTCCATGTACTGCCATCCATAGGGTCTATACCTTCATTCATTACATGAACAATGAAATCAATCAGTAGATATTTCTTGAGCACCTGATAAAATCTCAAGTAGCTGTGCTATAATCACTCAAAAAGTAGTGGAGTAAATTGAGAAATAAAACCCTAGCAACATACTAATAGTTTATAAATTATATTGCTCATATTATCACTTCTCCCTCTCTTCAACGGGACCATGATGGGGAAGCCCACAGAAACAGCTGATGTGACCTAATGGGAGCTCACTGGCTTTGGACTGACAGCTGGGGACCCGAATAGGACAGAAGTAGAGCCTCTGAATGTGGGTGACAGTTGTATGGCTGGAGCAGTCTTTGGGGGCCACTGGCAGTGGGACTGGTATTGAACCCTAGTGCATGAACTGCAGTTTTAGAGCTCACTCCCTCTGGAGGGATCCTTTGCTCAGCCTAGAAAAGAGGGGAAGGCATCTGTCCTGCTGCACTGGTCCTGCTTCCATGGTCCTGCCTCAAGGTGATTTGACAGACTTTGTTGACTCACCATGGGAGGCCACTCTGAGGAGTGGATAGGAATGGGGTGGGTGGAAGGTGAGGGGAGGAGGAAGGGAGGGAGAATGAACTGGGATGCAAAATTTTTAAAAAAGATTGTTTTAAAAAATAAAAAAACTATATTGTTGCTCTAAAATGATCCTCCCTCTACTAAGCCAACTAATGATACATACACTAATGAGCTGAATTTTTCTGTGTTATTCTTTTTCATCTACTGAGTATCACAAGACTCACCATCTGAATCCTCTCCACCAGAATCTCAAGTTCATTGCGTTTCTCACAGGGTGTTTTGTTCCCTATATAATAGTTGTTTTTCTACATTATCTTTATATTCCCATATTATTTCACCCAATATAGCATAAATTCTGTAAGAGCAAAGTAATTCTTTAAATATTTTCCCACAACATTCACCTGATCATATGTTAGAAATAAATATTGCTTATTAGATATATGAATGTGGATAAAACAGCTTATTTCAAGTCAAAGTTCAGAATAATACTTACTTGAGTTTGTTTTATGACATTTAAAATTTCAAAAATAACAAATTGTGGGTAACTTAATCTACTGTCAATCTAATTGATTTGGGCTTTGACAAATGTATTTCATACCATGTAAGAGTTTTGAAAGGCGCATTACGTTTCTGTGGCTTTGCTAAACTCAAGGCTAAGCAACATCTTGTTTATAGGTCAGATAGAATTTCAGTGGAAGATTTAATGTTTAGCTATGTGAACATTGAGATAAATTTCAGATATATCAGAAATGAGGTGGACTGGGTATGTGAGAGGAGACAGGAAGGAGGCCGTCATGGGGTTATAACTGAAGGGCAAAGATCTCTACTAGTTTCTGAGCATATATTTGGATGCAGTGTATTTGGCTTTAAATCTTGGCTCTGTTACATAGCAGCTGTGTGACTTTGGGCAAATCACTTAGACCTGTTGGTGCTTCAATTTCCTCATCTATAAAAAGGATTGCTGTGAAGATTATAGGAGAATATATATTATATATATAATGCTTAAAATACTCTCTGGTACACAGAAAATACAATGCAAGTGATGTTTTTATTGCTGGTGGAACAATATGAATTCTTTGTGTATGGGTGAATATAAAATAACCTAATATTTAATTGTACCTATCTCAGTGATGCCAGGAAAACTACCCTCCGACTAATCAGTTCTTGATATGTTTTATGCAATAAATTGTATCCATGTTAAAGAAGAGAGCAGATAGTGCATTAATTCAGACATTGTATCAGCATGCAGTGACACAGACATCTTAATTTTAACAGGTTGAGGTATATTCTAGTTTACTTTCACAAGTTAACAGATGAATAGAAATCTAAATACTGGGTTCTGTGTTCCAACTAACACTAGAGAGCTTGAAGTAGAGATAAAATGCCATCTTCTTTGGTTATGTTTAGGTAGAGGCAGCAAAATACATCTAGCTTTATGATGCCAGAGATACAGGGCTCAAATCCAAGCCAACTGTTTACTAAACATATATTCTACACAGCTACCAGGACGGCTTATGAAGGACACCTTCATCAACCACAAAAGTATGTGTATAATAACACAACTCATTTTGCTGTTTGTTGTCCAGATGAGACACGTTATTTATATGTATAGCAACTCACAAAAGGTGTTACAAACAGCCATCAAACTAAGAAATGACCATGGGGGTTAGAGAGATGGCTGCATGGTTAAAATTACTTCCTTCTTTTTCAGAGGACCCAGGTTCAGTCCCAGCACTCACACAATGGTGCACAACCTATATGTAAGTCCAGGCAGGGGATCTAATGCCTTCTCTGACCTCCTCAGGCACCAGGCACACATGTGCCACACACATATAAATGTAGGCCAAAGACTCATACACATAAAATCAATCTTTTATAAAAAAAACATGACATGGATAATTATCACCATCGTGGTGCTAATGCTGTTTTCTAAAATTGTATAGCTACATTTCACTACTTCTTCATTTATCATGTTATCTGTAAAAAGAGTATTTGGAAGAAACAAACAAATTTGATGTTAATCTAATCATCTATGATATATTTATAGCTATAACACACACTGCTCACTGTGTTACAATGATACATTCCCTTACTTCTTCCTTAAACATTAGCTAAAATATTGTTTCCTCCTGCACTGCTACGTTTATGGTATATTCATCTCTGAAGAAGGAAATAGCCTATCTTCAGTTAGGATGCTAATGCTAGTAGTTTTTCTCCACATGACACTACCAACAATTACCAAAATATGCATACTATTGCTCTAATAAGCTGCAAAGACTGACTGCTTTCTTTCCATCATCATCTAGATGCTGTCCCTTAATTCACAACATTTGCCTTTTAAGGATTAAGTTGCTCTCTCAGTTTAACTTTCTCTTATATAATTCTTCATTACCCTTTCTGCTTTTTTACAGTATTTTCTCAATTTCCATTGCAAATTCCCTGTTCAATATCTAGCCTCTTCAGTCTCTTCATACCTATGGAGGGAAAAGAAACCCATTCCCGGCATAACAATGCTGAAAATTTGTTCTATAAACATATACATAATGATAGCAGGTCCCCATTATGTAATTGAATATAAAACTTCTGCAGTATTTCTCCAGCATTTCTGCAGTTCTAAGGTAATAATAAAAAATCTGAGAGGAAGTTTACACTACTATCAGTGTGCTTGATTTATTGCAAATATCATAACATAGTTTATATTAATTACAAGTCATTCTCAAGACAAACAGCCTGACTCTCCCTGAACTAACACTGTGGATTTTAGTCTTTGGATCCTCAGTGACTGACTGTAATGGGTGCCTGATAACTCATTAGCTGAGATTCATATTCAGAAATTAGGAAGTCATGCCTGCATTAAAATAAAATAACAAAATTAACACAGGAAACAAGGCATAACATGAAAAATAATTCTGGTTTTCTTGCTATATAAGTTTAATGCATGTGCAATTTAAACAGTCACTCATGACCTAAAAAGTATTACCAATTACAGAGCATTTTGTACTAAAGATGCTATGAGTTTGGGGAGGTACTTAGCGAAATAAGATCTGAAGAATGTCACTAAGCTCGTGTCACAAACATGCCTACATGTCAAATGAAATGACAGTACTAAATTAGGTCCTTTCCAAGCTGCCAAGGTCAAAAAATTTTAAAAGAAGTTAAGATATGAAAGGAGTAAGAACAAAAGGGAAGATGGGTGCTCTATTTTGTGGCATTAAGTCTAACTATTTCAAGAACAGCATTTCAAAGAGGGGCTTTTGAACAGCATTTCTTTGAAGACGACCGAAGTTAAAATTTGAAACTGACCCATTTCGGCACCCTTTAGGAAAGGAATGAAGCTTGCCTGTTACCGACCACCAGAAAATCACTGCGTTTAGCACATCATAAGACTCTGATACTGGTAAAAGTGAAATGAGTAAAACGATCAAAAGTCACTTGGTTCTTTTTTTCCTTGTCCAGAATGGTTGTGTGGGGGTGTTATTTATTCAGCCTCTTTTCTAAGTGTCCTTTTCAGCCCTCTATTGCTGTCCGTTGGCTGACCCCAACAGCTGACAAATGTATCTCAGATTTGATCATTACACTGTATAAACATGAACTGGCATGTCGCGGTGTGGTACACAAATGTATACAATCGTATGGGTGGTCCTAAGGACAGGGATAAAGAGATAGCTCAGAACTTTAGAGCACATACTGTTCTTGCAGAGTACACAAGTTGAGATCCCAGCACCAAAGTCAGGCTGCTCACAATCATCCATAATCACAGCTGCAGTAGGACCGGGAGCCTCCAACCTCCGCAGTCACCTTCAGTCACATGCATATCCTCACACACTGATGGAGGAGGGTCATCTTTCTATCTGTTGCTTTCATTGGTTAATTAATTTAAAAAACTGCTTGGCCTCTAATAGGGTAAAATTAAGATAGACAGAGTAAACAGAACAAAATGCTGGGAAAAAAAAAAGCCGAGTCAGGACAGTCGCCATGATTCTCTCACTCCAGACAGACCCAAGTTAAAATCTTTCCTGATAAGCCAGCTCGTGGTGCTACACAAAATATTAAAAATGGGTTAGAACAAAATGTAAGAGCTAGCCAAAAAGAGGCTAAAACTAATGGGCCAGGCAATGTTTAAAAGAATACAATTTCTGTGTAATTATTTTGGGTGTAAAGCCATGCGGGCGGCCGGGTGCCAGGGACGCAGCCCCGCCGCTCATATTTCAACAACACACAAATACACAAAATTTAAAAAATAATAGGAAAGTAAATCTTAAAGAAGTAAATGTTTAAAAAACTAAGAAGGACAAAAGGAAGGTGAAGAATAAGTTTCTATTGTCTTGGAAGCTTTCAGTGGTAATGCTGAAACTCACTTCTGCCTTATGGTCTCATTCCTAGTAAAACAAATTTTGTATAAAAGACACAGGTTGAAAATCTGTGATGAATACATTGGTTTCTTTTCTTAGAAACATCAATTCATATGGTTGGTTCACAACCAATCAATGAACAACTACAACTTTTAAAATCTATACATGAACTACTTTGGAAAATACAAAAAAAATACTCTATTTCATAAATGAGTTTACATCTACCAATGTAAACAACAATTATAAGGAACCAACTGAAGAAAAGTTCCACAGACCACTATAAAGTGGTAAATGAGATCCTCCGGGCTTTAAACATTGAAAGTGCTTATGAAATTTAAGGAGGAACTGTTCATGGGTGTGGTCCAGTGGATCACAAATACATGAAGACAAAACAATTTTAACTAGTCATGAAATTGAGAGGAATTTGTTGGAAGGAAGAACAGGTTCTGTATGAGTAGGAAGGTGATGAGAGATGGTAAAAGGGAAAATATCAAAATGCATTAAATATATTGCAAAAGTGTCAAAGAATGATAAACATTTTAAAATTATGAACAAAAGATTTACATAACATGGGCTTATCAGTACCTATGCCTTTTCCTGTATGTTCATGTTCTCTCTATATAAAACTTTTTGTTTTAAAGCCCCTTAGGAGTGAGTTCATGTGATAATTGTCTTTCTGTGTCTGGGTTACCTCATTCAAAATGTTGTTTTCTAGCTCCACCCATTTGCCTGCAAAATTCAAGGTGTCATTATTTTTTTCTACTGTGCAGTACTCCATTGTGTAAATGTGCCACATTTTCCTTACATCCCACAAATCACAAACCCAAAGAACCTAGACAAAATGAGAACACTAAGAGAGACATATATAGATCTAATCTACATGGGAAGTAGCAAAAGACAAGATCTGAGTAAATTGGGAGCATGGGGACCTTGGGAGAGGGTTGAAGCAGAGGGGAGAGGCAGGGAGGGGAGGAGAAAAAAATGTAGAGCTTAACAAAAATTAATAAATATATTTGTATATATGTACATACCTACATTGTAATGCCTATATTTTACTTAATAAATGCTACATGGAGAGTTTTACAAAGCAAGGTCTCACAAAAGCGCATTTGAAGCAATTTCAATACTGGGCTTACCATATTGGCTATGTCTTATCATGACCATGTAACTTAGTTGCTGAAAATCTCTCTTTCTTTTTGTAAAATAGCTCATGTGAGCTTTCACTGATGTAGCACATGTCAAGTACATCACATAAGACTTCACTTAAAAGCATAGTTAGTGTTAGCTAGTGTTATTACATCACTGGTCAGTTTTTCAGAAGATATAACATGTCCACCTTAGTACAACATTTCTGGATGAAAATGACTAAAGAATATAGTCAAATAACTCTTAAGAAAACACAAGCATACACGTGTCTATGCGTCTATGTATGTGCATGTGAGTCCAGATGCCCAAAGGGGTCAGATGAGGGAATAGATTCCCTGGATCTGGAGTTACAGGCAAATACAAACTGCCTGATATGGATGCTAGGAACTGACCTGAGATGCTCTGGAGGAGTTGTGCATGCTTTTAACCTCTAGTTCATATGTCCACCCCCTGATTTTAACATGTATATATAACATTGTTTAAAAGTTTTTCTGGTTTTAACTCTGTACTTATTTATCTTTTAAATCATTCTATTCACCAAAATTGTCTGTATCCATGAGAACATGGATATGCTAAAAAGAAGCAATAAGAACAAAATCATAAGGATGGTGTCCTGCTCACTTATTAGAATAGAGTCCAGGGCAAAATTAAGATAATGATGCGCCGAAACAGAACAGAAGTTTTGTGCCTCTTAAAATATCCAAAGGTATACTTGAGCTACTGACAGCCACTCTCACATTCCAGCAATTGGCTTTTTCATGAATATTCCATTAAGCCATAATCTTTTCAATTCTCAGAGAACAGAAATAGTCACCATAAGCCTCCACCTAGCCACTAACAGTCTATAGGTCAAATAAAGCAAATCACGAGTGAACTCCTAAAAGACCTTTGAACTTCATTCCATTAAGCTTAAGGTACTTTACAAATGAAGTGCTCAAACACATTTTAATCCAAGTCAGTATCACTCAAAATAGTAATTGGTGGTATATTTTAGGACACATATTTGAATAAACAAGTTTTGGTTGTCTGATTAAAATCTCTACTGACACTCCAAACCCTGGATACTTAGAATATTTCATTTCAGGAGTAAGAAACAAATTTTGTTGTTAATACATTCTCTCTATTTTTGTATTTTCTCCTCCCTATTCATCTGTCTCCCAATTTATTTCCCTTTTAATGTACTCCCAACCTATGAAGTCGTACTTGTCACTGAGGCCACACAGGAAGCTGAACTCAAACTTGCACTAAATCACTTGTCACTGTCTTTAGAACATGGGTAGTTGGAAGTAAATTGCCAGGAAGACCGAAGTCGTTGCCCAGGCACTAGTTATAGAGGACATAAAGCACATGATGAATTCTTGGATTACTTTTATTTTCAAATCATCCTTAAGGCTGAAAGGGTAGGGCTCTTTGTCATTTTGGAAATACATTTCTTCTCACTTCCTAGATAAGTCACAAGCACACAACATGTGTACTGTGCTGCAGAGAAGTTTCCAAATCACAGTTTAGCCTAAAAGATGAGTTCAGCCAAGCTTTACTGGCAATAACAACTTCTGTGGTCAAGAGAATATTTCAGAGAGCAAATGGTAGATTATCAGTTATCTGCTCATCCTTGGAAATTCGATATAATTTTATTCCCAGTATCTTGTACTTTAACATATTTATAATATTTCATCATTATATCTGTGCAAGAAATCTCATTAGGGCAAAGAAAAAAGAATCAACTAATTGTAAGTGGAATTTTTTGAGATAGGATATTATAATACAGCCCATGTTCACCTCAGACTTGTGATTTTGGGTGAATTCTCAAGATACATTAATTGTAGGTATATAGCATTAAATCTGGTTTGCATGAGATACATTTCAAAAGCTAGAACCTTTAGAATAAAGTGGAGTTAGGGTGAACTAATGCTTATATCAGACATTTATTGTATTTTATAATTTCAATATTATTAAGATAATGTTGAAATAAATTGTTTGAAGCCTTAAAAACATGACTTATAGCTTCCAGAGTGATGCACCATCTGTTGTTGAAGTTCACGGGATATCTGCCCCATTCTGAATGGAGGCAGAGGAGGAGTGGATGGGGAAGGGGGAAAATGGAAGTGAGGAGGGAACAGAAGAAGAAACAGAAGGGAAAACCGTGGTTATTATGTAAAATAAATGAAAAATGTTAATTAAATAAAATGAAGTTAAAAAAGTAGACAAGGATGATTTTTACCAGCTGAAAGCTTTAAGAAAGTTAATATTGATAGAAAAAAATACAATTTGAAGTTTCTAAAAGAGGCCTATGAGTCTAGCTCGGTAATAGTACTTACCTAGTAAGCAGAAGGCCTAGATTCAGTGCTCAGATCAGGGGAAAGAAGGAAGGGAAGGAGATAGGAGGAGGAGGGAGGAACGAAGTGAAAGGAAGGAAGGAAAAGGAGAGGGCAGCTGGAACTAAAAGCGTTGACTCTAATGTACAAAAAATGTCAAAAGAAAAATTAGTGCAATCTGCCAATATTTATGAAACAAGTTTGTACATATTTCAAAAATTGTGAGGACTATAGGGACATAATAGTGGTTTAACTCAGGAGGCAGTAGGCAAGCAGATCTCCGTGAGTTTGAGGCCAGCCTGGGCTACAGAGCGAGTTTCAGGACTGTCTCCACAGCTACTGAGAAACCCTGTCTAGAAAAACTATAAAAACAAAACAAACAAAACACAAAAAACTTTGTTGCTAAAGATAATAACTTTGAATATAAAATTATAATTTAGTTATAGATTAATTATAAATCATAAATCAGGTGACAATAAAATATCACTCAAATCAATATTTCTGAAGACTTGCAATAAAATAATTAGCAGGGTTAAACTAAAAAAAATCTTATCTAGAAATTTTAAAATTATCTCTATATTCTTATCCCAATGTTACTCCAGAATACATAGCAAATAATTCTGATAATATTTTCTCAAATTATGAATCATAGAATTCTCTATACAGAAGAGATCTGAATTCAGCAAGAAAAATTTTATTCTTAAATAAAAAAGCAAAAGAAACTTTATAAAAAGCATGAAAATAAACTAATATTAAGTATACTCAAGTATCTTGAAAAGTGTAACAAATGTAACCTGCAGAAAGACATAATTAATTTAACTCATAAATCAATCACCATAAAATAATAAGTGGTAAAATAGACACAAGATTCAGTGACTGAAAAGTTGCGGGAAATAGATCATGTAGTTTCAATGTGGCAAAGCAAAAGAATAGAACAACAAAAGACAAGCTGTGAATTTACCCATGGAAAATGGGAAAGAGTAAAGTTTGAGCAGTAACTTTTAAAAATGAAAACACTATGCAAAACATATTCTAAGCATTTTGAAAATCTCAACGAATTAACTTAGAAGAAAATTTTAACTATTTAAACTACTTGATGAAATGCATTCATTTCCTTAGCTACTCTTGTAGCATTTGGAGACTGTGGGAGCAGAACCGAGACTGAAGACATGGAAAGGGTTAAATCTTTCAGGGTAGACTTCCAATCTTTAAAGGCTTCCCGACCCTTCATGGCAGCCCCATTTAACACTCCAGATGTGTCATTACTTAAATTATATTAAAAGAAAATTAAATTAATTAAAAGAAAACTGCCTCTTCTCCCTTCCTGCATAGAAATAGATACAGTTTCCATAGTGTAGGACTTTTAAAAATATACATTATTGATTCTTAGCTTCTGTGCAATGTTTGGCCCATAGTTGTTATTAAATATATATAATATATTGAATGAAAAAATGAATAAAGGAAGGATGAGATACAAGTTACTAGAAAGAAAACAAGTTGATTTCTATTACAATTTGGGTAAATGCAGACCAAGCAGTTTTACAGAGTCATTCATGGAAATTACAGTTGGTTAGGGTACAAAACCACAGGGATCTGTGTATATAAACAAAAAAGAAGATGAACAAAAGGAAATGAAAGAGTCTTAGGGACATAGCAGAAGAGTGGAAGAGGAAAATGAAAAAAAGGGGGCTGAAAATATCTGCCTTCTTGATTATCCATGTTCTTGTACATTTCACTGCTTTTACACAAGAAAAGTCCATGTGGAAAAGGGCTTAATTTTTCTAAAAAAAAAAAAAAATCTTTGATATTTCATATAAAAGACAGTTGTTTTATTATGTTTTCTACATTCTTTTACATATGTCATTTAAAGAATGAATTATTCATTTGGATGTACACCAGTTATAATTATGGATTGTGTTTGTCTCTAAGATTATTTTCTTCTTTACTACAAGGGAGCCGTCTGATAGGAAATGCAGGGCTATGTTAGGAACTATCGTTTTATTCTGGTCAATGAATTCTATAAATGTGATCTTTGCAGCTCTCTCAACACCATTAGCAGCTGCCTCTTATCAGTATATGTTCCATTATAACCATTTCTGTGGAAAAAAAATACCCTTAATACTGAAAGGAACAAAAAAATAGCCTTCTGTCATGTATCAATGTCATGTATAGATTATTTAGCATTTAAGTCAATATACAGTGCTTTAAAATATCAATATGTTAGGAAGAAGGGTTATAGTTTAGGGTAGTGGCTGGTAGGCATGGGAATATGAAGAAAGATAATTGATATTAATGTCCTTTCAAAAAAAGTCAGATAGAAGCCTACTACTGTAGAAGAGTCCTAAAATACGTACATATACATATGTAAAAAGAATTTAAATAGAGTTACTCTATAATGGGTTGACAAAGCCTCCACAAGACACCACAAGTTAACAATTGAGTTTATTGTCATAAAGGTTATCTCTTACAGAGTTCATGACCAATGAGGTCTTATAGACTCTCAAACATTATGATAACTAAGAAAAAATATGTTCATCAGATTTCCCACCTATGAACTCTTAGAGTTACAATGATGACTGGCAATGGCAAAATATGCCAATTCCCTCAACAGTGACTTAATATGGGAATAACCAACAACTTTCTTATTAGCTTTAAGACCCAGTCACAAGATGAAAAGCATCCATACTTGGCACTTGTATTGGGGACAAGAACATGTAACTAGATAGGTCATAAAACCTATATTCTGCTAAATGTCTACAGTGTTAAACAGACTCCTTAAGACTTGTTAAATACACAGTGCATCTTTCAACCTTCATCAGACTGATGGTGATTAACACTGAGAGACACAACTAACCAAGCTGCAGAGGATAATGGAATGCTCAGCCCTAAATGAATATCTATATCAACACCCCTTCTTTCCAAGACCCAGGGACCATTCTGCCTAAGGAAATGGAAAGAATGTAAAAGCATGAGGTGATGAATGACTACAAGGAAACACTCTCTCCTGGATGCAGCAATACAAGTTTTACATATGAACTCCCAAGTTCAAATTGGGCCAAATCCCAGCAAGGCAACTGAAAGTCTCAGGGAGAGGAAGAGTTGGTTTTGTTTTTTAAATGTATGCCCTGGTAAGTAGATCAAGTTCCAAGGCCACACTTCAAAGAATACATAAACAACCCAAATTGTACAGAATGGTTTAAAAAAAAAAAAGGATTCAAAGTTGGGTGGGTAGGGAGTCAGTTGTACCTAGGAGAAGTTAGAATGGGAGTAAATATCAAAACACATTATATTATACTCTCAAATAACTAAACAATTACAAAACTAAAATATCAATGCACATTTTATCATTTTATATTTTCCTATACTTCTGCCATTCTTACAAAATGTCATTGATAAATTCAAATCCTCTGTTTTCCACTTACAACAAAAATTTGACTAAGGAGCTAAAACCTAGAAGGAAGGAGATGAAGTCAAATACCTGGAGAGACGTTTCTGGGTGATTTTCTCTCAACACTGGGGCAGGTGGAATTTCTGGAGGAGGCTTCGATGTTTTCTTTTTGGCTTTCTGCATTTGAATGTTGGTGAAATAGTTGACAGCAGCAAACTCAATAAGAGCCGAAAACACAAAAGCAAAGCAGACAGCTATGAACCAATCCATGGCAGTCGCATAGGATACTTTGGGCAACGAATGTCGGGCACTGATGCTTAGGGTGGTCATCGTGAGGACTGTGGTTATCCCTTCAGTGCAAAAGAGCAAAAAGATACAGCATTTTACTGCAATTTCTATAAAAGGACAACTAACCCAAAAGGAAAAGGTGCAATGAAGTTTACAAAGTTACTACTGTGTGAAACCCACCACCTTTGATAGAGGGTTTAATCCTTCTGCTTCAGTGAAATCAGCACAGGTTTTGGAGTAAGAAAGAGATATGCTCAGTTCTGGCTCCTGTAATCAACAGCTCAGTGTGACTTGGTTCAAGATTGAAAAGCTCACTGGGACTTTTCTGTACATTCTAAGACTACTATAAAAATACAAATATGTAAAGCATATATTGGTTCTGTATTGGAAGCTGAAACAATAACCCGAGGAATCAATATACAGACCTCTCAAAAAGGAAGATTAATTGAAACAGTGACTCTCAGACAGGAATGGGAAGTCAGACAGGAATGCTTTCTAAATGGAAGCATGAATATACTAGGAAAACAAGGCCCATTACCACTGATACTTATTGTCTGAAAAATCACAAGTCATCTATAAATTCTTATTAAATGACTATAACATACTGAATAAAATTAATACATTCATTGTTTATCAAAACTACAAATACAGTCTGACTAAAGGTACTTCTGGAACAATTTGGCCCTTGAAATGTGGGCATCTGGCACACATCATTGTACAACTTGAAGCAGAATACTTGGTACAACAATAGGGCCCTTCTTCCATCAATCCTTTTCTGAAGTAACATTTCTAGGAAAAGTGCCTTTTTAACCTAGAGAGAAAGTTGGCCTCCATTCTTTGAAAAATGCTACTTGTCACTAGAACTACAGAACAAAATTTGAAGGTATTAACATTTGCACAATTTTCTCTATTTACATTTATGTATATTTATCTGATTAGTATTATCTAGGTTATTCTGGCAATTGCTGGAGGATTTACTATACCCATTTGTACTCATTCAACATAACTCCTAGAATAGGTCTTGAAGCCGATACATATCTGTGGATGATGGTGATGGTGGTAGCATAAATGTTGGTGATGAGGACAATGATGAAGGTATCTTAACTTTATATGTCAATCAATGCCAATCCCCAGCTTAAAGGCAATTAATCCCTGCTCAATGGAAAATGTAGGAAATTTTGCAACACTAAAGGAATAATCATACTTTTATTTGAAGAAAGAATAATACTGTACCTTCAACTTAGACTCTGATTATACTATCCCTTTGTACTATCCCTTTACTGTTACACATATGTGAATGTAGAGAGGAGTGTAAGAGTAGCCTAAGATCGTTCCTAAGACCAAAAGCAATGATTTCAATATGCAAGCTGATGTCTATTCATGTTTAAGGATTAGGAATATTGGAATAATTAGCAAACTTAGAATTAGAGAAATTTCAAGATAGAAGGCCTTTGGAAAAAAATCAAACACCCTGCTTCCAGTTTGATAAGAGTCACCACGCACCATGTTAATTATTGCTTCAAGGATCACCAGTCATGTAGTGCCAGATGCATCATAAATGTTCAATTAAAAAAACAGTTTGGTTATGTCCAACCTTCGTTCTCCAGTTCCAATCCCTCCCTAAGCTATCAGTTCCTAGAAGATAAAAATTTGGAGTATCTTTATCATGTGAGCTATAAACTTTTAGAGAACATTCTAAAACTGTATATCAAAATGTATTACATGAGTTGTTTAATAATTTTAGGCATTTTCTTAGTCTAAAGTAAAGTTTTGAGATGCTATTGTGTGTGTGTGTGTTGTCAGGGTTTCTGTTCTGCCAGGTCCCCGCAATCGTTAAGTCCCAAAGAAATCACACAGAGGTCTACATTACTTATAAACTGATTGGCCCATTAGCTCAGGCTTCTTATTAACTCTTATAACTTATATTAGCCCATTATTGTTGTCTATGTTAGCCATGTAGTTTGGTACCTTTTTTTCGGCAAGGCAGTCACATCTTGCTTCTTCTTGTGGTTGGATCAGGACTACAGAAAGCAGAATCCTCTTCCCAAAATTCCCCTGTTCTTGTTGTCCTGCCTATACTTCCTGCCTGGCTACTGGCCAATCAGCATTTATTTAAAATATAATTGACAGAATACAGACCATTGTCCCACATCATGTATGGGTATGTATATACACACACACACACACATATATGAATATTATGATGTGTTGCAGGTGGCCTGAGGCCACAAAGCTCATTGGATCCCCTGGAGCTTGAATGGAAAGCCAAGATAAGCCTATTTATGTGGATGCTGGAACTATGTGGGTCCAGTAGTAGAGCAGAAAGTACTCTTAACCCCTAAGTCAACTCTTCAGGACCCCAAAGTAGATTTTTACAAACCTTATTCCATTAAATAGGTATATTACTTGCATGTCTACACCAATGGCACATTGACCCATAGTGAATTTATCAGGCTTTTTCTTGAAACATTTAGGCCTCATTTTTAATGTCAGTGAAAAGGCACAATTCTCCCCAAAAATATGAAACAAACAAATAAATAAATAAATACTAAGGTAAATTCAGAAACTTTAGCTACAAAGTTTGAAGATGAATTACATTTCCTCTTGCTCATAACAATTTATCTATAATAGATTATTAAGAATTCAAAATATTTCACAAGTTCTACAATGCCTAAGCAGTGGGCTTCTTCTAATGCCTCAGAAATGATTCTGGAAGCACTAGCAGTGAAAAGCTAAGAGTGTGTTCTAAATGAGAATACTAGCCAGTGCTCAGAAAAGTCTCCAGAGACCATACTGTGCTAACAAAAGAAAAAAAGAGGAACCTCAAATTCGAATAAAGGAGCTCATGAGTCCCCTTACTACTGTAAACTTTGTTCTTGTTTCCGGTGGTTGAATAATTTTTGCTGCCAATAAATTTTTCCTGTCTTCCTCTAGCCCATTGTCATGTGAAAAACATAATTTCTAGGTGATATTCAACAAACAAAATACTAAAGTCATTACTGAGTTATACATTGAGTAATGAAATTCAGTTGTTTAGAATCAGGTTGATGGCTTACCTTAAATCACACTGCTTATACCAACATAAAAGAATGGTACATATGGCTGGTTTAAAATTTGTCATCTGTTTAGGCATTAAAAGTTCTCTGTCTTGTGTTCAAATTTGAAGAAAGCAATAGGAATGGAGGCATATATTTATTCCCTTTGATTTCAGGTATATCGCTTGGCAGAATAAACACTGATTGAACAGGAAACAAAAGCTATCTCTTTCTATAAGAATCTTACCCTGAATACATTTCAAAGAGCTAATTATTTTTGTGTGTTCAAGTATTGTTGCCAGTCCGTGCATTTAGACTGCTGAATATGCAGCATATTAGCTGGCCCAGGAGCGGAGAGAGGAAATGAAAGAGCAGGCTAAGACTGTACACAAGAGTGAATTTTTGGCTGGCCATTCCTAGAAAATGAAATAGCAATGATTTCAATATGCCAGCTGGCATCCACTTGCGTTTAATGTTTAACCATACTGAAATAATTTAAAAAAAAAAAAACCTTAGAGTCAGACAAATTTCAGGATAGAAGGCCTTTGGAAAGAATTCCACATATCCTGCTTCTCAGACTTGAGTTGCTTCAGGGTTTTACTCACCTTGGTGTTATCTGTGACCCAGCATACTGTGCCTCCGTGAGTGGAAGAGGGGATAATAGCTGAGGAAGAGTAGTATTTGCCTAGAGTTCAAATTCACCTACATCTCAAATGGAGTAAATAACCAATGACCTCAACCATGTTGGGATTTACTTCCCTAAAGAAAATGATATTCTAGACCCTTGATGATCAGTCTAATAATTACAATTGTGAAATAGCCTTCTTTTTTTGAAGATTTAATTATAGCTGTGATTTCTCTCAGTGATCAAAACTAATATTGATCTAGGCATACATAGGCAGGCAGATCTCATATTCTAGATGAAAAAATTCCTACTGACAAAGTGTTCTCAAGCAAAGTTCCAAAATTCTTTGCAAGCCCCTTCCCGGCTCCTACATATCATAGCTGCTGTGAGAATGGCAGGACTAAATTCTCAATGTTATAAATACCGTCTGGGCTGTACCACTTATAATAACATGGCTTGATAAAAGTTTTTAATATCTCTGTACTGTTTCCCTTATCTATAAAAATTGAGAATGCCTATCTTGCTGAACTTTTGTGAATGTTAAGGGATAGGAATGCTGGGATTAGGAATGCTAGCATTTTGCTAAACTACTTGATTTCCTTGCACTGTCTTGTTTGTATAAGAACCGTTAGTTGAAATCAGCTGGGATGGATGTTACACCTTCCCATACTATTGAATATTTATCTTATCCATGGACAAGTAAGTTCATCAACAATAATAAAATTATGTGCTAAGGATTTTTTCAACTGTTTTACTCAGAATAATGCATTCAATCCTCCTAACAATCCTAAGAGATAAAGCAATTCAACTTGTTTTCTCATGTGGGTTAACAGATACGTATCTCACTGAACACTATATATATGGTAAGTATGTGTGTATATATATATATATATACATTTTATATTTATAATATAAGTATATATGTATATGGAGAGAGAGAGAAAGAGCGCGCGCGTACTGGGTCAAAACCAACATCTGTACTTGTAATATCATCTTTTCTTCATAGATATCTGTATTAAGCCACTATTTTCTGGTAAACTTATCAAGGACAGAAAAACGTGATATGTATTCAAGTGAATTTGTTACTAAATATTAATAAAAATAGAAGATTCAAGATTCAAAAGATTTTAATGATCTTAGATCTAGAAATCTTAATATTTGTGTGTGAATATGGTGTGATGGGTGTCTATGCATGTGCTCATGTGCGTGTCCTCACATGCGCTTTCTCATGGATGCCAAGGAAAATGCCAGGCCTCTTTCCAACCACCTTAATTTCTGTGGAAGGGTCAGCCACTGAGCCTGGATCTCACCATTTTGGCTACCCTATCTTGCCAGTGAGCTTCAAGGATCTGGTTTTCTGCTCAACCATCCTCGTCAGTGCAGGGGTTACAGATTCTTTCCACTGTCCATAGCTTTTACATGGCTGCTAAGGATCCAAGCTCAGGGAGCCATGCTTACATGGCAAGCAGTTCACCAACACAACCATTTCCCCTCATTCTTGATTATGCTAGAACAAGGTAAAAGACTTGCATATAATTCTCAGCCTCAGCAGCTCCCTCTTGTCAGACTGCCTCAGAACATAATGTGGTAAGACTCCAAAATCTTTATGAGTGCTATATAAGAAAAGGAATGCCAAGTACTTCAAACTATATGGGGGTACATACCAGAAAAACATTTTCTCCAAAACTAAGGAAACCAAGAATAAAATTAATCTCTTTGCTAGGTATGTATGGGAGGGAGTATAGATTATACAATCAGTTTCCTGTATTAATCACTCTTTAAACCCTCATAAGGTCTTAGGGTATTTCAAGCCCCTACTTATGTAAAGGTCCCTGAATGAGAATTTCACCTATATTTATTTTCTGCATGATGAATGATTGTGAGTTTCTACATTGTCCACTGCACCACGTAATCACTCTGATGAGGTGTGAGAGCTGCGCTCATCTAAGGGTTTGAATATACAAATTCAGAGGCAGTTTAACACTACAATCACTTGGTGTGATAATAATGGTAATAGATTCACTTCTGGGATTTTTTTTCCCATGGAGCAGGCCTCAAATGCAATCAGAAAGTGGTTTGTTGCCCCCACAACACTCATGCCAGTATTATATCCAAGGGAATATGTTGCCATGCTGGTCAGTTTTGTAGTTTACATGGTTTACAGCTGGATAGACTGCCAATGACTTTACAAAGCACCCTCCAGTACTGTGAAAGCTAGCCAGCAGGGAGGCAACCTCCTGGTCAGTACCAACTTGATTTCTCCATGTCTCATGACTAAAGTATGCTCTGCCTTTAGCAATAGGGTCTTGATATCAGGTTTTGGTTAGCAACTAGAAGCCTGTATTATTTGGGTGGAGGGAGTATCTGAAACATACCTAGCCTACAAATTGAGTGGTGGCATCCCACATGGGGCAGAGAAGTTTTTATTTGATAAGTAATGGCTTCTGCCTTTTGAAGGAGCATTAACCTCTGTGTAGGTTAATGACTATTAAATGGGATTATATGAAGATAGATAGACAGACAGACAGACAGACAGACAGACAGACAGATAGATGAATGGATAAATAGATGAATAGGTGATTGATAGGAAATATAAAGTAGTAGGTTAAGTGCTTGAGTACTGGTCTAAAATGGTATCTCTGGACATGAGGGCTGATACACTCAAAAACTCAGAGAAATTATGGTTAATTGCGTGGGACCTGTACAAGATCAAGTAGATAACATTCTAATGGGAACAGGAATGATAAAGAGCCCACTTTCTAACTGAGGTTCATTAAGAGTTGATGGGTCCTTGGGGAGAGAAAGTCAGTTTTCTTTAAGGGTATGGCCCCTATTAGGTCTACCATACTCCAGTGGAAACCCCACATGCATAAGGATATCAGTAGTACAGGTTGGACTGTGTAGATTATTAGTCATAAAAAGAAAGTGAACATAAATTTGAGAGAGAAAAAAAGTTGGAGGATGGATCTGGGAGGAGTTAGATGGAAGATTGGGAAATGGTGAATAGTATCAAAAGATACCATTCTATTTTAAAAACTAATAAAATGCTTTTAAAATCTTCACCAGTTTTGAAGGGTAAGTATATTAACTCAATTAATGGATGGAAAAAATAAGTGACATATCTGAATTTTAAATCCTAACCTTTCAATATTAGTATCTAATCCTTGGATATATTTTCCATATTTCATTTTCACATATATATTTAGCAGATAACATTTGTTCCACCATTTCAATGTGCAGTTATTTAATTAAACTTTCATAACTTTATGAAGTAGCTTGAACCATCATTCCTAACTCTCTGCCTTAGATCAAACCCTACCTCTAATACTAGCTCTCTGTATGAGTTTCGACTATGATTCAAATACCTTTAGAATTACAGAGACACTATTTATATGTGAAAGAAATACCTTTGTAGGAGTATTTCCTATTTGTTGAAGACACCAAGACACTCTTATCTGAAGATGGGGAGTGCTGTGGTTTGAATCCCAATGTTCTCAGAGGGTAATGTTTTCAATTCTCTATCGGCAGCTCATGACACTACAGTGAAGGTTGTAAAACCATTCAGAGCAAGGCCTTCCTGACAGACGTATCTCATTAGATGGCTCTGGAGGTTACTCCAGTCCTAGCAACAGCTTATGCTCTCTACT
This sequence comes from Chionomys nivalis, assembly GCF_950005125.1. Lineage (NCBI taxonomy): Eukaryota > Metazoa > Chordata > Mammalia > Rodentia > Cricetidae > Chionomys > Chionomys nivalis. The sequence continues at coordinate 72,528,892 of NC_080091.1, forward strand.
TCCTCCCCACAACCCTGACAGCAGGTGTGTCTGATGCTCCTTCCAGGGCCAGTGCTGCTACTGTCTGCTTTGGAAACTGTCTGAAGTCATGAGCCATAATAAACCTTGACTCCCTGAGCTGTTTTTGTTAGGGGTTGCAGTTATAGCAAAGTAAGATGAAAGGTTCCCATGAATTCCTCACCAGCCTCCCTGCAGCTGTCGTGTTACAAGAAATGCTGTACCCACAGTTAAATCCAACCAAATTGAAAGGCAAAAAGGAGAACCTAGCATATCTCAGGTGACCGATGCCTCCACTCTGGAAGAAGTCTCATCACTTTCTTTCTTTTCCCAACACTTAATGATGTTGATAAAGTTGAAAAGGAATAAAGAATAAAGAACTATATTACAATAAATAAATTTATAAATAATATGATGATATAGAAGCATCCCTGATGTATAAAAGACTTATTTAATGTAAAAATGGTAAACCTATACATCCAAAAAGGCTTATCATTTAGAATATTACAGAGGAAACGTATTAAGAACAAAAAGAAAAAAATACTAGTTTAGAAAGTTAAACTGGAAGTTATGCACATAGGATACAATAATGAGCTGAGAGATTGTGCAGAGAATACCTTCCCATTCTATGCCTTTAGGCCATTTGCATTTGTTCGTTTTCTCTAAAAAACCAGGTTATTCTAAAGCTTTCCTGTGCAGTCAGCCATGACTTTTATTTGTTTTATTTTAATCTGTCTGTGCGCTTCATTTTAACACCTAGACTTAATGTTAATCCAATTACACAGCATTAGGCTAGCAGACCAAGAATGTCATTGACAGATAAATTATATCCACATTTCCAATTGGTTTTCACATGACTGGGTCTCCAAAAGGGAAATCTGACAAGATGTCAGAGGTGACAGGTTGCCCTTATCTCCCCAAGCAGCAGCATGTTATAGTGACCAGTTAGAAATGGAAACTTAAACAGTTCCTTATTCAGTGTGGTTTGGTATACGAGTCTGTAATATTTTCTAAGAAATATCAAAGGGTTCTTACCATGAGTCACCACCAGAAATGTAATGTGAACAAAAGTATCTAAGAAATAAATTGAAATTACCAAACACAGTTCTAGCTGGAACAGACTCCTTATTTATCCAGAAAGAAACTTGAGAAAGGATCACTGTCATAATACATGGGATATACGTCTGAATCATAAAATAGCCCATCTTCCGTCTGAGGTGGAAGTAAACTGTCATAACAATGTATTCACCTGCCAGGAAAATGAAGAAAATACATTAATGGTCCTGTAGGAAATTATTCATTCGCTTCATGCTCGTATGTTAGACTAACGATCAGCATTCCTAGCAAATCAATTGTCAATTATCTCTGCATATATCAATGAGAAGTGCATAGTTCCTTACTGTGGGCAGGAAAGCAAAAGAGAAGATGATATTGAATATCATTATTATTCAGAAAATGATATTTTCTATTTATAGATTAAGCAATTTAATAAGAAGCTATGACTTCAAAAGATGACAGTGTTTTCTGTTTTAAAGGTCTAATATGCTAAAGCAATTAGCTTTCATTTTCAGTATTTGTGTGTATGTGTGGTATATGAATATGTACATATTCATGTGTGTGCATGTGTGCACACGGTGTATGTTCACTTTCATGTGGAAGCCAGAGGTCAATGCTGGACATTTTGTGACTTACTCTGTAGCTGTCCTATTTCTTTATGCATCTACTTATTTATTTGTTTGTTTGTTTATTTGACTCCCAGTATGTCAGTGAACCTCAAGCTGGTTGACCAACAAACAGGATCTTTCTGTCTCTGCCTACACAGCGCTAAGATTGCTGGCACAAACCATCACAACCGGCTTTTCACATGAGTCCTAGGGATCTGAACTTGAGTTGTTATGCTTCCGCAGTGAGCACATTATCCACTGAGCAATCTATCCAATCACAATATTCAGCATTTTTAAAAGCAGAATTTATGCTTGGTATTTATAGAAAAGCAAATGAAAAATGTAAACACACAAACATACATACACACAAAATGAAAAGCTTAATTTTGGAAAGACATGAAACATAAATTTCTATGAAAGTTATATATATACAAATACATTTTACTCAAATGTATTTTATACCAGTACATGTACACACATGTAAAGAGAAGCTGTATTAATTATATTTCTACATGCAGCATACATAAGCAAAGATACAAAGATATCACAGAAATACAACTTTAAAAATTCAGGAAGTAAATAAACAATTTACAACCAGCTGACAACCAGTTTTACTAGAAGAAATATATACAGACTTATTTAAAATCCAGTGAACACTCATTGTTTAAGCTAAAGATTTATAAATCTCTACTCCCAGACATATTTTCAAACCCACAGATAGGAAAATCAACAAATTCAGAATGTCATAAGAAACAGAGGTACCCTGTTAGGAGGTCATTGCATTGTTTCATAATTAATGTGAAGAGGATATGCCAAAAATGATGATGCATGTGACAGGTACTGGAAAGACACAAGACACTGGAATTTGCAAGCATTGTGGCTGAGGTAGCAGAAAGATTGTAAGAGCATTGGGAGGTTTGCTGCAAGATTGTGTGTTTTCTAGATTGTGTCTCCTAGTGTAATACCGAAGCTACACCCATCATTATCATTATCATTATGACTGTTTAAATGTGAACTGAACAAGGGAGGTACCAATAGACATGCCAAAGCGAAGGGAGAAAACCCCACAAGGCTTCAACCCTACACAAGAACTATAGGCAACTCAAGAAAGCTAAGCTGGTGAAAGGTGGTCTTTCCCATGGAAGAGCACGCCAATTGATTGTCCAGTGCCAAATAGTCAATCTTGAAAATAACACATACACACACACATACATACAACATTATATGAGTTGAAAATGTTATATTTAGGAATAAACATGTTTATGCATACATAAATGCATGCGATAGCAATTGGTGAAAAAAAAAGAGGCCCTGAATTTGAAGGAGAATGCAGATAGGTATATGAGAAGGTTTTGGAGGGAGGAAAGGCATGGAGAAATGTTGCAATTATGATCTCAAAATTGAAAACTTAAAAAAAATACACATGAGATTGGGGGAGAGAAACAATGCCAACACTTTCGTAGCAGGGGACTTGGCTTCATACAAAGCAGTTTCAAGTGAGGAGGCTGCGACCCAAACTATTTCACAATGAACAGCCTCATGAATGAATTTCAACTGCAAAGAATTAAATTCTCAACATTTCTTGTCCCTTGCTTCGAATTCCTAAGCCACGTTTTGAGGTATGATGTATAATCAAAATCTTGTCCATATTTAAAGTATATGCTACTTAATGAGTTTAGAGGTGCGTATTCGACAGTAAAAATGACAGACTATAGTCTGTCATCCAGGATCCATCATCTCTAGAAGTTTCTTCTGAGCATCTTGCTTACTGTATTTTTGTGATAGGAACATCTATATATTCATCCTCTATTACAATTGTTAACAATATGCAGTAGGTGGCCAGTAGGTCCCTAGGGTTGCTTGTTTTGTGCGGCTGGAGTGGTGAGCTGTGTGCCTGGGAATATTTGTTTCTCCGGAACCCCTCCCAAAGCCCTAGAAGGCATCATCCTACTCTGCTTCCATGAGTTTGCCTTCTTTAGACTCATTCTCCTTCAGATTGGAGCTTTATCAATACAAATCTTAAAACAACAAAAGACACCCTTCCTCATTTCACACCATTGTTGAAGATCTTACAATAACTACCCAGGTTTGTTGTATTTTTTTACTAATACAGAACACAGAGCTTCTATGAATTTGGGAACTTGACATTTAATACCATTCAAATTACTTAAGCACATTATATTTACATGCTCCTCATTAGAAAAATACAAATGGCAACAGTACAATCTCCACAGATTGTTTATAAGAATTCAGTGTAAGGAAGGAATTGGGAATGACCCTGTAAGATGGTAACTACTGACTACATTTTAACTACCAATATTGTTTAAATACTGGTTTTAAAATGTCACACTGTGCCTGGCTCAATGGTACACCTTGAATTCCGGTACTAGAGAGGCTGGGGCTGAAGAAGCTTCATTTTAAGGCTATCTTGGGTTAAATAGCAAGCTTCAAGGCACCCTGGGCTATTTGAGATCCTATATCAAATAGACGGACAGGGAATCACTTATTGAAACCTAACCTTCAACGTGATATTAGCAACTGGTCTTTGATAGGTGATTAGCATATGAGGATGGAGTACTCAATGTCAGCATTCTCATTTATATCAAACAATCTTCCTTGGTAATCCCTCCCTGTACATGACTTAGGTTGAGGTCTCTTAGAAACCATGTACAAGGAACCAAGATCTCAGAAAGCACTGAGTCTGCAGGCACCCTAACTTTGATCTTTCTAGATCTTAGGCTTAAAAAAGAAGTTTGTTTTATTTTTGTGATATTTTTGTTGGAGGGATGCTGCTTGTTTTTGCCGGCCACCCCGCTAGCTTAAACCCCTGCTTGACCCATTAGCTCTAGCTTCTTATTGGTTAACTCATATTAGTTTAACCCATTTCTATTAATCTGTGTACCACTACGTGGCCATGGCTTACCAGCTAAAGTTTCAGCACATCTGACTCTGGTGGCGACTCCATGGCTTCTCCCTGACTTCGCCCTTCTTTCTCCCAGCATTCAGCTTAGTTTCCACTGCCTAGCTAAGTCTGCCCTGCTATAGGTCCAAAGAAGTTTCTTTATTCATTAATGGTAATCACAGCATACAGAGGGGACTCCCACATCATATTTTGGTTAAGATATCTTAATATAGTTTTAGTGAATTAAGATAACTATCATTAATGGTTATTCCTGGTAAAAATATGTATGAAAGAAATACCATTTTGGAATAAGCCATAAATAGCCAATTTTCTCATTAGATATGATGGAAGCTAAAATTTAAGATATTTCTATTCATATTTCAAAACCCAAAATCTCCAGTATAGCCACCCACCCACTTATATGACAATTTTAATGTGTACTCTAAATGTACTTTGTGAGCATGCTTTTGATTTTGGTTTTACTTTGGAACAAAGGGCAAAAATGGCACCATACAATTGGGTAATATTAAAAAAAAATTGAAAAGCACCACAAAATCAGAGCCAGACTTTTTCCTCATATTTTGTTAAAATGGTTTTAACATATTTTAACATTATTGGTTTTTGAGTCTGTACGAAAAAATCTATTCATTTCTCCTGTCTCACAAACTCAAAATTTATTTTATTTTATTTTATTATTATTTTTTTTTTTTTGGTTTTTTTTTTTTTTTTGAGACAGGGTTTCTCTGTGGTTTTGGAGCCTGTCCTGGAACTAGCTCTTGTAGACCAGGCTGGTCTCGAACTCACAGAGATCCGCCTGCCTCTGCCTCCCAAGTGCTGGGATTAAAGGCATGCGCCACCACCGCCCGGCCTCAAAATTTATTTTAAACTGAATTAAGAGTTTAAATATATCAGCTCGACTTCTCAGGAAGAAAATTCCCCTGAAAACACTGAAGATGTCAGTGAAAGAAACCAGACAAAACTCCATTGCTGATGCCAAGTGGCACATTGACTTTTGCCATTAAAAATTTCACTAGGAGGGAGCAGGGCAGATATCTTAGTTGACAAAATTCTTGCCATAAAAACATAAAGATATAAGTTGAGGCCACAATAAAAAAAGCACGGTGAGGTAACCCAGGCTTGTAATCTCAGAACAGGGGAAGCAGAGATTGGAGGATCCTGGGTCTCACGGAACTGAGTGTCTAGCTTTGTTAGCAAGCTCCAGGATGGTGAAGGATCAAAAAATAAGGTAGATGAACCCTGAGGACTGACCACCTTTGACTGGTCACATATTCACACCCATATCCACACACACATGCTTACATAAACACATGCATACACACACATGTATGAACAAATATGACACAGAGATGGAGAGGGAGAGGAGAGGAGAGAGAGAGAGAGAGAGAGAGAGAGAGAGAGAGAGAGAGAGAGAGAGAGAATATGTGCATGCAATCTCACCTGTGATAGATTTGATAGTTTCACTTGATACAGTCTGCCCAATTAGGTCATATTGAACTAAGCTAGAAGACTCCTTTGGCACCTCCACTGATTTCTCAGGGCCTTTGGTCCAGGTATAGATCATCTCACTCTTGGGATACGCGTCTGAACAAGAGCAGAGAGTGTGCTTACAGTCAGGACTCCTCCTTCATCCATCTTAAAAATCAACACTTAACGTGGCAAATGCTCAACAGAAAAGGGAAAACAATACTCGCTTTATCATTTTCAAACATGTTCATAAGTTAGGAAAATAGACAGATTAAACAAATTATAGGTTTCACTGTTTTTATGTCAAAAGATGGAATGGGGTAGAGAATAAAACTGAAACAACCATAAATCTATATTTGTGTCAGTGGAGGTGGTCATATTGCCATTCTAATAAGGCAGGTAGGTTGAAAAGCAGATAGTCCAAACCTCCTACACAGTTGTTAGATTCCTAATTCTTCACTTCTTATCTGTCCTTACTTGAACAATTCCATACAGCTCTGCCATCTAGAAATGTCCCAGATGCCACCCCTGGAAACACAAACAAAACCAAAGCAAATTCTCCTTGTGAGGGAGCTCTCCAGGGTCACCTGCTCTAGACTTTGCCTCTGGCCAATGTCCATGCTATTTGGAAACCATTCTGCAGGGTTCTGACTATGTTGGCTGCAAAGCTCCGCAGGGAATTGCACAGCCAGTCCCAGTACCTTCAGAAGCTTGCAATTAGGACACTTTCCCTTCTAACTTCAAAGACTCCTCCCCAGTGGCAATTTGAGTACATTTTCTGTTATTCCTTGCTCAGTGCAAATGGAGACCAGCTGCTTGCTTACCACTCTACCCAGAACAGATAGCTTGGCTCACGCACAAATAAGTTCAAAAGAACCGGAATGAATTATGTGTCATCCTCCCCTACAAACATCCCTAAAAAGGCTGAAATGCAGGAGGTCCCTGGTGAACTTGCATAATCCTACTAAAGGACTCCACACTCAGAGAGGTTTTCCTTACAGATGACCTTGAAAAATACACTGTGAAATTTGAGTTATCATCCAACATTACAGAGCTTCATGTCAGCATTTATCCCTGGAAGTGTATTCACAGTGTTATATATTTAAACTCATGTATACTTTATTCTTTTTTTGTTTTTGTTTTTGGATTTTTCGAGACAGGGTTTCTCCTTGGCTTTTTGGTTCCTGTCCTGGAACTAGCTCTTGTAGACCAGGCTGGCCTCGAACTCACAGAGATCTGCCTGCCTCTGCCTTCCGAGTGCTAGGATTAAAGGCGTGCGCCACCATCGCCCGGCTTTATACTTTATTCTTATATATGACTTTTTTTTACATCGGGAATCATCTCTTGGATAACTCAAATTAAATTAATAGTGTAATCTTTTTCTTGCATTGTCTTTCATATTCCTCTTATTGTAAGCATAATTAAATAGTGGTTTTCTCTTTCAAAAATTATTAAGAATTAATTTACTCAGCAAAACAGCAACAACAACAAAAACAGCTTACTGGTATGGTAAACCAAAATACTTTCCAAAAAATGATTCCTTATTCACATATAAAGCCTGAGATAGCATCAAGTTTGCTTTAGTCATCAAAGAGTGCTTCAAATGAGACCCAGAGAGGTCTTGTGAGGAGAAGACTTTCTCAGATGAGAACTATCTTTTATAAAATTCAAATTATTACAGTAAAAATGTAATTTTATTTCTGGCCCAGTAAGATCTTTGTGTATTTTTTCTGCTTTTATCTTGTCTTATTAAATCATTGGTCAGGGAGCAAATGGCTTTCTCTAGTCTCAAGTTAGCCCACTGAGTATTGTGATTACTAGGGTTATAAAAAGCATGGTGACTGCCGATTCTCATTAAGTCAAGCAATGAGCAATGAGAACAGCAGGCACCGGTTTCACAATCAGTGAAACGAAGAGTCTGAAGCAATAGTAAAAGCCAACATCTATTTTTGGGAGATTCTGATTGAATCGAATGTTGGAAGCAGACCTTACAAGAGCAATCCCATTTTGTTGCCATCTCAGAGAAAGGAGCTTGAGGAAAGGAGCCTTCATATTCTTTACTACCCACTCATGTGTTCCTCTTGCCTTCATCGCTACTACATTTTCCAAACACGTCTCTTCCACTTTTGCTCCTTTTGTGCCATGCTAGTCTAACCGACTGCCATCTTTGATCGCAGGAAAACAGCAGGCACCAGCTCTCCCATACTTCCATTCCAGCCTCTCTCCAGTCCATTTCCCAAACAGGGTGTAAAAAGAGGCCAGTCATTTCCCTCGGTTACATCTTTCAACACCTTCCCTAGCTTTCAGGTGGAATCACAATCCTTAATATAGTCAACAGTGTATCAGCCACTAAATTCTCTCATAGCTCAGCTAGACATTTGTGTCAGGTCAGTACTGTTACTAACAGTGCTACTTATGATATTTTAACTCAGGTTATTTCAGGAAAATAAAAAACTTTTTTTTTTTTTTTACTTTTCCCCAAGCCACCTTTAAGAAATTTTATTTGCTACTATTAAATCATACCCCCCCTCACAATGCCCTTTCTATGCTACACCTTGGACACATACAAACTGCTCCCAAATCCCTAAGTTTCACAAGTGTCCACAGGCTTATTAGTTATGACTCAGTCCTCAATAGCCATCTGTAAAAAGTAGGACTTTGTTTATAAGGTATCACTTTATATTTAAAAATTCATAATTTCCTAAACCTTGCACAATTTTTTCTCATGAATAAGGATTTAAATGCTGGGTAATTAAAATTGCACAAATACATGATTATGAGCTTGAGGAAGACAAACAGAAATTTGAGCAATACTTTTAATGTCACTTACAACTCCCAAATTTCAAAGGGCAGGCATGACCATCCATAGGAAAATCCACCAGTCTCATGGGACACTCCGCACTTATGGTGAGTCTATCATGGAAAAATGCAAGTAAGTCAAGTCAACCCTTCCTTAAAATTAGTATTAGAGATTCCTAAATTGAGAGATAGAAAGCAAGAAGGAGGGGAAGGAGGAGGGTGTTGGGGAAGATGGGTGTTGTGGATAAGGAATGTTAAAACAAGAAAGAAAATTCTATTACCTCATTGTGTATAAAATAGTGCCATTTCTCATAATTCTAAAAAGTTTATTTGGAGCTGTCATGTTGTGCGAGACAGATTTTTTTCCATTCCTGAAGAAAGTATCAGGGGTCCAAACTTTGGTGACCATCATATTGTTCAACCTCAAAATTTCAATGGGACCATCATATTTTAGTCTTTTGTCAATCCACGTCTGTCTGAAGAACACATCCATTGTATATTCCTAGAGAAGTTGGTTTGTGACAAAGTCAAGTCACAGGTGACTACATACATATATATGCAAAAGGTAATAAATTCTAACCTCTCCCAGTCATTAGAGACTACATCAGTGGAAATTAACAGAAGCAGAGATGATCTTAAATCAACAGAACAAAAAGATTCAGAGTTAAATATGCACACAATATCCGTCTTGATCCCTTCAGCTTCTGCATTTATAACAAGTAAATCACCATACACATAAGCCACTGAGGACTAATTACTGTAATTAAATAAAATCTGCCAACACCAGGTAATTTTGGGTGTACGTTACTTTATAGAAGAGGGCAAAAATCAGTTAATATGTAACAGGCATCACTACATAGTTGATCATAAAATTACAGGCATTTCTTTAAGATGAAGTCAACTTTTTTAAAAAAAAAAAGATTAATTTTGCTTTCAAAAGTGTATTAAAAATGCTTAAAGAATCCAGGGCTTCAAACCATTAGGAGCCTCAGGTCAAGAAAAATATAAAGTAGACTCGTTTGCCATTCTGTTTACTAAGTATATTTAATATAAGAGAGCACAGCTGAAGGGATGTGGACTTTCTGACAAATGCTGGCCCTCTTGACCTCTTTAAGCATGAGAGGGAAGGATGGAAATCAAGGCTGGGAGGCAAATAACTGAGGCAATGGGGAAACAAAAAGGCTAACAGAAATGTAATATTGTGCACACTATTAATCCATATCTAAACAACTGACGATCTCCCATTTTCTTCTCCTTTGTAGCTTCCATAGAAGGGATTGGTGTGGGAGTAGTACAAGGAAAGATCCCTCTGTTGAGAAAGATTCCAAGTCAATACATACTAAAAATGATAACTCTGGGGTGCAGATGAAATATCTTGCTCTCTAGAGAATTTTAAGTTTAATTAAGCATTGGCTTTGTGTGATTCACAATATAATAAATATTAGTTGACTCTTTCTGACCTATTTTTTTTTCAAAACTCCAGTTTCTCAGATACCTACCATTTCAACATCAGAAACGGGTCCAAAGCTGGTGACATATATGTCAGTTTTCACTTCTGTAACAGGACCTAGTAAGTATGAAGTAAATATGTGTGAAAAAATAATTACCAACATTACAGCCTTGGAGGACTAGATAATTAATAAATGAATACTGACACAAAATGTCATGTTTTTACATGCATCTTGAATTTTCAGTGAGATAAAGAATCTCTCAAAAAATAAAAGGAGTGTAAAGTTCAGTTTAGAGTGCACATCCAAATCAAGCCAAAAGTAACAATAGAGAAAGAAAAATGGTGCTTGCTCAAAAGGCAAATAGACATCCCAACTACTTACCAAGTACCTGTTTCTACAATGATACATCATTCCTGGGCACTGGGATAAGAAGCAGTGCAGATACACACGAGCTTTTAGCCTTAGTAATTTTTTTTTTTTAAGAGTTCATCATCTGATTGGCTTCTAGCAAGAAGTGAGCTGTTCAGAGGAAGAAACAGCAGGGTGCAGAAGTGAAGAGGACCAAAGCTGTAAAGAGTGAGTCTTTGGGGAGTTGGGGATGCTTATAAATAACTTCCAAAATGATTACTGTCACCTTTAACAATAGGAACACTATCCATGGTGATTGGGATCCATGACAAGGTCTTCGGTCAGTGACAACCATTCAGGCTGCACCACCTGTTGGCTGTGTGATCTTCAGCAAGTTACTTAACTGCTTGATTGCAGCACCCACACCTGTCTCACAGATTTTTTTATAGCAATCAAATGGAATGCTGAGCACAGAGCTTTCTCATCCAAAAGCGCATTCCATATTAGTTTCCCTCTATTGCTACTGAGATTCTCCACCATCTAAATAAATCTTTATCATGAGCAAGTATGTGCATGTTTAGCCCGGAGGGAAACATGGTAAGAGCATGATGCTGATATTGCTGACACAGAAAGCAGACAAAAAAATACCACCACTCTCCAGGTTTAGAAATATGCTTTAAACCAAATAATTTTTGTAGTTCAGATTTAATTCATAACCCTTCCTAGTTGTACAGCTTTAGTCCAGTAATATATCATCAAATGCAAAGATTTTAACAAATATTAAACGTATTAGATGCAAATCAATTTCCAAAGACATAATATGTTCATAATGTGTTCAGTTATAACAGTAGTTCTTATAGATAATTCAGCATTTTACCACCCATGAAAATATAAAAATTGTTATCCTCCTGAAGACTGTTTCCTTAAATAATGGTTTAGAAAGCTGCACGGTCAGAGGCTACATACTCGATAACTGGATACTATAGCATTTGCTATTAAAATAGAATATCACTTGGATACAGGTTGGGAAATTGGTTTTATGCCAAAAACGGGAAAGCACAATTGGTGTCACTTAAGGCTCTAAGTCTGAATTCAATCTCCAGAAAATGAATCTAAATATTTCTCCCTCTACAGCCTGGCGACGAGGCCACATGGAGACAGAGAAAATGAGGAAGAATGAGATATTATTTATGGAATAAGTATCCTAAGAAACTTAGGTTTTGGAATTATAACAAGAGGCAAATTATAGCACATGCTTTTATTTTTACACCATATAAAATGCACCTCTTTCAAGCGATAGAAGTTAATTAAGTTTTGGTTTGAATGAGAAACTAGAATCAACATCCAAATGGTAATAATAAGCTCATTACAGCCAAATTAGTCCAGAAATAAGTAATCCAGGAAGCAAGTAATTCCTAACTTTTTGAACCCTAGGAGATAGCAATTTTATTCAAATTGGCTCAAAACTGCTGTCATTTCCTTAGCAAAAATTACAAAGGTATCAGAAAGCAGAAATGCTGTAGTTACAAGTGAGGGCTCCAAAGACAAGCTCACATAAACAACTAAGATTGACAGTGTCAGTAAACATGAGCTATTTTACCAGACTCCTGGTAAAAAACAACAGTTATTTTGAAGATAGATTCAAGGTAGTATTGCTCAAATGATATTGGAGAATATCCTGAACAGACTGGGAAAGTGGAGGTTGTTGGATACAGCTTCAGATCTTCTGACTTAGTAGGAATAAGGTTGGACCTGATGATTTGCAATTCTAAAATAGTTCCAAAAGGAGACAGTCCAGTTTACTATTGTTTACAAACATCCACTCAAGCAGTTTCTATACTGTATTTACAATAGTTTTCTATGAAATACTGACACTACAAATGTGTCAAGAGAGTGAGTGTGGCAGGGGCAGGCAGGAGAAGAATGGGAACAATATTTTTCATTATTAATGCATTGTAAACCATGTTAGCCTATGTTAATTCTATGGATGTAATCATCCCATGATAATAAAAGATATTGCTAAATTCTCATCTATCTAAATTCTACTATTTTTTCAATAGTTCCAAAATACTGTTCTATGTTCAGAATTAGTCTTTGTGTGTGACATTATCTGGCATTTGCTTATAAGATTATACTGCACTTTAAGACTGAGTTAGATTCTAAATGTACCTGACTAGCAGAGGGATTTTTTAGGGCATCCATTCAATAAATATTTGCCTAAGCACCAGCTACATGGACAGGTTATAAAGGAGTTCCCTGTCAAGAAGATACCATGCTACTGGGAGAATCAGGGAGTAAGCAGAAAAGAAACAAATGAAATAAAATGAATGACAGCTGTTATTTCGGGATGGATACAGGCAGGTAGGAAAAGAAGAGGCTGTGAAAGGAATTCCAGATCTGTGTTAAGAATCACTTTTTCAAAGCATTCACTTTCAAACTAGTCTGGAGCATATACATGACCTGGAAGCATTGGAACAAACAACAGCAAGTGACGAAGGATGACAGTGGGTATAGGTCTTCCTATTTTCAAGGAAAAGAAAAGAGACCAGTTGGAACAAAGCAAAGGATACTGATAGGAAACTGAAGTCACAAAGAGAAATAAAACCAGGGTACCATGAACAGAGCATCCACCTACTCTGAGCCTCCCCCTTTTTTTAAATGGCATCCTTTAAGTAATGCATGCTACAGTGAATACTATTTAAACTACAAGCAACAGAACTTTCAGAGTGACAAGGAATGACCCAGAGATGGAAAAGAAGACTTCTGTGGACGAAGTTATATTTCCCACATTCACATATTGAAATCCTATTTCTCAGTAACTTCTAATGACTATTTTTAGAGGTAATGCTCTAAAAATGTAATTGCATTAAAATGAGATTTTTTAATGGTACTTAATCCAATATGAGTGATTGATTGCTTTATGAAAAAAGGAGATTAGAACATAGACATGCACTGAGAGAACTATATAAAGACAAAGAGGAGACACCTTTTCCATGCCAACAAACCAAGCTTACTGAAGTCTTGATATCTTCAGAGTTGAAAAATAAAAAGTAAGTTCTGTTGTTTAAGCTACTAGTCTGCATACTTTGTTAAAGTAACCCTATGAAGGTGAGCCTATAAAAGAACATTTTCCTTTTATTCCACCCTGGGTTTTTTCTTTGATATCAAGTTTAGCTCTGACATGAATGTAGGCTGCCCTAAGGAGTTTGACTTGTACCCCATAAATACTGACAGACCATCAAAGACTTGAAACAAGGAAGGATATGATTGAAATATACAATTTTTTAAAAATCACAGAGGCTCTTGAATGTGAATAAGTTATAGGGGGCAAATAGCAGACAGTGTCTTCTAAGAGGTCATCAACCTACTTAAGCTGATGGGACCAGAGTAGAGACTGGGAATAGAAATGGATAAATCAAGTGGCATGTAATGCCTACAATGAGAAATAAAAATAATTATTATGTAGTTAAGCTTTAGTTTTATGTCAGAGAAGATGCCACGTTCATTCCGTACGACATTTCATCTTTATCGCACCCTTAGAAGGTGCTATTATCACTATCATGAGAATTTTATGTATCTGGAAACTGGGTTCAGAGAGGCTAAGGCAGAATTCTAACTCTTCCTTGGGGCTGCCAAGATGTGTTCTAGTTTCACTACATTAAATTATACCATAAAATATTTAGCCAGTTGTCATTTAGCTAAACATGGAAGTTTATCACACAATCTCAGTTGTGCATCCAGCTATCCCTACATTCTCTTTGTTCAACAATAGGTTCTAAATTATATTCTTGTGGCCCTTTGTGTCTTCCTTCAGTCTCCTTGAATCTGTGTTTTTAGCATTAGCAGTTGAGATGAAATTTCAGTCTCTTTCAAAGTCCCAAACTAGCACAGTGCTTTGTAAATATGAGGTGCTAATAATTGTTTCATTGTGTTTCTAATATCATTAATCATGATTTTTTTCAAAGCTTCTCACAAATTTCAAATGTTAAGACTTATGTGCTACATGAGTTAAGCTAAAAATATTTCCCGCTTAAAGCAGAAACTGTCTGATTTTTATTTGTATTCTTTCATACAAGCAAACTGCCATGTAAAACGCAATAGGTCTCCGATAAATCAGTTGTCAATGAATAATGGTAGCTAAGCAATTAAGAACAATTGGAGACACTTCCTCTAATGCTACTATTTAGGATGTTCAAATCAACCTTGCAAAGTGGATAGTTGCATAGAAACTAGACAATACGAGCTTGGAAAGATTTCTTCCCCATAACTGTAGATATATTTGGGGAACATCAAAGACACTTTTTTTTTTCACAAAAACCCTACTTCTTTGGTATTGGGGAAATTTTAAAAATTATTTTTTAAAGTCTTTTGTGGAGAGACACTTTTGACCCTAAGAATTTGTTAGGCAAAGAAAGTAATCTTCATCAAGAGTCAACACACAAAGCTGTTAATATTAACTTCAGGGAAATAAATGGTCCTATCAAATTAACTTGCTGGAAGGCAATTAAGAAAGTATCAGATAATCCTCTACTGTTTATTCAACAGTCAAAGAACCAAAGTACATCAATCCCTAATATTGTCTCCAATAATGATATACAGTTTACTGTCATATCATAAAATAAAATCCTGTTTGACTGATTTGAGGACTAGTTAATCTTAATTCTCCATAGTGTCTCCGCAGCTATTCTCCTTAGGAAACATTCCTGCTTTTCAGCCCTTCACATTATACACACCTTCATCTTACAAAGTGCCAGTGCTATCCAAAACTAAAGAGACTTTAAGAACTTAGTTGGCTCCCTATGGGAAGCCTTACCCTCTCTGAGACGCTGATGGGGGATGGGGTGGGTGGAAGGTGGGGGGAACAGAAGGAGGGAAGGATGAGAGAACTGAGATTGATATGCAAAAGGAGAAAAGATTGTTCCAAATAAATAAATAAATAAATAAATAAATAAAATACCAAAAAAAAATAAAAGAATTTAGGTATAACACAACAGCAACAACATGTAATACTCAGGGAAATTGTAAAGACATTTCTAATTTTGCTTGCTATTAGCAAGACGTAGAACTATTACATTTATTGGATATTACACAAAAATGGATACCCACTGATTTCATCAACAGAGCAGGAAATAGCTCAGAGTTCTAGAAGCTTCTTTGCCTTAAAAGACATTAAAAATTAATGTCTTCTACATTTTATGATTCTTCTATCAACATTCTCTTACTTTATATACAACAAAACTCTTCAATAACAGGAACAAAAAGCACACTACAGTAAGAATAAAACATGAAGACAAAAATTTATAAAATAAATATCCCTGCAGTCAATAAAGGATTTAAAATATTTTTAGCAATATTAGAACATGATGGAAATAGTGACTATTAAAATTCTTTCAATAAAATACCATTTAAAACACTTCTATTCACACACACACACACACACACTTTCCTGCTGCTAAAGTATATGTGGATACAGAATTTATTTTTATTGTAAAAGGGAGTTTAATTTTGTAAACTCACCATGGAAAAACAGTTTGGCATTATCTCTTCAAGCTGAACTCCTACTTACACTAAGATCCAGAAAAATCCACTCCTTGATATATATGCAAAAGAAACTCTTGCACATTTACAGCAGAAAATTTGGGCCAGAATATTCACAGCAATACAATCTGGGAAACAAGCAAAAAAACCTACTGCCAACAGAGCAGACAAGTGAAACAGTTCTTATGCAATGCGAACATCACATAACAAGCAAAGGGAGGATCAATAGCACGATGCAACAGAAAGAATGCATCTTAACATTGCATTGAACTTAATGATGCATCAAGTTCAATGCGTAGCAAAAGTTAAAGCAAGTTATACAGCAAGTTAAAGATAATTAAATGCTTTAACTATACCTTAAAAATAAGGATAACCTAAGACACCCATTAGAGAAAAGCTATGGAAGAAAAGAATAGAGTAATAATGAGGGAGAAGAGAAATAGAAGGATAGGACTGAAGAAATGTATAGCAAATTGCAAGTCTATACTAGTGCCTGCTTTTGGGCTGCACACTGGTTAACTGCTATGGTTATTATATTTTAGCATATAAACAAATGGATAAATGAAAAGAAGGTTATGTGCCAGTTATAATGGAAATGTATTATTAAACAAACTTCATCATGTGTACCCAAGGAGCCTTAAAATATATTCAAAAAGGACTAAAATATAAAGCAGCAATATGTAATGACAAATGTTTTCATATAAAATCTAAAGCCCTGCTGAAACTTTACCTAAAACCACAACAATTCACTAATATCCTATTACCTATATTTGATATGGTTTATAGCATGATATACCAAGTGCATCTGTGTGTTTTTATTCCACAGAAACTTTAAATATCTGACAGTACTAACATATTTGTTTTCTTATAAACTTGTAAAATGTGGTCTTTCTTCCATGTACCCCTTCTCTCCTTTCCAATATGTATCTATATTGCACTAAGTCATTACCAATAGCAGACAATTTATAATATTTCTAATCTTAAAAATAGCTATTTCCATATATTCCAAATAAGTATTTCTACATTACTTAAAAATATCCTTTCCACATATAAATTTCTGGAAAAAAAATCAGTACACACTGCTCCAAATCTTCCTTCCTGTCCCCTCCACTCTCTGCTGTATTCTTAGTCACTGAAATTTTTGTCTGCACCATGAATGTCCACCTAGCAATTCCATTGTTTTCACTAACATTCAAAACTATGTTTTTTTCTCCCATTTCTAAAACTAAGTTCTGTTTCATGAAGCACAGTAATATCTTATGTTCAATATTTAGCCTGCATTCTCAAAGTGACAACCAGTGAGTATGTCTTTTGCCAACAATAACTATAAAAAGAATGATTTCAAAAAAATTGGTCATTTGATTCTACCAGCTCCGTTTCTCTATCCACTCGTACAAATGCCTCCAGGTAAACTTCTCTATCTCTCCCCCCCCCCCATGCTACAAAACTGTTTTTGTCAACGTTATCTAAGTCATGCATACCACTGAATATAGTAGTTAATTTAAGCCCATGTCTATATTGATCTGTTTGTTGTAAACTATAATTTTTCCCAAAGTACGCAAGCCCTCTTATTCTCCTGCTATTATATCACAGAATACTGTTGCTCAGACTTTCCTAGGAGAAATTACTCTTCTTTTTTCCATGCCTGTTAACATTGGAAGCAGCAGAAATCAGTTTTTATGCCTTTTCTTTGCCATCTTTAATCTCTTGGAATCTCTTTGTTCTTAAGACTTCAAATACCATGTGCGTTGACATACTCACTACCTCTAAAATGCAAACTTCTCTCTACTTGATATCTAGAAACATAAATTTATTATATACACATGGATATCATTCTTCCATGTCTCTACAGGTCTTCTACTATCATCCTAACAACTGTGTTACATATATATATATATGTATATATATATATGGTATGTGTGTGTATATACGCACATATATATATATGTATTGCTCAGCCTCATTTCTTGTATTTTCTCACAAACTCTGCATTACAACTGTCATCCTTCATCTTAGCAAAATAGAGACAGAAGACAACTGAGAGATTACTTAGAAATGGAGAGATTACTCTGTAACCTGCTTGTACAAAGTGTTAATCATCTCTTGCCGGATTGAATGTGAAAAACTCCAACCATCTCTGCTTCTTTCCGTTCTTAACACAACATTCCTAGTGAGCCTTTAAAAGTTTATCAATCCAGGATATGCCCCTTATATAATCCTTTCTAGTCTTGTCTGGTCTGACTCAGAATAAAAGCAAAGTCTACAAGCATGCTTACAAAACTTTATACAACCTTTTCTTTGTTATTGTCCCTTCTTCTTCAACACTTTCATCTACACTGTATCAGCCCTGACTTCCAGCCTCCACAGAACTGTACCCAGATTTCCTGCTCACCAGAAGACCCCACCCCAAACAAGCTTCCTGGTCTTATCCACTGATGTTCAATGCTCAGGTATTACTTTATCAACAAACGCTTCCTAACTGTGTAGTTAAAACCATGTCCCCATATTTTATGTTCACTGATGCCAGACACACTGCACACTGAATAGTTCACTTGTTTTATGACTTGATTTCCTGCCTCTTCTACTAGCAAGTGAGCCTGGAAGCAGAACTTGGACAGTCCCCCATAGCTTTAAACACTACACTTGCTCAGTCTCTTAGAATAGAAATCATGGAGCTATTTTTGCTTTCCTTGATCATTCATATTAAATATTCCATCACTTTTGTTGAATTAAAGTCCCCAAAATATCTTCACTGTCCATTTATGTTCATCCTTCCTACATCTGCATCATTCCATGCAGCTATCTACATAATGAATAGGAATTACAACAACAAGCAAACTCTGAAACACAAAAGCTTCATCATATGTCTCGTGTTTCCTCTGTTTCTAAACCTTTCTTTACATATCAACCAGACGGGTCCTTTCACAGCCTAAATTGTGTTAAGTCAAAGACTTACCTAAAGAACTTCAGTGATATCCAAGTTTATTAAGAGAATTATTCAGGCCACTTTATAGGAAGACCTTTTATAAGCTGGCTTCTGCTTACTATCCCAACCCAATACTCTAATATTCCTGGCCCTACTTTCAAACAAGAAGTGTACCAGAAAGCTTTTATTCTCAAAATCATATCAATCTATTGCCCACTTTTTCAGCTTTTACTTGATCTGTTTGCTTGTTCAGTTGGTTTGGTTTTATTGGTGGTTTGTTTGCACAACAATAACTGTTCTCTTACCCCGTCCCTCCTGGCACGCTTTGCTGTCAACTTGACTTTCTTGGCCATCATTTCTATGCAGACTAGATTCCTCTCCCGTCTTATTTTCTATCTTGGTGCTGATTAATTTTCCTGCAGCATTATCATTTACTGATTTTATCTATTTATTTTCCTTAAAGGTAAGACAATGAGGACGAATTTTGGGTTTAAAACCTGTCTTAAGAATTATATAGTACTTCTTTTACATAAAACTGTATTTGCATACTGGTATAACAAATGAATCAACAAATGACTCTGGAAATGATGGTTTATCTTTCTGTTCCTCTATTTGAAATGTTCATTCTACCTAAGATTATTAATTACAGTTTGGCATTCAACTAATAGAGCTAGCACATGACAAGGGAACTTTCAGACTGAGATACAGATCATCTGAAGACATCACTGTCAGGGACACTTACCAGGCTCACCTAAATGAACATGAGCTTCCATGTTTTCTTCTCCATTTTAAATATTATTAAAATTTGTGATACAAAGTTCTTACTTTTTTCTCTGTTGGTTAAGGATATTGCTTATTTATCCTTAGCTAAGTAACAAGGCATATTCAGGACAACTCGACTCCTAACTTACAGTATTCTGCAAGGGACCCTGAGAAATAGACATACCCATCAGCTGTCTGACTAAGGACTTAAAGATGTGGTAGGAGGTGGGACTTTGTCAATTACTAGTTTTCATTATGTTGGACAGTTAAATCGAACTTCTCTCAGCCTCTTTTCTAGCAGAGGGATGATGCCTGCCCTGAACATCTCTGCTTCTGTAATAATCGTCTTAAGATTATATATGAAAATATTTTTAAGAGCACAAAGAACTCCGTTAATATGAAGTCCTACTAAACTAGTGAGCAGCCTCATAAAATTGACGACAGTCTTCTGTTTCCTTATCAGAAAGGTTATGGAAGAGGACCTAAAACAACCACCTATATTGAAGTGTTGATTATTTGAGATTATGTGTCCCCCCAAAAGACTATTATGTGTCCCTTAGATAAGTGAAAAATGGGGAGAGACAGGATCCCTAAACTGTCCTCCTGTGGCCAGGTATTTAGTCTTATAAAGCCATACAACTGTGTTCAAAGTGGACAAGGGACAGAAGGAATGACTTTCTACTTCCTTTGTGACAAAGTCAACTTGGTGCCACTTCTAAGCAGGAACAACTACGTCAGCATGATAGGAACTGACTCATCCGAAGCTGAAAGACTTCTGCCCTTCAGAAGTCCATTCCAGTTTCTCCCAACTGCCCTGCTCTGCTCACCTTTCTTCCCCAACAGGGGAATGTGGAGACAAGAGAGAGGAGCTCCTGGGGGGATGAAGAGGGAGAACCATTTCAGTTCCCTTTATCTCCCCACAGCAAGCTGTGCTGCTGAGTTAAAAATACATAATTTGGTTTCCAAATCTATTTCAACCTCTGCCTGGCCTACTGAGTAGTCACAAACCATCCAATTTCAATTCACATCTTTGCTTTTAGCTTTATTTTAAATGGAACAGAGCTAAGTTGTATAAACAGATAAAAAGTAAATGTCCCACAAAGAGCTGAAATGGGATTAAAGGAAGTAGGAAGCCAATCCATATTTACAGTATACCTTGGCCAAAATATGAATGGTTTTCATCTTATTTTTAAAATGCCAAACTTTCTTCAAAGTATAAAATGTCATGTCATATAAGAGATGAAAGTTGTGGCATATAAAGTTATGTGATAACAATAATGTTTCCTTTTATTTTAAGTAGTTCACAATTAAAATTTCATGTGAACAGAGAATTCACATATTGCAGGTGATAATTATCACCCTTCTGTCACATTTGGAATACTACATGTTTACAGAGACTGTCCCACTTCTGAAAAGTCAGTCATCTGACCACAAATACTCATGAGCAAAGGAAAAAAATTCCTAATTTTGTGCCTTGTGGTAATTTCATTAGCAATTAATGACCTACTAGGGCTTAAGGTAAAATAACTGCAACCCTGCCCCACAAATATAGCCAGGTGAGTGGGGATGCAGATCATGCAGCAATGTCAACTAGGATGAGAGATAATGGCCTTGAGACATTTAGCAGCATTGCAGTTGACCCGAACCCAGCACTCACGTTGTGGTCTACACAGTACTATAGGAAGAGGACATGGTAAAGATGCTCCTGTATGGAAGATTCCCGTCTTCTTTTCTTAAGTTGTCTTACAGCCAAGAGAACATATTTTTACTTTCAACACTTACTAATAAAGTCATATAGATCCAGCTATAAATTGTGCTTTCATTTATGAATATTTAAACTACATGAGTTATATTTTTCATATTTTTATATTTGAAATGTGAAGTTTAAAACCCTTCTGGGAAGATAAAGCCTCTTTTATTGACATAATATAGTTTCAAGTGGTATCACATCATCTAGAGAATTCTCCACAAAACTATTTTTGACCTCAAATGATAACTTTCTCGTCACTTATGAGAGCTCGCACATTGGCAAATGATTCATTTCCCTAATGAAGTCTCTTTTCAAATTTTCATGAAGGCAGATAGATGCGGGTAACCTATGCCTGGAAAGACAACAAGGGAAAAAAGCAGGAGAAACTTCCATCTGTCCCATCCACCTATAACACTGTCAATATACAGACACCCAAGGAATCTGCTCACTCCATTACAAAACATTTGCCATCAAATCCAGAAAAGAAATGGGATGGGGCAGGAGACCAGATCGCAGTCCATCACTTAGGTGCTGTGTGCCCTGTCAAATTCTCCCTTGTCTGTAGTGCCCTCATTTGTCTTGTCTTCCAGAGAGCCACCTCCCGATTCTCCCCAAGTCTACTTTGTCCCATCATTGCTTCTCACTCTGTCTACAGTCCTTCTTCCTCAGATCCCATGTGTTCTCCACTCCAGGATCCTATTTTATCTCGTCTCCCACTCTCTCCCTCCTCTGCAGCCTCAATCCAAGGCAGAGAGCACCGCCCCCCACCAAGCTTTAAGTTCACCTTTTACTCATCCCACCACTCAGTGTGGAACATCAACTTAATCTGCTGGATTTCTCCTGTAAATACAAAATGCTAACCTGTGCACAAATCCATAAACTCTACTTGAATCAGCCTAACTTTTCAAATCTGCCAAATGGGGAAAGTCACAGCTTCTTGGAGTTGCTGTGAGAGTTGACAATAATGTATGTAAAATGCTGATCTAGTTGAAATTAATTAAGTAAGTAATAGCAATGGTCGTTATTGTTACCATTCCTATCATTTCAAGAATTTTGACGACTTTAAGTCTGAGGCCTTCTTTAACTCATTTACAGTAGAAAGGACAGGGACTTGGTATTCAGAAGAGTGAGCCAAGCCAAGCAGTATCTTAGCAAGTCACTTTCCCCTGATGAACTGGCCTGCTGCAATGGCTGAGGTGAATTCTATCTGGTTTCCGTGCATTCAATGCCTAGACCCAAACTTGCCATGTAGCCAACTATTGAATATAAAAAGGAAATAGGGTAAGAGAAAAATGTGCTGTGAATGTGTCTCTGTTGAGCGCTTTACAGGTACTGATTGGAGGAGGAAATAAAGCTAAACACTCCTGAAGCATTAGAGGAGTAATGTGAGCGACCAGCACCCCAAAGAAAGTGAGAAGATAGTAGGAAAGGACTGGGTTCCCCAGCAGAGAAGCCAGCTTCAGCTTCATGCCCCAGATTCCTGTCCTAGGCGGAACACAGGGTGAACCTTTGGCAGAGGGAGGGACACTTGGGAGGAGAGAAGACCTGAAGCCAGCTACCTCCAGTGCAACAATGTACCTGCTCAAAGTGGACAGATTCAAGGAAGCAAACCCCATGCTGTGGCTCAGAGAAGACAGGCAGCGACAGTGCAGCGGATCTGAGTTCATTTTTGACTTTCCAGTCTCCCCCATCCTGCATTCAGGTCTCAGGAGGTAATTAGTGTGGGGGAGGCCAAGCTCCTGAGGGGGCGGGGAGATGGGAAAGTACGGGTGGAGGCGGTCTTCTTGTCATAGGTCTCACTGAGAAGAGGAAGAGAGAAAGGGGGGAGGCGCTCGAGAGAATGACTGGTTTTCATTTTTGCACGTGAGGCGCACCTAATGATATTTCCACAAATAGACAAACAGACCAGAGACGGACACACAGAGCACACTTGCGTGTTTTGAAACAATCCGTACCCCCAAATCCAGGACGCAGCCTGTTGTCATAACCATCCAGCAAACTGTCCAGGATACGGGTAAAATTTTCCGGGCACAATTTCTCGTCCTTTGAGTTCTGTCCTGGGGATTCGTTTAAACTGCAAGTGCAAAAATAACGGGGGTGGAAAAGACTATTTTAAGAATGAAACTGAGAACAGGTGGAAAAGGGGTTGCCTTCTAGGGAAAGAGTCGCTGGCCTTAGCTAAAGGAGGGTTGGGGGTTGGGGTATGAAGAGCCAAAATGGTCAGAAAAAGCGTGTCCTGGGCAGTATGCACCCCCAGACTGCAAGTATCCTCAGGCAGCATGTACCCCAGCACCCGCGCTTCCTGCACCCAACTGCCGACTTCTCTCGGTCAACAGAAAGCTTGGCTTTAGCCCATATGATACTGAAGACAGGAAGATCTCAGGGAAGGATGAGTGGTCAAAGGGGTGCTGTGGATCTAGACACTTGACCACCTTTCCCATGTACCCTTACCCTATGACATCCTCCCACCCCACCACCTCCGGAACTCACCAAGCAGCCAGGCACAGGAAGTGCAGGAGGGCAAGGCTGATCCCGGAGCACAGCGCGATCGCGGGTACCTTCTGGACAGAAACCATCTTCGCAACATGCCATACTTTAAGCCTGTTCACGTTTCCAGGCTCTCGAGATGCCCTGTGCAGGGTGCGAGGAGAGGGCAGAGTGGCTCCCGCGGCGTGCGCACACTCGCGCTCACACTCGCCCGCGCTCACACTCGCCCGCGCTCCGCCAGCCCAGCCGCGGTGGGCGTGTGTGTGCACGCGGCCAGGGGAGGCGGGACCTGCGCGCCCGCCCCCTCCCTCGCCGCTCGCGCCCAGTTCGAGCGGAGCCTGGGCTCAACTCCGCACCTTGTCGCTCCTTCACGCGCTGCTCACCAGTGAACTTGGGAGCTCCTGCCACGAGAAGCTAGGCAAGTTTGATCCAACCTGTAACTCAGGGGACACGACCCCCACGGTCGTTCGTCCCTGCTCTGGGTCACACAGCCCCAAGTGAGTCCCCTGCCACAGGACGGGGCGGACTTCTCTCTCAGATAACACTCGGTTCACCAGGGTTTTGGCTGGAAACAAAGAAGCGCCTTTCTCTCGGGTTGTATGAGGACTTGTCTGTGCCCTCTGAAGAGGATGTAGGTGGAGAAAGGGCGGGATGACAGGGTTTGCGGGGCGGGGCGGTGGGAGGTAGCAAGGAAGAGAAGTGAACCTGTGTGGGGTACAACAGCCTTTTGACCTCGCCTTCAGAGGCCAGGACGCTAGACTGCCTGGTGACTAAGGGAAGGAGAGAGTCTTCCTAGTAACCTGGGTGGACTTCTGCCAAACTGTTCGGAAGTTACTTGAGAACACAGCCAAGGCATCTGTCAAGATACTGCTTTAAAGATAACAGATTTTCTTACCTTACCCCCACCGCACTCTACATTCCCTTGCTACTGAACCCAGGAGCCATAGGGATAGAGACCTGAGACCTCCTGAAAACTTCTCTTTCAGAATAGATTGGATTGGATTCCAGAAGTTGATAGCTTTAAGAAGGAGGCAAAGGTGGCTAGGTAGGCAGGAAAAAAGGGAGAGAAAGGAAAGGAGGAAGGTGGAAAGAGAAGGGAAATAGGGTGGAAGGGAGGGAGGGAGAGAGAAAGACAGAGGCAAGCAGGCAACCATACAGACAGACAGACAGACAGACAGACAGAGAGTTGTTTCCTCCATACTTGAGAGAAAACCCTAAGGAGAATACCTTTAACATTTTATGCAATAAAGACAAATACTTCAAACAAGCCTATGCAAAAACATTATTAGTTAAGGGGGTGGCTTTTGCATTAATACTATGCACCCGACTGTTCCATATGATGGGTATCAATAGCATAAGTAATTTCCAATAATATTGGGCTCCTGGAACCAGACACTGTTGTGTTCTGTTTAGAGCACTAATGACTTATTCACATTTTTATGACTAATGGGCCGCTAGCATACGGAGAAATTAGAAAAGACTTTTGGGTGTTTTATTTTTTGCTTAATTAATTCAATCTCCTAATAATGTTTTTTACCTTCCAAAGGCAGGCAGATAGTGTAGAGTGAAGAGCTATGAACTCCCACGGGAATCTGCATTCTGAATTGCTGCCTTGTAGAATTTATTAGACTCCCTTCATCCCATCTCCTGTGGACTCTGATCTTCTGGAGTCTCTTGCTGGGTGTTTGTCATTTCTCTGTCATTTTTCTGTGTTTATCTCTTGTCACAGCACAGGATGCACAGCTTATCAATAAATATGATTGGACAAATAAATCAGTGACTTCCTTAGTCAGATATATGGCTTACCAGTTCTGGTGAAATTTAACCTCTTTCTTTTAGAAAAATAATCAAAAACTCCCTGTATACTGCAAGCATGCCCTAAAAGAATTATACATACATATACAATGTCAATAACTAATACGATGCTCACAGAATACTGTGTTGTTACTATAGTAACTATTGACCAGCTGTGTGATTGCCATGTCACATGGTCGTTCAGTTCCTAGTGATTTATAAATGGTTGTATCAACATACAGTCTTATGTATCAACATACAGTGTATTATCTTCCCCTAATCCATGGACATGAACAGACTCTTCACCCACCCATAAGAATTTCCTAACAGAGGATACTATTGCCTAAGAAACTATCTGTGTTATATATATTTGCAAAAACTTAATTGTTTTAGTGTAAATATTTGAAAAAAATAAAATTTGGGCAATGTTTGCATCTTATCTGAATAACATCTGTACATGAAATTTACAAAGTCAATATTTTTAGGGATTTTAAATCATTAAATATATTGTATATGTATCTATAATTGGATTTGGCACTGATACATTGCTTTTGTGCTTAATGGCCCCTAAACTTCCATATTAATTTGATAGGAAATGCTCTATTTCCTATATAAATTTTTTATTTGTTTGAAAACCAATGATTTCTGGAGAATAGAAAGAATGCATTTTAAAGGCCCAGGGAACTCAGCAACAGAATCATCTAATTGTCTGCTACCTAGAAAATTGGCTAAGAACAGAGAACAATTACTGTATTCGATCTTGAGTAATTAGATGGGTTTGCAGCAAGTTTAAAAGTTGTACTGATTGCTTTCCTAAAACCACAGCAACTTACAAAAGATTGAGTTTATTTGCACTATGATTCCAGGGGCTTAGAGTCCAAGAGACTTGGCAAGTAGAGCTGGAAGCTGACAGCTCACATACTGAACCTCAGGTAGGAAACCCTGAAAATGACAATGTCTTTAGACCCCACCTCTCCTGGCATACTTCTTCCCAAGCATCCCAGACACCACCAGCTGTGAACCAAATGCTCAAATGCTAGCCTATGGAGGACATTCTAATTAAAACTACTATAGAAGTACTCCAAAAGATCATAATTTTTGAGTGTATTCCATCAAGGTCACATAGAGAACTAAATGTTAGAATAGTCTCCTAATTTATGTCAATAAATTCATGTGGTATAGATGTATATGTCCAAGTTTCTCAAGACACCAATAATTAAGTTACGTATAACTCAGTGTCAAGTGGCAGTAGCTAATGATGAAAAGTTTTAAGCATCATTCACAGAAGCTGAAAAACGTTAAAATTGTTTCCAAGTGGCTATATAATAAATACAATGCTATGATTTATATAAAGAAATTTCAAGTCTATTTTACAGACCATTAAAATGTCCCAGTTTCTTCATAAGGAAGCATGTAGAGTGTTTTTAATTGTTAATAGTAGAAAATTATAAACCAATCAGGATTAATGGAGGAATGAATGAGGAATTGTTGTATGTTATAGGAGACGTGGAGGGCTATGATATAACACATTGTTTAATTATTAATAGAAAATTAAAACAAATCAGGATTTAATGGAGGAACGAATGAGGAATTATGTTGTAGTAGATTGGAGTGCTATGATATAGCACATTGTTTTCAATAATAATGTAGCTATACCAAAATATCTGAGGCTGGGTTATGTAGCTCATAGTTTTGGAGGCTTAAAATCCAGGTAGTATCGCCTTGGCTCTGGTAAGGATCCTGCTAGCTACATCCCAACATTGTGAATGGCATCCTGGAAGGAGCTTATGAAAGGGGAGGTCATGTGTTGAGACAGGAAGTCAAAGCAAACTAAAGACAAGCCAGATTTACTCTATATTCACCACCCTTTCATAATAACTAAGCAGGCTCCTACAAGAGCTACCTGAATGTCTTTGAAAGATGATGTCTCGAATAGCCTGTGCCTTAGATTAGACTCCCGCCTTTAAAAGATTCTGCCACTCCCACAACACTGGGGACCACATTTTGGACATACATTTTGGATTATACTTATGCAGCAACTAAAATGAAAAAAATAAGATCCATCTACCTATCCATCTATTCATCTACTTAGAAATATTTGCATAGCATATGCAAAAATAAAAGACCAAAAAATAGTTTCAGCAAATATTCATTTCAAATTAATAAAGTAAAATATAACATCGTAAATTGTTCATAGGCACAAATCTAGCGACTTGAGCACATTTTCATGGAAAGAATAAAACCAAAATTTTAGGTAGTAAATATCTGGGGAAAGAAAGAAGAATGAACATAGTAAATGTGACGATCATTGCTTTGTTTCAGTGAAAAAAAAAGTTTGAAGGAAATATGGAAAATGCTAGCCCTTTCCAAATGCAATAGTAAGGACTCAAATGTTCAGTATTTTCTGTTTTTATTATTATTGTTGTTGCCTCTGATGATGATACTGTTTTGAGCAAGTATTGGTGTGCCACAAAACAATATAAAACTCTCCGTGTTAAAGCAATAATTTACAATGCTTTTCCACAGAATTTATCATGTGGTCATGACAATTCTCCAAGGAGGTCCACAATACTACTCTAGGTAAACACTGGCACACTTATCTATGATTGACACTGCTTTAGATTTAGACGCTGGACACCTAGCTGGGTTACCTAGAGCAGTTGCGAATGGGTGGTTACTAGTTGCTTCTCCTCCCCCATCTCTCTGCCCTGTCTTAGATTGGGCTTCCATAAAAGGTGATGATCTAAAGGTAGTGAAACTCCAAAGATACTGTGCCCTAAGTCCTAAAGAATAGTCCTAAGGAAGCTAAGGACTTCTAAACAAAACCTTCAAATTACAGTGCGTATTTCTATTGGTCAAAACAGGGTATAATAGATTTGTGCAAAGATGATTCACAAAGACACAATTATTGAAGGATATTAGAAGGCCATCTTTGGAGAGTAACTATGACTCTACACATGTTTTAGATGCCCACAGCATTCCATAGGAAAATAAAAAACAAAGCATATATACCATTTAATGAGTACTGTGATGGTTATGGGTCGGTTGGGAGAAATCACAGCACACTTATATTTGGTTAAGTACTCTAGATGTTTCTACGTAAGTTTTACTACGAGTAAAATTAAAATTACTCTATAGCCATCCCACCTTGAAAGAGCCCACTCTCACCTGATAAGATTAAAACTAAAGTCATTAGACACTAAATAAGGCAGATTACTTCAATGCTGAGGTTGTGCCTCACTCAATGGGTTGGAGACCTTGGTAGACAGTGACTAACTGCAGGGGATCACATTGTGGTCTTCAGTTGCATCATTACTTTTTTGTTGGTGGTGGTGGTGATACCCAAGCAGCCAGAGGACAGTATCTCAGGCTTAGTCCAGCTCCTGAGTTAATTCTGGTGTTGCTGAGGTAGGATATCCCTATGTAGCCTTTGCTGGCCTGGAACTCAATGTATAAATCAGGCTAACCTTGGTTTCTTAGAGACCCATAGGCTTCTGTCTCCTGAGAGCTGAAATTAAAGATGTATAGCACCATGTCCAACATGAGTTGGTTCTTTAAAGTGTGGAGGCATGGGGCTGGATAGATAGTTCCATAGTTAGGAGCACTTATTGGTTTTGCAGAGAACCTGGGATCTGTTACCAGGACCCACACTGGGTGGCTCACAGCTCCTTTCAACTTCAATATTAGGATTCCAACATTCTCTTCTGGTGCATCTGGGCACTGCATACTCTGGCACACACATATTCATATAAAATAAGAGTTTGTGGGGGAGAAATGTAA
The DNA here is from genome assembly GCF_950005125.1 of Chionomys nivalis. Classification (NCBI taxonomy): domain Eukaryota; kingdom Metazoa; phylum Chordata; class Mammalia; order Rodentia; family Cricetidae; genus Chionomys; species Chionomys nivalis. The sequence goes on from NC_080091.1 coordinate 72,558,575, forward strand.
GTTGATAGACGAGAGATTATCCATATCTTATTGCTTCTATTTCAGTGGCATAAATAATACAGGACTAAGAGATTAATAGAATCTTTTATGTTTTGCTAAAACTTGATGTTTTAATCAAATTTTATTTTTCTTGCTTTTTGATTGCCAATGATTTGTTCCAAAGATGATACTAAATTTCTATAGAAACTTGAAACCTATAACATCTTATTCTCTTATTGGTCTTAAAATGATAAATTTTGTGAAATAGACAAACTATCATGATATAGAAACAAGTATAATATTAAACATACATGAACTAAAGTTTATCTTTTAAATGAGTCACTATATTTTAATTTAGTCTCCTTAACATTTTTGTCTAATACTGTACCTATATTATAAAATCTTGTCAAATAAAAACTCCTAGCAAATAGAATCAAATCATTTTAACATAATAATGCAAAATAGCTAATGCAAATTTTAAAATGTGTATTTTAAGTATAACAAAAGGTCTAACCCTTTGCAAAATAATGGGGGGAGAGAAAGAAAAGAAAATACTACCTTAGGTACTGGAGATATGGCTCAGTGATTGAGTGCTTGCTATTCTTGCAGAAGACCTGAGTTTGGTCCCCAGTACCTACACAGGTAGCTCACAGTCATCTGTAACTCCAAATAAATGATATTGGTGGGCACCCAAATTCACACATACACATTCTAACGTATAGACATACACACAAGTTTTGAAACCCTACTTTGAAAACTTTAAGAAAACAACAGTGACTGAGTATATTTGGCAATTAAATATATCCAAAAATCAAAAACATAGAACTAGCTCTATATTTTCTGCAACTGTATTGTACTCATTTGCATAGGATATGCTTATTCTATCAACTTAAAGAGCAGCATGAAGGAATCAATATTTCAGAAATATTCAGGATTAGAATGAGACAGCAAATCAGCCTGAAGTTTGCATGTATTTTCACTCATTATTCTATACACAAATATTTTGTCATTTCAAATGTTTAAACAACAATGAGAAAAGGCATAGTTATATACTTTTTTGCCTTTTCTCTATTTTTACTTTTGTGGTGGTGGCAGGGGCAGAGATCTTGTCACAAAAGTCAGAGGCACATACACTAAATAATCTAAGTATCGTCCTAGGGATGCCTCACCCTGCCATCAATTGAACAGAGTTATCAGAACTAATTTTCTACAGAAACCCATAACGCCAGAACACAACCCCACGGTAATGTGTGCAGCCAGGCTGCTCTTCATTACCATCTGGTGGTTACAGCATGGAGTGGCATTACCATGATTTTAAAGCAGAGTTAAGTAAAGATTGGCTGTCGTGCTTAGGAGCAGAAAGGACTTCAGCGCAACTGACAATATTAAAAATAAGGGCATAAAAGAAGGGTTGGGACTTTCCTTACCCTAAAAATTCAGTGCTGGAAAATCTTATTTACTGGAAACAATACATAAGTTCAATGTCTGATAAATAGGATGCACGAAGAGCATGAAACTGGACATCACTTTTATTTGTTTAATAACAGAAAAAAATGAGAATAGTTTTTTTTCCTTAGTGACAATATTCAGACTCTGCCAAATCTTTCAGTTATCCATATAGCCTCATGTATCATTTGTCCCAGAGATATCCTTCTGTTCTATGTATCCATAAAATACTATCTTTAAAACTTAGTTTAAAAAGCACTTCTCGTGAGAGTCTGACCACCAGTGTTCAGTGTCTGTTGACAGCTGTTGAACATCTGTCAATCATTTACATAATAGTTTCCTGTCATGACGGAGATTTCCAACAGTGGGTGCTTTCTTTATTCTCCCAGGACTCAAGTTCTAAATATCTAACATCTCTTTATGCAAGGAATGGATCCACAGAATTTAAACAAAAGGAAACATGTGGCTGACTTCACAGATACTAAAGCAACTACACAATTTGATTTGGGGAAGGAAAAAAATCCATATTGATCTTGTGTATGTCATATCCACTGATATCTTACAACTTCAAAGTCAAATGTAACCATAGAATCCTTACCCTTGTACCACATCCATTAAAGGGGGAGGTTGAAGCTGTGATGGAAGACCCAACTTCCCCCAGTCTCTATAATTAAAAAAAAAATGAGGCTTTGAATCCCGGTTTTAAACTTTTTACACATTTTTTTTTCAGAGAGGGTACTAACAGCAATTCTCCTGCTTCATCTACTTGGGTGCTGAGATTACAGGTGTATGCATCCATAATCTGCTTTAAGATTTTTATTCTGGGGACCAGAGAAATGAATGGCAAGTAAAGGTGCTTGCTATCACTCCTGAAGAGACCCGAATTTCATTCCACATAGTGGAAATAGAGAAATGAATAATCCCGCATGTTGCCTTTTGTTCTCTACATACACACAGTGACATGAGCTCACACACATAAACATACACCCACAACCACCAAAATGAATGTAAAATTAATTTTAAAGGTTTTATTCTGTTGTTTTGATCCCTCATTTAAGAATGAACTTAGTTCTCAAGATAAGTTTGCCCTTAAAATTGTGTGTCCATTAAAAGATTTTAATTCAGCAATAAAGTTTTCTCATCAAGTTCTAGACCCTACTGCTAGAGACACTCTACACGCTGGCCACAAGACACAGATAGTCAAGGTGGAAATGAAATAAATCCTCCTCCGTAATGGCTAATATATAGTACCAGAAATTCTATGCAGGGTGATGGGATGGAAAGGTTAGCAACAGTTTTACCCAGTGAAAATCTTTTGAGCTATAATAATGACCTACAGGGAAGCAGTGCCCACTAGCACAACATGGAGGTATTGATAGCCTTTTAATGGGAATCATTGCCCACCACACAGTCAGGAGCCCTGGGCTGGGGAACTCATAACCAAAAGCATAGAATCTTTGTTTCCCTCTGCTAAATCTCAATTAAGAACCATTGCTTCTACAATCACTCACAAATCTCTGTAACTAAATCTCAGAGCAGGTGAGTGGCAAGTTATGTAGCCTAACCATGTCATCATTTAATTTGAATTCCCATCTATTGATTTTTGGGCATACAACTTCCAGTACTTTCATTCTTTCCTATGAATGCAGATGCCTGTAGGCAGAGACTGCTCTTTCATTCCCAGCCTCCCAGACCCAAATAACCACACAGAAACTAATTAATTACAACACTGTTTGTCCTATTAGCTCAGGCTTCTTATTAATTAACTCTTATATCTTAAATTAACCCATTTCTCCTATCAATGCATTGAGATTGTGGCCTACCAGTAGGTCCCAGCTTCCTTCTCCTTTAGAAGCTGCATGGTGTCTCCCTGACTCCGCCTATGATATCTCCTCCAGCCTGGCTATATTCTGCCCTGCCATTGGCCAAAAAAGTTTCTTTACTAACCAATGGTAATGAAACATATTCACAGCATACAGAGAGGAATTCCACATCATCTCTCCTCTTCTGTCTAACTAACAAGGAAGGTTTTAACTTTAACATAATAAAATTACATACACAAAATAGTTATCAAGCAAGAATTATAGTTACAATATTTCTTTGTGATTCTAAAGTTTTATACCTAATCTACCTTTTTCCATAACTAAGGAAAACTATAACAATATAGTCTTCAACTCTATCAAAGACTCCAGAAAGATATAATATTACCTAAGTAAACAGAAAGTACATTGAAGCAACTCCAAAACTCTAGAATTGACAGAGACATTTTCCTGCCTTGACAGTCACCCAAAGTTCTTCTGTAACGTTGGGAACATTGGGGTATCCATTTTCAGCCTACAGGCCCATAGTATCTGGCAGACATTTTTATGAAGCAGGAAATGTGAAAGGCTGTTTCACCTATATTGGCAGCTTGTCAATCCTGAAGAATCTCTGATGTTTTCTTCTATGAAGGAGGAACCCTGAAGGATCTTTCTGTCTTTTGGAAAGTTCAACAGTCACTTTTCTACAGGTTCTTCATGTCCAATCCATGTCCAGATCAGTTTCTTGCCTAAATGACTGACAAACTCTATAAGGAGTCTCTTTGATGCCCATCTTTCTCTTGTAGTAGACTGGTGCTGCCAGAAGCAGACATATCTCACTGTCAAGAAAAGTCTAAGTTCTTAAAATATTTTAAATGTTATATTCTGTAGGTCTTTCAGGTGATGAAGATTGCCTATCTAACTGAAATATATCTCTGAATATCTAGAAAACCTAAAAAACATAATTAAAAGCTTGGTTACTACAGATGATTATTAGTCTGTATTTATTAACAATTCATTACATTTTTAAATGCATTGCAAAAACACAATATCTTAAACAAGAGCAGAAATACATATACACTGTTTAACAAAATTGACCTTAAATTTGTATCAGTAGACCAAAGTCCATACCAATGCAAAGTATTCATCTTTATAGCATACCACCCTTTAAATGTAAACAAACATTTTTTAAAAATATTTGGTAATTTGAGCATAGTTTTCTCCAAGCTGCTTGCTGTTGTTTGTGGGGTAATTATTTTTAGGGTTTACAGAGACCATTGAGGGAGTCTTATTCAATCAAATCACATTAGCCTGGAAGAAATCCATAGGTTCTCATCTTCTGTGGAAACAAAAGCAGAACCTCCTTTCCAAAGCAACATATCCTTAGACTCTAATTTTGAAGTCAAGATACCTTTAATATATATATATTGGTTTAGCTTAGCAGTCCCCAGAATCAAATATCTCTCTTCAGTCAAGAAATTCAAAGAAAACACAATAATATACATAATACAGATTCTCTGTGTATTTTCCATCTTTATGTAGCTTTTTATTGCTCTATTACTTTTAATATTTATTTTATTATATTTACTCTTTTAATCTGTGACTGTATTTTTTCTTCTCTCTCTCTTAAGCCTATGTACATTTATTCAACTGTTTGGCCTATCATCTTAGGCTTATTAACTAACTCTTCCATCTTATATTAACCCATTTCTATTAATCTATGTATTACCATGAGGCTGTGGCCTACCAGTAAGTTCCAGCATCCTTCTCCTTTGACAGTTACAAGGCATCTCCCTGACTCTGCCTGAAGTAGGCTCAGGGATCTCTTTAGAGGGAAAAAAGGGAGGGGGAGAATGGATGGGATGGGAAAATATGTAGATTATTACTTATGAGTTATTATTTATAGACAAATTACCTTGGTATAGATTCTTATATATTGATACAAATTCAAACTATATGTGTTATATTGAATATGCTCCTATTTCTGTTTACAATATTAGTGCACCTATGCAAAGTTACTTTGCCGTATTTTATGCATGCATATTTCTACCTCTGTTTAAGATATCTCGTATATGGATACAATTTTAGGGTATATTTTTCATATTGTACTATATATTTCTACCTCTGGTCAAGATACTTACATTTATATTGTTTAAATTTTGAGGTCATTGTCCTCATATGCTGTGCATTTGTTTAAAGATTTTAATTTTTAATATGAAGCCTTAATCTTTAAACTATATATGTATTAAGAATTTCAGTTCACTAGTAATCCATGTTTTTCATACTTACAGTTAGACTAATTAGGTTCTTTAGATGCATAGAGATTGCATAGATATTCTACATAGATAGACAATCTACAAACACTTCAAAGAACTGCAGAATATGGCATTTAAATAATTTAGGATTCTGATGATATGAGACATTATTGCTCTTGGAAGCACTGTTCTATTTCTAAGAGAATGTTGGACACTGAAGACACTCCAGTTGGTGCTTGTTTTCTTCTTAGCCAAACTGCCACGACTATTGACAAAATGCATGGTGTCCAAACTGAACAAGCAGGATACAAGAAAAAAAAAACTGTCAAATCTTCCCAAGAAAGGGTAAGACAGTTTTTCAAATTTTCCTGCCTCTGAAAATAGTCTGTCAGATACTCTAGGCCTTAACCAAAGTTGGTTGCCCCAAAACTGCAAATGAGACTTTGAGTGATTGCCCGGGTAGATGTTGTCTCTGTCATTTCTTGCATTTTTTTGGCAGTTGCCTGATTGCACTTCCTGTTTACTCAGGTAATATTATTTCCCTTCTCAGGTCTTTAATGGGGTTGAAGACTAGATAAATAGTCATAGTTACTTTACTCTCATGACTTAGCCAAACTTTTTCTAATATTAGGTTTAGACTCTTTAGGATAGGATAAGTATTGAAACATTTAGCATATGTTTCTTGTTTGATGTTGTTTATTCTGGTCATTCTTCTAAATTTTACATATGTTTTTGCCTCATCTTTTCCCTGAATAACTCTTGATATTTGTTCTTATTGTATATAGTTTTGGATTAGCTTAGAACTCTCTTATTTAGATTAAAGGAGGAGATGCTGTGGAAACTCCTTCAGCCAATAAACTTTCAGATACCATTCCACTTTGGGCATGGTTCCATGTACCATAGGTGCAGACAAAAAGCGTGTGTGTCCCTCTTTGCTGCTGGTTTCATTTCCAGTTCCCAGCGCATGCAGAGGACTGCAGACTGCGACTCTTACTGTGAATTAATCCCCAAATAAATTAACCTCTGTTATACTGTACTCCAGGCTATTGTGGAACTCTAAGACTATCTATCTAGCCTTCAACCCCATTAAAGACCCGAGAAAGGAAATAATATTACCTGAGTAAACAGGAAGTGCAATCAGGCAATGTCTCTTTTATTCCTTCATTTTAAGTAATGTATTTGAAAACTGCACATTTCTGATTTGAAGTGTTATCATGTGTTTTCAAATCTACCAATAAAAGAATAACATCTTTTAGTTTTGCTTAGATTAGTAAGATGAAATGACATTTTCCCAACTTGTTTCAACATTTTTTAAGAATGGAATACCTTCAGTTGGATTATTTACAAGATGCTTGCAATGAAGAGTGTTTTTCCTTTTTTCTGGCATACCAAATTATTACCATAGATATTGATTTTCAGTTGAGATCATTCTGGAGAAGTATTGTGAGGCTGTTGTTCTGGCTCTTGGGGAAGGTATTTGACATATTATATTGCCATTTAATTTTGCTAGACTGAATAACCCTACAAAACCACAGTAATAAATATTGAAAATGTGTTATATTTTCCATCTAAAATGATAAAGCTAGAACTTTTCTGTGAGCCCAATAATATATGTCTTGGACCATGAATATAAAAGCACTACAAAATCAGATTGCTTCACTCATTTTTAATACATTGATTTGAGCTATGAAAGGCATTGTCCAATAGTCTTTCCTTTAAATTTAGAATTATAGTGACAATCTTTCACAAAGCATTAAATATAGCTTGGCAAAAAGTTCTACAAAAGCATGCTGTTTGCACTTTTTTTTCTGCTTGAAAAATATCAAAATTTTACATTGCACAAAACCAAATAAGAACATAGAATAAGTGGAGTAGCTAAGAATTTTAACAAAATCATGATTTAACCCAAATACATCAACACTTGCATTGAATATAAACATAAACAATGCAATTGAAAACAAAATGTGGTTACATTGAGTAACAAAACAAAGCTCAAGTATATGTCGTTAAAAAGGGACTCACTTTAAATGTAAAGACAAATCACTTTAAAGTAAAGCACCTACCATGTTGTTTTTGTGTTAGTATTAGGGAGTCCTTCATCTGTAAGATATAAAGATAAAGAGGAATGTTTCATATTGATAAAGACATACATTTATCAGAAGAATTTTTTTAATTTTTAAAAAAATTGTACTCAGTGTTTTATGGAATTTTTGTTTGTTTGTTTAAGGTAGAGATACGTTTGTTAGACTTATTCTTGGTCAAACTCCCTAGCAGAACAGCCAAGATTGGAGAAAGATACACTTTAGTTTATGGTCTTAGGGATTTCAGGCCAGTTGACAGAAAATGAATGGCAGAACCTGTTAGCTCATGATGTCAGGAACAAAGGAGAGAATGTCCATTCTAGCAAATGTTCTCCTTTTTTTCCCTTTAAATTTTATTTGGGCACCAGTGTGTGGGATGGCACCTCCCATATTAAACATGGTTATTTTTGAATGGCATTTCCTGAGTAGACACGTAGAAAAATGTCTACTCCCTCCAGATAGATGACCTGGAACAACCAAAGTAATAATCCCGCCATACTGCAGTTTGGAGAACCAATTGGTTTGCTAGGGTTAGTTACACTGGTGTGGTTGACAGTCATTTATAAGACTGTGAGAGATGCAAAGGGTTGCAGCACCGTAAAGTCCAGCTCGTCTGGGTAATCACTCTAGAGTTACATGCAAGACTCTCAGGGAGTTGTCTGGTGGAAGATCCTCCTCTACTCAGCAACTGATTGCTGATTGAGAAACCATGAGGATAGCGCTTGTGAATCTTTCAAGTTTCAATTTTGCAGAAACTTGTGGATCCCACTTATGGCTAGAGCCTAATGAGCTGCCTTCCTCCCTTCAGTAGGTAATGTTTCAATTTGGAAGAAACTGCTACACAGCTCTATTCCCACCCTGCTATCCCTGAAAGCACACTCTCATACATATTGAGATGTGTACTTAATATCTCCAGTTGGCAATCAAGAAGAATAATCACAGAAGGAATTGACAGTATAAGATTTTTACTTCATTAAAATATAATTGCATCATTACTCCTGTTCCTCTTCTCCCTCCCACTTTTCCCATGCCCACCAGTTTCTAAGTGTACTAAGAACCTCCCATAAGGTTTCTCCTTTAAACTACCTGCACAATTTCTACAATGCCAAACGGAGGACAGACTTCCTAGCACACGAACCTCTGGGTGTGACAGCCATAATCATGTCATAGTGCTGACAAAACTAAGGCCCTTAATCACAGTGGGAGATCCCAACATTTTACTCTCAGCATCTAATTAACAAATAGATAAAAACTGTTGTAAACATATAGAAAATAATCAGCAGCTCTGGTAACAAGCTGAAGGTTACGGATACAGAGGGGTGTTGGATCTAATAACTTTGTGGCACATAAAGTTCTCAAATGATAGGAAACATTACCAAGCTTATGACAATCTAGGCTATAAAACAAACCAAAGCAACACGAAGAGCTTGAGATAATACTAAGCCTGTTCTTTTACCACTGTGAAATTAAGCTTGAAGTCAACAGTAAGCAAATCAGAACAAAACTTCTTGGGGATGGAGAAAATTTTGAGCAAGAGACCAGTAAAAAAGGTGTGATCCAAGTCTCTAGAGGCTTAAGACTTAAGACATTTATACTTTAACAAAATTAGATATCATTCATATATATATACATATATATCCTATGTAACTATATATAATATCTACATAAGTGTATGTTTTTATATATCATGTAAATCAAATGTACCATTTTAAGCTGTTGCAGCTGTGATGATGAAGGCAAGAATAGGGAAACTAGATTAAGAACGTTTCTTTAGGTGAGAAGCCATGACGACCAGGACACGCGTTAGTCCTTGTTGATAGTAATGGCTGACACTACATACAAAGGCGACAAGAGGGGCAGATGTCAGCGGAAAACTTAGAATATTTATACAACATGACAGGAAAGATGTAGTAATATGAGCAGCAAGGCTGCGTCCCCAGCACCCGGTCACCCGCATGGCTTTACCCGAAATAACAACACACAAATTTTATTCTTTTAAACACTGCCTGGCCCATTAGTTCCATTCTCTTATTGGCTAGCTCTTACATATTGATCTAACCCATTTCTAATATTCTGTGTAGCACCATGAGCTGGCTTACCAGGAAAGATCTTAACCTGCGTCTGTCTGGAGTGGGAGAATCATGGTGACTCACTGACTTGGCTTCTTTCTCCCAGCATTCTGTTCTGTTTATTCCACCCACCTAAGGGTTGGCCTACCAAATGGGCCTAGGCAGTTTCTTTATTATTTAACCAATGACCTTCCTCCATCAGAAAGACTAGGATTTAGTGACAGCAAAATGACTACGTGGTTTTTTTTATTTTACTTTAGTTAAATGCTGATAGCAAGGAGGACCATTGGTTCTCATTTATAATAGCAGAACTTGGGTAGTGTTCATCCTGCGATACATGAAATTCTGTCTCAAAAAACAAAGCAAGAACAAATAAAAGTTAAAAAAAATGGCTGATAATGTAGCTCTGTGATTCAGCATCTGGCATATGTAGGATCCTAGTCCAGTCCCCATAATGCATACATATGCACATGCACACATACACACACACACACACACACACACGCACAAACCACACATGAGATGGGGGGAAGAATGAAGAGGGAGAGAGGAAGAGAGGGAGGGAGAATAAACTTAATGCCAAGTTGTTGTGGGAGCTGCGGGGCTGCGTTCCTGCCACCCAGCTCCCGGCCACCTGGCTTAGCTTATGCCCCGAAATAACGACACACAAACTGTATTCTTTTAAACACTGCTTGGCCCATTATATCTAGCCTCTTCTCGGCCAACTCTCGCACCTGGACTAGCCCATTTCTAATAATGTGTGTAGCACCCCAAGGTGCGCTTACTGGGAAGATTCTAGCCTACGTCCATCCTGGGTCGGAGCTTCATCGCGTCTGCCCCAGAGAGGCGAGCTATCGAGTCTGAGCTCGCTTCCTTTTCCTCCCAGCATTCTGTTCTGTTTACTCCACCCACCTATGTTCTAACCTATGAGGGCCAAGCAGTTTCTTTATTTTTTACCAATGACCTTCCTCCATCACCAAGTTATAAGCCATATCATTTGAGGAAAATAAATTTTTTCCCTTATTCCTTTATAATTGGACTTGTTTTGGCCAATTGTCTAAGAGTTTTATTGATTAAAGTGTTGCTCATGGTAGTTTTGGTGGCCTGGTGACTACCCTACTAGATACAGAGGAATTTTTGAAAGGGGTGCTTTTTCCTTATCCTTTTGAGATTATAATAAAATTACATAATTTGCCCCTTCCCTTTCTTCCCTTCAAATCCTCCCATATAGCCTTGCTTCTTATCTTTCAAATGCTTGGCCTTTTTTTCCATTAATTGTTGCACACACATATATGTATAAACCTATATTTTCCTACATATATCCTGCTCAGTCTGTGTAATAATTACCTGTATTTTTTTTTTATTTTGATTTTTCGAGACAGGGTTTCTCCATAGCTTTTGGTTCCTGTCCTGGAACTAGCTCTTGTAGACCAGGCTGGCCTCGAACTCACAGAGATCTGCCTGCCTCTGCCTCCCAAGTGCTGGGATTAAAGGCGTGCGCCACCACTGCCCAGCTTAATTACCTGTATTCTTAAAAGTACCACCATTATGACATGTTTACACTACAGTTTAATTCATACAATTTAAATGAACATGGTACTAATGCCTTAAATATGTATTGCAAATAGCATCTAACATGTATATGCTAAAAGCAGCATTAATTTTAATTTTTTTGGAGAAGAAATGTCAGGTAATGTAGAATTCCCTTCTATATGCTGTGAATACCATTGGTTAATAAAGAAACTGTCTTGGGCTTGCACAGAGCAGAACAGAGGAAGGTGGGAAAACTAAACTAAATGCTAGGAAAGAAAAGGCAGAGTGGAGAGATGCCATGGAGCCGCCAGAGGAGAAAGATGCAGGCAGTGAGCTGGAACCTTGCTGGTAGGCCACAAGCATAGTGGTAAAATATACAATAATTAAAATGAGTTAAAGTAAGACATAAGAGCTAGCCAATGAGAATCTAGAGCTAACAGGCCAAGCAGTGATTTAATTAATACAGCTTCTGAGTGATTATTTCAAGTCAGGGCAGCCTGGAATGAGCAAGCAGCTTCCTACTACAGTCAGGTGTGCACATCACCCCAACACATGGGAGGCTGAGGCAAGAGAATTGCCATCAGTTGAAGACAAGCCCAAGCAACATTGTATGACCCTGTCTCAAACACAGGCAGAAAAGAACATAATCCCGACTGAGTCGAATTACAGGCAGCGTGGTTAAGGAAATTGATAAAGTACTCTTAGAGTTCAGATTATGACAAGAAGTCGACCCATAAACTTGCATGTTTAGAACTTCCACAGAAGCAGAGAAGTTGTAATTTCAGTTGGAGGCATTCAGATCTCATTCAGTGAGAAAGACAGGAAACAAAGAACATGTGTTTTGTCCAGACAGATCTACAGAGCACAGTGAGCAGTACCATGAATGGACTAAACAGGAAAAAAAGGAGAAAAAATAATGGAATTGTTACTATTTGATAAGCAATTTTAAGTTTCATTAAATTTAGGAGATTTTGAAAAAAAATGTATGTTTATGGCTTGGAAGCTCCAATAGTATTGCCAAGAAGTTCACACAAGACATCTGGATGGGCTGTGCACATTCCTGCAGGTAAACTAATTTTTCATCTACAACAGCTGGCATTTCCATCAGGTTCCTGCTGGCCTCTAAGTGAATTTGGCTGTTGTACTACAAACACTAATCCAGGCTTAGCTTTGGTGAATATTCAAGGACACACTTATAATTAGTGGCCCACACTGTCATGCCCTCCCTTTAATAAGGAAAGACAGAGTGCAGCAGGAACTGTAATACCACCCCCACCCCCAGAAACCTCACAATCATGAAATGAGCACCCGTATACTTCACAAATCAAATTCTTCTGTTCTCTCCAATGATTAACCAGAATAAGATGAAGAGCTCATGTCTGTAAATGTTGATGAAGCCAACAAAGTAAGAATCATTTATCCTGCTCCCATAGAACACTCAGAAAGACATTGATCTTCAGTTCAACTTAATACACAGAGCTTCAGAATCTCATTTTTAACCAAAATTTGAACCTAAATCTTTCCCTAGTTGTAACCCAGATAGTGGCATCACCCAAAACAAACATCCTAGTTTGCAGTTCCCCATATAAATCCTCATGTGTCTTCTTACTTTCTGAGTCCTGTTGGCAGAGGCTGCTCATTTGTTTCCAGTTGCCCAGATCTGAAATAATCACACAGAAGCTATATTAGTTGCAATACTGTTTGGCAAATAGCTTAAGCATATTGCTAGCTCTTACATCTTAAATCAACCCATTTCTATTAATCTGTGTATCACCAAGTGGTTGTGGCCTAGCAGTAAGGTTTCATATGGTGCCATTTGTCTCCTGCACCTGTCTCCTCCAGAGGCTCTACAGCTTCTCTATGACTCTGCTTACTCTCTTCTCTTTTATCTGCTTGGAATTTCCTCTTTGCCCTATTCTGTGCTGCAATAGGCCCCAAACAGCTTCTTTATTAACCAATGGTATTCACAGCATACACAGAGAAATTCCACATCACCTCTCCTTTTCTATCTAAATAAGAAGGAAGGTTTTAACTTTAACATAACCATTATCGATCAAGAATTATAGATACAATATTTATATATACTTTATCTTTTATCATGACTAAGGAAAAGTAAACTATCTATTCTTCAACTCCATCAAAGACTCCAGAAAGGTATAATATTCCTAAGTAAACAGGAAGTGTATTGTAAATGAAGTCCAAAACTCTAGAAATGACAGAGACATCTCGCTGCCTGGACAGTCATTCAAAGTTCTTCTGTAACATTGGGGCATCCATTCTTAGCCTACAGGCCCATAGTATCTAGCAAACTTTTCCATGAAGCAAGAAATCTGAAGATCTGTTCTGCCTTGTAATGGCAAAGTCTACCAGTTGCTTTCTTCTGTGTCCTGCAGAATGTCTGGCAGACTCTTTCATGAAGCAGGAACCCTGAAAGATGGTCTCACCCTTAGTCAAGTTCAGCAGTCAATTTTCTGTGGGTTCTTTATATCTAGTTCATACAACATAACATCAAGCAGTCCAAGCAAGAGCAGTTTCTTGCCCAAATGACTAACAAACTCCATAAGGAACCTCTTCAATGTCCATCATCATTTTGAAGTAGATTGGTGCTGCCAGAAGCAGACATGTCTCATTGTCATAAAAAGTCCTAAGATCTTAAAACATTTAAATGCTATATTCGGTAAGTCTTTGAATGGATTGAAGTGTATCCATCCATCTGAAATATATCTCTGTACATCTAGAAAACCTAACTGACAAAGACAAAAAGCTTGACTATCATAGATGACTATTAACCTATAATTTTTAATTATAGATCACATTTTTAAATGAGCTACATAAACACAATACCTTAATCAAGATAGGCAATATATATAACAAAATGGATTGTAAATTTGTATCAATAAACCAAAATCCATATCAATGCAAAGTATTCATCTCTATAGCATATCTTCCTTTAAATTTAAACACTTTTAAACAATATTTGGGAATTTGAGCATAGTTCTCTCCAAAATGCTTCCTGCTGTTTATTGGACAAAGCATTTCTAGGGCTCATGGAGACCTCATGGGGGGCCTTGTTCCATCACACGGCATTAGCCTGAAAGGAATTCATAGGTTTTCATCTTCTGTGTAAACAAAAACAGAACCTCTTTTCTGAAGCAACATATTCTTAGACCCAAATTTTGAAATCAAGATATCTTTAAAATATATATATATAATATATATTATTAAATATATTATAATATATATCTTATATATGTGTGTGTGTGTGTTGGTTTAGCTCAGCAGTTCCCAGAATCAAATAGCTCTCTATAGTAAAAAAATAAATAAATAAAGCACAATAATATACATAACCCAGACTCTCTGTGTATATTCCAACTGTACATGGCTTATTTTTCTTTACCCTTTTAATCTACGACTGTCTGTACTCTGTCTCTTTAAAGACTTTGTTTTATTTTTTTTCATTTTTTTTAGACTGATTTCTTTTATTTAAAGCACATCAAGTTATTGAAATGATGGCTTCATGTAAATTGTCCCTTAGGAGCAATTGTAGAGCTGAGGGGAATCTTTAGATGTTGACATGTAGAGATTCCTCAACTGCAATCTGGTACTGAGTTTCCTCATCCAGTTGAAGATTCATGAAAGCTCCATAATCGAATTGGTGTCTCTCGTTTAGATGACTAACAAAATTTCTGGTAAGCTGAGTAGGGTTGCCCCATGGAAGAGATAGACAAATCGGGCAAATGGATGGAACAACATGAGATTCGTGATTGCTGTTACAATGATCTAGCAAACGCTGTCGGGTCATGTTTGCTTCTTCGCACAGAGGACAATCAAAAAAAGGCTGATCAGATGGGATTGCATTGTCTTCTAGATAAGCCTCGGCATTTTCAGAGGTGGATGCCTCGCTGTTGCTGTTGCCCACAGAGTCTGGAGACAGTTGGAAGCTTGAAAGAGTTGGAGTTGAAGAAACTCCAAACTCATCTTGATACTTTTTGCAAGTTTTGTAATGTTGTCTCATGCGACAGAGTTCAATACGTTGGGAACAGTATCGGCAACTACCAGGAAAACTTCTCATGATTGTCTCGAGGTCTAGGGCCCTCTCTGGACATGCTCTTTCTCGCCTAGTCACATTTCCACGGCACAGGGGGCAATGGATCCGGCTCTCCTTCATTGCAGTTAGGAAGCATTTTCGGCAGAAAATGTGCTGACAGGCGGCAACCCGAACCGGCGTCTTGAAAACTTCTTGACAGATTGGACAGTAGAAATCATCTTCGGTGTAAGGCGTGGAGGCAGACTCATCCTGTGCCATGGTGGTGATGGGTGGAGGCCCAAGGTGATGGCTGCTGTCAACTCACAGCTGCAGAGGTGGCAGTGGCAGCCTGTAACGTGATTCCCTCTGACCCTCCAAGTGGTGCTTCAGGTCAAACTGCCTCTCTCTGCTGCCGGTCGGTAGAGGGATAGCCCTATGCGGTCCAATTTCAGTCCGTTTCTGTCCCGCGGTTGACTGTGTTTAGAGTAGTGGAAACCCAGCAAATGAAGGGTGGCGCTCAGTTGTCATGAGCCTCAAAGCCCACCAGACCCGAAGCTTATGGTAATGGGGTCCTTCCCTCTCCGCCGGCAGCCTTCTTGTGGTTGAACTGCTGCCTGCCTAGCTGGTGGTCACTGCAGAGTGGATAGCCACACTACAAAGGCCTCCTTAGCAACCAGCCCATCACTCCTTCAGCTGGTTGTGACGTAAGCCGCACCAGGTACATTTAATTTACCAAGATTGTTTTTTAAGTCTAGGTGAGTCTGGTGACACAGGCTTGTAATCCGAACCAGTAAAAGAGGCCGAGGTAGGACGATCGTGAGTTCTAGTCCAGACTGGGCAACTTAGGGAGAAACTTAGGGGGTCCCTCATCTGGAAAAAGTAAGAAGAGTTCTGCGAATAGAGCTTAAAGTTTCTGTTGCAACATGTACAAAATGCTAGGTTTAATCCCTAGCACCGCATAAAGTCTCCCCAAAGAAATTCTTCTGTGTGGCCAATTAAGGATCACTGTTATCAGGCAACTGTCTATTTTTTAAAACCGTTTACTTCTTTTTATAACTGTCTGTATTTTTCTTCTCTCTCTTTCAAGCCTACATACATACATTTATCCAACACCGTGACCTATTAGAGGTCTTTTGCATCTGACTTTATCTTTATTGCATGTCTGTTATAATTTTCTGACAAGGAGTGCTTTTAAAATGGTAAAGAAGCTTGATTGCAGTGGTCCTGGATGCAGCTCTGCCCTTCTCAGGCTTTCAATATGACGAAAGTAGATCACTGCTGACTCTGGGCCTGCTGGGTAGTAGCCGTTCTCACCACCTCAACACTGGGAAGCTCCGTGCAGCATATAAACCCTTTTTATATGAGTAAAAGCTAAATCTGCCATACAACACACTGCAGGGCCTGGAAATATCTCTGTGTATGGTGGTGGGAATTCTCTTCCTGTGCACTCCTAGCCGACCAGATCCCATCACCCAATTGAGTCTATTGAATCGGGGCACTGAGCCGGGGTATGTTCTCAGCTACTTTCCCCACAAGCAGGCATATAAGTACCCAGGACCACAAACCCCACAAACCCCATTCAAGTGCTCAGCCTCCGGAATGAGCCAGAGTTGTTCGTGCAACTAGCATGAAGCAGGAAGCCTTCCCTAACAGAAATTGCATGGTTTTTGTTTTGTTTTGCCTCTATTGCTGAATCAGGAAGACCTATCTTAAAAGAACACTGGTGTCTCACTGCCAGAAAATAGCCCATGATGGGTGGGGGTGGGGGAAATGTGGCTACCAAGGAGCTGCACTTGCTCCCGTTTATATGGGTTTAAAAGCCCTCTTTTACCATTTTTAAGCTTTTTTAGGCTTTATGTGGATATACATTGCCAAATATTGGGTGTCAATCTGTTGGCAGAGGCTGCTCATCTGTTCCTGGTCACCCAGACCCAAAATAATCACACAGAAACTATACTATTTACGCATTGCTAGCTAGCTCTTAATTTTTTAAATTATCCCATTTCTTTTAATCTGTGTATTGCCAAGTGGTTGTGGCATACCAGCAAGGTTCCATACAGTGATATCTGTCTCCTACATTTGTCTTCTCTGGTGGCTCCATGGTTTCTCTCCGACTCCACCTACTCTCTCCTCATCTATCTGCTTGGAATTCCCATCTTGTACTATTCTGCCCTGCAATAGGCCCAAAGCGGCTTCTTTATTAACCAGTGGTATTCCCAGCATACAGAACGGACTCCCACATCAGGGTACAGTTGCCTCACTAGGACTTGCCCTGGACCTCTTTCAGGGTGCACTGAACTTTGATGTAGAATTATACACTTGGAACGAGTCTTCCTGGAGACCAATTTGTCATATCCCTTCACTTGTCATTGTCTATGTATTCCTCTATAATATCTGAAAGTTTTTGTCTTTCATGTATACCTCAAAGCCCTCTTCTCCTTTCCAGCATCAGCTACTTTACTGCTGCTAATGTGGAAAGATTTGACCCTTTCTGTGGGAGCTTAGCTTTCATTCATCTTAATAGCATACTACTATTTCCAGAACTGAATCCACAAGCAATGGAATGAATGACTAGTCAACATGAATCAAGACTCAAAAGTTGGTATAAAGACTTGAAAAGGACCAGTAGACATAGACACTAGCGTTAGTGTTCTCCCAGTCTTAAAAAAGTAATGCTATCTTGAGCAGCAAACCATGGGAGTTTATCTATCTATCTATCTATCTATCTATCTATCTATCTATCTATCTCATTATATATGTATTTAATGTACAAATGTATGTGTCTACTTAAGTTTATTCGTACCATACATGTTCAGGGGTTCTTAAAGCAAGAATATGTTGTCTGACCTTCAGGAAATGAAGTTAGAGATGGTTGTTAATGTTAATTACCTGGGTCCTGGAAACTGAACCCAGATTCTCTAAAAGAACAGTAAGTACTCTTAATGGCAAATAATTATAATAAAACATACATCTCCAAAACTCAACAACAAAAACCAAAACAAGATCATTCCCTGAATATTATAGCAGAAAGAATCTTTAATGATGTAAATAGTGATTCATTATTTTAATTCCATCAATTGATAGGCTGAAACAGGAAGACTGCCATGAGTTCAAGGCCAGCTTGGACTACAGAGTAAGACCTTATCTCAAAAGAAAGGATGAAAGAGATGGGGGTGGAGAAGTAGAGTGAGAGGACGAGGAAGAGGAAAAGGGCTGGGAGGCGTGGAGTTAGGAAAGAGAAAGGTATCCAGATCTCCCCACCCTGCCCTGATGTTACTCCATATTGCAAAGAACAATGGTTTTTCAGATTTTCTCTTGCTCTTAGAGACTCCATTTTACAAGAAGCATTTGAGTATTATAAGGATGGAGAAAAACTGTACCTGGATGGTGCATGTGAATTGCACCATCTCTACAGCACCACTCATCCTGAGCAGTCTGATAAATCCTGGGAACAAAAAGAATGCCAACATGCAGATTTGTTGAAGTAAATTGAGACTGTAAGGGTACATGAAAATATTAAAATTCTGTCAGAGAAACCAGGCACAAAATCTTATTAAACATACCAGAAGAAGGAAAGACTACAACTTTGTACTAGCTTGCTTTTTGTTGCTTACACATCTCAATTACAGTCTATAAGTGAGGAAAGTCAGGACAGCAACTCAAGCAAGAACCCTGGAGGAATTCTTTTTATTGAATTGCTCTCCATGGTTTGTTTGGTTTGCTTTATTACACAAACTAGTACTACCTGCTCAGGAATGGCACCACCCACAATGGACTTGGATGTGCCACTTCAATCATTAATCAAGAAAGACACCTCATACTATAATAATGACACCTCCTACAGACCTGTCATCTGACCACCCTAGGTATGCATCAAGGACCAAGAGAAAGAGAATCCCTGTGCTTCATTGATCTTGAACACAATCTTTGCTGTGCATGTGGTCTACATGAGCTGCTATCTGCCAATTTTCTACACATCTATCTGAACCTGTCATTCACCCTCTGTTTATTTGTTTTTCTTGACTCAGTAGATCCTGCCCTTTCTCATTTGCAGCTGGACTCCACCCAGCAGCTGTGCTCCAATCTATGCTGCAGCAGGCACCTACCTGTAAGTCTAAAAGCCACATCAGATATGCTGTGACTTTCCATTCAGCTCTTTCTTCTCAGTGCTGAGGACCTGGTATCTTCACTATTTTAGGAACGTTGGCCATTCAGGCCTCTCTGAAACTCATCACTTCTTAAACTCCATTAAGGCCATTCTGCAACACACACACACAAACATACACACAAACACACACACACACACTAGGTAGATGACAGATAGATAGATAGATAGATAGATAGATAGATAGATAGATAGATAGATAGATAGATAGATACATACATACATACATACATACATACATACATACATACATAGATACATACATAGATAGATAGATGATAGAGTTAGACAAAAAATAGATTTAATTCATGATATTCAATGTATGATCTGAGGTTTGTATTAACAATTAAGATTATAATACAAGAGCCTTTATTTACCTTACTAGGTTTATTAAGGAAAGCAAGACTATCTGGAAAGTTGAAACCTACTGTGCCTTGTGAATTTGTCATTTAATAAATTCTGACATTGTGAAAAGAGGTAAAGATGGTTATGGTTTTTTCTGTTATAGTAAACTTATCACAAAGAACTATAAACCTTTAAAACATGGATTTTCTGCCTTCATTTTCACACAAGGAAAACAAACCTCTGAGTGGTTAAATAGAAAATTAGAAAATCATACCTACAGCCAGTGAACAGCAGTAGAGAGAACTCCCAGCTTCTGTTCCAAGTTTGTTTGAAGGATGGATACACAAAGATTATTCTGTTACATGCTAATGAAGGAAATTTGGTAAAAGAAGCAGAGATTTCCTTATGCCATTAGCGCAAATAAATAGGTTCAATTGAAATCTCATCACATTTCCTTGCTACCATTTATTGTTGGGGAATCAGGCCATCGCTGTATATTGCATTTATGCAGCCAATTTCCCCACAAAATCTCTCCTAAAGCAGGGATATTGATGCCTTTCACATAGTCTAACCTACTTATGATCTTTAGAAGCCTAGGACTCAGTGTCATCATTTGCAAAATAAGGACAAGATCTTTAGAAGCCTAGGACTCAGTGTCATCATTTGCAAAATAAGGACAATGATAAGCACCTATTTTTCAGGATTGTTAACAAGGATGAGATGCTCTAACGCATGTTAGGACAGTTTTACAAGTGTCCAGAATAGATCAAACACTAACAAAGTGTTAGCCATATTAATAACCAACACATTTGATTGTTATTCTGTTAAACCTGACACTTTTTTTTTTTAACTCGCTGCCACTCTTGAAGAGAACGTCCTTTATCAATTAGAAGTAAAATGCTTAAGCATGTTAAAACATTAGGAAATTAGCACAGGGTGTGAATAAGTTTTGGTTAAAGTGAAAATGAGAACATAAAAGCATGTAATTTCTACGGCATAGTTGAGAGGTCATGGTGCCTAAAAGATGAGCATAAATGTACCTGGATGAGGAAAAAATTAACCACAAGAGAGTTAGAAGCCCAGACACAAACTTCAAAGACTCTGCCCGAGGCCTCTAATTATCATTGCTGCTGCAGAAATGAGCCCAGTGGTATAGCTGGCCCTCGATCTGTGATCCTGCTTCAGGATGCAGGCCTCCAGTGGGCACCCAGCCCAACTATGAACTGTCTGGACAGCAGTTACTGTTATAAAACTGGCAGCACGAAATTCATGGGCCTGATCCAAGAACTTGTACTCATACACTGCTTGGCTGGAGCTGAAAACTAGACAGGAAATCATGAAGTCAAGATCCAACGTGAGGCAACATGGCCATGCTTGACTAGGAAACTAAGAACAAGCAGACATCAGGCACATAGTGTTCCCGGGTAAATGGTTTTTGAGTTTACACACCTGCTTTCTGTGGTGGGTATGTCTCAAGACTCCTTCCAGGGGGTGGGGGACCTGTGAATGATTTGTCTGAACTTTGTACTTAGTTGCATTTTTTCAGGGGATTCCAATATCAAAGCAACACATATATTCATACTCTGTAAGCAGGATACATTTTCTTTGTGAAGAGGGGAAAGGTGGCCTTTTCTAAGTTTTAAGATTGATCCCTAAGTCAAATTTTACATGCTTGCTAAATGAATAGTGCTTAAACCTTCCCCCAAGTATTCACAATGTGTAGACTTCAATAAAAACTGCTAGTCATTTAATGCTGCTCCTTAAACATGCTTTAGGTTTCATTGTTTTAACTTTTACAATTTAAAAACTCTTCTTTGAGTATTTTGATCACATTCCCTCCCTCCCCTAACTTTTCCCACATTCATAACCTCTTTTTATCCACCCAACTTTTTATCATTTTTTTTAATTTCAAACAATAACAGCAACAACAAAACCTATAAAACCCAATTTGTGTTTCCCAAATATCTTTGCATGTGTGGACTTCCACTGGAGTAGGATTGCCTTACCAAAAACCACATCTTTAAAGAAAGCAGTCTTCCTCCCCAGCCACTATCAATTACCAATAGGGGTGGGATGCCCTGCCACCTCTCTAAACTTCTAGAAAATTTGTGTAGAGTTTGTATAGCTCTGGTGCATGCTGTTAAAACAGTGGTATTCAGCTTGTGAGTCATTGCCCCTTGGGGGTTAAACGTTAAATGGCTCTTTCACAGGGGTTGCCTAAGACTGTTGTAAAGCTCAGATATTTACATTACAATTCATAACAATAGCAAAATTGCAGTTATAAAGTAGCAATGAAAATAATTTTATGGGTGGGAGTCACCACACCATGACAAACTGTATTAAAGGGTCTCAGGATTAGGAAGGTCGAGAACCACTGTTCTATACATTTATGTGTGCAAATATCCTGTTGTGTCTAGAAAACATTACATATTTGTAGTTCCTCAATGCCTCCAATACTTACAATCATTCTCCTGCCTCTTCTGCAAATAATCTCTGAGTCTTAGGAGGAAGAAATGCTATACAGATGTTCCAATTAGAGCTGAACATTCCCCAGTCTCTTATTTCCTGCACCTTGATCAATTGTGGACTTCTGTTTTAATCACCATCTGTTGAAGAAAGACGTTTCTATACAAGAGTTGAAAGATACACTAATCTATGAACATAATGAGAAGTCATTAGAAGAAAATTTAACACTATCATCTTAGTGGAATAATGTTACTAGGTTCTGCTCCAGGGACTATGAACTGTTTAACCACAGGTTCTTGGTCTGAGAAATGAAGCTAGGTGTATGTTTCATCTTGTAGAACAGGCCTTATATCTAATTAGAAAGCGGTTGGCTACTCACATGAAATCCCACTGTTAAACTAGCAGCCATATTTGCCATGTCAGTCATCATTTTAGCTCTCAGAGTTCACACCTGCGCAAGGTTGATGATTACATTTCCAAGACTATGAAAGCTATCCAGCAGGGATGAAGCTACCAAGTGAATATTGGATTAGTTTCTTTATGTTCTATAATTCAAACATATGGTGTCTTCAACAGTGATGTCTTACTACCACATTCTAGGATGTAACCAAAATCATTGGCAAAAGCCTACAATGTTTGGGGGTCTATGGAACCTCAATGGTCAACAACTCCAGTAGAGGTAACCCATTCTTGACTAGACACTGTTTTGTTCTTTTTTATGTATTAGGTGTGTGGTAAATTTGTCATCCTGTTGTAAAGTGTCTCCATTTTACACACACAAACACTAGTCCATGCACACGTGTGTGTGCGTGCGTGCACGTGCACATGCATGTGTGTTTGGAAACTTACATTAATAATAGATTTCCATATAACTTCTTGAAAGAGTCTTTGTTTTTACCTTTGTGTCTATGCACTTGTGTGTGTATGACTGTAGACATAATTTGGAAGCCAGAAGAAGATGTTGGATGCCCTCTGTCACTTTTAACCTATTCCTTTGAGTCAACGTAACTGCCTAAACCTGAGGCTCACATGTTCTCTGCAAGGCTAGAAGCAAGCAAGCACCAGTGGTCTTGTCTCTGTCTTCTTTGAAGCTATGGTTCTTGCATGCTCAGATCTATCTCGTAATATGGATGCTGCAGTACAAACTTTCATTCTCATGGTTGTACAATAGTCCCAAGCGCATGAGTTTTTCTCTGAAACCCCTAAAATATGTTTCAATGAAAAGCTAGTCTCACAACATAGAATGAAGTAACAGCCATCTAGAGATGCTATAAATTCTATTTTTGTCAAAATTAACTCTGAATTAAAAAAAATAAACATTGCAAGCTCAAAAATAAGTTTTAAAGAACTGTACCACATCTGTGATTTCCTTTTTGAAAATAATAATCATGTTGATCTGTTATCACCCCATGGACATTTATGTCACTGTTGCATATGCAAACAAATATAAATAACATGTAAAGTTGTTTCAGATTTTCATATTGATAGTATGTTGTTATTGGAAATTTGCTTTTTTAGTAATATTTTCGAGACCATTTGTGAAGGTGTAAGTCATAAACAATCCCACACCAGTTTGGAATTATGATTAATAGGGTGGTATTTATTTAAAGGGGAAAAAACTTACAGATCACCGTCCCAGACAACAGCCCTCTGCACAATTAGGAAGAAGTCTAGTCTCCGGAACCGGAGAGGAAGTAAAGAGAGAGCTAGGAGGGAAGTGGCCGCTTTTTTAAAGGGAGAGAGACCACGCCCCAATGGGCTGGTATCTCAACAGCTATTGGCTGGAGGAGCGGAAGGACCTCCCGCAACACATTTGTTTGCTAGTTTTTATGGTAATCCTAGTTTTTATAGCTAACAATACAAGTAAATGAAATTTACTTTTTCTAATGTAAGGTTATTTACCCAAACAAAATTCTGAATAGCTTTTATGCTGGTAGTGACTGGTAAATCTGAGCTTCTCCCATCCTCTGGTTCCTCTGCCCTTTCTTTGTGCCTCATAGTAGAAGAAGAAAAACTTAAAGAAGTGTGTGGGGGGGTACGCTAGTCATTTAGTCATTTTAACAACAAAGTCACCCATAACATTTCTGTCACATTCTGTTGCTCAAAACTTGTGACATGATCACTCTAACTAGAGAGACTTGGGAAATACTAAGTGTCCACCTCAAAATTATAGTTTCGTGACACATTCAGTCAATCACTGCAAAACATTATGAGAATGTACTATGATTTATTAATTTATTTGTTAATCCTCCTTTTAATGGGTCTAAAGCTTGCTAAAATTTCTCACATATGCACACACAAAAAAAACATTCTTGAGCATGTACCTTTTACAGATCAACAAAGTAAACTGAAGAGTGACATTTCCAGTCCATAAGGATGTGTGGTTGGCTGTGAAAAGATATGCCTAGCCACAGAACTGAAGAAGCTTATTTTTCTATCTAGATAATTAATTTTGTTGTCCTCATTCATCCAAATACTTAAGAATACTTCGATTATCAAGGTTTTTAGAATTAAAGATAAACTGAAGAATGGTTGATTACCTGTGTTGTGTTATGATCTTTTCTTGTGTTTAAATGGCATACTTCTTTTTTTTTTAAACTGTGATCAGAAATTCTGATGCATTGTGAATTCTTTTACTGATTTATCCATTTTATTTTTAGCTATTCAGGGTCTGTGACAGGACATACAGAGACGTGAGCCTTTTCCTCCTTGACTGGAGGTCAGAAAATTTGAGCTTATCTTTGCTCTTTCAAAGTCTTTGACAACAGATATGGCTACATACCCTGTCCTAAGTTACTTGGTGTTTTGTACATTAAGATGACCCATGGAGGTGAATTCGCTCCACACCTGACAAAAGGTCAGAGAATTCAAGCATACTTCTGCTCCTTCTTTAAAATAAGAGGTTTAACAGAGGGAGTGGCTGTCTACAGCTTTCTTGGTCTAGGGTCTGTTCACTGCACATCCCTGACCAAACATCAAACACTTTCCTCAGGAAATAATGGCTTGATGTCTCAAGTACTGAAACAAGTAACTGTTCTGGATGTCCTTTGTGTCATGGTAAAGCAGTCTTTTGCCTTCTTCCCTGCCTTTTGTATTGGGGCATAAAAATGTATGAAAAATAAACGAGAGTGAATTCAACTTTCAGTATCCACTCAGTGGAGCTCCTGTTACTATCCTGTGTCTCTGTGATTCTTTCTTATCTCTGTTCTTCTTACGTAACATTTATAATCTTTATACCTCCACCCTAGAACATCCTAACCCACTGCAACTGGATCATGGTAGAAGTCATCCTAAAAGGTGGCTTACAACATGAAATTAATTTGATTTGATTTTTGCTGATAATTTTCTATGTTTTGAAAAGTATATTCATTGTATACTTTTAATGTTTTGTTTTATATTTGAAATAATTCTTGCCTATAGCTCAGATAGTCTCCAACTAACTGTATCCTAAGAAAGCTTCATTTTGATGTTCCAAACTCAATTTCTTTCTTTCTTTTTCTTTGCCGGGGGGGTAGGGGTGAGACAGGGTTTCTCTGTAGCCTTGGAGCCTCTCTTGGAAATATCTCTTGTAGACCAGAAACATTGGACAGGCTGGCCTTGAACTCACAGAGTTCTGCTTCCCTCTGCCTCCTGAGTGCAGTATTAATGGCATGAACTACCACCACCTGGCTCTAACTCCATTTCTTAAATGCTCAGACACAAGTATATACCAAGATCTCAGGTAGAATTTAACTGTTTAATGTTATGTGGGAAACAACCTGGGGAGTAGTTTAGTATATGAATCTCCTCATCCTAATGTTTATTCTCTCTCTCTCTCTCTCTCTCTCTCTCTCTCTCTCTCTCTGTGTGTGTGTGTGTGTGTGTGTGTGTGTGTGTGTGTTATGTATCCAGGATTCTTTTTCACTTATTTATTAATCAATCCTAAAAGCACCAAAAATCTTACTATCTCTTATACTTCTCTCCACAATCTATAATGGTGCCATATATTATTAGATTAGATTCTAGCTTTTATTCTGAATATTTAAGATTCCATGGTTTTGTGATCAGTCTTAAGAGCTACATTGAAAGAATCATCTATTTCATTATTCCACAAATCTCTTTAGCTGTTCTTTGTTGCAAACTTGTCATGATTAATTTTTAACATACTATGGTGTTTTAAAGGAATTCCATTGCTATTTAGACTTAGAACTGAGTGAATATTCATGTTATATTGACTTTCTATCAGTAATACAATTTTGTGATTTTGTGGCTTTCCCTCTATAGGTTCTTATATTTAGCAAAAATATTCATCTCTATTCTTTTACAACACTTGGAGGTATTTCTTATCCCCCAAAGAAAAATCAAACTATTTTTCTCAGTGGATAACAGTTGTGTTACTACAACTTAATTCTATAATTATTTACTTAGAAAGAGAATCGTCTGCTACAGGTTATACATTTCCAAAACAGTCAGTGCCCCTTCAGATGCTAAGGTAGTTTGAATGTGACTGGTCCCCATAAGCTCTCAAGGAGTGGCACTATTAGGAGGTATGTGGCTTTGTTGGAATAGGTACAGCCTTTTTAGAGGACATGTGCCACTGTGGGGGTGGGTTTTCAGCTCTCATATATACTCAAACCATGTCCAGTGTTTCAGTTTACTTCCTGTTGCCTGCAGATCAACATGTATCAACTCTCAGCTCTTTCTCCAGCACCATGTCTGCCTGCATGCCACCATGCACTACCATGATGATAATGGACTAAACTTCCGAAACTGTAAGCTAGCCCCAAATAAATGTTTTCCTTTATAAGAGTTGCCTAGTCAAGGTGTCTCTCACACCAATAGGAACCCTAACTAAGACAGATACCAATGAAAAAATCCAGATTCTTTCCTCTACTTTCAATCTACTGGATATAAATTCTAACTTTCCATAACTATCCCTCCTCCAATTTATCATTGGCTAGAACAGCCCATAGAACTCAGACAGTAATTTTGCTATTATTATCCATTATTCATAAACTATAAAACTGGAAAAGGAAGATGGAAGAGGTGCATGGGGAATGGTCCAGAGGAAGGTAACGATGTTTCTAGAGTCTGTCCAGGTATGACCATACCAGTACCTCCATGTGATCATCAACCTAGAAGCTCTGCAATTGTCCTTTGCAGAATTTCTGAAGACATCACCATGGATCTATGACAGACTTAATCAATAGCCTCAACATTTGGCCTTCTTTCCTAATGGGAGAATATGAGAAGTCAGACTGAATGTTCCAGCCTTCTAATTAACAACTGATTCCCCCTGGAAACCAGCCACTTTCCTGAAGATATCCAGGAGCTCTGATCATAAATGATGTCAGTAGCATATAAAGTATAAATCCCTTTAGAGATCCTAAGAGTTTTACAAGTTCTTTTAGTTGAGCTTTGTGTAATGGTCTGCTTTGTCCCTTTAAGAGACAAGCCACACCCACTCCCCCCCTCTCTCTCCTTCCCCCTTCTCTCCTTCCCTTCCATAACCAACTAAATATCCAACCTCTGCATGGTGGGTGCCTATCCAAATCTCTGTCTCTCGCCCACTGAGTGGCTCCCTGACAGAAATCAGCTGTCTTCAGAGATCTGCAACAAGATCTTGTGGCATGCCCAACTGTCTGTCTCTCCTCCTGGGACTGGTTGCCTCATCAAGGTCTCTCACCCACCACACAGCTCCCTGCTTGGGACTCATGGCCCACTGCAGCCACTTGGGGAACTGTGCCCTCCCTGCCTGGGACTGGCTGCTCACAGGATCAGCTGCCTGCTGCCTGCCACCACTTCGGGGACCTGCAGCATTTTACTTTTACCATAACACTTTGTGTATAAAAATCACCACACAAACATGTGAGCATACACACTCTACAATGTCACCTCAACCCTATAAAAGTACCAAATTAAACAGTGAAAACAAATCTTTTGTTTTCAGTGACTCTCCACTTTGAAAAGAAAATCATGAGAGAATCTCAAATTGTACAGTCCCCGAATTCTATCTAGATGTAAGCAATATATGTGCATAAATATACATAACTAGAGGCATAGCATGGTGCCTTAAACCAAATTGAACAAGACTGCAAAATGAAACATTCTTGGGGGTGTTTGTGGAACTGGAATCAAACTCTAGTGCTCCATATGCTAGAATAGTTCTCTAACCTTAAGCTATATCGCTATGCCCTTAAAAGAAGAGGTGTCAGAACATGATCAAAAGAATGATGTACTGTGAACCATGTTTTGCAGAACTGTGAGGGGGCTTAGGAAAAAAAGTAGAGCCTTTTATGTCAGGTGCATTTTATTCCCAGGATTGTTCTTGGACGTGAATGTGATGTGATTCCGTGTCTCCCATGAAAAACATTTACATTCAATTATAAGACATGTTTATAATCTTATTGGATGTCAGATCATAGCTAAAGAACCCAATCTGATTAATGATATGCTGAGTGCTATCCTCAGTGTACCCTGAATATGAATATGGCCTTCTGCTTTGTCTTTGTGTTTTCCCAGATATAATCTATAGAATGTGCAAGGCAATTGCATTCAGATCGGTCTGTCCTGAGAAAGTCCCGGGAAAGGGCTGCTCTGTTAATATTTAGTATGTGCTTGCTAACAATTATTTACATGTGTTTCAGATCATGTTTCTCTAAACTCTAGCAGGCTTCTTTGGCTCTTTGTTTCCTTGTCCCATTCCTGTATAACACTACACTGAGAGTGAAGTGGGGTTGTCTACAGCGTTAGACTGTAATTGACCCTATTCTTCCAGGACTCAGATCCCAAGTCTGAAGGACACAGATCTGCAGAGTTCCACTGAAAAGTTGACAAAAAAAGAAAGGATACTGCTCTTTTTATTCTTTGCCCCACAAAAGTCATGCTGTTGACGACTGAGGGACAAAACAATCTACTATTTCTATCTTTGTCTTTCTTATAATTAACAAAAAGTCTTACACGAAACTGCCTCAATACGTAGACCAGGCTGGCCACAAAGTCAGGATCCTTCTTCTTCCTCTTAGGAAGATTGCAAGTCTGTCTCACCATGCTCAACTCCACTCATTTCTTTTAATATTATTATAATAAAAATGTTCAGAGAATCATAATCATCACACTAAGTTACTAAAGTGATAGACTAACATTGCAGAGAGTTAGGGCATCACTAATACATGAAGGAAAGAAAAAGAAGATCCACAATTGTTCCTCCTTTCCCATGCTGAAAATATTTAGGGGACAATTTAATATGCAAAAATGATGGTCCATGGCTTCAACAAGAGCAGGCCTTTTAAAAAATATGTTATTGTTTCTGCTCTGTTAGCAATACTAACTTTTAAATAGTATTATGAACTGTTTTTAAGAAAAACATTGAGAACAGGAGAGTGAATGCCCTGCGTAAACTCTAGGAGAAACTGATGAGGATTCTAGAGAGGATGACATTGGGGGCGGAGTGCCAGCTCCTCGTGCCTTCTGCATTTTGTGGAACTTCCACACTTCTTGCTGTTTCTCAAGTTAAATGAGAGGGTTGTGGTGTTGTCAGATTGTTAAACCCGCTGCTTGTGTTAACATTTAGCAAGTCTAAAGGGTTGCTTGGCTGCGTGCATTTGATAGGACATAAATGTCAGGGAAGGCAGTATGATTCTGGCAGCCATGTGGAATTACACTCCTTTCCAACAATACTGAGCCAAGGGCCACATTAGTCACATACCTGCTCAACCCCCAAAGAGAGGGGACTGGAAACAAATATTGTCTGAACTGAGCACTGCATGCTGTGTGACATCATAGGGCAATGCAGAAAAAAAAAGTGCGGTAGGAGATTGTGTTAGGCTAGAACTAAGCTCAAACTTGAAATGAAAAAACACATTGGGAACTAAAAGTAACATATAAACAGGAAAGAATAGCTATCATCAAGAGAAAAACAGTTGCAATATCTAATGATTCTTTTCTAATATTCAAATTCTAATTTTCTAATAGTCTAATACACACCACACACACACATCCTTTTCTCACGTAATTGTTGTCTATGGAATATTGTCCAGAGACTTAGCTTCTTTTCCCCAATATTAGAAATTGAACTAGGGCCCAGCACATGCTAGGCAAATGTTCTAAAACTGAGATATCCCCAATACACTTTTAACTTTTACAATTCTTGAAACAAGGTCTTACTAAATTTCCCAGACTGGCCATAAACCCATTCTGAAGCTCAAGAAGGCCAAATATTTGTGGCCCTCAGCCTCAGTCTTTCCTGTCCTGGGCTTTAGGATCCCTCCTGTCATTAGCTTCCTGATGACTTCATATTCTCATTGTGACAATGAGCCAATTGGCTGGCTAAAATTTTGTGCAATGCTTTGAATCTCTGGAGGGGTTAGTCCACAAATTGTTTTTTTTTAAAGGAGGCTTAAAATGTGCTTGGACTGGTTGGTTATTCTCTTGTAGATTTCAAATGACTAATGTTTTTAAAATACAAATATTTAAATTGAACATTTACTTTTCAATAATAGAGATTTTTACTTTTATTGTTTATCCATGTTTTTAGTTTTTCTATTTAAAAATCAGTTGCTTATTCTTTTCTAGCAAGCAACCATCTTATGTCTAACTAATTTTTGAATTTGTAATGTTTCTAATTCTTAATAGATGTGTACCACCATAAAAATAATGTACTAATAATGTAGATTTTAAATTATGGTGTATCTTTTTTCCCTCTTGTTTCTTTCTTACTGATTCATAAAATGCATATATTTTACTAAATTTTAAGAAGGGAAATATATTTTCCCTGAAAATATTTTATACTTTTCAGATCTTTTATTCCAATATTTGTGGTTTAAAAACCTTGCTAGTGCGAATGAGAATAATTTGAAAGTGGAATGTACTTAAAGTGCTATACAAATACGCCTGCAGTTTTCTCTCATCTGCACATGCCCAGACTTTCATGTGTGATGCTCTCTCATTTCTTCTATCCACGGTAACATTGAATTACTTTCACAGTCCTTTCTTATATAGTGGAGGAATTCTCAGCCTTCTGTACCCAAGCATTTGAGTAGTGCCCTCCCCAAAACCTCCTGCATTCCTTAGAAGTTGTAGATTTAACAGTTAGAGCTTGTGGGGGGCCCTTTACGTCTGAGCTTGTTTCTCATCGAAAGTGGCTCTTCTCGTTTGATCTTCTTTTCAGACTTCAAAATAAAAATCAATACAGTTTAGAGATGTGAGGTAAATGGCATAATATACGAAGAAAACTTAAAACAGTTCTTGGCTCATGATAAATGTTCAACAAACTCAACACACATTTAAGGAAGATGTGGTACTCAAAGTTTCTGTTCTTTCCTTCTTCACAGCCTGTCAGTTTTATGGCATTTTCTCTAAGTGATAATATTTTGGTCTATACCTCTGGCCTACATAGTCAGAATAAATTCTTAATTCATGTTTTAAATTTCCTACCATTTCACATAAAATTGGGTGATAATTTGCTTTAAGAGTCTACTTACTTATCATTTTATTTTGTGTCAAAAAATTTAGTTCATATTAATGTTTTTTTAGCTGGAATCCTCTTTTCTGCTGGAAGGATCTGTTGAGCCAACACTTTCTCAGTTCTTCTATGTTTAGATGTGGGTTTATAGTGTTAATGTAGTGGAATGATGGTTGGTTAGAGCACACAGTTCACACTTGGATACTTGCTGTGAATTTTAAGACCTTACTTGACTGGCTTTTGGTGCTAACTTTGCTGATAAGAAGAATGCCACATTATTCTCTTTTCATGAAGATGACTTATTTTTCTCAAAAGTATCTTGGATTTTTCTATATCCAAGATGTTCTGAAATTTCATTAGAATATGACTAAATGATGATTAACATTCAATGTGTCTGTTCAATTATAAAACTAATAACCTTTGTCGTTTCTGGGACATTTCTAATTTTTAAATTTTTCCCTCCCCACCTTTTATGAGGCTTTCTTCTTATATAATTCTTACTAGAACTTCTGAATCTCCTTTCATCTCCATGTTTCCTCTTCTTCTTCTTCTTCTTCTTCTTCTTCTTCTTCTTCTTCTTCTTCTTCTTCTTCTTCTTCTTCTTCTTTCTTTCTTTCTTTCTTTCTTTCTTCTCCTCTTCTTCTTTTTATTTTCCCAATGACACCTAAAGAATAATTTGATGTTATTTATTATCTAACTTACTAATAAGATCTCTAGTTGTGTCATTTGCTTCATATGTGGAAATTTTCTTGTCATTGCATTTCAATGTCATAGACTCTCATCTGTTTCGTGCATGTCTTCACACAGAATTATGTTCTCTTTTCTTTTCTTTTTTTCTTTTCTTTTCTCCTTTTTTATTTTTATTTTTTGAGACAAGGTTTCCTCTGCAGACCAGGCCTCTATCTCAGAGATCTACTTGCTTCTGTCACCCAAGTGCGGGAATTCTATTCATTATGGTTCTTTTTATTATGTATTCTCTAACTCAGTTATATTCACTTTAAAGTAGTCTTACATTCTGTTATGGCTTAGTTTTATATTCATGACACTTATTTCCTCTTATTTGTGGTTATTTTCCTTTGTCTTGGTGACTATACACACACACACACACATATATGTACGTATTTACATTTTCATTTGAGAATTCATATTAAACAGTGTTTTCCTTTTTAAGGCCAATTTTCAACCTTTCTATGCCAATGTTTAATACATTTGTAATTTCAAGAAGGGCAAACTCCAAATCTTATATTTAATATTTACTCAACCTTAGTATAAGAATTACACATGACTGAAGAAAATATACCACTATCTTCAAATGTTTGATGATCTTTCTTTATCTTCCAAAGGAAGAATGGTTTCACAGTTTGATTTCTTCCCACAGAAAATAGCTAGGCAATTCTTCAAGTAGTAACACTTTTGCTATATTGTTTCAGGGATCAGTACGAGTGGGTATATTTTCAATTCTTTATTCCAAAAAATTGGAAAAATTCAAATGGCAACCACATAGAAGTGGGAAGAAATAAGAATATCCACTTAAGATGAGGCAGAGGGAGGAAGACCAAAAAGCCTTGTTTGTATACAGGCTCTCAGCAGTCTATATCACTCTAGCACTGTGTTCATGTTTGAACACACATGGGCAAGTGTGTTGCTTCTCATCTTACTTTCTCCAAGTCCTTCTCATACTGTTTGCTTTGATTATTTCATGCTTTTATTATTTATTATCATATAATTTTACCACACACACACACACACACTTAGTAAATGAACGGGTAAATTAGTTAGCATGAAGCCTTTATATTAAACACAAAAATATTCACCAGATATCCACTAAGCTGTTCATAATATTTTATTATTTAACTAATAATGCACACTAAGCTTTATTCTATGAAACAAGAAGAAAAGTAGATTCCACTCAGCTTTTACAAAATTCTGAAGTTTTGCATTTTATCTTTTATTTTTATCTCTACCCGTCTTAAATATTTGTGTATGCAGTAAAGTAAAATAGTCTCATGGATAATAAATTGCCTTATAGACAGTTATTATATTTCATCTTTTCCTGCTTTACCTAAACCGCTGAATCTTTCCTTTGGTTTTTATTTGCTTGTGCTAGCTTTTCTTATCTTTACACAAATGTCAAACAAAAGAAGAGAACAATACAATTTTTATAGGTTAAATGTGTCTTAATATCTCAAAGGCAATTCCCCCAAATCTCCAAATCTCTTCTAGTTTGTTTTTTTGTATTTTTGTTTGTTTGTTTTTGTTTTATTTTATTTTATTTATTTATTTTTTGCATTGGCTTGTTCTGACCCCCTACCCTTCTCCTTTTGCACTTGAATTGAACTGAAAGCTAAATTTCTCTTTGATTATAAGGATTTTTACTCAAATTCTTTGCACTTTTTAAACCTAGATAAAATGTTACAGTTTTGCGTTCTCATACTTCTTTATTTTCTTCAGATTTTACAGGTCATTTTAGGACTTTAAAAGTTATTGTAATACACTCATTTTTCTTTTGTTTCCTTGTTGTTGTCTGTTTAAAGAAATACCAAAAATGCATGTTAATGTTCTTTTTAATTACCTTTATTTTCAGTTGGATGCTATTCTTTAAGGGAT
The DNA here is from genome assembly GCF_950005125.1 of Chionomys nivalis. Taxonomy (NCBI): domain Eukaryota; kingdom Metazoa; phylum Chordata; class Mammalia; order Rodentia; family Cricetidae; genus Chionomys; species Chionomys nivalis. The sequence goes on from NC_080091.1 coordinate 72,592,789, forward strand.
TTGTATTGTTTTTCTAAGAGGTTCAGCAGAGGGAGATGTAAGAATGTCAATGTCCTGTGGGGCTTCAGAAGCAGCTTTTTTTTTTTTTTTTAAATTGGGTTGAGCTCTGAAGGGAGAAAGGTGTTGGAAAAAGACAAGCAACTTCACAAAAGAAGAAAGTGTTGTTTTTTTTATGATGTGAGGGAAAAAGAAAATCCCCAAAACATGTGGATCAATTAATAACTTATTTCTTTTTAGTTTTTAAGATTTATTTATTTTGCAGCTCTAAGACAACTTACAAACTCTATATATTCAGTGCAACATATCTGTTTTTAAATTAGTAAAGTGTGAAGAGGGGAGATTAAATTTAGACTCCTAAAACATCAGGGAGAAATGCAATGTATCAAAATGCAGGTCATTAATATTTTGCATAGTGATTAAGCTAAGCTGTATATATTTAATTCTAACATGCCCAATGACCAAAATGAGTAGGGGGAATGGATGGGTTTTAAGATATGTATTGTTATCAAGATGCAAATTACTCAGAAAATCAGACAATTTCCAGAGTGTTAAGATCTGGAAAACTATCTTCCCAGAGGCCCCCCTCATACATAATATACTGAGATAAAGTAGGGTGCATCTTCAGTAACATCTCAATAATAAATAGTGACTATCATATGAATTATCTTAATAAAACATTTTCATATAATTAACACATACTAATAAAAATAATAAAATTACTAACACACGATTTCTTATAGTGTGCTGTAATCTAATCGGAAAGCACAATTTCAAAACAAAATTCAGTGGGGCTGATATGTCAGAAGCGTGCTTAACACTAGAATTAAAGTATCCAAACGCATACTTCGAGTAGTCTTGGCTCTTAAGCAGACCTTGCTAATGTGATGATGTTAGAGAGAGAGAGAGAGAGAGAGAGAGAGAGAGAGAGAGAGAGAGAGAGAGAGAGAGAGAGAGGGAGAGAGAGAGAGAGAGAGAGACCTTGGAAGTTTATAACTTTAGAAAATTCATATTCTAGTGAATGTTGTACAAGTCAAATGAAGAACCACAGGAAAGACCCAAGCAAACGTTTCTTTTCTGACTTGAATATGTTGCAACTGTCACCCGTGAGAAGGGACCTTGAAAGCTGTCTTGTTCACTGCTGCATCACCAGCTCCTTGCATGATGTCTGGCACCTACTAAACACTCAATAAACATTTGAGGAATACATGCATGAGAAAATGGGTGAGCTAAACCTGTAAGTGGCTTGCTTTGCACAGGGTGGTTTCTGCATAGTTGTGCATCACAAAGAGATTCTGAAACCTGAAGACCTCCTCTTTTACCCATTAGAAGCAGACCCACATGCATTGCACAAGCATTCTAAGCAATTCCGTCAAGCAAACTAAGGAATACTTAACATTGAGGCTAGAAGAATTTGTGTTGCTCAGATATAATACAAAATTAATGCTATTGGGTTTTTTCCTCCTTTTTTAAGAACGTTAAATTCAGTACATGTTGAAACATTTATACAATTCTTTAAGGAACATTGATATGTGCCTAGGTCATGACTTTGTGATCTCTTGATGTCTCTATTAAACTTCAGAAAGCTTATGTCTGTCTGCTTCTTCTCACCAAACTAAAGAGCTTCTACTGTATTTCCTTCTGCAATAACCTACTTTTCTTCTTGTTTTCCTTATATAATTCTTGCATTTATGGTCTGTGCTTTATAATACGAAGAGTAATACTACTCAAGGATTCTAGCTTGAAATGCAGATTCCACTACTTATTAGCAGTTTGACACTAACTACTGGTTTCAATAGTCAAAAACATTCTCTGCATTCTCTCTATTGGTGAGTTGTTGTATGGTTTGAAGGAGATAAGCTATGTTGTGTGCACAAGAGCAACGACATAGCAAGTAGTAAATGCCAATTTCACTTATCATAGCTATTCTACCAGAATGCTTTGTCTAAAGCCTAAATTCAACACTGCCCATCCTTGTTTAAATGTTTAGGGCTTTCCAGAAGTCTAAATGATCTCAACTTTTTTTCTCCTCCCCATCACGCACCATCCCCCCTCCCTTTATAATGGGTCTCTTCTGCATTCAGCTACACAAGTAAGGTTTCTAGTACCTAGAGTTAACTAAGAGTTAGTGCTTATTGTTTTCCCTAAAGAAGGAGCCCCCTTCTTGCTCTGGCAAAAAAGAGTCATCTTCCCTCTGTTTTTCCCCTCCGCTGAGATAATTTCTAATGCCTCTTGGTATAACAATAATTCTTCAGTCTACAGAGACTATATAAAGACCCGTTGGATTTTTTGCTTATGTTTATAAGTATTTTGTATTTTGTGGATTTCTCTAGGCCTGAAACCCTCTTAAGCCAGCTCCAAGTCTCAGAATTCCTAGTATATATTGGCATTGCCATTTAACAAAGGAAATTGATAGATGCCATTTAACGAAGGAACATGAACCTAACCCAGAGTCCCCAACCACCTGGCATGTTTTCTGATATTTATTGAATAGCATTAATCAACTTCCCTTTATTTCTAAGGAGACTGGCTGCTCCAGAGCATCTTCCTCCTGCCTCCTGCAGTTCAGACCTGGCATGCTCAGGGTTCTGTGTAGGGATTACTACGAACAGGAGCTAGCACGCTGGCAGTTATCAGCTAGAGGCTTTGCCTACTAAAAACTACACGACTTGTCAGCAAAGACCCTAGAATAGATTTCCTGCCACAGTTGCCCCATCCTTGTTTGCACTTCCCATTCCAAATCTACCCATGGAGAGGAGGAGGGAAAGGTAAAGAGTACATTCAAAAGTTGGCCAGTTCTCCTAACCCAGGGAAACACTACACCAAGCCTTTACATTACCTCCGAAAGGAACAAGATTCACACTTTCCCAAAACTGTCCTGACTTTCCTTTTTTTTTTTCCTCCTGGTCATTTTCCGTTTGTCTCTGCCCACTCCCCATCCCCAGCACACTCCCCACCTCTTCTACAGGCGACCAGAGACTGCCTCCAGACTTCTTGTTCTAGGACCTCCGTGATTATGAGCAAAAGATACCGATCATACATCCTTAACCAGATCATTGAAAGCGCAGGTTAAAAAAACGATAAAGAAAGGAAGAAGAGAAAAGAAAGAAAGCAAAGCAAAATCAGGTTTAGGACCAAGGGAAGGGAACGTAGCAAACCACAGCGCAGGATAACTGGGCGCACACAGGCACGTAGACTCCCCTGCATGGAGACAGCAGGTTGTAACCGACTACCCGGAGAACGCGGAGCTCCCGAGACAGGAACTTTAAAAGGATTGAAATCTGTTGCCTGTTCCACTAGGAATATTGTTTGCAAGGCACAAGGTGTCTTTTGGTAGTGAGTACCCTCTGCGCATGCGCAGGTCCATTCGGGAATTACTGCCCAGCCGCCGACTAAGTTGCATTCCTTGAATCTTCGCAGAAAAGACAATTCTTTCATCAGAGTTAGGAATGTGGACAGTACAAAATCGAGAGAGTTTGGGGCTCCTTTCTTTTCCTGTGATGGTTGCCATGGTTTGTTGTGCACACAGGTGAGCTGCCTTCTGCAATCTCTCTCTTTCTCTCTTTTTCTCTTGGTGTTTTTCTTTTTTCTTTTTTCTTTTTTTTGCCGTGCCTGCTGGATCATGTATTTTGTTATATGGGGGTAGGTGTGCCTGGATCTTTTTATGTCTGTTTGTGCCCGTTCTGAATTCAGTCCCTACTCCTTCCCTTCAGCTCCAATGAACCCAGCAACATGTCATACGTGAAAGAGACAGTGGATCGACTGCTCAAAGGATATGACATTCGCTTGCGGCCGGACTTTGGAGGTAATGCTTCATGGCTTTTCTTTCAACCTGTAACCCATTCCTAGTTCACCTTTCCCGTCAGAGATAATACCCTCTTCCCCGTCTTACCATTTCTGTAAACGTGCAGTACTACGCCCTGGATACACACACACACACACACACACACACACACACACACACACACACACACTCAGGATCCCCAGTCTCAGATGGATAAATCCTCAGGCTGCGCTGTCCCTCTCCTTAACCCGACACACCCTCTGCACTGTCACCGCGTCACGCGTGAGCCCACACCTGTTTTCCCAGGCTGTCCCCTACAACAGGAATGGGGGGGTAGGGAGTAAGCCTATTTAGCCCGCAATAAGATCTGGTAAGCCCCCTCTGTCCCCTCAGTCCCCTGCCACTCAAAAACTGTCTTTACTGTGGTCCCCCTCCCCGGCAGGGCCCCCGGTGGACGTCGGGATGCGGATCGATGTCGCCAGCATAGACATGGTCTCGGAAGTGAATATGGTGAGTGGCCTTCCCACTGCTCGGCGGGCCGCCGAGCTCACGCAGATGCGAAATGGACCTGTTCTCTGTCCTCTGCTTTTCATTGGTGATCACCTCAGCCCTGGTCCCCAGGGTCCCACTTCGCGCGTACGCCCCACTCCAGTACACACATTGTCGATCACCCCACAGTTTGTATTTTCGACACACACGGGCTACTGCGGTGTTCCGAAGGAGACGTACTCTGCACTATTTTGGGACGGAAGAGGGACTGTTGCGCCGGAGGATTGGCTGGGGCGGAGTCTGAGCCTTACTTTAACAGGGTCTCCCTGCGTGTGGGGACGTTCAGGGCACCATCTGCCGGCGGTCAGACGGCGTGCATGGGGTCCCCAGGACCAGGGGTTGGGGTTCGCAGCCACAGGTAGACCAGACACAGCCCCCACAATCTTCACAGATTCCACAGCCTGCTAGCCCCAAGCTACCCAGCTTAGACACCAAGCTAACTGGCAAAGCTCGCAAGTATCCCCTCCCTGCTACAGAATCCAGCACAGTGTTTGGCAGGAGCAACAGGCTGAGATGAACAGTCCAGAATGGCTAACAGCAGAAGTGCCCAAGCTTGCTTCTGGGCATCTTATACCCATGCTAGCGTTCATGCGTTTGTCTTTCTGCAGCTTGCTAGTTTTGAGTTTGACGAGAACGAATCATATGACTTTGATTTATTCTAGTAACCTAGGCAAAAGGAAAAGATCTGATGATTAAAAGTACTGAGGCAAGGGAGAGGTGAATAAGAAGAGTCACAAATTTTAAGGAATTTATATTTTATCATCGCTCCCTTTCCTCTTTCTCCCCCTCCCCCCACTACTCATCTTCATGTACTGTATCTTCTCAAGGACTATTGCAAAAAGTACTGAAATCCTAGCTGCCACTTTTGCATCTACCTTGGGAAGTCGTTTTCTAGTTGTTAGAGTTGAGGGGGAAAGATATGCCTGTTGCTTTTCTAGAACCCACCACCTGGGGAAGAAACAGATCTACAGGAACAAAATGTCTTTTTATTCCGCCCTGAAAATAATTGCAGCAGCAGGAATTTAAATATACTGAGTAACTTAGACCAGGATCCTTTAGGAGTCCTCTGTCTGTAACAGTTATTGATTTGTTGTTCATTTCCCTCATAGAGGGCTATTTTGTTGTTGTTGTTGTTGTTGTAAAACACTGAGGTTTCAGGGTTTTCCTTTTTACCTTTTAGATTATGTCAGGAAGCAAAATAAATATGTTTACAGATCATTTAATGGATGACATAAGTATAAAATGTATGGTTTTGGGGACACAGTTGTAACTTTCATTGTCTTCAATGGCTTATTTAAAATACTATTTTATAATGCCTCAGATTGTTTCAAATAATTATCAAGTGTTTTTTTCCTACTACACTAAAACAGAAATCCATTTTTTTTCAAATTTGATAAACAAGTGTTTTTTTTTTTAACTTGGTGAAGACTTTTAACAGACTAATGTTCTATTTCCATGTGTGCTAATGCCCAATGCAGCTGTTTACAAACATCCAGAGAAGAGTGACCAGATGTGCATAGGTCACAACAGTGGCTTAGGACTGTAAATGCAGCCAGATGTATTAGCATAACAATTAGTGTCAGCATACATACATTAGGATAACATTTTCTGGTCCAGTCATTGACCTGGCATCTTACAAACACCTCCACAGATCATTTATATATAGTCTATTTAGAAATCTCAGAAGGCAAATTGTGTCTCTGGCAGTGTTCTGGAATAGGGCACATAGGTTTCTAGAACTACGAGGACTCTCAATGCCAAACACAGACACACATGTATGCATATGCACACACGCAAATCTATATACATATTTTTTGCAATCTTTTAAAAAAATTAATTGAATATGTAAGTTGCATGACCATAATAACCACTGCAAGAAAAAGTTCTGTCCAGTCAGTTGTTGAAATGGATCCATACACAAACTAAGAAGCAGCACGTGCAAAATCCAGGAGCATAGAACACCTCCTCCTAATTACTGGATAATACAGTCTGCTTATGTGAACTTGGTGTGTTTTCAAATAGTCACTCAATAGATAATGCTGTCTGCCCAAAAACCCATGCCCTCTCACCATGACATCAGAGACATAGGAGAATAGTGGCCACGGAAAGCTGGAAAATAAGAAATCTTGCTTTGGGTATTCTTTGCTTTTAATGAGAGTTACTGACAAGACTCGGATTTATATTAGTGTCTCATCTATGGCAAAGTGTTGTAATAAATTAATTACAATGGAAACAACAAACACAATAGAAATGCGGGGGAGGGGAATTCTTTTGAAGGGTCGAGGGAGTTTTATAAGAACAGGGATTGTTAGTCTTACCTTCACCAAGAAGAGAATGCATTGCAGCATGGTTTGGACACCATAAGTAGGAATAAAGGTCTTCAGGAAGTAAGACCTATAGCTTGTTATTAAGAAGTCTTCTGCAGCCGGGCGGTGGTGTCGCACGCCTTTAATCCCAGCACTCGAGAGGCAGAGGCAGGCGGATCTCTGGGAGTTCGAGGCCAGCCTGGTCTTCAAGAGCTAGTTCCGGGACGGGCACCAAAGCTACAGAGAAACCCTGTCTCGAAAAACCAAAAAAAAAAAAAAAAAAAAAAAAAGTCTTCTGCAATGTAAGGGCACTAACTTACATGTGATTATATGATAGGGAAATTTCTACAAATTTAGGCAAAATAAGGATTAACAATAAAATAACACAACTAGTATTTAATAAGAATATACATGCCTTACTGCAACGTTGCTAATTTTCACATTTTTAGTCATTATTGTTATTGCATATTCTATAGCTGTGAACATGGCATGATAATTACACATTAAATTAATGAGTTAGAGAATGAGGGTTTTATTAAATTTTGTCCTTTTGTGCTAATCTAAGTAAAATGTGTTTCCAAATTGGTTCTTAATATTACCCAATTTTAAGGTTAATATCGTCTCATGACTATTTTCTGACTAATGTCCTTCAGGACATAAAAATGTGGTTCCAAAATTAAGAAAAGAAAAAGAAATTGTTATGGTAAAGAATATCTACCAGAAACTCTAAGATTTGTCAATAGATTACTGTGCACAATTGGTATGTTTTTATGCATCAGCTACAAATTAATTCAAACAAAATGTAAAAAAAACAATCCATTTGTTCTGAGAAGTTAATTTAAAACTTTTAGAGAATAATTTTAATGTATAAAAACATATATATAGTTGAAAGTAAGACTTCTTTATGATATTAATTATTATTGGTTCAAAAGGAAAGTTTTCTTTCTCATGGACTTTGTGCTGATGTGAGCAAACACATAGTTGTTTTCTAAACATTATTGTTTTCTAAAGTCTTATATAGAAAATTATCTACCATGGTTTCTATTTATTGTACATTAAACACTTCCAATCTTTTAATTTTACAGTTTCTGTGAAGCTCTACACACACACACACACACACACACACACTAACAGGCTCATGACTGAGCAAAAGACAGGTAGAATGAAAGGAGGTCATGGCTCCTACCAATTAGTCGTAAAATAACCCTTACTCTGCTCAGTAGAAAAGGTAGTAGCAGACAGAAGTTCCCTCTTCGAGTAGAATCTTGGAAAAGACGTGATGCAGACTATAAACAAAAAAAGAGCTAAGCTTTCCTGTTCAGATGTCCACAACAAGCTGTCCCTTCTCAGGCAAGAGTCAGATGCAATAATCAAGGAGCAATTTCAAATACAGTTTTCTTTCCTCAAGCTAAAGTCATGATGGTCTAATTGTCCACATGCAGAAGACTATGCATATAGAGCGCCGAATCAGACTAAGACATAGTACAAGCCATTTCTAGTGAAAGGTAACCTCGCTCCTGTCTTCACTGTTCTGCAAGTGCAGAGGTAAATGCTCTTTTAAGATTCGCAAATAGCTTCAGCAATGACAAGAATGAAAAAGACACAATTGTATAAATAATGTACAGAACAAATTAAACCGAACAGATATCCATTTATATTCCATCTTGTTACTATTTTAGCATTAGATTCCATTGGATCTTGGTGCATCATCCAGCTATGTTTAATTGCCATCACCATGGTGACTCAGGAGAAAAGTCACCTGTCAGAATTTCTCTCTGCAATAACCCTTCTTCCTCTATGGCATAACTTCTTAATCTTAAAGGCATATCTCAATTACCCTGAGGCTCACAAGAGCAAATTTTGAATCTGACCTTTGGGATGGGGGTCTGATAATTTTTATTTCTCCTGAAAAATGCCAATTTCTGGTGCATAGAAAGTACTTCAAATATCAAAATTGAAGAACATTATTCTAATGTTATCTTTAAAAATGAGCTCATTTTCCTTGTGATTTTTCTCTGTGAGTAGCAATATATCAAAAATTTCATGTTAAGTCTGAAGTTACTTTCTGGTTAGTCTGATAGGTAGCTGTACTCAGAGGGAAGATTAATTCTATAATTAAAGATAAATAAGATTCAAAGACAAGAAGAGCCAAGACGATGTGGTCCAGTGGAAACTGAAGTCTTCCTCTATCAGTACTTGTTAGTCAGAAAGCGTTAAGTGGGGACAAAAATTTTCAAGTATAATAGTATGTATCAATATCATATATCTTGAGCTAAGCACATACCTATATCATCCTTTCTCCTTACAAAACACACTTTATGTTATAGTATGTGTCAAGCATATTACAGCATCATCTTTTCCCTTACAGAGTACCCTTTTCTTTATGCTTCACAGTGTAGAATTCTGAGGCTCTTTTCCCCAAATAGCTAGCAATAGCTGTGAAAAAATAGCCCAAATATATTCTTGCTGCTGTCAATTAATTCTCTTGGGTTTTAATAGAATTTCCTTTGGAAAGGGAACAAATAGGTCAGTACCAATTAAATCCTGGAGCACACACCAGCAGATAAATAAATAGATAAGCATCCATTTCTCTTACATGAAAACTCACCAGGCCCCCCTTCAGGTTTAACAATAGAATGTACTATCTGAGAAAGAAATTGCTTTGTCTTTCTGTTTGAAGATACCAGGTATTTTTATGCCTTTAATCTCATTAAAACAAGACTACATAGATCTTAAAATTGGAATTCATATATGAAAGCCAGTGATTGTAGGGCCATATTGGGCATGAACATATGCAATGTTGTGAAAATAAATAATATTTGTTAAGTATTTCCTATGTGTAGAATACATCTCATACAAATTTTGAATTCCTTGCTCATTTAACTGTGAATGAAGGGTATACAATACTTAGCTCTCACTACTGAAACAATGAAAAGCTAAGACAGGGCAAAGCATGCAATGAGAAATTTAAAAGGTAACTAATGCCATTGCAACAGAGTTAGTAAATGGAAAGGCTTCAAAGTTTGCAACCAGGCTTGAGGATGTGATTGCATAGCATACAGGAAGTAAAGTTTGGTTCCCTGGCCCCAGAAAACCTGGGAGTGATGGCACGTGTCTATAACACCAGCATTAAAATAGTAGAGGCAGATGGATCAGATGTTTGTCCACACAGCAAGTACAGGCCAGGCTGAGATACATGAGACCCATTTATAAAGACTAAAAACAAGCTATGTGTCCCTAGGTCTAAAGTGCTAGGCTAGTAAAACTTAAGTCTTTAAAGTGTTCCTAGTATGGAATTTGGGAACCTGAATGTGAATTGTGTCTTCCCCGGGATTCACCATTTTCTTCTGTAAAATGAAGCAAAGCCTTTTAATTTCAAATACCCTAAATGTCTGTCCTTAATGAAGAAATGTCTGGCTTTTAGACTTTTGTTGGAATCAAGAATTATTTCATTTTATTCCACTGTCAGATTCTGTCTTGTTCCACCCATTGTCCCCAAAAGCAAATCAATCGACAATCTTTGATTGAGTTGCTACAGAGTGCAAACTGGGATAGCCTCCTGGAAATACCACAGTAATGATAGACTACAATACAGGGCTCCATCATGAAGCATCAATATGATCAGTCATGCGATTATCATCCAACCTTCTTTTCCTTAATTCATTTACAAAAATAGCAACAAGAAAATTTGGATCAATGGACCTCAAATGAGACTTGATTGAAGCTTAGTTAATATTGTGTTGAACACTCAGGTAAAAACTAAATTGTAGGTATTTCTAATATGAATTATCCATTGCACTCAAGCTAGAGACATTGTTCTGCTGCTATCAAATTCATACAGTTTTTTCAATACTTGATATGGAACTTAAGTACACTGTTTTTTTCAAAGACCTAGATATATGGAAGTACTTATCCAACTTTTCTAAAATCTTCCTTTGAGATGACTAAAGAGTGAGCACTAAAACCTGAACATTTGCTTGAGCTAAATCTCAGTGTCACTTTTGGAATTTTCTCACTTTTTTTTTTGTCTTAATGTTCCCCCTAAGTACTTGATAGCACCCTCATCACTCATGCACAAATGAAATATGGCTTTATCGAAATCTAAAATTCTTCCAAAGTAAAATAATTTAAATGTTTCTATTGGTTTAGGTTTCAGGAATGGGATCAAATGTCACAATTGTCCTTTAGAATAACCAGGAGATAAGCTGATCCATAGTTGACTCGGTGTTGTTTTGTGCTTCCTCTGTGGTCCTGGAGAGCACTGGATTTGATTTTTCCTAGCACTGGGATCAAGCTTAGAACACTTCTGTTTTCAGTCGGTTGTGAATTTCCTGCAGCTCCTTGACTTCTCTTTATTGAACAGGAAGTTTGAAGAAGACTTTAGTGAGCACCTGTCAATATGCTTAATACAGCATTAACAATTGATCCCTACACATAGGAATAACGTGGGGGGGAAAGCTGGTCACATTTCAGGCATAGAAGTCTGATAGTTACATGTTTGCATGGAATCTCCCAGGAGCACACAGAAATAATTTCTATGGCATTGTCAGGGGTCTATGCCTGAAATGAATCTTGAAGAGAAATAGTGGTTAGTGATGGAGGAGGGTCGTCTGTCTATCTGTTGCTTTCATTGGTTAATTAGTAAAGAAACTGCTTGGTCTGATAGGTCAGAACATAAATAGGTGGAGTAGACAGAACAGAATGCTGGGAGAAAGAAAGCATAGTTGGTCAGTCGCTATAGCTCTCCTCTCCAAGACGGACACAGGTTAAGACCCTTCCCGGTAAGCCACCATCTCGTGGTGCTACACAGATTATTAGAAATGGGTTAAGCAGGTTATGAGAATTAGCCAATAAGAGGCTAGAACTAATGGGCCAGTGTTTAAAAGAATACAGTTTCTGTGTAATTATTTTGGGGCAGCTAGCCGGGAGCCGGGCCGCAGCCTGCCGCTCATATCACTACAGGTTAGCAATTGTGAATAGGCTACAAATGTGAAGAAAGACTTTTCAAGCAAGAGGAAAGGTGTGTTACTAGGCAGCCATGCCTGGAAGCATCATCCAGTGTTCTGGGAACTAGAGTGAGTCACTATTGTAAGAACTGAAAGGGCACAAGGAGTATTGGCAAGAGGTTAGGCTGAGCTGTAAATGCGAGGTGTATGACAGAACTCCTGAATATGCTCAGATGTGCAAAAAGCGAAGCTGCTGCAGAGACGTGTTTGTCTGTCTATGTATCATCTCTTTCAGACAATACAGGAGACACAGTGACAATTATTATCTCCTCCAAATCGAGCAAAGATTAGAGGCGTGCTTTAGAGAGAATTACTGCTCTTACATGTTCTGAAATTTAAGTTTAAAAATGTATGCATCTAGAGAACACTTTCATTTTTCAAAAAAAAAAAAAAAAAAAGAGTTGACACTACCACACCAAGCTGGGATAAGTGTGCTAAAGAAATGGATCCGAAACCCTCTAAAGGGTTTCACCAAAAATATGTTTTGCATTTCGCAGATGGTTCTTGTTGGAAAATAAAGAAAGTCCAAGTTGAGGGCAGCATTTCTGAATAAGACGCTAATAGGCTACTTCAAAGTATAGGGCGGAAGATAAATTCCTTAAGTAATACAGTAGTCTTAGAGATGGAAATTAAGGGCGATGATATTCAGATAGAGGAGAATTTGAGGGAGCTGCTGACTGGTTAGGTAAAGAAGAGTCCAGGATATTCTCTGGAGTTCTTTAATAAGTGATGATTTAAGGACCACCTTCTTCCCAGTAAAGAAACCCTGCACACTCTCCCCTTCTCTCTGGATTGGCATATGTTCAAAGTAAAGGAATCTACATTGTTTTGTTTCAAAGTAGTTAGATGTGCATCGAGTTAAAACATTGGACATTGCAATTATTCTGAAATGAACTAATTATTTGATGAATCTTGCTATTGTGTTCACAATTAAGCATATTCTATATTGAAAGATCCTGGGCTGCAAAGTACAGTGACTCAATGAGTTGGTCAGAATTTCTGAGAATAAATACTGAGCGAAGACAGAGAGAGGGGTGCAGTTAGCTTTAATTATCGCTAGCAATATGCTTCTTTATTTAGGCAGACACAACCCTGACAGAATTTCGAATATACTCCTCAACTTCTCCCCAAGAGGAGATCTTTGTATTCTGTTGCGGTTGCCTTTATAAAACGGGAGAGAATGGAGTTGTGGGGAAAGCCACACACACACACACACACCCAGTCTGCTCTCTTCTCCGCTGCATCCTGCAAGTGATTCAGAGTCTTTCTGGAACATTGTGCTTCGATGGGAAATTGCAGGAGAGCAGTGTGAGCTGTTGTAGACGGTGCATCTGGAGATGAGACAAGACTGAGGATCAAGGCAGAGCAAGTCAGAGTGGCAGCGTGCCCTGAGAAATGACGCTTACCTGCCAGGAAATTGGCAGTGACTCCTGGGAGGGGTGGGCATTGAGGTATTATAGTAAGCCAGAATCCAGCAGTCCTATCCTTTAAAGATGGTCTCATAAAGTTAATATGGGAAGGCAAAGGCTTGTTCATAGATTGCACAGTCTACCTGAGAGGGGGAAAATGAAGAGAAACGGCTAGATGAATAGATCAAGATAAAGGGTTTTAGGTAGCGGTTAGCTCTTCCATCCCGACCTGTGTGGAAAGCTAATATGAATGTTGAGTGACGAGGCTTAATACAAAGTGAAAAAAAATTGGAGGTTAGATAGAGGCTTTACTTTTGCTTCTGAAGACTAATCAGGTAAGTTTCAAGCAGGGAATCTCATCTGAAGGAGTTTACACTGGACCTGAAAGGACCAGGAGAGACTTGGTAAAATCTCCTCTAATCCATTTTAACTCAGGATAGAATTTTTTCCTTTTTAACTTTTTATTTTGTAGGGAATGATACACAATTCTCTAGTTAAGAAAGCTGGTTGTTCTGTTTCCATAGAGACAGTCCATTTGAAATCCTTCCTGTGCCTGGAACATTCTCTCATGTCAGTGGCATTGTTTCTCCCTCCTACTACCTGCAACCTCTCTCCTACGCAAATGTATCTAGATGTACTTTCAAATTCACTGGAATTACATTTCATCTATAGAGCGTTTTCTGTAGCCATTACAGAGATGTCATCTGGAGAAAGGCAGTCTTGGGCATATGAGAAAAATCAATACTTCTCAAAGTCTTTATAAATTCAATATACTTTAGGGATCATTCATATGAGACATTTTTTAGCCTTATCTTCCTCCCTCACTGTACAACCTCCAGGAAATTTCAGAACATTCTCAGTTTCCTGGTCTATTATAAAGACTTTGTGATAACATTAATATTATGAAACAATTTTAGTCATAAAATCATTAGCTTGATAGCATTTATAGTTTTTAATTCAGAAATTAATTATTTTCTCTGTCTGGTACATCTTACAACTTCATCTGTAATTTTCTTTTATATTAACCATGAATCATGAGATTTTTCTATAGAAACAACTTCATCTTATGACACTACCATAATTACAGGTACAGAGTATTTTAATGACAAATACAAAGGTATAGATTTATATCATCTGTGTGTGTATGTACTTAGAAAACTTTAATGAGATTTAAAAATAATCACTGCTTTTCATTTTTCAATAGTCATCTTCCTGATACCTGGGATATCAATATTTCTTGACACAGTCAAGAAATTTTTATAGAATAATTTGATTTTTAACAACATGAATGGCATTTAGACAAAAGGGGAAAATCAAACACAAACGATAATAAGCAGAAATGGTTTCCTCTGGAGAGGTTTTTATATGAGAAAACTTTGATTTTAAAAGACAATCAAGGATTTTGTCAAGCATGAGAATATAAAATAAGAAAATATCTAATTCAAAGTAAAACACATTCAGTAGATGTGAGAGCCTCCCTCCCCCTCTCTCTGTGAAAGGGATATAGGAAAGCCAGATTCAGTCTTTGCTAGGCTAATGCTCTGTCTTTCTCTCCCACACCTACATGTGCATGACTTGGGGGACTCCCCCACAGACTGTGTTGTTACCAAGTTTGCAAGAGCATCTAAAATGCGGTTCTCTGAAACTGTAGATGGAAATTACTCTCAGTATAGTACAGGATGGCAACTATCCTATTGTATTAAAAAACATTGCCATATGCCATGAATGTAGCCTAAGAAGTGAGGTTTCTGCATAATCACTATCTGATTTTCCATAGAAACCCAAGCAGAGAAGTTGCCCGAGTTCTTTGGCCAGATTCCTTGTTCATTTGTACCTTATGGAGCTTAGTTTAGGACCAAAGTGCAAACTATTGATCATACAGGTGGGGCAAATACAGAATGTGATTTCGTGAAGATTGGGAAATCACCAACTTCAAACATGATCCTTCGCCCTGGATGTCTTTAGATTTCATTTCTGATGAAATACAGTAGCTATGGGAGAGGCAAAGGTGGTCTTCGTTTCCAGTCCCTGTATTATACCAAAGTATGTACAGGTGGTTGAATGAGGGGAATGATTTGTTCATGACCGCAGATTTCAAAAGTATCTGAAGAGAGTGGGGAAGCCCAACATAGCTGAAACTTCCCTAGAGTCACCAGTTTCCTGAGTTTGGACCTGACGGGTTTGACTAGCGGTAATGGGGGTGCGCTGATTGCTTGCTACCAGAACTTTGCATTCAGTGATGTGAACTCACCAACTCATATTGTGCTCACCTGTGTTATGGCATCCACCCTGACTGAGTGAGGAGACAATTGTATTTTGCAGTTATAACTATTACTGATCTCATGGTTAAATCAGTTGGCCAGTGGGACATGTACTAGATTAACTATTAAAGTCCAGCAACTCTCAATATAATTTGATATTTTCCTTAACTATCTTTTACCCAATGTGCTTATGTCAAATTATATTTGAAACACTTTTCTCATATCAAGTGTGTGCATGGTAAGCACACACCGTCTAACTCAGCTATATCCCTACTTCTCTATTTTCTAATAGCTTTAATCACTTTAACATTTCAGAATGATGTTCTATCACAATTTAAACCCTTGAGTATTAAGTTTCCTGTCTTTATAATCCCTTTGATCCTTAGTTCTATAAAAGAGCAGTTCTATAAAAGTTCTATAAAAAAATTATTTGTTTTGTTTATGGAAACTGTGAATGTCAAGAAAGCCACACTATGTACAAATATATGCTAGGCATATGTGATGTATAAATTGCAAAATACTATATATATCAAGTTCTAATATTCTATCATTATCTCCAAAACTTGTAATAAATGCCTCCTTTTTAAATTTGGGACAAGGATAACACCAATTCACCTTAGGCATAATGAACTGTATTTTTGTTTTATGATGTCATTTCACTATTTGATTGGAATTCACAGAACTTCTAATTGTGAAACTTCTCAGTGAGAACTTGTAGGGGAGTGAATAGAATTTCTTCCATCTTATCCCCTAATGATTTTCTCTGGATTCTTGCTCTGGAAAAACATGGGCCTCAAACGTAAGCATAGTTTAAATCAGTGCATGATCTTTTTTTTCTTCAAGTCATAGTTTATTTTATCCCTTAATATGCAGAGGAAATGGACTATGCTTTTTCCATTGGCCTAGTCTTTGTGCTGAGTCCCTGGGCTTGATGATCAATTTTTAATTGAACATCTTCCACAACAGGATCTGTTTCAAGGGCATTTGCTCTAGAATGCTCGGTCGTATGATTTATTAGGCAAATACATAGTACTGAGAACAATGTGGACACAATTAAGAATTATTTTCAGACAATATGTGTGAGCAAGCACTGTCCTAAAGAATTAAAGAATTAAATTGCCAAGTATAACTTAAAGCCTGGAATTCTCTTGAAAATAAGGATATACATTTTCTTCATTGATGATTGAATCTAAATGAAACCAGGTACATGAATCTCTTAGGACTTTGCAGACATTTGAGAAAATAGAGGGGGGGTTATTCAAAGCATAATATTCAACATTACCCCTGGACCATCAGTGCCTGGAGAATGATACAGCAAAATGTCTAGGATGGAAATACGTGAAGCCTAAGATCACAGTGCCTGCAGACTTAGCCTCTTGTACATGAGGGTTAATTTCCGGCCATCTTGATATGTTCTGTCACATGGGAAGAGTAACGACCTCTGGTTTCTCTTGGTATCATTTGGAGGGCTCTTTAGTTATGGCTTTTCATAACCCAAAGGACTTGTCTTCAAAAACCATCGTATTTAGGATTAGGCTTCACTTTATGACATTCGAGTGATACAAACTCATCTCTCACCAGCATTATCATCATCCTCCAGCTTACTAAAAGATTACTGCGTACCAGACACTTTTGAGATGATATGGTAACACATATAGTCCATTTTCTGTTTTTAATATCACTGTTCCACTGAGCAGGTAAGCTATCAAGAAAAGAAGTCTCAAAGATCAGTAAACATGTTTCTAAGAGAAAATGAGTTAGCAACTATTTTTATTTTGCTAAT
This sequence comes from Chionomys nivalis, assembly GCF_950005125.1. Classification (NCBI taxonomy): domain Eukaryota; kingdom Metazoa; phylum Chordata; class Mammalia; order Rodentia; family Cricetidae; genus Chionomys; species Chionomys nivalis. The sequence continues at coordinate 72,609,884 of NC_080091.1, forward strand.
AATTAAACTCATATCCAAAAAAGACTAGCTTGGCCAATGTCTTCAAATTTGCGGAAACACTTTATCCTTTGCATATTTAAATGATAGTGGACCTATTTATTGTTGCAAGATAGAATGTGTCAGTAGTTAGTCATATGCAGACAAAGAAAATGGATGTGATGCCCTTTGTAAGAGAAGCTTTACTTGAAGGAAGAAGGAAAAATTAGATTGGGCACAAGGAAGACCATCTTGAGTGTAATGAGACGATGCTGGAAGGAGCTACTAAGAGTACCCGGGAAGTGTTCATCCTTAGAAAGCTTCAGGAGAAGAAAAGATAATTATATCTGTCCTACTTGGCTTTACAAGGATGTTCTGTACAAAGGCAAAAGCAAGAACAGAAAGAAAATTTCTTTAACATTGCTTCCAATAGAGTCTGAGTCTTCCGTTTGATAGTTACAAATGAAAAGAAAGATCTTAAAAATACCCCAATGTCATCACCTACACTAGGAAGATAATGGAGGATTATTTTCTTCCACCATTTTCATCTATTCATAGGTGTAGACTAGGCTCTGAGTTGAGCAGTCATTAGTCCAGTCTCTTGCTCGAACAAACAATTTTTTAACCTTACAGTGTGTACCACTCAACACATCTCAGGCAAAAGCAAGGTTACAGGACACAGAGAAATTGCTAAACCCTTACGTGGCATGGGGACCTGATAGAAAGAAGAGCTTGGGTCTGTGCCTGGTAAGTGTCTCACACACAGAGTGGACTGAATCAGACTGTACTAAATTCATATCCGACACAGTCACTTCAACCTTGTATGCACTTCTGCTTTTAGAACAAGAAAAAGACAACCTTTGATGTTAAGAGTAGAAACAGCTGCTGAACTATAATGAATGTGTCCACATGAAGCACGAGGATATGTCTTTTATTTCTATTTATGAGAGCCACCTGCAAAAATTATATTTAAATTCTTGTTTCATGGATGAAGCATAGTCTGGAAAGCATGTTTGTGAAGGAGCCCAGTCAGAAGCCCTAGCAAGCCTGACTTTCAAGTCAGACTTTCAATTCCTCTTCTGTTTCAGAGTCTACATATGTCTGAATTATACTTTTTAAAAAGAAAGGAGTTTATTTGTCTAAAGCGAATGACTACCTTAAAGAATTATTTCCACCTCAAAAAATCAAGCTCAGAATAAAAATTAAGCCTAAGCAAGGAAGCAGCTCCTGCTGTTCTTGCTCCAGGTTTGCCCATGCTTGCTTCTCTCTTAGTCTCTTCCTGTTTTAACACATTTAACACAAAAACAAAAACAAAACAAAGTGAGATCCTCCCAGAAAAGGGTGTGTGTACTGTAACCGAGGTTTGTGTTTTTCCTTTTGTATTGATGTTATGATCCATGGTATCTACACTGGAAATTTTCACTAGCTGATTTGCTTTCATGAATGATTTGTTTAATGTCTAAAAAAAAAGATATACAAAATTTGGAATCAGTTGTTAGTTTTCAACTCAAGAATTCCATCAGTGTGCTGCACTGGAACTTCTCTAAGTACCACTTAGCAGCCATATAAGGGGAGGAGAGTAGAGGCCAATCAGAACAGCCGTTTCTAGGCGAAGAAGAGTAAAAGTCAGGAATATTTAGCTTTTCTGTGTATTCTCCCAGTCCATAATTTGATTAAAAACCAAAGAAGGATATGTAAAGGCCCAGTCAATCCCTCACTGTCCTTTCATGATGGTAAAGTTGTATTACAGAAGACAGTATCCTGTTTTTAAAATAGCAGGTTATTATTTTTATGGAGCTTATAGCAGATTTTTTTACTTCCCTGATTCATAGATGAGTATATATTTTAAAAAATGTTATTTTGCCTCAAAATAATGGCAGTAGAAAAGCAGCCATCCTCTGGCTTGATTCGACAGAAACAAAAGGCAGAAGAATTTACTGCAGATGAACAACGTATTTAAAAAGTAGAAGTCAGTCCCAGACCATAGTTCAGAAGAAGAAAAGAATACTGTCTTGAAATACACTGTTATTTTTTTTACAATTTAATTTAATTTTTTATTTATCTTTTTTAATTTATTTTTTTTTGTTGAAAAGATTTCTGCCTCCTCCCCGCCTCCCATTTCCCTCCCCTTCTCCTCACTTCTCTCCCCCTCCCCCCACTCCATTCTCCCTCCCTCTCGAGTCTGAAGAGCAGTCCAGATTCCCTGCCCTGTGGGAAGTCCAAGGTCCTCCCCCCTCCATCCAGGTCCAGGAAGGTGAGCATCCAAACAGGCCAGGCTCCCACAAAGCCAGTTCATGCAGTAGGATCGGAACCTAGTGCCATTGTCCTTGGCTTCTCATCAGCCCTCATTGTCCGCCATGTTCAGAGAGTCCGGTTTTATCCCATGCTTATTCAGTCCCAGTCCAGCTGGCCTTGGTAAGCTCCCAATAGATCAGCCCCAATGTCACAGTGGGTGGGTGCACCCCTCGCGGTCCTGACATCCTTGCTCATGTTCTCCCTCCTGCTCCTCATTTGGACCTTGGGAGCTCAGTCTGGTGCTCCAATGTGGGTCTCTTTCTCTATCTCCATCCATCGTCAGATGAAGGTTCCATGGTGATATGCAAGGTATTCATCAGTATGGCTATAGGATAGGGCCATTTCAGGTTCCCTCTCCTCAGTTGCCCAAGGTACTAGCTGGTGTTATTTATTTTTAAAGTATCTCTGTGAGTTCGAGGCCAGCCTGGTCTAGAAGAGCTAGTTCCAGGACAGGAACCAAAAAGCTATGGAGAAACCCTGTCTCGAAAAATCAAAAAAAAAATAAAAATAAATAAAATAAAATAAAAAGATACAGAATTGAGATAATTTAACTCTGCTAAAGCTAATGCGAGTTTTTACACTTATTCTTTTTGGTGCTAAATAAGACATAATGCTCTATGATAGATACCACTGTGTTCCTCCCTCACAGCTGAAGACTGCCACGTGCTCTTAGGTGGCAGCTGGCACTGTAGCAAGGACACACTGAGCTGTGTATACACACTCACTGTGAGGATCATTTCGACACAAGTTCTGTCACACCTGCATCTGGAGTGCAGAATGTACTGCCTTTGGTTCAAGGATATGTTAAGGTCTTAGGGATGGGAGAGTATAATTCAAAGTGAGCTCCAGGGAAAGTTATAATTTTAGGCATAATGCATTGTGGGTTTCACTGAGGTATGACAATTTGTAATTTCAGAATGGCATTCATAATTGAAATCATCAGACCAGTATATTTTTTTGCAACTTCTGAACTCGTTTTGCTTCTGATCTTATTGGAGACATAGGAGAACGGAGAGGCCATATCAGCCATCCAGGGGAGAACAAGCTGTCTCATACATCTGTCTCTGTCTTTATCTCTGTCTCTGTGTGTGTGTCATGTCTCTGTCTCTTTCTCAAACACACACACACACACATATACACACACACAAACACACACAATACCAGTTAGAAGTTCCTAATTTTGTGGAAATTCCAGATAAAAAGAGGAAATACATACCAGTGTAAATCATTAAAGGAAACAAAAATAATGTTGATGCATTGAACTTATAAATAACTGATTACTGTCTTTGTTCAATACCTGCTTTATTAATAGACTAGTATATGTAGACTCTGGCACTATGAGAAAGAACTTCTTTTCTCATATTTTCTCCATGCATTCTGTAACTAACTGAAAACACATGTCAACTCTACCACTCTGTCTCCTAACATTATTTCTCTGTAACACTAATGAGAAACCAACCACAACTATAGCATTAAGTCAGACACAGTCAAGAGTTCCTGCCTTGGCTTCATTTTCTTTGCATCCCACCATCTTAGTTCAAATAGTTCATCAACATAGTAGTGATTGGATTTCAAAGGTTACCCTCTACTCTAGCAAAGCATTATGACGGAAAACAAGAGGGCTGTCTCTTGTCCACCATGGGTTCTGGATCTGGCTTTGTGTGTATTGTCTCTGATAATTTTCTTGTTTCATTGTGTGAGGAAAGTGAAAAACTGACATTTAAATTCACTTGAATCTTTCCTTTTTTTCTCGGGAAGAAGATAAACTTAAATTACTATATTACTCTTTGTGGCTGCTCCTTTCTCTCCTGAGACTAACAGGGAAGAAACCAAGAAAGACTGAAATTTCTATGACTTTCAATTGAATTGTACCAAGAAAATAGCATCCCTTTTGTTTGGAAGAAATGCAGATGAGTCCTTGGGAATATAAAATGACATAATGCTAAAATGAGTAAATGGCTGTAATTCTGTGCATAATAATGTAAGAGAAATGGAGGGTGAAATAGAAATGGAGAAACCGAGGGAAAAGGCAGGCAGATCTCACAGCTCAATAACTAGGAAGGAGGGTAAAATTCTCAGCAAATATTTTTCAGCATTAGAGTGGCTCCCACACAAGCATGCTTTTATTATTTGATGTAATTGTTTATGACGAGACCATTACTTCTCCACTTCCTCAATGAAGAAGTTTGCACTTAGCACAGAGGCTTTGTTGGAGTGGTTTTGAGTTCCATGTGTGGGTCAGCATGGAACATGGGAAGAGAATAGCCATGTAGTCAAAATGAGAACAGTAGAACTCTAAAGCAATAGGAAATCAGAATAGAAGCAAATCCCTGGACATTTCCCTCAGTCCCAGGGAAAGCAATCAACTCTTAACAAGGCATGGTGAAGGGGTAGGGCTGATGAACTTAACTCTCAAGAAGGGAAACAAGCATCTAGTTACATATAACAAACAACTAAACCACCAGATAAGAAGAGAAAATCTGATTCTCAGTAAAAACTGAATAAGCTTGCATCTCTTTCTTTTTAAGTAAACAATTAATACATATATATAAAGTGTGCTGTCACTGATCGGCATGGTTGTGGCTGTAAGGCATAATTCTTTTTTTCCCACAAAACCAACTGCTTAGGCTGCTAACTCATAGGTAAACATACTATTTTATGCAAATATGCAGTGAGCTAGTTTGTTTTATGTTGCTGTGATAAAACATTGGCCATAAACTACTTGGGGAAGGATAGGGTTTGTATCAGGCTCTAGGTTATAGACCATAATGGAGGAAAGCCAGGACTAGAAATCCAGTCGGGAATCTAGAGGCAAGAGCTTAAGCAGAGACCTTGGAGGAATGCGACTTACTGACTTGCTCTCTCTGAATTGCTCAAACTACCTTTCTTATGCAGCCCAGTCCCAGCACTCTGAGGATGGCACCACCCACCGTAGGTTAACCCTTTCACCATCAATTGAGAAAGCATGTCACTGATATAGTCAAAAGGTAATCCAATGGAGGCAATTCCTCAATTGAAGTTGCCTTTCCCATGTGACTATAGCTTCTGTCACATTGATAAAACCTAACCAAGATATGCAATACTGTCCGTCTGTGTACTTTTATCTACAGCAACAACAGCTACTCCTCCTCCTCCTCACACATATGTGCAGTGAGAAAGAGCTTAGTACCCTCACAGTGTTAGCAGAGAACACTAATTGGAAGTAGGCTTGCATGGAGACTAGGCATAAGTTCTACTGATGGTGCCCTGTGCCTTAAGATACACTTACTGGAGATGGTCAAGAAAAGAGGTCAGAAGCAATGTTTTAAGGTCATCACAAGCACAGATCTTGTTCTTGGCTTTTGTTGTCTGCAGATTCTTTCATGCTCATCTGTTGATTTCTCCCTTTCTGTTTGGTCTTTCACTTTCTTCTTTGACTTCCACATTATGGACCTCCCAGTCCTTGTATCAAGTCTAGTGTAGGTTAGCTTTCAGAGCACCCAGTGAACTCATGTTCTATTTGACTTACTCTAGCTGCCCTAGTGGAAACAGATAAAAGCTGTACTGCACCTTCTTCATTTTGGAGAATCAAGCCCTGTCCTACCAAGTATATGAGGTATGACCAGTGATTAGATTAGGACAAGTGGGTAGTCCATAAAGAACTGATGTGGTGATATGAAGATTCACAATGGCAAGGTAATCAGGGGAGCTAAATTAAAGGATCAAAAGAATCTCTTGTGTGAACTTAAGTTCAGGTGCTCAGATAAAGTTACAGAAGATAAAACTGGGAGTTAAGGGGGGATAAGGCTCCAGTGAACTTAGTATCTGTAGTAAATTCTGGTGGAACTGATGTGGGAGTTCCTTCTGTCTGTGTGTTGCTTTTCTTGGTTAATGAAGAAAGAAACTGCCTTGGCCTGTTCATAGGACAGAACTTAGGTAGGCGGGGAGATGGAACTGAATGCTGGGAGAAAGAAGGCAGAGCCAGAGAGAAATCATGGATCCTGAAACGTGAAAAGAGGGATAGGATGAGATAGTGTTTCAGACTGGGTATTTGTGGGATTAATAATATGTTTACTGGACAATGACATTGAAAGCAACTTTTTGGAATAAAGTAAGGACAGCATCACCAAAAAAAGAAGACATGAGACATTGGAACAGCTGAATTGAGATAGCATTGCTGCAAATTTGTAACCATTCCCACAAATATCTCTGGGGCTGTATGACCCTTCAGAATGATCTGGAAAGAAGACATTCAGTACTCTTTGGTATTTATTTCTATAACCAAATAGGGGTCATTCCTATGATTTAGGCTGTGTTTAAGGAGGAAGCATGGCTATGTGTGATGAACATCTTTTCAGCTAGAAGATACCTAAATATTGAAACACAAGCAGACAGTAGCTAGCACGATAGGGAGCTAAAAATGTGGGGCTTTGTGTCCTGAAGGAAGAAATGAGGGTCTAGCCTCACAGGTTCTTCCTCAGAATGCTAGAATCAGCAACACAGGCGATAAACCTGGACTATAGGAACTCTCCCACGGAGTTCTAGAATTCGGACTCTTACTATTTATTGATGGCTTTTGGTGAGTCCATTTTGCTCTTTACTAAACTCTAAACTCCTTGAGTACCGCAATCACATTTTATTAATTTTTCTTATGCTGAAGGAATTTCTTCAGGTTGATCAATAGTCATACTTTAATGTGATATTTACAATTCCCACACATGGACTTGGAGTATAGTTCAGTTCACAGAGTACTGGCTTCACATGACCGAAGCTCTGGATTCTATATATCGTATGAATCTCATGTGAAAGCGTACACCTGCAATTCTGGTGTTCTAGAAGTAGATGTAAAAGAATCAAAAGTTCAAGGTCATTCTCTGTGACATAACAAGACTGAGGTCATCTTGAGACAAATGAGATCCTGTCTTAAGAGGGAAGAAAAGCTCACGTGAGTGATAAACAATGAAAATTCTTGTCTTGTCATTTATTTGAAATATTAATTATCATCTAGTTACCACATTTATTTGCCCTGGTCTATAGAAAGCTTGCTTGAGTGTGCTAGAGATGATGACACTGAACAAAGGGAGGAGCCTGAAAGCATTGACAGAGAGGACAAGAGCAGAGGCGTTTAAAAGAGAGTGAGTCAGGGCGCGTTAGTGGACAATTTCTCGGCCACTGCAGAACAGTTTGTGTTCGTGTTGCCGCTGGCTCACTATACTGTCATGGATGAATCATGAGAGTCCACTCTGACATTTTCATCCTCTAGTTTGTTGTGCTATTATTTGCTTCTCCTTTCAGAAGAGCAGTAAGTGTGATATCTGAAGACTGTGATGAATACTGATGAGTAAATTCTGCCTGTGATTCTTGAGGTATGAAAAGCAGACCAAAAGTGGTTTCATTCTTAGAATTACTAGCTGGACAATGTATCTGAAAGTTTTAACATCCCAATTTATACCTGATATAGCAATATAAAGGTGACTCAAGCTTTTTTCATATACAGTGAAAAAATAAAAACTATGATATGGAAAACTAGAGCCATAATTTTTCAGCTGAAGGGTGGGGTGGGATGATTCCTAATGTGTATTTGGGTTCCAAGCTCCATAAATATTCCTCTTCCCAACCAACAATTTTTAATTAACCAAGATTTAAGAGGACTCATTTTTAAAGCTCTACAATTTAAAAAATTGTTTATGGGAGAAAAGTGTTGTACATATATGTGTATGGCATATAATTTGAAACAGAGGTTTATGAGAACTTCAAATTTTTCAGAAATAGGAGTTAACTTAAAAAGAGAGAGAGAGAGAGAGTAATTTCAGACTGGCAAACTTAATTATGGGTTGGAATTAAATGTTCTCCATTAATGCAGCTATCTGCGGAGCAGAGATTGAAGCTGCTCAGTAGTAGACTTTTTAATGACCTGTTATGGTATGGAAGGCACTCAAGTGGGAAGTGAGCAGACACCTTCTACACAAGGATGCACTTTGTATAAATAATGTTCAGAAAATTAATTACCTTCCCCAAATGGAGTGACTTACTTCCTGCTAACCTGAAGTTTAAAAGGACTCAGCATTGCTAAATCGTAGCTCTGGAAAGAAAAGTAAAGTATGGTCACCATGGGAGAGGGTGGAAGGGAGGGGAAAGGAAGGGAGGAGAGTGGAGAAAAATATGTAGCTCAAAAAAAAAAAAACAATGAAAAATATGGTCACAGAGTTGGACCATGTTACTAGACCCTACAGGACACAATCAATAGATGTCTGAAAACATTTACTACTCATAAATTGGATTCTTTTACAAAGCAGCCTTTCATTTACACTGTCTAATAGCCAGGCTTGTCTTTCTCAGACTGTCTTGGGTGCCTAGCGTTTTCAAGTCTTATATCTATACTTTTGTTTTGTTTTGTTTTAAAGATTTATTTATTATGTATACAACATTCTGCCTCGATGTATTCCAGCACACCAGAGGAGGGCACCAGATTTCAGTACAGATGGTTGGGAGCCACCATGTGGTTGCTGGGAATTGAACTCAGGACCTCTGGAGGAGCAGCCAGTGCTCTTAACCTCTGAGCCATCTCTCCAGCCCCCATTCTTTTGTTAAAGAAAAAATAAGACTGTCTTAGGTTAGATATTAATGATTACATGAATGCATATATCATTACTGGCAAGATTTACATTATCAGTCTTTTAAAGGTATTTTGAAAAAGCATTCTAAATGTTAAGCACTATAATATATATATATATAATATATATTATACCTGTGTGTATGTGGTGTATGTACATGCATGTGTGTGCATGTGTTTATATGTGTGTATATGTGTGTACAAAAATGTGTGCATAGATATGAAATTTCTTACAGAGCAAAATTTCTAATTTTGAATACTTTCCCCCCAAAAGCATGGCCAACATGTTACGTGCTGTTTATATTAATGGCATTCAGTATATCCTACTGATTCATCAAAGTTCTATTTCTAATCCAATATTTTCCAAGGGACCAATAAGAGTCACAGCCTTCTATCTCAACTAAGTCTTACCACCGTTGAAAACAAGAGCTTAAATTTCATATGGACAAAATCACAGGGGAAAAAATACTAACAACAATTATCTCAGTGGTCTGTGTAACCAGATGCTTTTTCCTCTAAAGAAGAAAAACTTCAACCATTTTTCATTGATCTATTTTGTAAGACACTATCTTCAAACTAGCTTAAAACTATGCCACAAAGTCAGTGTTTCTGCTTCATTTGAGTTCTCTACAGTAACAGGCATTGTAATTTTCAGAATTTCACATGTGGGTTTGTACTTTGTTGCCTCAAGTCCCAGTGTCTCATGTGCCTACAAAGGAAGTTAGTTTGTTGGGTTGTCTTAGATGACAGACAGCAATACCCAGTCTTTGTCATCATACATTTATCATTCATATAAAATATAGACAAGGAGAAAAGTCAGAGGATCACGCACACAAATGAATAGATTAGTTGGGAATCAGGGTCTGAAGACCGAAGAGTAAGAGTGAATTGATGGGAAAGAATATTGCAATTTAGATTATCTCACGGTACAATAGAAAGGAGAGGATAATTTGAGCTATTAACAGTAAGATCTTCATCAACAGCCAGGCGATAGTGGCATATCAGTACGCAGAGGCAGGCAGATCTCTGTGAGTTCGAGGCCACCCTGGTCTACAAGAGCTAGTTCCAGGACAGGCTCCAAAGCAACAAAGAGAAACGCTGTCTCACCCCCCCCCCCAAAAAAAATAACTTCACCAATTCCACACTGGCTGAAATGAACAGGGAAGGAGAATGAAGAAAAGAGGATGGAATAGTAGGAAAATAGTTTGTGAGGTCATGAGATATGATCCCAGAGTGAAGTTCTTCATTTCTTATTTGTATTACGAAGCACAATTAGTGAGAGAAACAAAATTATGTGAGGAATTGAGATCTTTCTTATTGCATTTCTGATATAGAGCCCGAGATTCTATAAGAAAGGCTGTGGTTCTTGTTATGATTCTGGCACACAAAACTTCCTATTAAATTGCTAGTATTTGAGTTTTTTTATAGAATATGATCCCTTTAGTTATAGTTAATATTATTTTTATCATTTAAAGTATGCTCCACAATGCTGACGTTAGTTATAAAATAAAGTATTAAAAGTGGAAATCTTACACAAAATGTTAAGCCTTCAGAAAAGAAACCCTATTCAATATCTACTGTATTTAATGCTTGGGTTAAACATGAGTTGTTTTGTACAGTAGTAACTGGTATCTTCTTCTGAGAAAGTATCTCAGTACACATGCAGTGTACAATCAACATTTCTTGTAACCTACTACAATCTCTACTCTGTATTTCATAATGCTCTTACCAGAATCAACTCCATTTTGCTGCTCATATGTTCAGATGAGTTTGAAGTGAGTCTAAGTCCAAACTCAGGAGGAAGCATGTTCTCCCTGCAAAAGTAGAGTTATGACCCGAAAGTGGTCCAAATTAGCAAAGTGCAATCTCCAAAACATCATGCAAATAGTTTTGGATTGTTGCTATTTTACAGTGTTACACCCAACAGTGGTGACCTTTTACATAACCTGAAGGATAGATGTATGGCTACATAGACTCCTGGTAGGAAATGATAACTATCATGCCAAGAAGATAGAAAAGGTCTAAAAGGTCAAGTCTGAGCAGGAAAGTAGAGACTGGAGGTCACACAATTCACAGTCCAGGGTTTAACCACAATACACAGTAGTAACAGCCACCCTCTGAAGAGCATGCCCAGGCCATGAGGGACAGTTGACTCATTTGGAGTAAAGTTCTATATAAAGCCTGTGAAGTTGAGAAAGACAAAGGATTTGTGAGATTCTAATTGTGCCTAGAAATTCTATTTAGGGAAGAAACCTTTTATTTCTGTACAGATGGGCCCATTCTCTTTCAAAAACCTATTAATCACTGACCTGTACTTAGAAACAGGTTCATTGAACAAATCAACAAGGAGAATCTGTTGGGGGAAAGTCTACGTGGTTTTTATTAGTGGAAATCATGCTTGGCTAAACAACCTGAGTTCTCTCAGGCATGTACAGATCTTTTAAGAGAAAAAAAGAAACCTGCCTTGTACAAGGAATTACCAGTGGAAGTAATCTGATTAGGCACATAGAAAGCTTTTGACAAGGTATGACCTTTCAAGGTGTGTCACTGGAGGGTCTGTCATAACGTTGGCTGTCCATGCATCCAGAGTATTGAGATAAAGAATTTACAGGTCAGGTTGAAGCTTTGTTTAATAAAAAGAAGAATGAAAGAGACATAAAATCTTTAATGTGATGATGAGTTCCCATGGATTTCCACAGATGCATCTGGGTAATACACAAGGCAGAGAAAGTGACTCTAGACTGAGTTTCATTATTTGTTTCACATGGTGAAGCTCCCAACAGAGTTTAATTAAAATAATCAAAGACTAACCATATGGCATTGTCTTTGAAACTTTTTTATTTTGATGTAGAATCTGTAATTATCATTATTTTGTCAATTCCAATAGTCATAAACCTATCACAGAGAGAGTGTGGTAGGTTTTTGAAAAGAAAATTGGTTTTAAAGCAAGACAGGATAAATGGGACCTTTATTTGTTGTTGAGATACAAATAAAAAATGTGGTATCTACTAAGGATGACTTAATTATGAGGTTCATCTTATTGACTAGTCAATTATCTTTATCTAGTAAGACCATAAGAATTTTTGACCTGAGTCTATTTTATCATGGAGGGAAGTATCAACTGAGTCAACACAATTGTCCACTTACTATATATGTAAAGTAAAACTGAGACAGCACTACTGTAGGCTACATTCTGTATGTGGAAGGTTTAAGGCTATCACCCATAACAATAACTTCCTTATCCTTCAACAACCTAGTTTTCCTCACCCATAGTGACTTTAGTGCAAGAACATATTGGTCACCTTTATATTTACTTTGTAACATCTGATATCTTCTACTAGGAAAAAGTTGTTTGAAGTCCATATCTAGCCTTGCAAAGTCTTCTGATACATCTCTTCTCGATCTAAAGAATAACGAGAATCTTATAACTCAGGTCTTTTTAATACCGGATATTTTTGTGTAGTTATCAAGATATTTTTGAGGGCACATGAAAACCTCTAAAAATATTTTAAATTCTATGGTAAATAAGATGCACATCATATAGAGTCCAGTGTCAAAATGAGTTATGGAAAGCCATGCCTCAATTTGAAATTTGTGTTGTACATTATTTATGTGATATACAGCTTATGTCCTGATAATTTTCAAATACTCATCTGTAGATCTGACCAATTTTCCAAACATATGGTTCTGTGCTGAAGTGTTTATTAGGGATTGCCAACAATAAAGACGATCATTTTTTAAATCTAGCATTACTAAACATTATAAAAGAACCAACATATGAAATTATTTCACCAATCTCTTCAATCACTTTGTTCTGTTTTCAATCAAAAACAGTTAAATGACGAATTTTTAGGGATAGTCCCTGAGTAAACAGGTCACAATCTCTTTATATGCTTTATGGCTCATGGATTCAATGACCTACTTCTAGAACTACCTGTGATTTCCAATAAGGAATTGTCTAATGTATATTTTACTGTGTGACAGTCCTTGAATGGTATGTTGTACAACAACACAAAGAAAGTAAAAGAACTAGAATATACTGGTCTCTCAGACTCAGAATGTGAAGAAACTCTTAACGTCGATAACTACCATTGAAGTAACTTGTATTCCATTACTAAGAAGGAGCACGAAACCCCCAGGCAATGTGTCTATTTTCTAGAGGATAGCCCCATAGTAGAAGAATCATCATTAAGAATTTGTGCCCATGAACTGATATTTTTCTCAATGGAATTTTCTCAATTAAGTTTTATTTATTATGGGCAATTACAGTAAACAAACAAATAATTCAATGGACATTTTGCAGTTGCTTAGAAAACTTAGCGGGAAACTTACTCTTAAGACCACGCATGCAGTTCCAAACTCACTGTGGTCTTCCTACAGACTTCTCCTTTGACAACTGTGCCTAAAAGAGGTAGATTGACAGATTAATAGAATAGTAAATTCAAGAGCTTTGCCAGTTTTTACTATGGAAAAAATAATTAAAAAAACTCACAGAAGCTGAACAAGAAAGGTGATAGCTCAAGATAGATGTAAGTAAAATGTTGACCATTTCATCACTATTTTTCATGGTGTTATTCATAGTTGAAGGGAGAAATCCAATTCTTACGCATCTTCAATACTTTGCTCTTAAATAAGTGTCTGACTACGTAAGTTTTAAAATTTAAATTAAAGTAGTAATATCTCATGGTGATTTTACGTAAGCATATTTAATCTTCCATTTCATCATTATGAAATGCACGGTTACTAAAATTGTTATTCCATCCATTTATGTAGAAAAATTTTGCTGGGAGCACAGTAATGCTTCATATACGTTCCTATTTTCCAAAAGGCATTGACATGTGATTCGAATTTCCTTTTCTCTTGAAAATGTGCACGCATATAAATGAGCCATAAGGTTTTGTCAGTAAAAGTATGATTTAAAAAAACTGTGGTTTTTTTTATTGCATTCTTTTACAGGAATTTAAGAAAGGTAAATTATATTCATTATTATTAGATTATTGTTCTCTTCTGTGAAATAAACTTGAGCAAAGCTCTGAGAATTTGTTTGGATAAAAGAAGAGGCCAAGATTATGAGATAGTTGGGTTTCCTTAGCAAGTCCTATTAAGAAAGTACTCTCTTGCTCTGCTACTGGATGGATTTTCTGTAGTTACCAAAACAGTGCTTTGAGGAATAAACTGACAGAAGTAAAGAACTGAGTCATACAATGAGTAAAGCAAAGTCTTGAAGCCTTTGCTGCACGCAAAAACAAACCAAAGAGATTCATGTAAGCGAGCACAGGCGATGTCTCATCTTCAAAGCAATTCCTCTGGGTAATAGCCTTAGAATTTAATTTATCATCCCACGGTTTCCCCCTGAAATGCTCATAAGGCTGTGACTGCCTTGTAAAGGACGCTTTTGAGCCGTCCTTCGTGGTGTTCTATTTTTCCTCAGGTGAATTTATTACATGAGACTTGTTTCAGTTTAGTGCCTCTCAACTCTCAAATGGTAATATCCATTTTTATTTTTTATTCCCACATTGAATTCTGCATTCGGTAATAATGACAGATATGGTGCTGCCAAGATATATCAGATTCATGTTAATCTTCCCCTTGGAGACCTTATTGTATTATTTATCATTATGAGGCCTTTTCGTTTTTACTGCTTTGAACATCTTTGGGTCCTAATATCCTAGCGAGCCTCTTTCCAATCTGATGTGGCAGAGCTGATGGCTTTTGAACCGTATCATGTTAAGGGCACTTGTAAGCCATTTATACCAAATTCCACTAAGAATAAAGCTGTTACCAGACAGGGTAGTTTTCTCAAAAGGATTTTCCAGGCCTGAGCTATTTCCATCAGATTTTCAGTAGCTCCTTCAGGTCAAGCTTGGAACCATGTCTTTGTTGACAAGTCAATGATTAATTCATTGCTCAGATCTTTTGTTGGTACAATGGAAACACATTTCCACTTTGAGAACACTATTCTTCTCTCTGGATGGTTTGACTTTCTAGCCTATTCTCTGATGTTTTAAATACATTTATATTTGCCTCAAACAAGGCCATACTCCAACTCTTTTCTACAGTATTCAGGATACTTCTTTATTAGCATTACAAATCTCACAGGATGTTGCTGTGACAAAGGACCTGCTCTTGAAGTGAGGAAACTTAGTGCTGACAAAGACCAACAGATACTTGAACGTGTGTCTTTAACTCTGCTTTTAGTTCCTGCCTTACTGCAGACCTTAACTCATCCCACTCCGCTAAATGGAAACTGATGACTAAAATTTACACGACTGATATCTACACTCAGATAGGTGGGAAACATTTCTTGGAACTTACTATATAGACCAGGATGGCCTCAAAAATCACAGAGATCAACCTGTCTCTGCCTCCTAAATGCTGGGATTAAAAGTGTGTGCCACCACAATTGGTTTGATATTTTATACACATAAAATCCTGAGTCGAATCCAACCCTCTTCTCCTATCAGTGTTTTCCATTTCAAAGCACAGTGCCAACACAGCCTCCATTTTCTAAGTCACAGATCATGGAGCTACTTGGGAATTTTCTCACATTTTACATTCAGCTATTAACAAATCTTTTTTATACTTCTCATTTTTTTGTATCATTTCTTTGCTCAGTATTTGAAGAAGTCTTCTGACTGGTCTCAACATCCAATTTTGCTACCTTCAATTCAGAAGCTAGAAAGATGCTTCCAAAGTACCATTTGGATGGTATAAATTCTTTAGCCCAGACCATGCAATGAATTCTTCTTCTGTTGAGGATAAAACCCAAAGATTTGATAACAGCTTTTAATGCTCTAAGCATCTATCTCTCCATGCCAAGATCATCTCCCACCTCGTCTTCCATCTTATACTCCCTCTGAGGAGTTTTAGTCATTCATACGCATGCGGATCCTGGATATATCAAGTGTGTTCCCTACTATGGGTCTCTCAGGGAGCTATAAGCTTCAAACGTATATAACTTGGGGAGCTCATGTGAGACAAAAAAGTACAAAAGTTAGATTTAAAAATTGGTTATTTACTTAGTATAAGGATAAGAAAGCAGAATAAAGCCCATCTGCTATGTAAAATATACTGAGCAACGTTATGAAATTCCAATTGATAAGGTAAGACTTGGCTGTGATTCAGCATCTTGAATAGGTGGAATACACTTGGAATTCTGTGCTGCGAAGCCAGCTGTGGCTTAAACAAAGAAGAACTGCAAATCATATAATCTAAGTCACCAATCCTGAACTAAATGATCATCCAATTGTTCTAGGTCACTGATCACTCTAGTACAACCTGACAGAATGGAGGAAAGCATGGGGGAGATATGAAAAGAAATGGCGGAGGCAAAACACAACTTCTAATTGTTTTCTAAAATTCCTAGTTGTGCAAAATTGACAACAAACAAAAAAGAAGCGACAATATAAGGAAGGCTAAGGCTGTCCTGGAGTCTCAGTGGGATCCTGATGTTTCTTTTCAGTGAGAACTTTCTTACATTTTTAAAAGGAAGTAGACAACCCTATCATCACTATTTCCTTTCTCTATTTTTCTTCATAGTATTTAGAAACTTAGTATTGTATGACCTGAGTATTTATTTATATATCTTTCCTTCCGCTGTTGGAATGTTAATGTAAATACCGTAAAAGGTATTCTGTCTACTGACACATTCTGAGGCTAGAACAGTTTGGATAGGTAGTGGGCTTTCGATAAATATAAATTGAAGGGGTGGATGGGTGAATTACATCTACAAATGTTCGTGAAAGCCAATGAGATTAAAGTATTTTAAAATGGTCTGAGAACAGGAAGGTCTCATTGTTATAAAGACATTAGTGGTTTGGTTTTGGCATCTCTAAAAGCCTGCTTTCTCACAGAAGGGGCATTTAATTGGAAAATACGGAGGAAGGACTTTGGCAGAGCAAGGAGAGATTTGGCTGGGTTTTAATTATGAATTTGTTAAAATTGGCTTGTACTTTGTGTAGTGACTTGAATGCTGTTCCCATGGTTTTACCTCACCACTGGGAAAAAGCTGGTGACATTTTAAATGGCAGGAGATGTTGGAAAGACAAATGGCATACCACACACCAATGGCACCATGCTGCTTCAAGCCAATAACAGCTCTACTTAATAAACACAATGTTTAATTTCTCAAATAACAAAAGTTTCTTCTTTTGAACCTAAATGTTCATTGTCGATTTGGTCCAGACATCTGATTCTTTTCCCCTTTAACGGAAGTTGGAAAACTGCCTCCTTGTTGAAACTGTGCAATTTCTCAGTTCCCCCTGGACAGCTAGGCAACTCATCACTCAGAGTGATGGCTCCATTCACAAAACGGCATCATAAAAACATGAAGGAAGATAAAGAACCCAGTGTGAAAAGAACCTTAAGACAAGAAATAAAACCCCTTTTGATCCTTCAGAATATAGTCTCAGCGAGTGGTGAATGGCAATGTCTTAAAATTACCCTGTTTTAAATTCCCCTTGATATGAGAACTCCAAATTGCTGGCTGTAATCTAAGCTTGACAGTCTTCAAATTAGCTAAGCTCTGTAAATACCCTCAGCAAACTGAACAGCTGATTGTGTCCTTTCTTATCCATAGACTAGTAAATGAATGATGAAAGGTTGGTCCCTATCCTAAACCAATTATTCAATGGAACTTTGATATACTTGGAATATCAGAAAAATTAGGAAAAGTTAGATTCACCTTAACTAAAACTGATTTTGACAAAACAGAACTTTAAAATTGAATTATTATGTCTCTTTTAAAACAGCAAAATGCATTTCAAATTATATGTTTAATTGTGTATCACTGCAGTGTGCTGGTTTATATTAGGTGATTGGAACACGCACCTCATCAAATTGTCTTCTCCTTTCAATTAAACTAAGTAATGAATGCATTCTAAGATATATGGACCAGAATGTCAAGGTCTCATGAGTTGCTTAGGTGTGCAAACTATGGAAGCCCTGACGCTAGGAATGTGAACCCGTTAACAATTGGGAAAGAAGCCACATCTAACTTTCCACAAAGAGTGATGACTGCTCCAAATTTGCCTTCTTATCTCCCTGGGAGCACGCTCCAATCTAATCTTTGTATTATTTCCTAATCTTTCTCTAATATTTATATTATTTCCTCCTGTCTTCATTTTTCATTCACTAAGACTCTCTTTACACAGGATTAATTTAGACCAACATTGAAAACCGGGAATGAAATAGAACAGTAAATGTCCAGGCATGTGCTGTTTCCTCTGCTGTTACCTGTGTTAAGAGCATCAGTCTGTCTAAATCCTCAAAAATATCCAAGTTGTCCTCAAATTCCTTTCTTCCCTGAATTAATATGAATAGCATCTATGTTTCCCCTCAAATTTTCCCATGTTATCTTCTGACTGAGACTCCATTTCTCCTCTGCAAAAATAATTTATTTTCTAATAACCACTTTCATCAATACTGTCCAACCTTGAATGTAGCCTCTAACATTTGTTTTGTCATTAGTCATTAAAATGTTTATTTGCTAAAAAAATCTCATTTTTTCCCATTACATTGTTAAAGAGCATTTTTTTAAAAAAGATAGTCATTTTGTCATCATAGAACTTTCATCCAGCAACTGAGGAAGCAGATACAGAGACCTAGAGCTACGTATTGGGCAGAGCTTCCAGAGACCAGTCCAAGAGAGGGAGGAGTGATAATATGAGCAAAGGTGTCAAGACCATGATGGTGATACCCACAGAAACAGCTGACTAGAGCTAGTGAGAGCTCACTGACTCTAGACTGATAGCAGGGTAATCTGCATAGGACCAACTAGGTTCACTGAATGTGGGGGACAGTTGTGAGGCTTGGGCAGTGGGACCAGGATTTATCCCTAGTGCTTGAACTGGCATCTTGGAGCACATTCTCTTTGGAGAGACATCTTGCTCAACCTAGATATTGGCGGGCAGGCTGTGTGTGTGCTTAGTTCTGCCTCAAAGTGATGTGTCAGATTGTTGACTCCCCATGGGAAGCCTTAACCTTTCTGAGGTGTGGGGCAGGGATGGGGCAGGGAAAGGGTGGGACTAAAGAAGGAGAGGGAGTTGGAATGGGTATAGCTATGTAAAATTAGCAGAGATTGTATTAAAAAGTTTTTAAAAAGGAAAAAGTTTATTAGTTCATTCAGGCCTACTTTCTCCACAAAAGAAACACACACACACACACACACACACATTGAGAGAGAGAGAGAGAGAGAGAGACCACACTTTTCTTTCTTTTGATATTCGTTATGGCAATTTTGTCTTGATTGCAATTCCTTTTCTTTCTATATGCAACAACAAAAGTCCTTTCATGTGCTGACCATACAACTATCTCCAATTTCTCATAGCATAATTCCTTCAGAATCTATTCAAATTAGCTACAATTTCCATTGTTACACCCAAAGCTAATCACGGCCAGGCAAGCACAATCCTCCACGCTGCTCTACCTAGTGGCCGGTTCTTAGTCTTCTTACTCAGAGAGGATGCTGGCCTTTCCCTTGTGGAAATATTGATCCATCTGTCTACCAGAATAACACCTACTCTTTATGATTAGAAGACACTCCTGGTTATTTGTATCCACCCACTTCCTGAACTGCATCACTGACTCTCATAGTTTTAAAAACCAACTTCTAAGCCGGGCGGTGGTGGCGCACGCCTTTAATCCCAGCACTCGGGAGGCAGAGGATCTCTGTGAGTTCGAGACCAGCCTGGTCTACAGAGCTAGTTCCAGGACAGGCTCCAAAGCCATAGAGAAACCCTGTCTCGAAAAACAAATAAATAAATAAATAAATAAATACCAACTTCTCTGCAGGAGCTTCCAAGTTGAACATCTCAGGCAATGAATTCCAGACTCTTCCATGATTTCTTAAATATCTTCATTGAGATGTCTAATAAGCATCTCAAATTTAAAATGTCTATAAACCAAATCTTTATTTTCAGCTCCAACTGCAACATAGACCTTTCATTTTTTTTTATTTTCTTCTCTCTTCAAGAAACGTTGTCTTTCTTAGATTTGCTCAAAATGCTTATTTAATGAAGTCACTTTCTGTATCATTCCTTTTTTGATAACTCCTCCCATATCCACCAATGAAATCTAAATCTGATCACTTATCTTACTCACTATTCCTTTTGGGTCAGATTCTTTTCAAAAGCTTTTGATCTGATTTGTATGCTTCACTGCTATATCTTCATGATCTACACAACAGAAAAGATAACCCAGTTCACTTAAGCTCCAAGTTGGATATTATTCTTCCTTTCACCCCAAATTTCCATGACTTCCCTTAACACTTGACTTTTCAAACCTTACCTTCACCCATTATAAAATACAATAACTTTTCTGATTTTCTCTTTCCCCACTCTCTTCATTCATTTATGTGGTCAATGGCAGGCCTGTATCTTTCTTGCCTTTCTGATGTTTTCTCCATTTTTTACACACTTTTGCTATTAATTTTCTCTGCTTATCAACACACGTGAATGATTTCCTCCCTTCCTCATGTCTCTGCATTTATATGATTTATAGAGGACATTAACGACAATCCAGTCTCCTTTACCCCATAGTTCCTGTTCTCATTATCTTATTTTCCCTCTCTGGATACAACTTGCCAATGCCTGAAATATTATATATTTTCTATCGTATTTGTCTCCTTACTCCATTTCCTCTCAAAAGAAAAATGCAGTCTCCGCTGACCTGAGCTTATAGGAGCTCATGGACACTGGACTGACAGCTAGGTAGTCTGCCTGTGACTGACCTAAGCCCTCTGCATGTGGGTGAAAGTTGTGCAGCTTGATTTTTTGTTGGGTCCCCAAGCAGTGGGACCAGGACCTGTCTCTGATGCATGAGCTGACTCTTTGAAACCCATTCCCCATAGTGAGATGCCTTGCCCAGCCTTGATGCAAGAGGGAGAAATATAGACCTGTCTCACTTTATATCCCATGGAGGTCTTAGCACTTCTGAACAGAGACAGAGGAGTAGATATGAGTAGAAAGAGATGGGTAGAAAGGAACCTGAGGGGAGGAGAGAGGGGAACTGTGGTTGGTATGTTAATAAGTAAGTAAGTAAATAAATAAATAGAAAAATGCTGTCTCCAAAATGACTTTTGTCTACTTGGTTCGCTAGCATATTCTGAGCGCCCAGAACAGTTTCAAATGCGTGGAGGACATTCAGTAGAAACATGCTGAGTGAACCCTTTTCCATTACAGTATTAGCTCCCAGGCGAGCTAATGGAAATGTAACACTCACAATCTATTTTACAGCAAAGCATTGAAATCCTGTTCTATTTTAATTGGGTGTAAGGGCCACAGGGGTGATAAAGCTGAGGTTGGAATATTTTGAGAGCTATTATGTGATTGTAAATTACCTTAAACAAGTCTATGATTATCAAAGGAAATGAAGTCATTGTAATCTCTTAGTCATCAGTGAAAAAAAAGAGAAAGAAAAAAAACCAGAAATGATACAATGCGAAAGTCATCTTGACTGGATAAAAACAGAATCTTTCCTGCTTTGAAAAAAGCTTCAAATTTACTTTGAAAGTCCTAGCCTTACAAGCAAACTTTGACTCTCAGGCATATTTATTCAATCAAGAAGGTTATCACTACAATGTTGTGCTTAGGAGTAGTAGCTTCCTGTGGCTTTACCATTTTCAACAACTGATGACATTTACCATAGAGATTATATGTGGATTATGATTCTGGAGCATACATCACTGAAGAATTGCAGTCTAAGAAAGAGTTAGATTTAATATTTTATAACTCACAGCAGGCTATGTATTCAAGCTAAACATGTTTTTAGTGGCAACTTCTCAAGCTTCTACAAGAGACAAAAGAAATGCTATTTGTT